>NC_138770.1:496351204-497005371 GCF_965119305.1 Pelophylax lessonae | reverse complement strand
CCGGCGAGACGTTTAACTCGCAGGGTCAGTCCCCGTCCAGTGGGACTATGTCACGGCCGACCCAGCGCGGAGCTAGGGCCTGCACGCGCTCATAGGCTGACTGGGGTGACCACTGGATCTCAACATCCAGCCCGTCGCCCAGCTCCAGCATACTTGCTTGAAGATCTCACAGGAACAACTGGAGAAAAAAGCTGCCTAAAAAAAAATTTTTCTAAAAAAATCTTGCCAGGACCAAAGATCCCAGCAAGGAACTTAGGTCCTTACTCCTGACTAGACAGAAAAAAACTAACATCCTGTAGCAGAGAGAGAGAGGATATACCTTCCTTCTGCCTAGGGTCCTACTCCTGTAGAGGGCAGTATAACCCAATTTGATATTAATCAAGAGGACTGCGTCTGTGAATGAGTGACAGAGAAACATAAGGTAAAGAATATTTGAACCGTTACCTTGCAAAACAACCCATTCATTTAACATAGAAATGCAAGCCAAAACATTTTTGCATATACCTGTTTTCTTATAAGTGATCACATGACCTCTGCTCTCAGCTGCATAAGGGGCTTTGAGAGCTGGAGGAATGTTGTAATGATTGGGGGGGATTGGCTGCAGCCACTTGAAGTGGCAAAAACACAGTCCAGTGTAAAATGCAGACAAAGAAATAAAGATTGAGTAGCATGGCAGGGGCATGTCAGCAGGCGGCGAAACAGCAGCACACTCAGGGCCGGCGCTACCGCTAGGCAGACTAGGCAGCCGCCTAGGGTGCACTGCCGCCTAGGGCGCAACCACGGCCGCTGGCTTACCTACTCTCCACTGGGAGGAGAGGGCGCCTGGAGCTGCTCAGTGTGTCTTTTCCTCTACTTTGCTGTCTATGATCGGCCCTATCTGTGGCGGCACGGCAGCAATCAGCAGTGTGTGGGTGGCTTGGCATTCATCGCTACACAGCGGTGATCAGCGAGGGGCCAGCCAAGGGCAGATAGATTTGAGCCCGGGACTTGGGAGAAGAGCTCCACGGCGGCGCCTCCTCCTTGACCTCGTCCCCCTGACTCCGCCCCTAAAGAGGTGAGAAGCAGCGGGCGCAGCGTACCCCGTGCTTCCAGAGCATGGACGGGCCGGCTCCAACTTCCTCTTCGCTCTAACCAGAGCTGTAACAGAGGACAGTCACAGGTGGGAGGCGCAGGCTGCTGCGGGAGCCAGTGGAACTGGATGGATCAAACAACCAGACTGACATCATGGCATGGAAGGTGAAGGTACCATCCATCATCATACACAGACCTGGCCTGCACTGCACATCTTCAGACAGAGACTGGGACGATGTAACACAGGAGAGACTGCAGATAGGGACAGGGCTAGGGGTCTCTCTCATCACCCACCTCACTCCCCTTTCTCTCTCTCTCAGCCCTCCTCCTCCCCTCCTCCCCCCCTTTCCTCCTCTCCCCCCTCCTCCCCTCTCCCCTCCCCCCTCTCCTCTCCCCCTCTCCCCCTCTCCCCCCCTCTCCTCTCCCCCCTCTGCAGCCCAAGGCTGAAGCAATAGGTGGAATGGCGCTGCAAAAATCTCCTCCTTCACTCCCCCCCTCCTCCTTCTCCCCCCTCCCCTCCTCTCACCCCCCTCTCCCCCTCTCTCTCCCCCCTCCTCCCCCTCCTCTCCCCTCCTCTCCCCCTCCTCTCCCCTCCCCTCTGCAGCCCAAGGCGGAAGCAATAGGTGGAATGGCGCTGCAAAAATCCCCTCCTCCTTCTCTCCCCTCCTCCTCCTTCTCTCCCCCCTCTATCCCCCACCCTCCTCTCACCCCCCTCCCCCCCCTCTGCAGCCCAAGGCTGAAGCAATAGGTGGAATGGTGCTGCAAAAATCCCCCTCCTCCTGCCCCTCCCCCCCTCCCCCCTCCTCCTCCTCCCCCCCCCCAGTCTGAAGCAATATGTGGAATGGTGCTGCAAAAATTCCCTCTTCCTCCTCTCCCCCCCTCCTCCTCCCCTCCTCTCCCCCCTTCCTCCTCCCCCCTCCTCCTCTTCCCCCTCCTCCTCTCTCCCCCTCCTCCTCCTCTCCCCCCTCCTCCTCCTCTTCCCCCCTGCCCCCCTCCTCCTCCTCTCCCCCTCCTCCTCTTCCCCCCTCCTCCTCTTTCTCCCCCCCTCCTCTTTCTCCCCCCTCCTCTCCCCCCCTCCTCCTCTTCATCCTCTCTCCCCCTCCTCCTGCTCTCCCCTCCTCCTCCTCCTCCTCTCCCCTCCTCCTCCCCCCCCTCCATTTCCTCCTCTCCCCCCCTCCTCTTCCTCCTCTCCCCCCCTCCTCTTCCTCCTCCCCCCTCCTCTTCCTCCTCTCCCCCCCCTCCTCTTCCTCCTCTCCCCCCCTCCTCTTCCTCCTCTCCCCTCCCCCTCCTCTTCCTCCTCCCCCCCTCCTCCTCCTCTCCCCCCCTCCTCCTCCTCTCCCTCCCTCCTCCCCCCTCCTCCTCTTCCTCTCCCTCCCTCCTCCTCCCCCCTCCTCTTCCCCTCCTCCTCTTCCTCTCCCTCCCTCCTCCTCCCCCCTCCTCTTCCCCTCCCTCCCTCCTCCTCCCCCCCCCTCCTCTTCCTCTCCCTCCCTCCTCCTCCCCCCCTCCTCTTCCTCTCCCTCCCCCTCCTCTTCCTCTCCCTCCCTCCTCCTCCCCCTCCTCTTTCTCCCCCCCTCCTCCTCCCCCCTCCTCTTCCTCTCCCTCCCTCCTCCTCCCCCTCCTCTTTCTCCCCCCCTCCTCCTCCCCCCTCCTCTTCCTCTCCCTCCCTCCTCCTCCCCCCTCCTCTTCCTCTCCCTCCCTCCTCCTCCCCCCTCCTCTTCCTCTCCCTCCCTCCTCCTCCCCTCCACTTCCTCTCCCTCCCTCCTCCTCCCCCTCCTCTTCCTCTCCCTCCCTCCTCCTCCCCCTCCTCTTTCTCCCCCCCCCCCCTCCTCCCCCCTCCTCCTCCTTCTCCCCCCTCCTCCTCCTCCTTCTCCCCCCCCTCCTCCTCCTTCTCCTCTCCCCCCTCCTCCTCCTTCTCCTCTCCCCCCTCCTCCTCCTTCTCCTCTCCCCCTCCTCCTCTTTCTCCTCTCCCACCCTCCTCCTCTCCCCCCTCCTCCTCCTCTCCCCCTCCTCCTCCTCTTCCCCCTCCTCCTCCTCTTCCCCCTCCTCCTCCTCCTCTTCCCCTCCTCTTCCCCTCCTCCTCCTCTGCCTCCCCTCTGCCGCCCAAAGCTGAAGAAATAGGTGGAATTGCACTGAAAAAATCTCCATCACCGCCACCTCTATCATATTCATGGGCAGGGTGAAGGGGGTGGAGTCAGGGGTGGAGCCAATGGGGCGGCAAAATAAGGTTTCGCCTAGGGTGTCCAAAATTCTTGCATCGGCCCTGAGCACACTGATCTTCCCAGTGAGAAGCCCTGCAAGTGGGAATGTGAGCAGAAGTCTGACTACTGGAATACAGGCTGTGTTCCCAAATGGAATGCAAGGAAGCAAACTGACCACGTTGGGATGGATGTGCTTCTGTGCTGGCATACAAAGGAAGCAATGTACAGAAAACAGGATACATTGTAAGTGCTTGCTGGCCGCCTCACGTACATGCACTGAGGGGCGGCAGCTCCTACAGGCAAAATTACTGGTCCCCAAAAAGTGTAATTTAGTGTCTAATTTGTCTGCCGCAATGTCGCAATCCTGCTATAACTGGCTGATAATAATAAATAAATAAATAAAAATTCCATAAAAATAACCCATAGTTTGTAGACGCTATAACATTTGCGTAAACCTATCAATATACGCTTATAGGATTTTTTTTTTTTACTAAAAACATATAGCACATAGAGTACATGTTGGCCTAAACTGATGAAGAAATTTGATTTTTTACATTTTCTTTTTTATTGGGAGTGCTTTATAGCAGAAAGTAAAAGAAATATAGTTTTTTTTTTTAAATTGTCAGTCGTTTTTTGTGTATAGTGCAATGAAATAAAAACAGGGGTGTTCAAATATCACCAAAGAAAGCTCTATTTGTGGGGAAAAAAAGGACACCAATTTTATTTGGGTACAGCATTACGCAATTGTCAGATAAAGAAACGCAATGCCGTATCACAAAAAATAGTCTGGTCATAAGGAGGGTAAACCTTCCAGAGCTGAAGTGGTTAATACAAGTACAGGACATGGTAACACAGGCACATATCAGAAATATGAAATGTTGGGGTAACATACAATTTAATTACTTAAAATGCTGTACTATCTCAGAGAACTTCAGCTGTTAAGAATTTTATGAATTGACTTTACAGGAAATAACAGCTTTATCTAGTACCATACATCTAATGTTTTGTCTTATCACCGTAAAGAGGAGGAAAATTTACCGTTTAACCTTAAAAAGAAGAGCAGTAACTTCATTATCTGGCCTGTTCGTCTATATCAGCGAGAAACTCTAGAGACGATAGCAGAATAAATGCTATGCCCTTCTACCATCAGACCACACAGATTTTTTACAAATGCAAACGTTATATTCTGTTGCATAAGGATTTTGATGTTATTTCCACTAAACAATTACTCTTTCTCTCCATTGATAAGCCAGTAACCCTGTTTTTTTATGTATATCACAAAATACACAAAAAAACAGAAGGATCACTAGAAAGCAAACTGTCTCAGGTTATCTAGAATTTTGGTAAAAAACTGATATTTTTTATTTTATTTGTATAAAATTACATTGAAATCTCTATTTCATTACATTCATTACATTCTTTGCACTTATGTGCTCATTTGAAGTTTCTTACTGTTTATTCTTGTTAATATGCAATATTATAAAATACCACGTGTTAAAAAATCCCAAATAAAGAAAAGGTTCTACCAGGAACCCTACCACATTAACAACACTATACATATTTTCTCCAAAGGAGATTGTAGTCCAATAACAGTTCAATAGAATTCCTTAATAAGCAATCCTTATCCTTCACTAATTTAGTGCAATAAATCAAATAATATACACCAAGTTGCGCAATTTGGTGTATATTATTTGATTTATTGCACTAGTTTGGTGAATTTATTATATTATAAGTTGCAGCAGTTCTAAGAACATATGTCACATATTAGCACTTTATTAATTTTATTAGCGCGAGAGACCAACACTATTAATCCTTATCCTTCACCGGTGTAACTATTAGCCAGTACATGGGCCTTCACCGCTTGTGACTCCCCTAGGCAATGCTCACTCACCAGAAACACTTGTACACTGCTCCTTTAAGAGAGTTGCTCTGATCACTGATTCCAATACACCGCTCACTCCCAAAGTAGACTAGACCCCCTTCCTGATAGTTTCACTTGGTCTGATGACAATAATCGCACTTGGAATCCAGAACTCCCGTTAGCAGTGAGAACAATAAACGATCAGAGAAAATAAAGTATAGGGGGATTCATAGGGTAGTATGTTTAAAACCAATCCATTTATTGATAAAATATCCCCATCTCCCCTCAAACATTGCACTTACATATACTGTACACATAAATAACATGCCAATATGTCCAACAAACGTTAATGGCAGGTAACGTGCGCATCGGTACTGCCGTACCGCTCTTACCATCCGTCGCTTAGTATCTGCAGATCGATGGTTCCCGGATGGCAAGTACAGCATCCAGGCGTCCGGTTACCTAGGTGACCATGTGCTCACGCCCTACATTCTTTGCACATATGTGATCATTTGAAGTTTCTTACTGTTTATTTTTGTTAATATGTAATATATTGCACTATTCCAACTTTTACCAAATAAGACTCCGAACAGTCTGATTTTTTTTTTTCTTTTGGAATGGAAATGGTTTTTATCATATATCTCCTTTTACAGCTGTTGCAGTTTATTTTAACATACACAGTAAGTACTACTCTATTGCATATTTTTTTAATAGGTATCCGACCCAGCTATGAAGACTAAGTGCACTTCTATGTGTGCAATTGATGTTTACCCCATCATGTGTGAGGTAGAGGTGCACAAATGGCTTGATGACAGATCCAGGATGAGGAATCGTTTCATAGACAATATTCTTGTCTATGGCAGAGTCCTTGAGACTTAGATAAACTGTTTTTAATAGATTTGAATATGCATTGTATTGTATATCTGGAGCAAAGCTGAAGTGCATTCCTGCATTAATGTAAAAAGGCCTTCCATTAGCTGTGTAAAACACCCCCCATCCTCCCTAACAAACTTGCCCGAGTCCTCACTCAAACCAGCGCTGTCCCCATCTGCAGCACCGCCTCTCTCTTTCTGGTCTCACAATAAAAAAGATGTTATACTTACCTGCTCTCTACAGCGATACTACCCAGAGTGGCCCCTTACTTCCTCTTCTGGAGTCCCCTGCTGTTGCTCTCCACTCACCCTTCCCTACCATGCAGATGCGCACCCGAGTCATGTTGTTTACATCCATAGACACACACACAGCACAGCTCGGCATGCTTCCTGCTCCCTCCTCACAGGATTTGACTGACAGCAGCAGGAGGCAATGGCTCCCACTGCTGCTTGAGTCTCTTGTGTGACCAGGAATTGAAGAGAGAAGAGCTGCAGCCGGGCACATCGATGGATCACTGATAGGCTCAGGTAAGTGTTTGGGGGAGGGGCAGCTAGTGGGGAGTTTTTTTTAACCTTAAAGTGAAACTAAACCCATCAATTTTAGTGTTTAAAATTAAAAAAAACAAAACAGCTGCATTACCGGCATGCTGGAAATGCTGCCATATTTGCTTGTGCCCTCAACCAAACTATTAAGAATCATAAAATGGCTAGCGTCATAACTGTTCACATGTGCAGCATCATGGCAGTGACAGATTTAACAGAGGCTAAGATGGCAGCTTCCTTGGCTGAAAAGAATA
Source organism: Pelophylax lessonae (assembly GCF_965119305.1). Lineage (NCBI taxonomy): Eukaryota > Metazoa > Chordata > Amphibia > Anura > Ranidae > Pelophylax > Pelophylax lessonae. The sequence goes on along the minus strand of NC_138770.1, from coordinate 496,998,572 downwards.
GGAGGGTTTAGTTCCACTTTAAGGTAAAAAACCTCTGACTGTGGAACCACTTTAAATCCCAAGTCATCTGATTCTGCTCTTTCTGAAAGAGGCAAGATGGATTTATTGATTACAATTAACCACTTGCCGACCGGTCACGTTGACCCTACTGCGGCAAAGTGGCTCGATATCGTCCAGCGACGTAGACCTACTCCTTCCCTTGTGGGCGGCGCCGGAGGCTCGCTCCCGCTGTATTCAGTCAGCGGGAGTCGTGCCAGGGGAGGAGCGGCGGTGATCACCGCCGCTCTCCCCACGATCGTCGGGGACTGAGTGTGGAGATCCGCCCGCTTGTGTAAACAAAGCGGGCGGATCTCCTAAGTGACAAACAGTGACAGATTGCAGGATTCAGCATAGCTGAACCTGCAATCTGTGCCTGTCTCACACAGTCCCCTCCCCCCACACACGTTAGTAAACACCAGGCATACATTAACCCCTCCCTCTCCAATAAAGTTAACCCCTTCCCTGCCAGTGCCATTTTTACAGTAACAGTGCATATTTATAGCACTGATTACTGTAGTAATGTCACTGGTACCCCCAAAAGTGTCAAAAATGTCAGTCAAGGGTTCCGATCTGTCCGCCTCAAAATTACAGATCGCCGCTATTACTAGTTAAAAAATAAACAATAAAAATGACATAAATTTCCAGTAGTTAGTAGCTGCGATAACTTTTGCGCAAACCAAAATATATACCAAAAATATGTAGCAGAAAACAAATTGGCCTAAAATGTTAAAAAATTTTGATTTTTACATTTTTGGGGGGGGGGGGGGGAATTTCATATAAAAAAATTTGAAAAATATTGTTATTTTTTCAAAATTGGCGCTCTTTTTTTGTTTATAGCGCAAAAAGTAAAAATCGCACAGGAGATCAAATACCACCAAAAGAAAGCTCTATTTCTGGGGAAAAAAGGACATAAATTTAATTTGGGTAAAGCATCGCACAACCTTGCAATTGCCTGTTAAAGTAACACAGTGCCGAATCGCAAAATATGGCCTGGTCAGGAATGGGGTAAAATCTTTTGGTCTTAAAGCGGTTAAAAATACGCTCATTGAGAATTTTTTCGTCAAAGACATGTAGCTAAATACATTTTGGCCTAAATATGACAAAAATTGAATATATTGGATATTTTTTAACTGTCAAAGTAGAAAAATATTGTTATTTTTTCAAAATTGACGCATTTTGTTTGAGTACGGCGTTGCATGATCGTGCAATTGTCAGTTAAAGTCGCACAGTGCCGAATCGCAAAAAGTTGCCTGAACGTAAGACAGCAAAATCCTCCGGTGGTAAAGTGGTTAATGATACGTTGACTTTTGAAGGATTTTTGGGACACTAATATTTACTGTTTTATTTATTCATTTAGTTAAGTATTTTGCAGAAAGTTAACCACTTGCCGACCGCCGCACGACTATCTACGTCGGCGGTCAGCCCCTCACAGGCAAACTAACGTAGGGCTACGTTGTTTGCTTGTGAGGGTCTAGGGAGCGAGCGCGCGCCCCCCGGGGCGCGCTCCCGCTCCCGCGTGGTCACGGACCCCCCCGCGCGTGTGACCAGCGGACCCGATGTCCGCCGGTCACTCGGCGATCGTCGGGGGAGAGGGAGAATGTCAGGCAGCCTGTGTAAACAAACTGCCTGTCATTCTCCTCGCTGCAAAGACACTGATAAAACGGATCTGGTATGTAGATCCGTTGATCAGTGTCCTTACAGCTAGAGCCACAGCCAATCACAGTAGAAACCACGCCCCTAGGGACACACACAGCCCCTCCCTTCCAAATAAAGTTAACCCCTTCACTACCAGTGTATTTTTACAGTAACAGTGCATATGTATAGCACTGATTACTGTAGAAATGTCACTGGTAACCCCAAAAGTGTCAAAAATGTCAGTCAAGGGTCCGATCTGTCCGCCGCAATGTCGCAGTACCGCAAAAAAAATCGCAGATCGCCGCCATTACGCGTTAAAAAAAAAACAACAAAAATGACAAAAATCTTTCCCTTTGTTAGTAAACGCGATAACTTTTGCGCAAACCAATCAAAATACGCTTTTTGCGATTTTTTTTACCAAACATAGGTAGCATAAAATAAATTGGCCGAAAATTTTTAAAAATTTTGATTTTTACATTTTTTTTGGGGGGAATTTCATATAAAAAAATGTGAAAAATATTGCTATTTTTGCAAAATTGACGCTCTTTTTTTGTTTATAGCGCGTGATCAAAAAATCGCACAGGTGATCAAATACCACCAAAAGAAAGCTCTGTTTGTGGGAAAAAAAGGACGTCAAATTCGTTTAGGTACAGCGTCGCACGACCGCGCAATTGTGCGTTAAATTCACGCAGTGCCGAATCGCAAAATACCCCCTGGTCGGAATGGGGGTAAAATCTTCCGGGGCTTAAGTGGTTAAATTGCGTAAATAAAAGTGTGATAAAGCTGAAAAGTGTATACATAGCAGAACCTCTTAATAAGTGAACCCTTATTAGCCCTTGTTCCTGACCTATAATAAAGGAGGTAAGGACCCTGTATCAGTCATGTGGCTGTAACTATACACAACTAAAAAGGTGTACTTGGTGTGGTCAGCAGCGCTAGCTAATCCACAGCAAATGTGCAAAAATGCAATACTCCCCCACCCTCTTTACCTCAATTGCAATGCTTACTAATAATGTTAAATAAAATTATTTAAAGTGCTTGTGCAAAACAATAACAACAGTGCTAACTTTTCCACATCAGATACACCAATCACTCTCTGTATCTGATGTAATATGTGCTAATGATATAATTATACTGGAAACTATATATATGTATATAAAGTGCTGATGCAATAAAGAAGAAAAAAGGAAAAAAGGTTTGACCCCATAAAACCAATGTGCTCATAAAAAAGGGGGGCATATGAATATAAAGATATATATATATATATATATATATATATATATATATATATATATATATATTATAATAAAAAGTCCAGTGAAAATAGTCCAACAATGAATCAATATTCCTTAAGAAGGTGTATCTTATGCGTGGTGAGGATCAGTCTTGAATACAATGGTGACAACACCCTCTGTGCAAACTGTGGAACAAACGTCCACTCACCAGACGATGTTGATCCCTCCAACCGTATGGCAAGTAGGCATCAGGAGAAGCTTTATTCGTCACCATGACCTAGGATCGGCTTCCCAGGCTGTTCCTCCTAAGCGGTTTCCTTCACTAGGTAAGTAACACTGCACTGTATGTACAAATCTCAGGGTTCCCTGTAATCACCTTCTACCCGCAATACCACAGCGGAAGTGGCCCTGGAATTCCTCATGCACCTGCATCAATGCGGTGAGGTATTGAGCCGATCAGCCTGTGAAACTGTGTTATGGAAGCCCAGATTGCTTTGATAGCGGCCTTCAGCTCGCCTGCATTGTTGGGTCTGGTGTCTTTCCTCTTGACAATACCCCACAGATTCTCTATGGGGTCTTTGTCAGGTGAGTTTGCTGGTCAATCAAGCACAGTGATACCATGATCATAAAACAAGGTATTGGTAATTTTGGCAGTGTGGGCAGGTGTCAAGTGCTGCTGGAAAATTAAATTAGCATCTCCATAAAGCTGGTCAGCAGAGGGAAGCATGAAGTGCTCTAGAATTTACTGGTAGAGGGCTGCGCTGATTTTGGACTTAATAAAACACAGGTAACCGACATCAGCAGATGACACGGCTCCCAAAGCCATCACTTAATGGAAAATTTTGCATTGGAAATCAAGGTCCCAGAGTCTGGAGGAAGAGTTGAGAGACACAGAATCCAAGTTGCATGAGGTCCACAGTAAAGTTTCCACAGTCAGTGATGATTTGGGGAGCTATGTCATCTGCTGGTCCACTTTGTTTTATCAAGTCCAAAGTCAGCGCAGTCCACTACCAGGAAATTCTAGAGCACTTCATGTTTCCCTCTGCCGATGGGCTTTATGGAGATGCTGATTTCATTTTTCATCACGACTTGGTCCCTTCCCACACTGCCAAAAGTACCAATATTCGATTCAATGATCATGGTTTTACTGTGCTTGATTGGCCAGCAAACTGGCCTGACCTAAACCCCATAGAGAATCTGAAGAGTATTTTCAAGACGAAGATGAGAGACACCAGACCCAACATGGCAGATGAGCTGAAGGCCAGTTTAAAAGCACCTAGGCTTCCATAACACCTCAGCACAGTGCCACAGGCTGATCACCTCCGTGCCACGCTTCACTGATGCAGTAATTCATGCAAAAGAAACCCTGGCCAGGTATTGAGTGCATACTATACTGTATGTTGACATACTTTTTTAGAAGCCAACTTGTAATAATCTAATTTTTGGGTTTTCACTAGCTGTTAGCCATAATCCTCAGATTTAAAAGAAAGAAATGCTTGAACTATGTCACTCTGTGTGTAACACATCTATATAAAATAATATAATATAATTATATATATATATATATATATATATATATTACTAAAGAAAGCACATGAACAACTCCATAGTGTAGCAAACTTTGTGCCTCATTTATTTTAAAGCAGGATAAAACTACTCACAAGACAGTGTGGTACACAAATTTCAAACAAAGCACCACTCAAACAGTATAACAAAACTACCCAAAATGCAACTGGCGATGTGCCAGCGAAACCGGTCAGGGTCTCTCCCATCACCTGAGGTTCCCAGCTGGTCCCTGACTTATACATCTAGCATGGATAGAATGGGCAGATGAGTATTGGGCCACCATTTACTTTGCTATGGCTTATGCAGTGACTCTATTTCATCACATGGGATGGATGGTATCCCATTTTGCAGCTGGGGATACTGATGCCTATTACTAGTATCTTTTCAAGGGGATGCTTTTTTGATGACTCCATTATGGACATTTGCTAATTGTGCATTTTGGTCCAGATGCAGAGCCAGTCCTGCTATACTGAATCGTTCTTGCCAGTACACTGGATGTTATGTATATTTAGAAGCATGTACAGATTAATAAGCATAACCCTGTTTGTGGAACACACATGGTTCAACACAGGCTCAGGTACCAACAAATTAAATCTACATTTCTAGAATATGGGATTGTATACACAAGGTTCATACATGCATATATGAGATATATCTAAAAGGCATATTATCCTGAGTTGTGGATTTACAAACACTTTCTCAGCATGATCAAGCTGTGGCTTCTCGATGGCTATATTTGAGCTTCAGTCTGAACACTGGAATACAAATTATATTGAGATATTAGATACAGGTGTACAAGTTAAAACAAAGATTATTATTTTCACTTATACAGAAGTGGGTTGGCCCATACATTTGGATGTACCACTTCTATACTGTAATGAACCTTGAATACATATTATTGGGGCTCTCTTAGGGGCTGGGTTTGTGGACAAGATATTTTCAAAGTTTTCTTTATTTGTATTAATGTGAACAAAAGTGTGATATTTATATAAGAATATACTGCGGAGGTGTGTTCCCCTACTTTCTATTTGACAGTATTTTGCATAGAACTTTAACCTCCTTGGCGGTGATCCCGAGCGTGACTCAGGGTTAACTTTCACTGTCAGGAGCGGTAACCCCGAGTCACGCTCGGGGTAGCATTGCAGAGTGCCAGCGGAGCCCCCTTAGCTGCCAGTGAAGTCCACTTACCTTGTCCCGGCGATCCAGCGATGTCCTTGGCTCTGATCGACGGCTGACCGGCGTCTGACTTCCTGGTTCCATTCCCTGCGAGCAAAGGTGGCACACGGTAGCGGAACTGGGCGGGAAGTGTAAAAATAAATAAAAGAGGTGATACAATGTAATCTGAGAGGATTACACTGTATTACCTCAGATTACCTCAGATCTGACATTAGATACATTACAGTGCCCCTTGCCTGACATTATACTGTCATTTGTGACCAAAAAAATATATAACATGGCGTCAAAAAAGCGCCACTTTACTAAAGCGCTTTTGGACCAGTTGAATGACAGCGACATGGAGGTGCTCGCAGAACTGAGCGATAGCGAGTAGTGGGGTGATTTGTCATCTGACACTGACACTGATCTGGCAAGTGACAACGGCAATGATCCTGCACTTGACCTCAGTGATGTGCGCACTTGGTGCGCTATTGACTGCGATGCGGACCAGGTAGCGCCCCCAAGATTCCCGTTCACTGGATCACCTGGGATGAAGGTAGATGTCGAGCGTGACAACCCTCTGGCATACCTGCAATTATTCCTCATTGAGGCGGTAATTGAAAAAATTGTCACGGAGACGAACCGCTACCAAGAGCAGCAATCCGCTACGCTGCATGCCAGGTTTTCCAGAAGCAGAAAGTGGGAACCGGTGACGAAAGAGGACATCTGGCAGTTTCTGGGACTCATCATTCTTCAGGGGTTGGTGGGGAAACCATTCCAGAAATGGTACTGCACCACCAACAAATTACTGGCCACTCCGTTTTTTGGCACCGTGATGTCTGAATACCGCTTTGCCCTGATTATGAAGTATTTCCACTTCACAAACAATGACGAGTTTGATGAGGCCACACATCTTGCGCCCAAACTAAAAAAAAATCTGGGAGGTATGGCAAATTATTGCGGCCAATTTCCAGCGGACCTATGTGCCAGAAAGGGACGTCAGCGTGGATGAAAGTTTGATGGCCTATAAGGGACGCCTAAGCTGGATCATCAAATCCTATATGCTCTGCTAGTCATCCACTGGGTACATCTGGAATTCGGTAATTTACACCGGTAAAGGCACGAAGTTCAACCCCAGGTACAGCGGCTATGGGATGGCCTTATCATCCGTCCTTACACTGCTGGAGCCATTGCTGAACCAGGGATATTGTGTGACCACGGACAATTTCTACACGTCCCCGGAACTATATGAAGTTTTGCTACAAAGCAAAACTGATGCATATGGTACCGTTAGGCCTAACCGACGAGACATGCCATTTATGTTTGCCAAAAAATAAATAAAAACCGGAGAAATGGTTGCCTGGCATAAGGGTAAGATGATGGCAAGACAAGAAGGATTTGTGTCTCATGAGCACTGTGCACAATTCCTCCACTGCCATGGTCCACACAAAAAGATGTGCTGAAGCGGCAAGTCGTGATAGACTATAACAAAACCATGGGAGGTGTCGACAGAGCTGATCAGGCAATGACATTTTATCCGTCTATGCGCAAACAGCAAAAAAAATATTATAAGAAAATATTCAGACATCTTCTGGAACAATGCCTTTGGAATGCATATATCCTGCACAGAGCAAAGAGTGACAAGCCTCTTGTTCATTCTGAGTTTGTCTGGAAGGTGGCTGAGCTGATTTTTGTCAAGCACCAGATGCCATCAGTAGTTGTAAATAGACCTGGACGTCGCGCTGTTGACGTTGTCAACCCAGAACACCTGACCGGTCGTCACTTTGCAGACTATATCCCGCCAACCGCAAAAAAGGCAGCACCTACCAGGATGTGCATAGTTTGCTGCTCAAAAAGAGATGGCAATGGAAAGAAAGTCAGAAAAGAAACCAGGTTCCATTGTCCTGATTGTGACGTCAGACTTTGTGCAGTTCCATGTTTCAAAATTTATCACACTCAGGATGTTTATTGAATTTTTTTTGTTTGACAAATTTCATTATTTATTACATTATTGAATACAATTATATTATTTATTAGAGTATAATAATTCATGATTTTGTGTTTCAAACTTCCTCACATCTGGGATGTCTACTAGAGTCTTGTTTGGTCAGGTTTAAGTCAGTAATTACTAAGAATTGTAGACCTATAATACATAACACCAAATTTCCATGCAAAAAATTGTACCGCTTTTGGTACAAAATTCCAGACATAACCGCCAGGGAGGTTAAAGCAACCTATCACTGTCAGGGAAATGTTATAAATAAAGTGAGCATTTTTTTACAATACTTTTTGAGAGCAGGACCATGTCTTCTTTAGCCCAGGGCCCATAGCAGTTGCATGGCAGTAGTTATGCCCTTGACCTACGCTACACAGGGAGAATTGCAACTTATGTTACATGAAAAAAGAAATATTATTATGATATAATTGACAGGATGTTAAGCATGTGGAAAAAAAAAGTCCTGCAATTTACCATTTTCTATTTTGAAAAATAGCTTAAGAGTATATGTGACAAGTACAGTTACAGCTTTATTGTAAAGTGTTAACTCTTCCAGAGGCCAGGGGCTGGTTTTGACTGCTGAGGTTTGAGAGGATAAGCTTAAAGTAGTTCTGTCATTAGAGGTGTTAGAACTGAATTATATGGGCTGTCATGCATTTTATTGTACCCTTATGGCTGTTCTTCAGAGATATTGGAAAATCCTGACTTCACAAGAGCATAAAAGAGTCATTGCAAATAAAGGGTCAGGTAGTGCCACTGTTCTGAGTGATAAGTGACAAGATCTCAGATTCTGAAGAAGGAACATCTGTGTAGATGGTGGTTATGTGTTAAGCATCTATAGTGCAGTGTCCAACACCATCAAGACACAGGTTAAATGTAATATCTTTGAAATGACATACTTACAAAAAAAAAAAAAAATGTGGTTGTCGCTATATAAAAATGTCAGACAATGATATCCTGTGTTTATTGAGGGTTTATTAAGAAACATCTACTGTACAATAATTAAAAAAAAAAAACATAATGGCCTAAAGGGCAATTATGTATATTTTATAGAAATAGAAAAAGGAGCGCTGATTCAATCAAAAAGCAGCTACCAAAAATCCAATAACTTGATTGGACCGTATATGAATGTGACAAAATGAATCTGGTGCACTTTACTTTGTAGCATTCAGTATCACATGGACTTTTGATATATGTCACGTTGTATATTCACGTTCGTACACTTGTCATCACTGTGTCTGTAACACACACATATGATTTATTATTGTACACCAGAATAATTTATTGTATTTAGCGCACCAGATTCATTTTGTCAAATTATGTATGTTTAGTAAATATTCATTTTGGGTTATTATTAATCAATATTATTGACCTGAAAGTAACTGATAACATGGTTTTCATATTTTCACAAACTTATTTTAGATGATCTGTCTAGTAGTAATATGTGTCAGGCATTGAAAACAGTGTTCATGCGTGAAGATTAAATCAAAAAATTAATTTCAGGATAACCTATAGTGAATACTGTATATAGTATTACAGCAGTGCTTTTGTTAGAACTGGGCTTCTGGGGCACATTAAAGTGGTTGTAAAGTCAGATGTTTTTTTTTATCCTAATGCATTCTATGTAGCCCCCTAAAACTTACGTGAGCCCATTTCCATCCAGCGATATCCACGAATGCCTAGGCCGTACTGGGACTCTCCCTCCTGATTGGCTGAGACACAGCAGCGGCGCCATTGGCTCCCACTGCTGTCAATCAAAGAGAGAGCAGAAGAGGGACCCGAGAAGAGGAGGATCCAGGCTGTTCTGTGCAAAACCAACTGCATAAAGCAGGTAAGTATAACATGTTTATTATTTTTATTTTTTAAAAAACAGAGACTTTGCATTCACTTTAACAAGATCTCCAGCTGGGTAGGCTGAATGTCATGCTGTGATAGCCCTTAAAATGAAAGTGCAAATTAAAATGCAGAATGTTAGCTTACCTACACCTTTAGCACCATAGAGTCTCCTCTTTGGTTTTCCTTCCTGATAGAGATAGTCTAGTATGTAAAAAGACACTATCTTTTTTTCCCATGCTCCTCACTGCACCTCTCCAGCTCCATGTACTTTAAGGCATTTTGAACTTTATTGCCTCCATCCAGGCCTCTGCCAAGCAACCCAGTTGGTTATTACTAAATGGAAACAAAATACTGACCTAAATCAGTGAGTCAGCGTTCACTATACCAAAATGAAAGGAACCACAGCACCGGTGGTACCACAAATGCGAATCACAAGATGTGAATCAATTAGAAAAACTAAAAAAATATAAATAAATGAAAAAATTATATATAAATGACGACATTTTTTTTTAAAAATTAAAAACAATAAAAACACAACAAAAACACAATAAATTGATGCGGGGCAGACAAATACATGAACCTCAAATTTGCAGAAGTCCTTTTCAATCCTGTGAGGATCATGAGGAAGACCAGCCCTGCTGTGGACGAATCATAAAGTTCAAATCGGGGTGCTGGGGTGAGAATTAGACAGGCAGCTCCTCAAGAGGTAGGGATTCCCTCCAAATGTGCAGCAAAGAAAAAGAAAGAACAAGGGCGCCAAGTCATAAAGGTAAATGAACATATGAGAATTTTAATGTAGAAACTTACATGTAAAAACAGGCATTCCAAAGGACAGCATGTGTGGTTAGGATGAACAGTCCCCACAGTGGGTCTGATAGGGAATGGTCACATCAGAGTCCTGAGTGGCGGTCATGTAGATAAAACAAGATCAGCATATGTGATGTCCAAAGGGGGTCTCCACAGTGAAGCCAGATGGTTAGTAGCGGGCTGTGAGGTCCAAGTGACGGCTATGTGTTGAAAGAGCTCACGATCCAGGCACTGTGCTGAAGCCTGCAGATAGCAAAGGCTCCCTGGATGGGCAGCCTCGCTAACGCCGCTGGTGTCCGGAAACCGGAAGTGGCCAGAAACCAGAACCGGAAGTGACACAATGGTGACCTGTCGGCTCCTCCACGGAGACCGGTGTTCCGTGAGAATTACCTACCCGTGAGAAAAACCTACCCTCGTCACTTCCGGTTGCACGGCACTGTTTGTAATGCGGCGTTTACATTAAAACAGCTGTGCTGCAATACGAGTGATCTCTACTCCTACCCCTGTCACTTCCCTCATCTCGGCTAGTAAATATAAAAGCGGCGGCGGGTGTATGAAAAGATAAATCACGGAGCCGCCAGCCACTTTTATATTTACTAGCCGAGATGAGGGAAGTCACAGGGACAGGAGGCGAGTTGACTCATATTGCAGCCGAGATGTTTTAATGTAACCGCCGCGTGGGTAGGTTTTTTTCACGGAACAGTGATAATTTCATACGCACTACTCAGCTCCTCAGCTCTTACATTAGGTATCCGGGGCTGTGAGCATGCGCACTGCTGCGCTGCTCAGCTGTTCCTGGCCGGAAGTGACGAGGGCAGGTTTTTCTCATGGGGTAGGTAATTCTCACGTTACACCGGCAGGGATCAGCATGCTAAACAGAATGTGGAGGGTGGGACGCAACGTCGTTTTGGAGGTCCTCCTCCTTCATCAGGCAGGCCCGCCCCTCCACCATAGAACCTTTATGTAGATAGCAATCGTAGAAAACAATTAAGAAAACCAATTATGCTGCTGATAATTGAATAGACCTAAATGGAGTCACAGACCCTCAATCATTTGCAGCAGCTAGAGCAACACTACTGACTTCACCAGACTATTGATTGCAAGACAGAGCCAGTTACCAGTATATGGTTAAGCGACATTGAGTACATTACTTATTTTTACATACCCTTTTTAATTGACAGTAGTTGTAAGTGGTATTTTGGGCTTCAATTTGCATAGACTGTATGTAGTTAGTGTAAATGTACAGTATCTCACAGTATTAACACTTTGGGCCCAATTTGGATATTTTGTTCTAGGGGTGTACTGACTTTTGTTGCCAGACGTTTAGACAATAATGGCTGTTTTTTAAGTTATTTTGAGGGGACAGCAAATGTACACTGTTATAAAAGCTGTGCACGCACTACTTTACATTGTAGCAAAGTGCCATTTAGATATGATAAAATATTTACAAAAATGTGAGGGGTGTACTCACTTTTGTGAGCTACTGTAAGTTTATGGGGTTTGGTGAGTGATGTTAATTGTGGATATGGTAAAGGAAGTGACTAGACAGTTTCTAAAATGATGTGGAGCTGACTGGGTAGTATGTGGCTGATAGGGAAGGAGACTGAATCACAGATTCATTTTTAAGGTACTGAAATACCCAGGATCCAGAAAATTTAACATGGGTGAACTTACTAGCTGCAATAAATAGTTGGTGTAACAAGTAAATAGAGAAAAGCATGCAAGAGTCAATGCTCCACTTTTGAGGAGCACTGACTTTTGTTATACAGTGTATTAGTAAATGAGTACTTAGAATAGCCACTGGGGCATATTGTTTATTGTCAATAGTGATGGGCTTGACATTCGAGTCCAACGTACGTTCGACTCGAAAATCAGGTGTTCGCCTGTCCACCGAACTCAAACAAATGAAACGCTCAGCGGGGAGTTTCCCCACCGATGAGCAACCCATTGTGCACTGCGTGTATGCAGTGCATTAGATGTTTATGATTGGCCAAAGCATGCACCTGACCTGTATGCTTCGGCCAATCACAGTACAATGTCCTGTCAGAGCATCATGGCTCAGGAGCTACGTCCATGCCCCACACTATATAAGGCTGCTTACACGGCAGCGCTGTGTAGTGGGTTAGGAGTGGAGATTAGGCAGGTAGTTAGTGGATTGTGCTTTGATGATTAACCACTTCAGCCTGGGAAGGTTTTACCCCCTTAATTTCCAGGCCACTTTTTGCGATTCAGCACTGCATTGCTTTAACTGACAATTGCGCGGTCGTGCAATGCTGTACCCAAATACAATTGATGTCCTTTTTTCCCACAAATGGAGCTTTCTTTTGGTGGTATTTGATCACCTCTGCGGTTTTTCGTTTTTGCACTATAAACAAAAAAAAAGCATAAATTTTTAAAAAATACCAATATATTCTATCTTTCAGCTATAAAACATTCCCAGTAAAAAAAAATTAGAAAATCTAATTTTTTATCAGTTTAGACCAATTTGTATTCTGCTACATATTTTTGGTAAAGAAAATCCCAAAAAACGTATAATAATTGGTTTGCGCAAAAGATATAGCGTTTACAAACTATGTTGGACTTTTTATTTTTTTTATTAGTAATGGGCGGCGGACAAATCTGACATTAAGTGACACTTTTTGGGGACCAGGGACATTATTACAGTAATCAGTGCTAAAAAATATGCACTGTTACTGTATAAATGACACTGGCAGGGAAGGGGTTAAATGTGTTCCCTAAATGTGCTTTCTAACTGTTTTGGGGATGGATTTAAGAGAGGCAGAGAGAGATCAGTGATTCAGCTTAGCTGAATCACACAATCTTTCCCTGCCTCTCTGACAGGAGAGCCATTTTACATTGTTTACATTCCAGACGGCTCTCCTGACAGTTTTTCTGACGATCACGGGAAGCCTGTGGCGATCGAGCCCGCTCTCCCCCGTGGTTTGCCTCCCACTGTGTCTAATCGCCACCAAAACCGTGTGCACATGATCACATAGATCTACATGATTATGCGCAGCCGAGTCGCCCTGCCACAGTAAATCTGTGTGGGGTGGTCGGCAAGTGGTTAATGCAGTCAGTGCAGTGTAGTGTAGGGCTGATTCATCTCGTATAACACAGTGTACTGCAGTCCGTGTAGTGTAGTGCTGTACTGATTTGTCTTGTGTAAACACCATGTACTGCAGTCAGTTTAGTGCAGTTATAAACGAAAAAGGATAACCGCAGCAACTTCAAGTGTGACCACACCCTAGAAAAATCGTGTAAATGATAAGTCGCGCTAAATGACAAAAAACACATGAATGTCCAAACATAAATTGGATCAAATCAAAAAGTCCAAATAATGAATAGATGTAGTGATCAAAAAAAGTCTCATATAAATCAAACAGTGACGTAAAGTATTGTGCTTCAGCCCAGTAAGGATCCAAGACACCCTTTGGAAATACGCTTACCGGATAAATGTGAATATAAACAGGGAATTGTCCAAAATCTTGATTGAAGATATCCCTGAAGTGCTCTCGGGATTAGATGGCACGGAGTCACATGAGAGGAGAAAAAGACGCCATAGCATAAAACCCCACAAACTAGTACAACACCCCAAGTGCATCAGCTTATGAATGAAGAAGTGTTCCACCACCAATTTAATGACTGCTTGCAAAAGCTAATGACCACTAGGTGGATAGGAAATCACCACTGAGAAGACTATGTTATTAGGTGCCAAAAGGACTGATATATGATATAGTTCCACCACCAATATAGGAGACCCTTACCAGATATAAAAGGAAAGAGGCAATGTACTACAATCCCTCAGGAAGATCAAATAGCCTCCACCGATGCCACAAGTCTCTTACCAGAAAGAAAAAAACAGACACATTTGCAAGTTGTCAGAGGTTGTCCACTGGTTAGCTCTCATACACCATGCAGCCTGGGCAAGACCCTCAAGGATGACAGGTCCAAGCCAAATCGCCAATCCACCAAATGGACAATGAGGTCCCAAATAAAAAAGAAAGGCGCCAATAGCATAAAACCTTATGACTTTATTTTAAACAAAAAGTTGTAAACTCACATAAACAGGAAAACGAATGCATAAAAAGCTGCCGGCCGGACAGCTGGGCACATCCACACTGGAGGACGCTTCTGGAGATGACGTCAACACGCCGTGACCTAACGGCGTTTCGTCCAAGAAGACGTTTTCAAAGGTGTTCAGTTTAGTGCAGTACTGTGCTGATTCATCTTGTGTAACACAGTGTAGTGCAGTCGGTGTAGTGCTGTGCTGTGATTCTTGTATAACACAGTGTAGTGGGGCCACTGAAGTGTTGGTGTATACAACACGTCTGTGTCACCACACTGATCCCATTTTTTTTCTTTCATTGATATTTTTTTTTTCTTTTCAATTTTTTTTGCAGCATTAGGTTCTGTTGCTGCAATACTCCCCTTCTGTGTCGCAGGTGCTATTTACATAGTTACATAGTTACATAGTAGGTGAGGTTGAATAAAGACAATAGTCCATCCAGTTCAACCTGTGTAGGTGTGTGTGACTGTAATCATCTAACATAGCCCTCAATCTCCTGATCCTTGAGATGTAAGTCTAAGAGTCTTTTGAAAGTCACCATACTACCCGCAGAAACCACCTCTTGTGGTAGACAATTCCACAATCTTGTAGCCCTAACAGTAAAGAACCCCCCACGTTGCCTGAGGTTAAAACGCTTCTCCTCTAATCGCATTGTATGTCCTCGAGTCCTCATGCAATTCCTTCGAATGAACAGCTTTTCTTCTAAGCTGAGATCCCCATTAAGATATTTATAAATTGCTATCATGTCCCCTCTCAGACGTCTTTTCTCCAGGGAAAATAAATCGAGCGATTGCAGCCGCTCTTCATAGGTAAGGTCCTCCAACCCCCTAATCAGTTTAGTTGCCCTTCTCTGGACTTTCTCCAGCTCCAACACATCCCTCCTGAGGACTGGCGACCAGAACTGGACAGAATACTCCAGATGCGGTCGGACCAGAGTTTTATAAAGTGGAAGGATTATAGTCTTATCTCTGGAATACATCCCTTTCTTTATGCATGCTAATATTCTGTTGGCTTTGGAAGCTGCCGCTTGGCATTGCATGCTGTTGCCTAATCTATCATCAACTAAGACTCCCAGATCCTTCTCCATTTTTGATTCCCCCAAGGGTTCCCCTCCTAACGTGTATTGTGTTTTTATGTTTTTGGTCCCCAAGTGCAAAACCTTACACTTCTCCACATTAAACCTCATTTGCCATGTCGTTGCCCACTCCGTAATTTTGTCCAGGTCATTCTGTAGGATATCTGCTTCATGCTGTGCAGTTATTGCCCTGGCCAATTTTGTGTCATCTGCAAAAACTGATAACGAACTACTGATCCCGTCCTCAATGCTGTTTATGAATAAATTGAACAAGGTTGGTCCCAGGACTGAGCCCTGGGGCACCCCGCTTACTACCTCAGACCAGTCCGAGTATGCGCTGTTTATTACTACCCTTTGGACACGGCCTTTTAGCCAATTCCGTATCCAAGAGCAAACCCTGCTGTCGATACCTGCAGACCTTATTTTATAAATTAAGCGCTTGTGGGGAACTGTATCAAACGCCTTAGCGAAATCCAAGTACACCACATCCACTGGTCTCCCCCTATCTAGCTCACAGCTCACTTCCTCGTAGAATGCTAAGAGATTGGTTTGACAAGATCGCCCATTTGTAAACCCGTGCTGGTTACTACTGATGATGTTGTTGTCTTTAGCATACTCTACGATATAGTCCCTTATCATCCCCTCCAAAAGTTTACATATTATTGATGTCAGACTGACAGGCCTATAATTTCCCGGGATATGTCTCTGGCCCTTTTTGAATATCGGAATCACGTTAGCCTTCCTCCAATCCCCTGGTACATCTCCTGTCCTAATACTGTCAGCAAAGATCAGGAACAGTGGTCTAGATATAACCATACTGAGTTCCTTGAGTACTCTCGGATGTACGCCATCCGGGCCTGGTGATTTGTTTGTGTTAAGTTTATCCAGTCTTTCCCTGATTTCCCCCTCTGTTAGCCATAGTGGCAAGTCCTGTGTATTACTACTAACCATACAGTCATGGTCAGTGTACCCTTCCTTTTCCTGCGTAAAGACTGACGAGAAAAAAGAATTCAGCACGGTTGCTTTTTCAGTGTCCTCTGTAACCATCCTCCCATCATCGCTAATTATGTGTGCAATATGCTCTGCCCTAGTTTTTTTGCTGTTGATATATTTAAAGAATTTCTTTGGGTTTTTTTTACTATCCTCCGCTATTTGTCTCTCAAAGTTGATTTTAGCCATCTTGATTTCGTGTTTACACTTCTTATTTTCCTCCTTGTATTGCTGGAAGGCCGATACGGTGCCCTCTGATTTATATTTCTTGAAGGCCAATTTTTTTCCCCTAATAAGTTTTTTAACGCTACGGTTTAGCCAGCCAGGTTTGGCTTTGTCTCTTCTAAATTTATTCCCCATAGGAATGCACTGCAAGATGCCTTTGCTTAATATTGTTCTAAAGCATTCCCATTTTTCCTCTGTGGTCAGTGATCCCAGGGTTTGGTCCCAGTTTACCCTTTCCATCAATGAGTACAATTTTGGAAAGTTTGCCCTTCTGAAGTTTAGGGTTCTTATGTTCCCCACTTGCCTTTTTATATTGTTATTTATACTAAATGTGATCATCCTGTGATCGCTAGAGCCCAGGTTGTCCTGGACTCCTACCTCCGAGATTATGTCTGGGTCATTAGTGATCAATAGATCCAGGATAGCATTCTCTCTAGTAGGGGAATCCACCAACTGCGACATGTAGTTATCCTGTAAGGTTTCCGTGAATAGCCGGGCCTTATGCGAGTGTGCAGTCCCCTCTTCCCAGTCAATGTCGGGATAATTGAAGTCCCCCAATATGATGACTGATCCTAGTTTTGCCGCTTTACCTATTAGTGCTAAAAATTCCAGCTCTACCTCCTCCCCTTGGTTAGGTGGCCTATAGCAAACCCCCACAACTACTTTTCCCTTATCTTCCCTATCGAGTTCAACCCACACAGATTCTAAATCCATGCTCATCCCATCCGTAATGTCACTCCTTTCTAACACCTTTATATTGTTCTTGACATAGAGACATACCCCTCCCCCTCTTTTACCAACCCTGTCCTTCCGGTACACCGAATACCCTTGGATATTGGCCAGCCAGTCATGTGAGGGGTCGAACCAAGTCTCCGTTATTCCCACAAGGTCTATGTCCTCCTCATGTACTAACATGTCCAACTCATCCATCTTATTAGCTAGGCTCCTGGCATTAGCATATACCCCTCTTAGTTTTACGGAAGTTAAACGTGATTGGCGGTTTTGTTTATTTCTGTTTGGTCTGCTGTTCTCCCGCACAGACCCGCCAATTGATGTTGTTGACCTACTGTCGCTATTGACCCTACAACTGCCTTCAGTCCTCTGCTCCCTCCTGACTGATTCTATTTCTGAGCCCTCCCCCCCGTCTCCTAGTTTAAAAGCCCCTCCAACTCGGTGGCCATCTTTCTCCCCAAAAGAGCTGTACCGTCCCCATTAAGGTGCAGCCCATCCTTACTAAAGAGCCGGTAGCCGACTGAGAAGTCAGCCCAGTTCTCCAGGAACCCAAACCCCTCCTTCCTACACCAATTCCTCAGCCACTTGTTAACTTCCCTAATCTCCTTCTGCCTCTCCTGTGTGGCTCGAGGTACAGGTAGTATTTCAGAGAAAACCACCTTGGAGGTCCTTTTCCTCAATCTATTACCTAAGTCCCTGAAATCGTTCTTTAGGATCCTCCACCTACCTTTAACTTTGTCATTAGTGCCCACATGCACCATGACCGCTGGGTCATCCCCAGCCCCGCCCAACAATCTGTCTGCCAGATCTGCGATGTGCCGAACTCGGGCGCCCGGTAAACAACAAACTGTTCGGTTCACGCGATCTTTTTTACAGATTTCCCTCTCTGTCCTCTTGATAATTGAGTCCCCAACTACCACAACCTTTCTAACCTTTCCTGAGTTACGGCCCCCCTTCTTCCTGGAGCCGTCCCTCCCCTGGCAGCTGGGGGAGGGCGCATGCTCCAGCTCTGCCACCCCTGAGTTGATATCCCCCTCAACCTGCAACTCGGCAAACATGTTAGGGTGTACCAACTCAGGACTGGCCTCCCTGACTCTCCTCCCCCTAACATTCCTAACAGTCACCCAGCTGCGTACCTCTGCTGCTTGCGTCTCCTCTATTCCTCCCTCCTCTATGCTGACCCCTGCCAGCGCCTGATGGGTAAAGTCCAAGCTCCTTTCCAGGTTGTAGATGCCACGCAGTCTTGTCACTGTGTTCTCTAGATCCACGATGTGGGCTTCCAGAGCAACAAGTCGCTCACATCTTGCACAGCAGTATTCGTCCTCGATTTGTTCATCAAGGAACGCATACATGCCGCAAGAAGTGCACTGAGTGGCATCCCCAATCCTGTTGGACATTATTACCCTCTACTCTAAGGGGATAATATTAACGACCTGCTCTTCCTTACCTACACTACCTCTAACTTCCCTGGTACAAAACCTGGGGTACCCACCAGTCGCTAATACCCTCACCAGTCACTAGATACTCACCAGTCGCAAGGATCCTCACCAGTCGCAAGGATCCTCACCAGTCGCAAGGATCCTCACCAGTCGCAAGATACTCACCAGTCGCAAGGATACTCACCAGTCGCAAAGATACTCACCAGTCGCAAGCTACTTCACCAGTCGCAAGGATACTCACCAGTGCAAGGATACTCACCAGTCGCAAGGATACTCACCCGTCGCAAGGATACTCACCAGTCGCAAGGATACTCACCAGTCACAAGGATACTCACCAGTCGCAAGGATACTCACCAGTCGCAAGGATACTCACCAGTCGCAAAGATACTCACCAGTCACAAGGACACTCACCAGTCGCAAAGATACTTCCAGTCGCAAGGATACTCACCAGTCGCAAGATACTCACCAGTCGCAAGCTACTTCACCAGTCGCAAGGATACTCACCAATGCAAGGATATTCACCAGTTGCAAGGATACTCACCAGTTGCAAGGATACTCACCAGTCGCAAAGATACTCACCAGTCGCAAAGATACTCACCAGTCGCAAAGATACTCACCAGTCGCAAAGATACTCACCAGTCGCAAGATACTCACCAGTCGCAAAGATACTCACCAGTCGCAAGGACACTCACCAGTCGCAAAGATACTCACCAGTCACAAAGATACTCACCAGTCGCAAAGATACTCACCAGTCGCAATGATACTCACCAGTCGCAAAGATACTCACCAGTCGCAGGAATACTCACCTGTCGCAAGGATACTCACCTGTCGCAAGGATACTCACCAGTCGCAAGGACACTCACCAGTCGCAAAGATACTCACCAGTCGCAAAGATACTCACCAGTCGCAAAGATACTCACCAGTCGCAAAGATACTCACCTGTCGCAAGGATACTCACCAGTCGCAAGGATACTCACCAGTCGCAAGGATACTCACCAGTCGCAAGATACTCACCAGTCGCAAGCTACTTCACCAGTCGCAAGGATACTCACCAATGCAAGGATATTCACCAGTTGCAAGGATACTCACCAGTTGCAAGGATACTCACCCGTCACAAGGTACTCACCAGTCGCAAGGATACTCACCAGTCGCAAAGATACTCACCAGTCGCAAAGATACTCACCAGTCGCAAAGATACTCACCAGTCGCAAGATACTCACCAGTCGCAAAGATACTCACCAGTCGCAAGGACACTCACCAGTCGCAAAGATACTCACCAGTCACAAAGATACTCACCAGTCGCAAAGATACTCACCAGTCGCAATGATACTCACAGTCGCAAAGATACTCACCAGTCGCAGGAATACTCACCTGTCGCAAGGATACTCACCAGTCGCAAGGATACTCACCAGTCGCAAGGACACTCACCAGTCGCAAAGATACTCACCAGTCGCAAAGATACTCACCAGTCGCAAAGATACTCACCAGTCGCAAAGATACTCACCTGTCGCAAGGATACTCACCAGTCGCAAGGATACTCACCAGTCGCAAGGATACTCACCAGTCGCAAGGATACTTACCAGACTTCCCAGGTACTCAGTTGCAGAGACAGTCACACAGCAGTCAGTCGCAGTACAGACAAACAGCTATTGATTTCTTACAGAGTACAGTCACACAGCTTTCCCCCTGTTTGCAGCTGCTGCTCTACTCACAGCTGCTGACACACACACACACACACACACACACACACACACTGGGACGGATGTCTCCTCCTCCTCACTGGGCACGGACGGTCCTCCTCCTCTTCTTCCAGGCACTAAGGAAGGCGGGTTCTGAGTCAGAGGCGGCTCTTTAATTAGGCAAAATAGGCGGATGCCGAAGGCCTCGCGCTCATTGGGGCCTCGCAGCCGCCTGATTTGCATGAAGGAGGAAGGGGAGACACCAACATCGGGAAGGATGGCGCTGGCTGCAGATGTGCGGGACCAAACTTCTCACGCCAGGACTAGTCTGCACTAACATATTACTTCTGCGTTAGCAGTGATTTTGTTATTTGGCGCAGCAGTAAACATTTTATTTAGGGCCTAATTGCTGTACCCCCTTCTGTGTCGTAGGTGCTATTCCTTCTGCATCAGTAGTGGGTATTTTTTTTCCTAGCACAGCAGGACTAATAATATTTAGGGCATAATTACTGTCCCTCCTTCTGCATCGCAGGTGCTATTACTTCTGCGTCAAAAGTGATTTTTTTTTTGTAGCACAGCAGCACTAATTTTATTTAGGGCATAACTGCTGTCCCCCCTTTTTGTGTCATAGGTGCCATTCCTTCTGTGTCAGCAGGGTTTTTTTGTGGCACAGCAGCAGTAGATTTATTTAGGGCATAAATGCTGTCCCCCCTTTTGCGTCGTAGGTGCTATTCCTTCTGCATCAGCAGGGGTTTTCTTTTTTTTTTTTTTTACTTTATTAAGTTTTTTTTTTATAAAAAATAAACTATAATAAAACGGTTTATAGTGCACCAAGCAACATATTCCCTTCCTACACTCTATAATAAAAAGTTATAAAAAAAAACCCTCAAAAAAAAAATATTAAAACAGTTTAAAGTGCACCAAGCATCATATTTCCATCCCACATTCTATAATAAAAGGTTATCAAAACCCCCCCAAAAATCCCCATCATGACCGAAAGACCAACAAGGAGAGGCAGACGCTCACAGGCCACTAAAAGAGGGCAAGCAGCCTCTGTGTCCACAGTGAAGAGTGGTGATCACGGACATGGTGCATCCTCTGCAGACAGGGCACACTTGTCCTTTTTTTTTTCAGGTGTTGGCCATGTTATTAAGCCACAACCTGCAGAAGAGTTGGTGGAGTGGATAACTAAGCCGTACTCATCCTCCTCATCCTCTGTCACCCAGGCTCATACTAGTTTGCCTTTCGATGCAGCTGCCAAAGCAGCCTATTCCACATGCTCCTTTTCCACAGCTACTCCTTCCGTAGCCTCACCATCTTGCACAGAGGGGTCACCTGAATTATTCGATCAAAGTGTCAGTTACATGATGCTGGAGGATGCGCAGCAATTTAAATGCTCTGATGTTGGTTCCCAGGTTGAGGAAGGGAATAACGTAAGCCTAGAGAGAGGGGGTGACAATGATGGACAAGAAACTAGCAGTCATGTTCCCCCAGCTGCAGCATACTGCCAAGTTTGCTCCAGTGACGAGGAGGGAGGGGATGATGAGGTCACTGACTGTACTTGGGTGCCTGAGAGAATAGATGAGGAAAGTGAGGAGGCGGCACAACTCCAGTGATGCAGGATGTCCTCCAGGGGCTGGCTTAAGGGCAGCCACCCCTAATGCATCACATACCAGAGCTCCACAGGTGCAGGGCGCTGCTAACTCCCCGCTGACTTCCAAAAGTTCACTGGTGTAGGCTTTTTTCAACACACGTGCAGCAGACTGCAGTGTTGCTGTTTGCAATCTTTGTCTGAAGCGGATCAAGCGTGGCCAGAACACCAGCCACTTGGGCACCACATGCTTGACAAGACATATGACGACCTGCAATGCAGTCTGCTGGCAACAGCACCTGAAAGACCCACATCAAAATAAAATGCAGACTTATCCTTGGTCCTCATCTGGGATCTCTACTCCTACTATACCTCCAGTCCTCTCAAAAAACTGCACTGAGAGGAATGATGGTATAGCAATAGGTGCCACAGGTACTTGCACCCAATCTTATAGCAGTACACCACCTGTTGATTTGACCAGCAGGCAAATTTCGCTACCCCAGTTGCTGAACCATAAAAAAAATACTGTTCCAGTCATCCTTAGCGTCTAAATGCTAGTTTGGCCTTTGCTAGCACTACAATTTCTACTTATTTTACCATTTTTTTTATATTAGTTGATCTAGATCATGGGTGCTCAACCTGTGACTCTCCAGCTGTTGCAGAACTACATATCCCATGAGGCATTGCAAGGCTGACAGGTAGTAGCATGACTTCCAAAGGCAGAGGCATGATGGGACTTGTAGTTCCGCAACAGCTGGAGAGCCACAGGTTGAGCACCCATGATCTAGATGGACGTATGTCTTATTCAACCTATGCAACAAAACACATCTAATGCGAACTATATTCCTTTTTTGTTTAAAAATAATAAAAATATTTTGTGTTCCTAGCATGTGAATAAGTATTCTTTATAGACTAAAACGTCACCAGATTCACTAAGCTCTAGCGCATATTTGCTTGCAAAGTGCAACTTCCCTTGCAAAGTGAACAGCCTATTTCCCTTTAGTAGATCAACCCCATGGTGTCTTGAGGGAAAAGTAACTCCGTTCATGCCAATCTCAAGCTATAATGTATTTCATAATTCACACATGTGACTTTAAAATTGATTTAATTAAAAAGAAAACATATTTACAAAACATGGTTCAAAATTTAGCCTGTGAATGTAACACTGACCCCATACTAGAGACAAGTGTTTGGAGTGGGAGGTTTTCCTAAAAATTTAGAGAATTGAGAAGGACTAGGATGATGAACTGACTAGTCCCTACAGACTAATCTTTAGATAATCTTCCACACCAAACACTTGTCTTTATTCAATGTCACATCCACTGGCTAAATGTGTGGGTTTTTTTTTTTTTGTTTTTTTTTAACAAGATCTTCTCAACATACCTAAAAGACACTACAGACTTGATGGTGAGTGATTTTGAAGTGTAGCTGACAATGCATTCCTAAATACATTTGATGTGCAAAGTGTATTTACATCAATACTTTCTGAGAAGGGTATGCCACACTTGTTTGAAAAATGGCTTGAAACAAATATTCTCCCCAGGAGGGAATATTGTTGTATGTAAGGGGTATAAGCATAATGATATGTGAAAAGATAGCAGCTAGCACCACAGGTCTTGATAGTAACCAAAAAATGGAATATGATATAAAAATGTGCAGCATTTAAAAACAAACAATATATACATACTGTACATTCATATGTGAAAACATTTTAAAAAAATGTTGCTAATTAAGTCACTACCATAACGTAACAATGTAAAGAAGTCCATTCAATGAAGAAAACATCCCAAAGAAAAGTGTATAAACAGTCCAAGTGTATGTATCAATATTTATTCTAAAATTACACGTGATAAATCACTCAAATGATACCTCCATTAACTAAGAAAGCAGGAAGCACTTCACCCAAACACCACTGTGAATGTAGATCCACCTTACCAGATGACAGATGGTCGGAACACGCTATTTGTGTGATCAATGCTGGGGCACCAAATAAATCTCAGAGGAATCCTTCTATACGCATACCGCTCAAATGGCACCCATGGACAATTACAGATGGATAAGGTGGTAAGGTGGATCTACTTCTGTGGCTCGGCATCTAATAACTCTGCGGACAGGCTGCATTACATTTATTTTCAATAGTGGTTTTCCCTGTAAGGGAGTGCACTTTCCACGGGCCGGTTGCACCCTCAAGTAACACCATCATCAATTGTACTTCCACCATCATTCCTGGAAATTTCCTTTTATCAAGTGACAATCATACAAGCCTATTACCGGATAACCAGACATTCTTTATTTATATTCCGGATTTTTCCCAAGTGGAGTTCACATTACTTTCCAGACCTGTTGATCCTGCCATTGCATTCCAGTCTTATGTCCTTTCATTCATAGGATAATTATCTGCTGTGCCATTGACCACCTCAGGACCTGAGAATTGTTCTATCGTTCATTCTACATGATAGGTTTGCTTCATGTGGTGCACCGCATGATTCCTTATATGTTCACGGGTTCAGTTGATGTTTATCCACTGTTTCATGTGTTTTTAATTGATTTTAACATGTCTTGTTTTCACTCATGTGATATGTTCCTTCACCAGGCATAAGTGCCCAATAAACACAATTCTATTTTTTCACCAATTCTTTGTATCTCTATCATTATCATTATATATCTGGGGTACCTATATTTGATCACCCTTTCTTGTGAACTGGTTTAGGATCCACTTCTTTGGGTCCATCCAATTCACAACCCCTGATTTTTTCGGATCTACATTCACAGTGGTGTTTGGGTGAAGTGCTTTCTGCTTTCTTGGTTAATTGAGGAAACATTTAAGGAGACTTATCACGCATATTTCTGGAATAATTATTGATACATTGCACTTGTTGTGGTGGACTGTTTATACACTTTTCTTAGGGATTTTTTCCTAATCAAATGGACTTCTTTACATTGTTATGTTATGGTGGTGACTTGATTAGCAAATATTTGTTTATGCTTTCACATATGAATGTATATATTATTGTTTGCTTTTAGGTGCTGAACATATTTATATCACATTCTACTTTTTTAGAGCTGCTTTCACATGAGAAATATTTCAGTTAATGGGGATAAATCATTCAGACCCAAGATCAAAGCACGAATTCTCCTTTTGCCCCCTTGATTCAACAATTTTCTCCTAATTGAAAAAAAGAAACATATGTTCATTGATGATGGCCAATAAAAAGAATAATATTATCAGATATTTTCAGCTTGTTAATGAAATACTGATCCTGTAGAATGGCTTTAGGAAACAGTTTCATGGTAAGAATTGACATTTTCTACCATTTCCAGAAACAATTACATTTTCTGCAGAGGACTGAAACCAAATTAATTATAAGGATATTACTTTGTCTACTGAAGATGGTAAGATTGTTAGACATTTAATTTGAAATCCCATAGACTTAACAGGGTAAAAAAAGACTATTTCAGCAGCCGGTTCCATAGAGCTTATATTGTTTCAGCTAAAGTTAAATTTGATGTTGCAGATGAAAAATTAATTGATACTTTTTTGTCAAGTGATATGATCAATCTATTTTTGGCAAGTTAAAGATTGAAGTGAAAAAGCTGGGCAGAAAATCCCTTCTTAAAGTAAACCTCCAACAACAGAAATTGGAGAGTCAACATTGCTGGCGTCACTCTAAAAGTCTAGCTGCCAGAATGTTTTGCTGATCCTCTGGATTTATTTGAATGGATTTTTGAGAGTCAAAGACCCATAACAAGCTAGCAGATCAGGAAAGTCAGATAAATGTAAAAAGTCTTCATTTGCATGCATGTTCCAGATCAGTGATTTAGGTACTGAGGAAAAAGGGTCAACATAACAGATAAACAACTGGAATTTTCAGAAGGAAAGTTGTGAAACGTTAGCTTCCATAATACTCTCATTACAGATTTTTCTTAGGAAAGAAAAGAGGAAATAAAGAAGAAATTATGATCCATTTGTGACACAATACAGTAGGCTATCAGTCAAGTCAATTTTTTGGGGGGTTTTGAATGATGAAGGCAATGGCCAAATCCCCACTACTTTAATTTAAATCATCTCCATCTAATTTTGCCGATTTCTTTTAAATAGACCCTGTCCCCATCTCAACAATCTTATTATAGGATTATAATTGCATTTAAAGTTTATTTTTATTCATGTTTTTAACCTGTAAAAGCTTCCCTTGCATAGACATCTAAAAGGCCCAAGACTGCTGCTGGGCTCTGCTATCTTGGACAAAGTTAGCAGCTGCAGTAGCTGGAGCTCTAAATGAAGTGACTAAAAAAAAGGAGGGGCAGATGAGCTGTGCAAGCACAGACAGCAATTAAACTATACCAAAGAAAAAGAGCATTATAACATGGCAGGAGGGCTGTAGCTGTGCAAAAACATTGACTCTTCCTGGGGTAGTCAAATTCTCTAGGAAGTTCAAAGACACATTGCAAGTGAATAGTAAATTGCCTCAAGCAGTGTTTCTCAATTCCGGTCCTCAGGGCACACTAATAGGCTAGATTTTAAGTATTACCTTGGGGAGATGCAGACTAGAATACTGCAATCACTGAGCAGCAATTGATATCACCTGTGATGTATTTCAGTTTTCTTGCAAACCTGGCCTGTTAGTGCAGTGGTTCTCAATTCCGGTCCTCGGGACCCACTAACAGGCCAGATTTTAAGTATTACCTTGGGGGATGCAGACTAGAATACTGCAATCACTGAGCAGCAAATTAGATCACCTGTGATGTAATTTAGTTATCTTGCAAACCTGGCCTGTTGGTGGGTCCCGAGGACCGGAGTTGGGAACCACTGTGTTAGTGTGCCCTGAGTACCGGAGTTGAGAAACACTTGCCTAAAGAAAGGAAAAAATGTTGCAACTTGATTTTTCTGTGCTTTGACCTGCAATTTTTTTAATTGGCTACAAGGTCTCTTTAACATGTCCTGAAGACACCCTTATTAAACAGTTAATTCTTCAGCATTAGTTTGTTACTCTGGCGCATGTGCAAATGTGCTGAAGGATTCAACCTTTGGGTCCCTGAAAAGTACATAGAGAGGAGCGTCCGGTATCCAGTAAATGTGAATTTGAAAGTAGGTTTAAAGCTGTATATTAAAAGGTAGCAATATGTGAAATCAAGCCAACGCATTTTGGGGAATAGTGGCTCCCCTTTCTTCAGGGCTATTTAACAAACAAAAGGGTACATAACAACATTTATATGGGGCAGTGTAAATACGTAGAGATGGAAAGGTAGTAGTTAAAACATTTAGATTTTTGTTTGTCAAAAATCTTAAAAAAATAAAATGCAATACAATGAACCCTTTGCTGTACAGAAAAAAAAAAATAAAATAGATATGTCTAAATATGATAATCAGAAGCTATAATTTAGTGTCAATATAGAAACGCATTGCCGATAAATAAATATAGAAATAAAAATAAAAGAAAATATAATAAAAGTAGACATAAAGATAAAATCAATATATAGGTCTATTGTTAACTGCTATTCAGGAGTGTAGTGTAGTGTAGTGTAGTGTAGTGTAATGTAGAAGTTCTGGTGTGTAGAAAAAAAAAAAATAGAAAAAGTTATTGGTATTCTACCACTAACCTGTTGCTGCATGCTAATGGATGGGGGAAGGATCCCAGTTCAGTTTTTATCACACAAGGATCTGTGAGGAGAAAAACACAGGAGGTGACAACTGGTCCAACTGGTGCAAGGGGTGGTGTGGAAGGGTGTTGGGAAGTGAAGGGGGGACAGGGAGGGGGAGAGTTTGGTGCAAAGGGCAGTGGGAAAGGGTGGAGGGAAATGGAGAGAAATGGAAAGGGGGGAACAAAGAGGGGGAGGGGGGCTGTGGGGGTGGTAAAGGTTGGGGGTGGGGTTATTACAGTTGGGTGGGCAGGGGAAGGAGAGGCAAGAGGGGAGACAGCGCAGCGCCTTCTAAGTGCAGCAAGACATTTATTGAAGTATGTGCAGCAGTATTACACTCACATTTAGTCGGTGAATAAGATGCAGTTAGTCAAGTAATGTTGATCATCAGGAGCATCACTGGAGCGGGTCCTGGTGGTGGAGGCAGTGGATCCCGGTGAGAGCGGCAGGGGGTTCCTCCGTGTGTACAGGGATGGCCTCGGTGGTGTCCGTGGGCTCCTCGTCAACTGGTGGAACGCTGGCACTCGTGGGTCCTGGGATCCTGGAGTCACTCCTGGGGGTGATGCGGGATGCTACGGCGACGCGTTATCGGAGCATGCGCTCCTTCCTCAGGCCGTGGATGCACCATGTTTGGACAGGGCATTTATGCAGTGATAAGGACGGTGGCTCAGGGGAGGCAAAAAGCATGGCTTGAAAGTCTGCAATAGGTGGAATATCGGTGTTTGGCCACTGGGTGGGGTGTGTGGGTACACAAACTGATGTGGTTAAATGCATGGGGAGGGGAATAACAGACCATGTGGGAAACTATAGTGTAATAGGACCGTAGTTGAAAACTGAAAAGGGGGGGGGTTGGTTTTGGGGGTTTTTTTCACTGGGAGGGATGGAGATGACAAGGGAGGGGGGGGGGTTTGGGGGGATTATGTGTATAAGTGTCACGGATATGTGTTGCTGTATGTATGGTGCTATGGGATAAGAATAGGGTACATGGTTTGGGCACGGGGACATATTGGGGGGGGGGGAGGGGAAGGACATGTTGGGTGTTGGGGGGGTGGAGGAGGGGAAGATGTGATGAAAAAAAAAAAAACGCATGTGAATAACTGGGGATGGTTTTGGTTGTAGCTGTTTTGGGGGGGGGGGGAGGCTGTGGGGGTTTTTGTTTTCAAGGGCAGTTTGATCCAAGGGGGGGGGGATTGGAAGGGTGGTATGTTGTCTTAACAAAAAAAAAAAAAAACGCACAAATCAATAAATATCAAATCCGAACTTTTGCAACAGGCGATGGGGGGGGGGGGATGGCTGGGGATGGTTTTGGTTGTGGTTGTTTGGGGGGGAGGGAAGGGTTGTGGGGGGTTTTTGTTTTCACGGGCGGTTTAATCCGGGGGGGGTGTTTAGTGGGGGGCGTGGAAAGAAGGTGGGTGGGGTGCATGGAGAAGAATTACAGTAAGGTGTTGGTTTCTATTTCCTCGTTAAGGCCTCCAGGCGCGAGGGTGTCAAGTGTGTAGATCCAGAACGTTTCTCTGCGACAAAGTCGCTTGTAACGTTCCGTTTGTGGGAATGAGTTGGGGATGGACTCGATGACCCAGACATGCAGACCTGTGGACGAAGGAGAGGAAATGAAGTTGGGATGAATGACTTAGATGGCTTGTACTTGATTCACTTATACTCCCTTAAAGAGGATATTATGAGAAGAGCGTGGACAAGGGGCCTGATTGAATTTGAAGGCATACCTATAAAACTGCTACCAGATCTATCTCGTGATACGCTTAGGATGAGGTCTATGTTGAAACCTCTCTTGGAGGTTATACGAAATACTGGGGGGACATATCATTGGGGTCACCCATTCCATCTGGTGGTACAGAGAAATGGAAGGTTGTTTAAGTTGAAATGGCCCAATCAACTCCCGGATCTTTTTATTTTTCTGGAGACTTCTCCTATCCCTGTAATGGATTGGCTTGAAATATTAGGTGATCAAGGTATATGGGATACGCGATTAAATCGGCCCTACCGACGTCGGAGAAAACGCAGCAAGTCAGTCACAGAAGAAACCAATTAGTCCAGTTAGGACGTAAAAAAAACATATGTTTGTATGATGGACATTCACATAGATATCCTAGAGACAAACTGCTAAAAATCAGTTGTCTCCCCTATTTGAGTAAGGCTGGCCATACATGATACAATTTTCATGCAATTTTCTGTCCAATTTTTTTTTTTTTTTTTTTTGCCTTCAGGTGTGTAGTGCGAGGGCCTGCCTAACTGGATGCAGGTGAATGTGTTGTTTGGCTTTGGCCTCACGTCGTATGGTTTGTGGTAGATCTAGCAGAGGATTGTGCAACAGATGTTGAACATGTATGGCCAGCCTAAGGTGATCCCATTTCTCTGGATATTAGGGAGATGGGAATATATGTTAAAACAAGGGGATGGGGAAGACAGATGGAGGGGGAATGGGTTAAGGGCGGGGGAGGATGAAGGAGGGATAGAGGTATATATGCGATCAAATATGCCTGCCAGTTTTTTTGTGTTTTTTTTTTGGCAGGATTTGACCGCAATAATTATGAGAGGCTGGTATATACCAATCATGTCTCCCAGAACCTTTTTTTTTTGTTTTTTCTTTGTGGATAGACTCATTGTTGTTTTTCCTTTTTTATATATATGTAGTTATATCCATAATTTGGGTTTTTTTTTTCTTTCTATCTATCCTCCGGGGGTTATTGCAACCACTTTTCTCTACATTAGGTAGGCGCCTGGTTGCGCATGGTTAAGGTTTAACCAATTTATAGGGATTTCTGCCCCTTTTTGGGGGCCCTTTTTTTTTTTTGTTTGCTGCCCTATGGGAGGGGGGATGTCAAATATGGCATCCAAGGTTGCTATGTTGCCGCGAGCGACTACAGGTTGTAAGATTACTACATATAATGTTAGAGGCCTGTCTACCCCACAAAAATGTGTACGTCTATTAAGTGATCTAAAACGTTAATCCACACATGTAGCATTTGTACAAGAGACATATTTCTGTAAAGAGTGCCCACCCAAATTTTATAATAAGGATTTTCCGTGGTCTTACCATGCTCCATCCCCTATTTCTAAATCCAAGGGGGTAAGTACCCTTATTTCTAAATCTATGCCTTGGATTTACAAAAAGGAATTAGTTGACCCTATGGGTAGATACCTAATGGTCAAAGGGAGTATGGGGAGTACAGACGTAACACTATTGAATGTATATTTCCCTAATTCTGATCACTTGGTGTTTCTACAGCAACTGATACTGGCTATATTGGGTTTCCGTGAGGGGCATCTTGTGATTGGGGGGGATTTTAACTATGTCCCCGAGCCATTACTGGATGCCTCTAGGAGAACCTTAAGTATCTCATATGCCCGACTACGGAGGTTACAACGAGAAATTTCATTATTGGAGCTAACTGATCCATGGCGAATGATGCATCCTAGAGAGAGAAATTATACATACTCCTCAATCCATGGCGCCTATACCCGAATTGATCGCATCCTTTTAACACAGTCTGATCTGCCTTTGGTCTCTTCGTCTGATATAGATGATTTTTCCATTTCAGATCATTCACCTGTACATATGACTTTGGAATGGGAGGCGAGACCCCCTAGACCTGCGTCCTGGTGTCTAAACGAATCTCTTCTACAAATCCCAGAGGCGGTAACAGAGGTGGACGAATCAATGGTTAATTATCTCCGGGAAAATAACAATGAATCTATATCACCATCAGTTACCTGGGAGGTACATAAATGTGTAATACGAGGGCTATTTATTCGGATTGCCACACAACGTAAAAAAGAACAAGAATCGGTTGTAAGAGATCTTCTTTCCAAAATAGATTCTCTCAGTAAGCTCCATAAGAGAACCTTAGCAGAGGTGTATTTGGCTCCACTCACGTTTGCTAGAGAGGAGCTTAATCGCATCCTCTTTCAAAAGACGATACAAAGCATGATGTGGACCAGAAGGCATTATTAGGAGTACTCAAACAAACCAGGGGTGATGTTGGCTCGGGTATTAAGAGGACCGAAACGTCGAACATATATATCATGAATCCAGAGAGAGGGAGGAGGAATAGTACATACTTCTAAGGATATTGCAGATTAGTTTAGTTCCTTTTACCATTCTTTGTATAATTTACATAACTCTGGGCAAAAAATACCCCTCCATAAAAAAGCAGAACAAATAGAGACATGCCTACGTGATTCTGGTATGCCTACTATATCTGAGGAACAAGCATTAAAACTTGAGGGGGAAATTACGGAAGAGGAATTGATGCTAGCCCTTACACAATCTAAATCACATAAAGCGCCTGGCCCTGATGGGTTTCCCCTATCTTACTATCAGAAATTTAGTGTGCGTCTTAAACAGCCTCTATTAGCACATTTCAATGCAGTACAGAATGGCTCAGCTCTACCAATTGACTCGGGAAAGAAGGGAAAGATCCCCTGGTATGTGGAAATTTTCGACCCATATCCCTCATAAATTCTGATACTAAATTATATTCGAAGATCCTTGCAAATCGCCTCATGCCCCATATTCCCCACTTGATACATGTAGATCAGGTGGGCTTTGTGCAGTCCTGGGAGGCACGTGATAACACGACAAGTGTAGTAGATCTTATACACTCAGCCAGAACTACTCAGAGCAAATTGGTATTACTGTCGACTGATGCAGAGAAAGCCTTTGACAGGGTGGCCTGGTGTTTTATACAGGCCATCCTGTCATATATTGGATTGGGCCCCCAAATGCGGCAATATATATTGGCTCTCTATTCTGCACCGTCGGCTGCTGTGCGGGTGAATGAGTGGAGATCAGACTATTTTTCAATTTCTAATGGTACACGCCAGGGTTGCCCGTGGTCTCCTCTTATATTCATTTTAAGTCTTGAACCACTGCTGTGCTGGATACGTAAGTCCCATGATGTTATGGGGGTGTCGCATGGTGACGATCAACATAAGGTGGCCGCTTTTGCGGACGACCTTATGTTTTTCGCCACCAATCCATCTATTACATTACCTAATATCTTAGACGCCCTGCAAGTATATGGTAATCTATCTAACTTTAATTTTAAAAAATCGGCAGCTTTTTAACCTCAGGCAACGAGGAGGGTTCTTTACTGTTAGGGCTACAAGATTGTGGAATTGTCTACCACAAGAGGTGGTTTCTGCGGGTAGTATGGTGACTTTCAAAAGACTCTTAGACTTACATCTCAAGGATCAGGACATTAAGGGCTATGTTAGATGATTACAGCCACACACACCTACACAGGTTGAACTGGATGGACTATTGTCTTTATTCAACCTCACCTACTATGTAACTATGAATATATCCCTATCTTCCCAGGAAGAACTCTGTTTGCGAAGGTCCTTCTCGTTCCAGTGGGCTAATGGCTCACTGGATTACCTGGGGGTACAAATTACACCAGACCCACTAGATTTATATAGAAGGAATCACCTTACATTAGTGGGGAAAATTAAGGCAGATCTACGACGTGGCAACCCTTGGCCTTAACATGGTTTGGTCGGTGTAGTGTAATTAAAATGAATGTACTTCCTAGGATACTGTACATGCTACAGGCTCTACCAATTGCCATCCCCTCTTAATTTTTTCATCAAATTAACGTTTTGTTTCGAACATTTATATGGTCAACTAAATCACCTAGGATCAGGCTACAGACCTTATTTCTGCCCAAGGAAAGAGGAGTCAGACTACCTGATATTCTTCGGTATTATAGGGCCATACACTTAGTAAGAGTGGTCGATTGGCACTGCAGCCGAGCCGCTAAACGCTGGGTTGGGATAGAGGTAGAAGAGGCCGGACAGCCAACCCCACCGGCTCCATGGTCGGTCTTTGCATCTACGGATGCAATATGGGCACACCCAACAGTGGGGGTAACGCTGAAAGAATCCCGACGAATGCAAATCCATCCTAAGATAGCACCCTATCCCTTGCCTTTAACGCCTATCTTGGGCAATCCAGATTTTCCCCCCGGCTGTACGAATGCCAGGATACGTAAGTTGGCGCAATTGGGAAGAACACGTGTGTGTGATGTATGGCAACAAGGCCATATGCCTTCTCAAGAGGAGATTAAGGCATGGCCTGGAGTGTCAATAAGATTATTTTAGTATCTACCAATTGCGACACTTTATCTGGTCATTCCAGCAAAAAGGCTATATACCACGAGATCAGACTCAATTTGAAACTTTATGTTTATCAGGAGAAGCGCCTAGACACCTAATATCTCGGTTTTATACTATGCTATTAGAGGACCCGGTAGAACAGTATTTGACATTTTTACGAAAGTGGGAGCGGGATCTTATGATTACATTGACACCGGTAAAAATAAATAAGATATTGAGCTTGGTACACAAATCCTCATTAGATAGTAAAATACAGGAAACAGGATATAAAATTCTGACCATATGGTATAGGGTTCCAGTAGTACTAAATAAGCGAGCTAGAGGCATCATCCCGGTATAACCACTCAAAGTCAGCCGACGTAGAGGTTACGTGACTGGTAGTAAAGTGGTTAAATAGCCTGCCTGGCTCCAGCATTAGTGACAGGCACGCACACATGTGTGAGCTCGTTTGCGAGTGCGCTCATATGCGCAAGTGCACATGTGCGTTCGCCTTTGCACATTCCCTGGACGACAACCATGTAATTTTGCCTGAACAGTTGTTGGCTTGCGCATGCGCGTATATATGCACCGCAAACCTCCACCTGTATGGGCATGTCTTCCCTCATTCTTTGGAACCCAGGATTTCCCTTTGAATAACACCACTCCACCCACTCCATCCAGTAGCCAAGTCCAACACAGGGAAACCGAGGACACATCGGTTCCAATTATTCATACTGCTTACTCGGTCTTAACAACAGCCCACCTAAAGCTACACCTACCCTATATATGGGCAATCTGCCAGACAGGGCAGAACTAATGCCTCACTTCCCAGGAAGAACACAGAGGAGTTCCACCAAAAGGATATTGTGTTAACCCCTCCCTACAGTCTGGGTGATGTACATAGCCCTGAAAAAATCACAGTACCCTGTTTCAGTGCTCCTCTCAAGAGTAGTGGGTTTGCTCCTGAGAGAAGGTATGAAAATATCAAAATGCCCTTATGGGTGGATGTGAGTGGAAAGTCAGCATTCCTAGGCAAGCTAATACAAACTCCATATCAAAGACATACCATTGCGTAGCACACCTTTCCACCTTGGGCCAGACCCAGACTCACTGCAGTACTTTCAGCACCGATTCCAGCTCCTCTGCAGCTTGCCACTCCATCCAGCCCACCTGCAATACCAGTGACACCCAGAAGCTCCACCCATCACCCAGCCATACCCGGTTTCCTACAAGAAGATCTTCGGGAGAATCTCAGGTCTAGCTCCTTCAGCAGCCGCTAACATGTCACCTTCAGCCACAGGTACTCCCTGGGCAGCCCTCTGTATTCCAGCAGTGGCAGTAGTGGCAGCAGCGGTATGTCCAGCAGAAAGGGTTTTTCTCCTCCTCCTCCTCCCTGGCTGTCTACAAGTCATCCTTGGTAAGGCTGAGATGCAGCTTTCCCCCAGCCCAGCTCTAGAACTCCATGGACTTCATACTGTCAGATGACATCAACCTTGAGTGCAAAACCAACAGGATCAATGAGAAGGAGCTCAATGACAGGTTCTCCAACTTCTAGGTCCACTTCTTGGAGTAGCAGAACAAGATCTTGTTGGCTGAGCTGGAGCAGCTGAAAGGCAAGGGTACAGTACTTCCGAGGTGGCGGATCTATATGAAGAGGAGATGACAGACCTTTGCAGGCAGGTGGACTTTCTCACCAACAAGAGCCAGTGTGGAGAGGGACAACCAGGCAGAGGACCCCAGAGACTCAGAGAAAATACAGTCTTAAGGTTTATTTCATTTATGGGTGGAGGATGGTGGGCTAAATCATCTATTGGTTGCTCAGAGAAGGGGGTCTAGAGTCTAAATTGAGGTTCCAGAGATGGGAGGTTCACAGTTTAGATTAGGCATTCTTGGTATTCTACCACCTACGCCACCGTCAAGCCTGCTTAGGTTGAACACACTCTACCTTCCTAACTAACTAACTTCTATCTCTAGAGGTTAGTTAGTTAGGGAGGGAGAGTTTGTTCAGCCTAAGCAGGCTTGACCGTGGCGTAGGCGGTAGAATACCAGGCTTACAATTGAGAGGTTGTGGGTTTAAATCCCTTGGCCAGTGGGTGATTTATACGTTGAAGTCCTTCAGGGAGAATGTAGTGAGTTTAACAGATAGTGCAGTGTAGTATAGTTAATATTATATCGCTGGCAGGGAGAGATATTTTTGTTTTTTACAGTTTGCTGAGATCAGATAGTGCAGTGTGTACCACAAACTTATATATATATATATATATATATATATATATATATATATATATATATATATATATATATATATGTTTGGGGGGATTGTGGCTCCACAGGACTGAGTGCAAAACCGTTAAGTCTTAAACAAAAAGGCTTTTATTCAGCACATAAAACAAAATAAGGCTTCCAGCAGCACACCAGCACAAAAATACAAAATAAAGTCCGCTTATCTTCAGCACAAAGTAAAAAGCGAAACACATACGGTTTGTAGCTGGATCTTCGCCCCAAGGTTTAACAGTCCTTATTAAGTCCTGTTTTCTGCAGCCTCCAGCCAAAACTCCCAGCTCTCCCAGACAGGTGCATACACCAACATTTCCTCACCACCACACCTATCACTACTTCCTGTCTTTTAAGAGCTGCTTCCTGGAGGTTCTTAACCCTGTGTGTGCTAGAATCCTCGTAGTCAGAAGTGGAGACCCCTTCCCACCCAAATATCACTTCAGGGTCTCTGAAATCCCGGGTCACAAATCTCTCTCTATTAACCCAGAGAGAACTGCGAGTCAGTCCTCTGCTGTTTCAGGCTATTCCCGGGAATTCCTCACCCATCCTGGGTGACCCCCTGAGTACTGCCACACTTCCATTAAAGGGACCATAACCCAAATATTGGTGCTATATAGCACCCGTCCAGGACCCAACCTTGGCGTCCTGTACAAAATATATATCCACTTCAGTTTATATCAGTATTGCTGAAAAAATTACATGGGGTCCCCCCAGTCCATACCAGACCCCTCAGGTCCCCTAAGGGGAACCCCACGCCAAAATTAAAAAAAATGGCATGGGGTTCCCCCTAAAATTCATACTAGACCCTTATCCAAGCACACAGCCTCGCTGGCTAGGATGGGGGTGGGGGCGGGCGAGCGAGCGCCCCTCTCCTGAATCATACCAGGCCACATGCCCTCAACATTGGTGGGGTGGGTGCTTTGGGGCGGGGAGACTCTGCCCCCCTGTCCCAAAGCAACTTGCCCCCATGTTGATGGGGACAGGGGCCTCTTCCCGACAACCATGGGCTGTGGTTGTGGGGGTCTGCGGGGGGAGGCTTATTGGAATCTGAAAGTCCCCTTTAACAAGGGGGCCCCCAAATCCTTGCCCCCCCTATGTGAATGGATATCGGGGACATCGTACCCCTACCCATTCACCAAAAAAGTGTACTAAAAAATAAAGACAAAAGCCAGTTTTGGACAAGTCCTTTATTAAAAAATAAAAATAAAAATAAAAAAATAGTGTCCCCCAATGATAACCTGCAACCGAAAACTGCCCGAAAACCGCCTGCCACCGAAAAATAGAAAAAAAAAAAGAAGCTCCTGCTTCTCAAGATGCCTCCAACGCTAATTAGTTGTTCGAGTTTGACAGCTCTTTTATAGGGATCTGACATCACGAGCGCCCCATAATCCACTGCTCAGGTGCAGTGAATACATTACATGACGTCCCGCAACCAAAAAAAAAGAAAAAAAAAAGAAAGAAGCTCCTGCTTCTCAATATGCCTCCCGCGCTAATGAGCTGTTTGAGTTTGACAGCTCTTTTATAGGGATCTGACGTCACGAGCGCCCCATAATCCACTGCTCAGGTGCAGTGAATAAATTATATGACGTCATGTAATTTATTCACTGTACCTGAGCAGTGGATTATGGGGCGCTCATGACGCCAGATTGATATAAAAGAGCTGTCAAACTCAAACAGCTCATTAGCGTGAGAGGCGTATTGAGAAGCAGGAGCTTCTTTTTTTTCTTTTTTTTTGGTTGCGGGAGGGTGACGTGATCATCGGGGGACACTGTTTTTTTATTTTTATTTTTTAGTAAAGGACTTGTCCAAAACTGGCTTTTGTCTTTCTTTATTTTTTTGTACACTTTTTTGGTGAATGGGTAGGGGTACGATGTACCCAATATACATTCACATGGGGGGGCCAGGATCTGGGGACCCCCTTGTTAAAGGGGGCTTCCAGATTCTGATAAGCCCTCCCGCAGACCCCCACAACCACAGCCCACGGTTGTTTGGAAGAGACCACTCTCCCCATCAACATGAGGGCAAGGTGCTTTGGGGTGGGGGGGAAGAGCCCCCCATGTTGAGGCCATGTGGTCTGGTATGGTTGAGGAGGGGGGACGCTCGCTCGCCCCTACCTCAATCCTGGCCAGCCAGGCTTTGTGCTTGGATAAGGGTCTGGTATGGATCTTAGGGGGAACCCCATGCCATTTTTTTTTTTCATTTTGGCGTGGGGCCTGTTATGGACCGGGGGGGGACCCCACGCCATTTTTCAAATTTTTTTTATCTGTATTGCCAGGAGCCGACAATACATTACAGCCGCGAGCAAGTTTAAATTACATATTTCCTTTAAAAATGTCAGTATTGCTGCAGCAGGCTACATACATTGCACAAATGCGCCACTTTACAGGCACACTAAGGGGGCCCCCAGGCGCGATATTTAAGGGAATTTTTCATTTTTATTGTTTCACTTTAAGCATTATTAAAATCACTGTTCCTGTAAAAATGATCGTTTTAAAACATTTTTTTTGCATTGATTTATGTCCCCCATGGCAGTACCCAGGTCCCCATACACTTTTTTTGGGCCAATAACTTGTATTTAAGCCTTTAAAATTAGGACTTTTGATTTTCATGTTCGTGTCACATAGACCTTAATGGAGTTTGCATGTTCACTAGAACATTTCCCCTGTTGAGATGTGCTGGTATGAACCGAGCAGGGGGTGTTCGGCTCATCACTAGTTGCTACCGATTTTTAAGGCCCTGGGTGTGATGTACCTGTAATAGTAATAGATCGAAGTAGATCTGAGGCTGAGGATAAGGCGAAGATGTGGTCAGGCAGGCCGGCTGAGATCTAGACACGAGGTACAAAAGTCTAGACACGAACAGGCAGCAAGGTACAAAATTGGCAGGCAGAAGAATTGTCCCGAAACAGGCAAGAGTCACGGTGTAAATCCAGCATATAACACAGACGCAGCTCACACAGGAACAAACCCAAATCAACGGGCCCAGAGCACAGGAGGTGTCCGGTATTTAAAGCCTGAGATAATTGCAGATCTTCTACAGCTGGTTGGCAGGTGGAGCTAAAGTGTCCATAAGGAGAGTTGCACTGTACAAAAAACCTGCAGCAGAAACCAAGTCCTTCCATAGGCTGAATGGTTAGGTCTGTGCACTTCTGTGCCAGAGACCTGGGTTCAAATCCCAAACTGGAGCTGATCCAACAGGTATGTGACACTGGGATATTTGTGCAAACATTTATCAAAATAATATTTTTGCTAAAAATACACAAACTATTATCAGCAGATAAAAACACAGCTAATGTAACAAAAGTTCTGCTATATTTCTACGAAATATAAAAGATTAACCTGTATGGAGGTAATAAATAACAAATATTTGTAAATTTTAAATTGCGCCTTCCTGCAAAATGGTGAAAATCAAACGTACCCAGAAATTTCTCTAAACATCTGGGGGTTTAATTAACACAGCTTTCAGAGTTTGTTAAAGACCACAAAAACCATACATTTTCTGAAAGCATATGACCAGTAGACTAAAAAGACGGTGCTAATGATTTTTAAGGCCCTGTGATTTTTGAGCAAATGTTTATCAAATTACTAATTTCACAAAAAAAAAAAAAAACACACCAAAATCCTTATTTGCACACATAAACAGAAAATAATTCCGTAATTCCTGCTCAATTCCTAAGGCCTTCTTCAGTGGGATGTGCTAAAGCATAAGCCCATGGAGGGCTGGGTTTACCTACACGGGGATGCACAGGTATTCTGTGCATCCTTGTGCAGGCAGTCCTATTCATATCAATGGGGACGCAGCAGCTGCAAGGATAGATCTTACATCCATGCAGGTTTAGCTGTATGGACCCAAGCGCAGACAGTGTGAGTTCAGGGACATGCATCTATACGGATGTCAAGCTGGGAGCAGTGACTGTGTCCTTGCAGCTGCTGCATCTCAATTGACATGAATGGGACTGTTTTCACAGGAATACGTGGAACACCTGTTCATTCCCATGCAGCTGCTGTGCCCCAAATGACATCAATGGGGCTGCCTACCTGGGGATGCATAGGACACCTGTGCATCCCTCTGCAGCTAAACACAGCCCTGTAGTAGTAGTATGCACCACATGAACAAGGCCTTAGGCTTTGTTTAGACTCACTGTTGGGGGCGGCAAAAATGC
The DNA here is from genome assembly GCF_965119305.1 of Pelophylax lessonae. Lineage (NCBI taxonomy): Eukaryota > Metazoa > Chordata > Amphibia > Anura > Ranidae > Pelophylax > Pelophylax lessonae. Next base: position 496,958,313 of record NC_138770.1, on the reverse strand, counting down.
ATGATTGAGCTGCTTATCTGCCACCCACCAACCACATGCCTCAAGCTGCAATAGGCAGCGGATGGGGGTGTTTAAATGGAATGGGACCACCTGCACAGGAATGCATAGAACACCTGTGCATCCCTCTGTAGCTAAACACTGCCCTGTAGTTATATGCCCCGCCTGAACAAGGCCATAGGCATTGTTTAGACTCCTCACGGTTGGGGAGGTGGCAAAATGCATGATTAAACTGCATTTCTGCCACCCACCAACCACACGCCTCAAGCTACAATAGTCAGCAGATGGAAGTGTTTACATGGAATAGGACTGTAGCGGAGGAGTAGTTTAATCTACAGGGGCTCCACTGGTAGACAGGAAAACAGGTAATAATCCAACTAGGCAGGTACAGCATGCAACAATCCAGGTAGCGTTATACAATCCTTCCCTCCCAAGAACTAGACGACACATAGGCTGGGAGTCAACTCAGAATGCCTTGTTTCTTGAGAACACAAAAGATCTACACTCTGCCAAAACCCCTCCCTCTTCGAGTCATTCCACACAAGCACACATCCCATAATATGCTTTCAAGGCAGACAGGAACAATAGGACAATGGAATGCAGGTATTCACATTAACAAACCCCACCCCACTAGCAGGGGTCTATGAAACACTTCTGCCATATTCTAGCAATCTGCAATATATCTTTATATATTTCCTCAGGTACACTGTTCAGTAATATTATGGTCACTCTTCAACACAAGCCACACTCTCAGTGTCCATTCCGCTACACTGACCACCTGCACTAGAATGTACGGAACACCTGCGCATCCCTCTGCAGCTAAACACGGTCCTGTAGGAGCATGCCCCACGTGAACAAGGCCTTAGGCTTTGTTTTGAGTTACAATGCGGGGCGGCAAGAATGCATGATTGAGCTGCATTTCTGCCAGCCACCAATCACACCCCTCAAGCTGCAATAGACAGTGGATGACGGTGTTTACATGTTGGAGCTGTAATGCTTTGCGCCTGTGGCAAAGTTGACATGACTTGTAGCGATGCCAAATCATCACGGTCTGTGGACAATTTTGTATTTCATTTGGAGATCAAAGCCCCACAGTCAAAAGGAAGAGTGGAGAGGCACAGAAACCAGGTTGCATGAGGTCCAGTGTGAAGTTTCAACATTCAGTAATGATTTGGAGAGCTATGTCATCTGCTGGTGTAGGTCAACTGTGTTTTATCAAGTCCAAAGTCAGTGCAGCCCTTCACCAGGACATTCTAGAGCACTTCCCTCTGCTGACCAGCTTTATGGAGATGCTAATTTAATTTTCCAGCAGGACTTGGCATCCTGTGTGTAACGCATCTATATAAAATATATGAGTTTCAATTTTTGAATTGAATTACTAAAATAAATTAACTTTTTGATAATATTCAAATTTTTTGAGATTCATGTATAATTATCGGTGGCCTGACTATATGTTAAGGCTTTTCTGCTGTATTTCTTTTTCACACACTTCATATAAGACAGAAGGCAAAAGTAGAGAGTCCAACATCTGAGAGATGTTTTTTTTCAAAATGTCAACCATAGTTGAGTAGTTGTTTCCACTGAGAGAGGGAAGGGAAATGTTTTGTCATCCGGTTTATATAATACAATTATTGGAGCAAGATTTCATTTTATTTAATTTTGTGAAATTCAGCTTGCGTAACCAATTTACTATTTATAAGAACACGTATACTTTAAATATAGCAGTAAACGTGTCAATGCAATTGTTAGAGAAAAGCAGTATGTTGTACATTCAAGCCATTCAACTATTGACATACGGTAAAAATTGCTTGACATCATTCTTGCCATTAATTCAAAAGAATTACTATTAAAAGAGTTGGAAAGAGGAAAAACTAATTTTGATTGTCAGACCACCATTCTCCATATGGTAAGTGCTGCAGAACTTCATGAAACAAAGACCCTGTAGAGAAGTTAATTTGAAGAGTATTGGAAAACCATAAGGGGGAAGCAGAGTCTGCTTATGTAATGATTAGTTCAGCAAACACTTTTTCGTTTAAAAAAAAGCTTATTGATAGATTTGGAACAGATTGTATATCCAAATTGTTTGACCTTTTGAAGACCAATTTGCAAGCGTTTGTTTAAAAAGGGGCATAGGTAGCTGGACACTGCCATAGGGGACTTGTACCAATGTGAAGAATGCTATTAAAAAACACTGTCCAGCAAGGAAAGATCTTTTACCACATTTGAATCTACATCACTGGATTTAATCACTTCAGCTCCGGAAGGTTATACCCCCTTAATGACCAGCCCATTTTTTCGAAACTGCACTGCGTTGCGTAACTGACAATTGCGCGGTCGTGCGACACTGTACCCAAATAAAATTAATGTCCTTTTTTTCCCACAAATAGAGATTTCTTTTGGTGGTATTTGATCACCTCTGCGGTTTTTAGTTTTTGCACTATAAACAAAAAAATAGCGACAATTTTGAAAAAAAAAAATAATATTTTTTACTTTCTGCTATAAAACATTTCCAGTAAAAAAAATTTCAAAAAATCTACTTTTTTATCAGCTTAAGCCAATTTGTATTCTGCTACATATTTTTGGTAAAAAAGAATCCCAAAAAGCATACAATTGGTTTGCGCAAAAGTTATAGCGTTTACAAACTATGGGATAGATTTTTGGACTTTTTCTTTATTTATTTTTTTTATAAGTAATGGCAGTGATCAGCGATTTTTATCGGGACTGCGACATTGCGGCGGACAAATCAGACACCAAGTGACACTTTTTGGGGACCAGTGACATTAATACAGTTACATAGTAGGTGAGGTTGAATAAAGACAATAGTCCATCCAGTTCAACCTGTGTAGGTGTGTGTGACTGTAATCATCTAACATAGCCCTCAATCTCCTGATCCTTGAGATGTAAGTCTAAGAGTCTTTTGAAAGTCACCATACTACCCGCAGAAACCACCTCTTGTGGTAGACAATTCCACAATCTTGTAGCCCTAACAGTAAAGAACCCCCCACGTTGCCTGAGGTTAAAACGCTTCTCCTCTAATCGCATTGTATGTCCTCGAGTCCTCATGCAATTCCTTCGAATGAACAGCTTTTCTTCTAAGCTGAGATCCCCATTAAGATATTTATAAATTGCTATCATGTCCCCTCTCAGACGTCTTTTCTCCAGGGAAAATAAATCGAGCGATTGCAGCCGCTCTTCATAGGTAAGGTCCTCCAACCCCCTAATCAGTTTAGTTGCCCTTCTCTGGACTTTCTCCAGCTCCAACACATCCCTCCTGAGGACTGGCGACCAGAACTGGACAGAATACTCCAGATGCGGTCGGACCAGAGTTTTATAAAGTGGAAGGATTATAGTCTTATCTCTGGAATACATCCCTTTCTTTATGCATGCTAATATTCTGTTGGCTTTGGAAGCTGCCGCTTGGCATTGCATGCTGTTGCCTAATCTATCATCAACTAAGACTCCCAGATCTTTCTCCATTTTTGATTCCCCCAAGGGTTCCCCTCCTAACGTGTATTGTGTTTTTATGTTTTTGGTCCCCAAGTGCAAAACCTTACACTTCTCCACATTAAACCTCATTTGCCATGTCGTTGCCCACTCCGTAATTTTGTCCAGGTCATTCTGTAGGATATCTGCTTCATGCTGTGCAGTTATTGCCCTGGCCAATTTTGTGTCATCTGCAAAAACTGATAACGAACTACTGATCCCTTCCTCAATGCTGTTTATGAATAAATTGAACAAGGTTGGTCCCAGGACTGAGCCCTGGGGCACCCCGCTTACTACCTCAGACCAGTCTGAGTATGCGCTGTTTATTACTACCCTTTGGACACGGCCTTTTAGCCAATTCCGTATCCAAGAGCAAACCCTGCTGTCGATACCTGCAGACCTTATTTTATAAATTAAGCGCTTGTGGGGAACTGTATCAAACGCCTTAGCGAAATCCAAGTACACCACATCCACTGGTCTCCCCCTATCTAGCTCACAGCTCACTTCCTCGTAGAATGCTAAGAGATTGGTTTGACAAGAACGCCCATTTGTAAACCCGTGCTGGTTACTACTGATGATGTTGTTGTCTTTAGCATACTCTACGATATAGTCCCTTATCATCCCCTCCAAAAGTTTACATATTAGTGATCGGTGCTAAATAATATGCACTGTTCCTGTATAAATGACACTGGCAGGGAAGGGGTTAATACTAGGGGTGATCAAGGGGTTCAATGTGTTCCCTATATGTGCTTTCTAACTGTGTGGGGGATGGATTGAACAGAGGCACAGAGAGATCGGTTATTCCGCTTAGCTGAATCCCACAATCTTTCCCTGCCTCTCTGACAGGGGAGCCATCTTGCATTGTTTACTTTCCAGACGGCACTTCTGTCAGTCTAGACGAAGATCGCAGGAGGCCGGTGGTGATCACGCCTGCTCCTCCCACGGTCTGCCTCCTGCTGTGTCTAATCTCAGCGGTAGCGTGGCTCCGGCGGCATGCGCACTGCCGAGACTGCGTGCACATGATCATTTAGATCTACGTGATTATGCGCAGCCGAGCCGCCCTGCCACAGTAAATCTGCGTGGGGTGGTCGACAAGTGGTTAAAGCAGTGTTAAACCCAAAGCAACCATTTATTATATTGCAGTTTAACAATTCTTAGATGTGATGGCTGTATTAGTCTCCTTTTTTAGGCTCTCTTTCTTCTATCTTTTATGTTCTTTCATCTGGTGATACAGACTGTTTCAGCAGAAAATTCTCTCCTGCGGTTACAAGGTTACATAGTTAGGTAGAAAAAAGACACACGTCCATCTCCAAAAAAGAATTGTTGCTCTACATAAAGATGGCTTAGGCTATAAGAAGATTCCCAAGACCCTGAAACTGAACTGCAGCACGGTGGCCAAGACCATACAGCGGTTTAACTGTGTAATTTCCTCACATGAAAATATATAATAAAATATTTACAAAAATGTGTGGGGGGGGGGTTCTCACTTCTGTGAGATACTGTGTGTGTGAGCAGAAAGATTCAATATTTCTTCTCTACGTATTTGTTACCCTATTTGGCACCTTTTATAACTTTTATTTAGTAAAGATTTACTTTTTACATTTTACATTTTTGTAAATACCTATGCTTTCCTGAGGACCACTGTAGAAGACATTTCCCATAGGTTCACAGACAGCAGACCAATAAACACTGAAGACAGACAGGTAATTAGCAAGTCATAAGAACTGTGACTCAAATAAGCACAATATATACACTGCTCAAATAAATTAAAGGAACACTTTGAAAACACATCAAATCTCAATGGGGAAAATTTCATGCTGGATATCTTTACTGATATGGACTGGGTAATGTGTTAGAAATTAAAAGATGCCACATTGTTTGATGGAAATGAAAATTATCAACCTACAGCAGGCTGAATTCAAAGACACCCCAAAATCAAAGTGAAAAAATAATGCAGCATGATAGTCTATTTTTCTGAAATTTCATTGCAGAAACTCAAAATGTTACTCAGTAGTTTGTATGGCCCCCACGTGCTTGTATGCATGCCTGACAATGTCAGGGCATGCTCCTAATGAGACGACGGATGGTATCCTAGGGTATTTCATCCCAGATCTGGACCAGGGCATCACTGAGCTCCTGAACAGACTAAGGTGCAACCTGGCAGCATCGGATGGACTAAAACATAATTTCCCAGAGAATCTATTGGATTTAGGTCAGGTGAGCGTAGGGGCCATTCAATAGTATAAATTCCTTCATCCTGCAGAACTGGCTGCATACTCCCGGCACATGAGGCTGGGAATTGTCATGCACCAGGAGGAACCCAGGACCCACTGCACCAGGGTAGGGTCTAACAATGGGTCTAAGGATTTCATCTCGATACCTAATGGCAGTCAGGGTGCCATTGTCTAGCTTGTAGAGATCTGTGCGTCCCTCCATTGATATGCCTCCCCAGACCATCACTGACCCACCTCCAAACCATTTATGCTGAACAATGTTACAGGCAGCATAACATTCTCCACAGCTTCTCTAGACCCTTTCACATCTGTTACATGTGCTCAGGGTGAACCTGCTCTCATCTGTGAAAAGCACAGAGCGCCAGTAGCAGACCTGTAAATTCTGGTGTTCAATGGCAAATGCCAATTGAGCTCCATGGTGCCAGGCAGTGAGTACAGGGCCCACTAGAGGAGGTCGGGTCCTCAGGCCACCCTCATAAAGTCTGTTTCTAATTGTTTGATTATAGACATTCACACCAGTGGCCTGCTGGAGATCATTTTGTATGGCTTTGGCAGTGCTCATCCTGTTCCTCCTTGCACAAAGGAGCAGATACCAGTCCTGCTGATGGGTTAAGGACCTTCTACAGCCCTGTCCAGATCTCCCAGAGTAACTGCCTGTCTCCTGGAATCTCCTCCACGCTCTTGAGACTGTGCTGGGAGACACAGCAAACCTTCTGGCAATGGCACGTATTAATGTTCCATCCTGGAGAAGTTGGACTGCCTGGGCAACCTCTGCAAGGTCCAGTTATTGCCTCATGCTACCAGTAGTGACAATGACCCTAGCTAAATGCAAAACTAGTGAAAAACAGTCATAAAAATTGAGTAGGGAAAAAAATGACAATGGTCTCCATCTGTAAAATCATTCCTATTATGGGGGTTGTCTCATTATTGCCCCTTTAGTGCACCTGTTAATTTTATTAACAACAAAGCAGCTGAAACTTATTGACAACCCCCTCTGGCACTTAACTGACCAGATCAATATCCCAGGAGTTTACTTGACTTGATGCTATACTCTGATTAAAAAGTGTTCCTTTAATTTGTTTGAGCAGTGTATTTTCCCTATTTAGGACAACAGGTAGCCCATGAATAGTGTCTCTCAGCAAAGAAACTGCCTTCAGAAACAAAGTGAGTACAATTGGTTCTTTACAGGGTGGCAAAACCCTGAAAGCCAGAAATGTTTACTTCCAGCAAAATAACAGGGTTGTCTAGATTAGGCAATAGCCCCCAGTGGGTATATGTTAGCGAAGCTAAACAGAGGTATAATTGTATGTGGTGTAGGGTTAAGCCATCTTTGTACCAAGAGGTTTGAAAAAGATCCAAATAGATACGAAACTAGAAATCCTACTATGAGGAATAAATACTGTCAAATAAAATAGGTTAGAGTGTGTGTGCATGGTAAAGACAATCACACTGTAATGATAGAGTAGAGAAGCAATTACAAAAAAGCAATAGCATTACCAGCATCTGAGTGAATTAAACTTCTCAAATATGCACGTTAACAGCAAAAATCCTGAATACACATTTTAACAGACTGTAATTTAATTTGCATTCTCTATTGCAGATGGATTCAGCTTTTAGGATCAACATGGTTGAACCATATTTCAATTCCTTTCATACTGTACTCTATAATAATGTTTGAAATAGATTTCAGCGTTATTCCTATGTATTAAACACTTGACACAAGGTTAAAATAAATACTGCAAACATTTATCATCTTCCCTGAGGACTTCGACTTTTCAATAATAAATAGAATGAGTACTCTTTTGCTAGAGTGTCTGTAAGATTGTTGTCTGCATTTCATGTAACCTTCCAGGAAATATGAAATGTAACCATCAAAGATAATAATATGCATGTTTGTGATTTCTGGACAAGAATACTGTATATTTTAATTTAAAACATTGTGTATGCCATTGAGAAGTGAATTAGATGCAAAGACAAATAGTGGTACCAATCTATTCAACCTATACTATAGTAGCTGGAACTGAGGAGTACAATGGAATCTGGACCAGCCATCACCGTTTCACTAACCAGATAGAAATAGATGGACAAACTGCTAGGACTCCTGGAAGAATATATGGGCTAAGGAATTACAATAATATATATATATATATATACACACACATACACAGTATCTCACAAAAGTGAGTACACCCCTCACATTTTTTTAAATATTTTAGTATATCTTTTCATGTGACAACACTGAAGAAATGACACTTTGCTACAATGTAAAGTGGTGAGTGTATAGCTTGTATAACAGTGTAAATTTTCTGTCCCCTCAAATAACTCAATACACAGACAATAATGTACAAATTGCTGGCAACAAAAGTGAGTACACCCCTATGTAAAATGTTTAAATTGGGCCCAAAGTGTCAATATTTTGTGTGGCCACCATTCATTTCCAGCACTTAACCCTCTTGGGCATGGAATTCACCAGAGCTTCACAGGTTGCCACTGAAGTCCTCTTGCACTCCTGCATGACATCACGGACCAAGTGAATGTTAGAGACCTTGCGCTCATCCACCTTCCGTTTGAGGATGCAACACAGAATCTCAATAGGGTTTAGGTCTGGAGACATGCTTGCCCAGTACATCATCTTTACCCTCAGCTTCTTTAGCAAGGCAGTGGTCATCTTGGAGGTGTGTTTGGGGTTGTGATGTTGGAATACTGCCCTGCAGCCCAGTCTCTAAAGGGAGGGGATCATGCTCTGCTTCAGGATGTCGCAGTACATGTTGACAATCATGGTTCCCTCAATGAACTGTAGCTCCCCAGTGCCGGCAGTACTCATGCAGTCCCAGATCATGACACTCCCACCACCATGCTTGACTGTAGGCAAGACACACTTGTCTTTGGACTCCTCACCTGGTTGCCTACACACAGGCTTGACACCATCTGAACCAAATGAGTTTATCCTTTGCTACAAAGAATCTGTCCTGTTAAACCACTATACAGTATGGTCTTGGTCTCATCAGACCCCAGGACATGGTTCCAGTAATCAATGTCCTTAGTCTGCTAGTCTTCAGCAAACTGTTTGTGGGCTTTCTTGTGCATCATAATTAGAAAGGCTTCCTTCTGGAAGGACTGCCATGCAAACCACTTTGATGCAGTATGTGGTGTATGGTCTAAGCACTGACAGGCTGACACCCCGCCCCTTCAACCTCTGCAGCAATGCTGGCAGCACTCATACGTCTATTTCCCAAAGACAAATGGCGCTAAGCACGTGCACTCAACTTCTCTGGTCGACCATGGCGAGGCCTGTTCTGAGTGGAACCTGCCCTGTTAAACCGCTGTATGGTCTTGGCCACCGTGCTGCAGTTCAGTTTCAGGGTCTTGGCAATCTTCATATAGCCTAGGCCATCTTTATGTAGAGTAACAATACTTTTTTTTCAGATCCTCAGAGAGTTCTTTGCCAGGAGGTGCCATGTTGAACTTCCAGTGACCAGTATGAGAAAGTGAGAGCTATAACACCAAATGTAACACACCTGCTCCCCATTCACATCAAAGACCTTGTAACACTAACAAGTCAATTGACACCAGGGAGGGAAAATTGCTAATTGGGCCCAATTTGGACATTGTCACTTATGGGAGTACTCACGTTTGTTGCCAGCGGTTTAGACATTAATGGCGTGCTGAGTTATTTTGAGGGGACAGTAAATTTACACTGTTATACAAGCTGTACACTCACTACTTTACATTGTAGCAAAGGGTCATTTCTTCAGTGTTGTCACATGAAAAGATATAATAAAATATTTACAAAAATGTGAGGGGTGTACTCACTTTTGCGAGATACTTTAAATCCGCACAAGGATATTTAGAACCTAACAAACCTGAAAAGGACAAGCTTTGTCCCCTTTCTGGGTCCCCCAAAAGAAACATTTTGCGGATCTCCTTGACGCTCAGCAAAGAAGTCCACGGGGCCGGAAACCAGCGAAAATGTCCCCCCACCCCAATGATTGGTGAGGGCAGATCTTAATGCTGAAGGAGTCTTGTCTGCTGGTCCAGGGAAGCTAGCCCTAGGCTTACCCGACCAAGGTTGCTTGGAACCTCCCGGGGAAGATTTAAAAGACATATTTCCCTTATTCTACATCCCTGAAGCGTGAAATATTTTTCTATGGTCTGAGAAGGAGGGCCCCCACATGTGGCGAGGCTTCTTCCCTTACCTTGACTGTGGCAGGAAGGTACTCTTCCCTCCCATGATACCCCTAATGATCCAGGGTAGCCCCAAACAAGCGATCGCCTTGAAAGGTCAGATTAATGTGAGTTTTCTTAGAGGCTTGGTCTGTGGACCAATTCTTAAGCCACAGCACGTGCCTAATCACCACCGCTAAAACAGAAAGTTTGGACAGCACAGGAGCTGTATCCAAAGCTGCATCACAAATAAACTGCAGCCCATGGACCAACTGGTCCACTAAATCAGCATAAGCAGCGGGGGCCTTCTCACCCCCCCCCCCAGCCCCTGGCGCAAAAGCTTGGCCGATTCAGTTGGGGTCTGAGACACCAGGGCTGAGGCAAAGACTGGCCGCAATGCCAAACCAGCCATAGTAAACATGCTGTGTGCCACAGCCTCCGCTTTCGTGTCAGCCGGGTCCTTAAAAGACAGAGATTCCTCTACTGGGATCATTGTTGCTTTAACCAACCTAGAAATAGGAGGGTCCACCACTGGTGGACTAGTCCACTTTTTTAAAAGGGACTCCTCAAAAGGGTAACGTACAGCAAAACATTTGGGGATCACAAAGGGTAATTTTGGTTGTTCCCATTCCTTACAGGAAAATCTGTCAAAAAAAGGCACAGAAGGAAACTCCTTTGGAATACGATGCGACTTATGCGCACCAAACGACACAGCCACGTCTGTGGCTACATCAGCCGCATCCTCCGTCTTTAAAGTCTCACGCACAGCAGTAATAAGTGCGTCTACCGGTGGCTTTTCATTCGCTGCTGCGACCATGGAGAAATCATCCTCACTATCAGATGAATCAGGGGGTGTAATATTAACCACTTCCATACCGTGCAATTTCTGGCATTTCTCTCCTACATGTAAAAAATATTTTTTTTGATAGAAAATTACTCGGAACCCCAAAACATAATATTTTTCATTTTTAGCGGAGACCCTAGGGAATAAGATGGCAGTAATTGCAACTTTTTATGGCACGCAGTATTTGCGCATAAATTTTTCCAATATTTTTTTTTTTTAAAAACATTTTATGAATTAAAAAAAAAAACAAACACTAAAGTTAGCCCAATTTTTTTGTATAATGTGAAAGATGAGGTTATGCTCAACCTCAACCTCACAAACTATGCTGAGTAAATAGATGCCTAACATGTCACGCTTTAAAATTGCGTGGAATGAGGCCAAACTTCGGTACTTAAAAATCTCTATAGGCGACGATTTCAAATGTTTTACAGGTTACCAGTTTAGAGTAACAGTGGAGGTCTTGGGTCACATGTATGGATTGAACACCTTTTACATATGTGGCCGCGACGAACACCTGCGTTCGCTTCCGCGTGTGACGAAGCAGGGTCGGGGCACTTTACATTTGTTTTTATTGTTTATTTTATTTTTATATTTTTACACTTTTCGTTTCATTTTTTTTTTTGATCACTTTTATTTCTATTACAAGGAATGTAAACATCCCTTGTAATAGGAAAAGTGAATGACAGGTCTTCTTTATAGGGAGATCTGGGGTCAAAAAGACCTCAGATCTCTCCTACAGGCTAAAAAGCCTGAAATAAAAAGAAAAACAAAAACGATCTCGGCTATTTAGCCGAGATCAGTGCAGTATTGAAAACTGCCAGGCCAGACGTGACATCTTCACGTCGCGCCCTGGCCTCCGAGAGTCATAGAGACTGCCGGGGACCATCTGGTCCTCGCAGTCTCTATGGTGACACTTCAGCTGGTGGTCAATTCCTTCTCTGGCTCACCGATCGCACGGGCGAGCCGGTAAAAGCACCGGAGGACGGCGGGAGGGGGGGGATGTCCCATCAGGCCGCCTTGTAAGGACAATCAAGTGGCTGAACAGCCACTATGATTGTTCTTATGGTGAAGGGAATCGCTGGCTGAAAAAAATGATATCTGAACATTACACCAATACTGGCGTTTTTACATGTAACCACTGGGATGTTATAGGGATGATGGATTCCTCCTTCTCTCCTTATCTCCTTTTGGGTAGGGGTATTGTTTAAAGGGTCCCTCAGTGGCATTTCCTTGGGTGGGACGCTCAATCATATATATATCACCACACTTACTCCCATGGGCTCAAAAAGACAGAATTGACTCTCATAGTGAAGTATGTAATGCTTTATTATATCAATAAAAATAGGTAAATAACTCACATTTAACTTCTTGCCGCCCGCGCTATAGCCAAAAGACGGCTACAGAGCGGGCTCTAATTTCCGGGAGGCCGTCTTTAAACGGCCTCCCAGTGACAGGCTCCCCGCACGCTCCAGCGAGCGCGCATCGGGTCCCTTGGACACAGCCAATCACAGATCGTGGTAAATGGCCAATCACAGCGGCCATTTACAACGTGATCGGACCATGCAATGAGAGATGATCTCATATGTAAACATATGAGATCATCTCTCATCACCAGCTCTCCTTCCTCACACAGAGACTGTGTGAGGAAGGAGCAGAGCCGATCAGCGGTTAGGGGACACAGAAAAATGTAATCAGGGCACTGATCACCAGTGCCCTGATTACAAAAGAGGTAAATAAAATACAATAAATGCCCACCATCAGTGCCCACAGTGCCCCCCATCAGTGCCCACACTCAGTGCCCATAGTGCTGCCAGTCAGTGCCCATCAGTGCCTGCTCATCTAGGCACTGATGGGCACTGACTAGCAGCACTATGGGCACTGAGTGTGGGCACTGATGGTGCTGCCCATCAGTGCTCATCAGTGCCACCCATCAGTGCTCATCAGTGCCACCCATCAGTGTCCATCAGTGCCACCCATCAGTGTCCAGCAGTGCCACCCCTCAGTGCCCATCAGTTCCGCCCGTCAGTGCCGCCTCTCAGTGCCCATCAGTGCCGCCCGTCAGTGCCGCCTCTCAGTGCCCAGCAGTTCCAACTCTCAGTGCCCAGCAGTGCCACCTATCAGTACCCAGCAGTGCCACCTATCAGTGCTCATAAGTGCCGCCTATCAGTGCTCATCAGTGCCGCCTATCAGTGCCACCTATCAGTGCTCATCAGTGCGGCATATTAGTACCTCCTCATCAGTGCCACCTCATCAGTGCCCATAAGTGCCATCTCATCAGTGCCCATCAGTGCACCCTATCAGTGCCCATCAGTGCCGCATCATCAGCGTACATCAGTGAAGGATAAAAATGTATTTATTTTCAAAATGTACTCGCAGAAAATAAGAAAAACTTTTTTTTTTTTCAAAATGTTCTTTTTTCTTTTTTTTTTTTGTAAGAAATAGAAAACCCAGAGATGATTAAATACCACCAAAAGAAAGCTCTATTTGTGTGAAAAAAATGATAAAAATTTCATATGGGTATAGTGTAGCAGGACCGTGCAATTGTCATTCAAAGCGTGAGAGCACTGAAAGCTGAAAATTGGCCTGGGCAGGAAGGGGGTGAAAGTTCCCGGTAGGCAAGTGGTTAATAAAGAGACAAAGGGCTTGCCGCAATAGCGGTGTATAATGCGGGGACTTCCGATTTCAGCCGTAACCAGAAGTGACGTCACCAAGTTCCTCCCGACGCATTGCGTCCCAGATCACGTGACTTCCTCAAGGGTAACTTGATATTTTGGATAAATATATTTTTATATGGCACTTTAATTAATTATTTATTTTATTTTGTACTCCACGGTTATTTGGATTAATTTTATTGGATGGCACTTTGATTCACTGTCACCTTTACTCACCTGCTATAGAATCCCCTTGTGGGTTTGTTATATAATTTTTAGGCATCTACCATCACCTGCACTTTGAAGAGAGATTTATTTATTTATTTATTCCACATATTTATGTATTTATGATACCTTTATATTATTTATTTATTCTTCAGTTATTTTGAAAATAGCGCCGATTCATTCTCTATACTTTTAATTATCTGGTATTTCTGTGAAAATACAGAATTGGCTGCTTTTTTCCCCAAGATTTTATACATTTATTGTTTATCTGCTGCTTTTACTTTATTTTCATCTTCTGCTTTGCTTTAAATACTTTCTGGCACCGCACGGGCTTTTTTTCAGTTTTTTACATCATTCAGATATCCCCACTCAAAGCCCAGGACGTCATACTGTATGATGTCCACCTAAGGGGAAGTGGTTAAGTCCCGATGGACGGGCTGCATCCATGGCAGCATCCGGCTCAGAACCAGATCAGACAGACTGAGCAGGGGAAGGCAGGGGGAGCTTCCTTCTGGGCCTTTGCCCACATGCCACTTCCACCCGGGACACTAAGGACTGCAGGACCGCCGTCAGTGCAACAATGGGAAGCTGGGGTTCCGAGGGACCTGCCAATTCCATGAGGGGGTCAGTGGGGGAGATGTGACCCTGAGGCTCCATAAAGGAAAGAAAGAGCTTGCAGTATAAAAACGATCTTTTGGCATCCCTAAAGGATCCCCCCAAGGCTCAGGGTACCTACCAGCAGAGAGAGAGATAACAGGGACCCCCAAAGACTCACGCTACCGACCAGAGGAGTGCCAAGAATTTGAACCCAGCTTCATCATGGACGCTATCCCTGTTCATATGTCCCGGGCACAGGAAGAGGAAACTAATGAGGAAGAAGAGGAGCTTCTGCATCCCCATGAGGCTTTAGTTGTCTCCAGCATATCCCAGACTAAAGGGAAATGGCCCCCGTGACATCATCCGGCTACACAAACATGGCCGCTAACCAGAGACCAGCCAGACTAAGAGAAAATAGCCACCATCAGCTGAAAACACTAAAGCATGATGCCAGGATCTTTCCTGCACCCTCTACAAGGGAACCCACCCTTTAGGGGAGACTCTGCTGTGCACTCTGCACCAGTCTCTGCACTGGGACCCCCCTGCACTATACCCACACTGCAAACAGCAGGGCATGCACCTAGGGGTCTCCTACACTGGATCCCCTCTAGACTACCAGGACGGGACACACACTATCCCAGGACCCTTACAGAGTGGCAATAGTGGGGGAGACCCCAGGGGTCTCTGCTGCATTCTCTGCCTTGGGACCCCCACCAGACTCTAGGTCCAGACAGGGGGGAAGCCCAGCTCAGTGAGGGATTTAAGGATGGGAGGAGGGAACCTTCAGGCAGGTCCGACCATCCCTGAAGGTTACCCGCATCCATCCCAAAAAAAAACACCAAAAGGGGAGAGGGGGGACTGTACTTACCCTTCCATGGTGTGGGTAAAACTCCAGACAGAACTCCTCGCCACCAAAGTAGGGGAGCTGCCGGCCAATGGACTGCTGCAACCCTACGAAATGTATAACTCACGGGCCAGCCTCTGTCCATGAGGCTATGTCGCAGCCGACCTAGCGCGTAGCTGCTGTCTGCACATGCTTGCTGGCTGGGCTGGGGGGACCACTGGATCTAGATTATCCAGCCCATCTCCTAGCCCGGCAGTTGATTGTAGATCTACCGAGAGAAAAAACAAAAAAGATGTAAGGAAGGAGAAAATTGCTAGGACCAAAGATCCCAACCGGAAGCCTAGGTCCTTACTCCTGACTAGACAGATTAAAACCGATTACCTAGAGCAGAGAGGGGGGTTATATACCAGCTGAGGATGGCACATGGGCATAGCCAGGTGTTTTTTGTTCTTCCTAGTCCTACTCTTGGAGGAGGCAATATAACCACTAGTTGTTCATGACATTTTTTCTCATCTCCTATTTGTTTGTGTCATTGTGTATCTGGATGACATACTCATCTTTTCTCCAGAATTGAACACTCATCGGCAGCATGTTTGTACGGTTCTTTTACGTCTTCGGGACCACCGCTTGTATGCAAAGTTGGAGAAGAGCCTCTTTGTGTAAATCTAAGTTCCCTTCCTAGGCTACATAGTCACGGATAAAGGGCTGCTTATGGATCCTGCCAAACTTCAGGTCATCTCCAACTGGCCTCAGCCTTCTGGTCTAAAAGCTACGCAACGGTTCTTGGGGTTCACCAATTTCGCCAGTTCATTCCTGATTACTCCTCGCTGGTGGCCCAAATTACCTCTTCAACAAGCTTAAAACGGCCTTCATGTCTTCATCTATCCCCAAACGTCCCGACATTTTCCAGCCTTTCTTCTTGGAGATAGATGCCTCATCCTTGGGAGTGGGGTCGTCCTTCTCCAAATGCATGACAGTAAGCTCTGTTCCTGTGCCTTCTTCTCCAAGAAGTTTTCTGATTCGGAAAGAAATGACACCATTGGGGATCGGGAGCTTCTGGCTATTAAGCTTGCACTACAAGAATAGCAACATCTACCAGAGGGATCTCCTCATTGCATCCTGATCTATATCGATCATAAGAACCTCCAGTACCTGCAATATGCCCGACATTTAAATCCCAGGCAAGCACGATGGGCTATCTTCTTTGCCAGGTTTAATTTTGACATGACCTTCTGGCCCGGTTCCAAGAATGCTCATGCTGATGCCTTGTCCAGATCATTTGACATTGCTGACTTCGAATGTCATGTCAAACCTGAACTTATTATTTCTGTCAATTGTATCCTGGCCTCCACTCATCTTTAGACTCCACGTATCCCGCCCGGAAATACCATTGTGGTGCCCTCCCTTTGCTCCAAGCTTCTCAAATGGGCACATGACTCGAAACTCTCTGGACATCCTGGTGTGCAACGCACCTGTGCCTTCCTGCAGCGTTACTACTGATGGCCCTCACCCCCAAAAGGATGTTGAAGAATATGTCCAGGCTTACTATTTGTGTGCAGTCTAAGTCATCTAGCAGGTCTCCTTTTGCCTCTAAATATAGAAAAGAAAGGAGACGCAAGAACCCAGTGCATTACCCTTGGACACCTTTAAAATGTTTATTAAAATGCCAAAAACACATACTCACAAACATGAAGAGCAAAAATCACATAAAATGAGTCCACCTTGATGTGGAAAGGACATGTCCCTATAGTAGGACCGCTGGCGCATTTCGGGAGGCACGTTCCCTTCCTCAGAGCTCTATGCGATTCTTGCTCTTGCTCTCTGTTTGTGAGTGTATTTTTGGCATTTTAATAAACATTTTAAAGGTGTCCAAGGGTAATGCACTAGATGTTTGTGCCTCCTTTCTTTTCTATATTTATAATTTTTGGAGTTTCCCCATCTGAGGAGAGCAGCATGTCTATTATTCCCATTGATAATTCAATTCAAACAAATAGTAAGCTCAACAATAAGGCAAAATAATAAAAAAAAAGTCCATATAAGTCCTTAAATGAATAAAGAATTAAAGACTTGTGCAAAAAAAGAGTAAAGAAAACCACAAGCATGCGGATACACTTCGTTCTTCTAAGCAGGGAAGGGTAACCGAGGATGGAACACAGCATACTGCACGCTTGACACAGTATGAGAAGACTGCCAGGTATCGCTTAATTGGGATGTAGTAACAGGAAGGCATTCAAAACCAGGTATTCAGAGACCATGTACAGTGCCTTGCGAAAGTATTCGGCCCCCTTAAACTTTGCGACCTTTTGCCACATTTCAGGCTTCAAACATAAAGATATAAAACTGTAATTTTTTGTGAAGAATCAACAAGTGGGACACAATCATGAAGTGGAATGCAACTTATTGGATATTTCAAACTTTGTTAACAAATAAAAAATGGAAAAATTGGGCTGTAAAAGTATTCAGCCCCTTTACTTTCAGTATATATATAAAAAATATACAGAGTATATTACCTGCGCCAATGGGGGACCTGTACAGGTGTATAAACTTAGTGATATAGTGTATCAAATAAATAATTGTGTGTAATGAATACAGTGGGTACGGAAAGTATTCAGACCCACTTAAACGTTTCACTCTTTGTTATATTGCAGCCATTTGCTAAAATCATTTAAGTTCATTCTTCTTCCTCATGAATGTACACATAGCACCCCATACTGACAGAAAAACACAGAATTGTTGACATTGTTGCAGATTTATTAAAAAAGAAAAACTGAAATATCACATGGTCCTAAGTATTCAGACCCTTTGCTCAGTATTTAGTAGAAGCCCCCTTTTGATCTAATACAGCCAGGAGTCTTTTTGGGAAAGATGCAACAAGTCTTTCACACCTGGATTTGGGGATCCTCTGCCATTCCTCCTTGCAGATCCTCTCCAGTTCTGTCAGGTTGGATGGTAAACGTTGGTGGACAGCCATTTTTAGGTCTCTCCAGAGATGCTCAATTGGGTTTAAGTCAGGGCTCTGGCTGGGCCATTCAAGAACAGTCACGGAGTTGTTGTGAGGCCACTCCTTTGTTATTTTAGCTGTGTGCTTAGGGTCATTGTCTTGTTGGAAGGTAAACCTTCGGCCCAGTCTGAGGTCCAGAGCACTCTGGAGAAGGTTTTTGTCCAGGATATCCCTGTACTTCTGTACTGGCCGTATTCATCTTTCCCTCGATTGCAACCAGTCGTCCTGTCCCTGCAGCTGAAAAACACCCCCACAGCATGATGCTGCCACCACCATGCTTCACTGTTGAGACTGTATTGGACAGGTGATGAGCAGTGCCTGGTTTTCTCCCCACATACCACTTAGAATTAAGGCCAAAAAGTTCTATTTTGGAGGGCTGCAGTGATGGTTGACTTTCTACAACTTTCTCCCATCTCCTGACTGCATCTCTGGAGCTCAGCCACAGTGATCTTTGGGTTCTTCTTTACCTCTCTCACCAAGGCTCTTCTCCCCCGATAGCTCAGTTTGGCCGGACGGCCAGCTCTAGGAAGGGATCTGGTCGTCCCAAACGTCTTCCATTTGAGGATTATGGAGGCCACTGAGCTCTTAGGAACCATAAGTGCAGCAGAAATCCTTTTGTAACCTTGGCCAGATCTGAGCCTTGCCACAATTCTGTCTCTGAGCTCTTTAGGCAGTTCCTTTGACCTCATGATTCTCATTTGCTCTGACATGCATTGTGATCTGGAAGGTCTTATATAGACAGGTGTGTGGCTTTCCTAATCAAGTCCAATCAGTATAATCAAACACAGCTGGACTCAAATGAAGGTGTAGATCAGCCTTTTTCAACCAGGGTGCCGTGGCACCCTGGGGTGCCTTTTGGGTTCATCAGGGGTGCCTTGGCAAAACACCTAAAAATTGTTCCCAAATGTCCAAAATTTTTTGGGGGAAATTTACAAGGTCTTAGATAAAGAAATTCCTTTCTCCAGGAAAGGCGCCACATTCAGGGCAAGGCAATGCCTATGAAGAGGCAACATGAATTTCTTGTGTTGCAGTATGCCACCCTTTTTCAACCAGGGTTCAAGGCACCCCGAGGTGACATCTGAGTTCTTTAGAGGTGTCTAAAACTGCCCCAAAATTGTAGAGAAAGATGGGGAGAAACTGAGGGAGAAGAGAAAAGTTAGGAATAGTATTCAGTACTAGTGTGCAAAGGTGGAGGAATAAATCACCTCTAACTTTGTGTCCTACGTGTGTTAGAACTGCTGCAATATGTAATACTTTTAGTTTAGTGTTTTATATTTTAGAATGGGGTGCCTCCAGAATGTGCAGAATTTTGAAGGGTGCCTGAACTGAAAAAAGGTTGAAAAACACTGGTGTAGAACCATCTCAAGGATGATCAGAAGAAATGGAAAGCACCTGAGTTAAATATATGAGTGTCACAGCAAAGGGTCTGAATACTTAGGACCATGTGATATTTCAGTTTTTCTTTTTTAATAAATCTGCAACAATGTCAACAATTCTGTGTTTTTCTGTCAGTATGGGGTGCTATGTGTACATTCATGAGGAAGAAGAATGAACTTAAATGATTTTAGCAAATGGCTGCAATATAACAAAGAGTGAAAAATTTAAGGGGGTCTGAATACTTTCCGTACCCACTGTAAATAAATAAATAGCAGCTGCTATAGTAAAGTGCTAGTGCCAAAGTGAATATAGTAATCAAAATAGATTGATTACCTATAGCGCTTGCTAAAACAGAAACAATTTAATATAAATTGAAAGAAATGGTAAATGTGTGATAAATATTAGGTGTTAATATATATAGACAATCAATCTAAAAAACATGTGCACATAATATGCTAAATCATAAATCATAAAGGACAGTCCATATTGTGATATCTTCCAAAAACATGTGATTTCCGAGTAACAAACAGTCCAATAAATGATGTAAAAAATATAAAGTGCCAGTGCTCCTTTTGCCTTTTCTCAAGTGGCCCTTCACCGTGGAGAATAAGTAAAATTCAAACTTCCACTGCCGGCCTTCTCCAAAGAGGTTTCAGTCCCAAAGGCTCGATGGTTCTATGATCCTCCTAATTTAAGTCACCTCCAGTCACGGGGTATACAAGGGAATAAAGACTCGGATAGTGTAGCACTGTATATAAGTGGTTGATTTATTGCACACACCCCGGTCACTCCAAAAACATGCAGTCCCAAATGGTGAATATAAAAACTGGTGTAAAATCAGGGATCATCAATAAATAGCAAAAAGTCCAAACAGTGTGATAAAATGTGAAATACAGTCCATAAAACATGCAAAAACGCCATCATACACGAGGGCTACGAGTGGAGAGCGGTACTTCCGGCTTGCGTTCCACTAAGCCCGTATGACGTCACGACGTGCGTTCCATCTAACGCGTTTCAACCGACCGTAACTGCCGACAATTGATGCCTGATTAATAATTAACATAGAAATATTATATTTTTTATTTTGTAAATGATTAAAAAAACGTTTTATTATTCATAATTAAAAACCTATTAAATAATGTTAATAAAGGAGATTTATCCAGGGGTGATTAAACTATATCAGTAAAATAAATTAAATATATATTATATAATTAATACCTATCAATAGTGCAGTGGGCATACAATGTATTACAAAAAATTGCAAAAATAAATTATTTTATTTTTATTATTAAATTAAAAAGTAATCCTTTGAATATTTATAGAAACAAGTGTAAAAAATACCTGAAAAAGGCACATAAAAGGGGAATACTCACGAACAAGGAATACCGTTATTTACTTCCCGAAGCCCCTAGATTACCCATTATTTATCAACTTCCAAAGGTCCACAAGAATCCCGAAAAACCTCCGGGTAGACCTATAATTAGTGGGATAGATTCCCTGTATTCAGGCATTGGAGAATACTTGGATGTTTACCTAAAACCTCTGGTCACGCATTGCCCATCTCACCTACGAGATAGTAAACATCTCATCAACTTGATAAATGGACATACTTGGGATGAAGATATAATTTTAGCTACTGTGGACGTGGAATCTTTATACACGAATATTGAACAGAAAGATGCTTTATCAGCCATTAAATGGGCCCTGGAGGACCAATTAGATCTAGAATTGGAACAAAAGAAATTCATTTTAAAACTTTTAAAAATGGCGATGAAAAGCAATTATTTCTGGCAACAGGGGGAATACTATCGCCAACACAAAGGAGTCGCAATGGGGGCTCGTTATTCCCCAAGTGTGGCTAACATTTTCCTGAGTAAATGGGAGAACGAGGAAATTTTTGGAAAAAAACGGAATGAATTGGTGATGTACCGAAGGTATATAGATGACGTGTTTATCATGTGGAGAGGCTCGGAAGAATCCCTAAAAGAATATATAGAAGACATGAATAATAATATTTATTAGATTAAATTCAGTGGCACATGGGATAGGAATGAGATACACTATCATGATCTCACGGTATTCAAGGGTGAGAACGGACTATGCACAAAAACGCACTTTAAGCCCACGGACAGAAATGGGAATATCCCCACCCATAGTGGGCATCACCCCAATTGGATCAGAGGAATACCCAAAGGACAAATGATGCGCCTAAAAAGAAATTGTAGTAATGAACAAGATTTTGACTCCCAAACAGATATGATCATCAAAAGATTCCAAGAAAAAGGCTATAAAGAAAATGCACTATTCAAACTCAAAGAAGATGTTAAAAATATGGACAGGAACATGCTTTTAAAGGACAAACCGAAAGGAAGGAAGGAAGGTGCAAACCATGCAGAAAGGTAAAGACCAGAAAACCTCAGACACTGGAATTTCAATCTAACGTGACTAAAAAGAAATACAAATTAAAAAAACTAATTACATGCAAGAGTACACATGTCACCTACCTTTTGACCTGTCCTTGCGGGCTACAATATGTAGGCCGCACGACTAGAGAGCTCAGGGTACGCATTGGAGAGCACATCACCAATATCAGAAATGGATTTAGGAAGCACAGTGTTTCCATGCATTTTAGATTAGTACACAACAGAGATCCCACCCTCCTATCCTTTCAGGGCATAGATAGAATAGAACCAAATTGGAGAGGGAATAATATGCGGATCGCAGTATCTCAGAATGAGTCGAGATGGATTTTTGAAATGTCTACCCTTCAGTCCAAGGGTATGAACATCGACATGGACATTAACTGTTTTATTTCCAATCCATAAAATAATTTCCCTGGTCCATATTAATATAATATATTTTCTATATTAAATTATCATCATTGATTTTATATAATTTTAAATATACCACATATTTATACAAAAAATTATTATTGTATTTTAATATTTTAAAATTTATTGATAATATTAACTAATTATATAATAATAATAAAAATAAAATAATTTATTTTTGCAATTTTTTGTAATACATTGTATGCCCACTGCACTATTGATAAGTATTAATTATATAATATATATTTAATTTATTTTACTGATATAGTTTAATCACCCCTGGATAAATCTCCTTTATTAACATTATTTAATAGGTTTTTAATTATGAATAATAAAACGTTTTTTTAATAATTTACAAAATAAAAAATATAATATTTCTATGTAAATTATTAATCAGGCATCAATTGTCGGCAGTAATTTATTAAATAACACTACTATCTCCAATATAAGGGTTATATGAGGTCACAATCTGGTATTATTTATTGGTAGTAATTTATTAAATATTATGTATTATCTTTAATATAAGAGATATACAATGATAAGTAAAGCTGATAGAGCCGGTATATGGTGTATTTTTCGTTGTAAAGGAATGTTGCATTTATATTATGGAGATAGATCTTTATTGTGATAAGAATATACATCGATAGAAAAGTATTTAGCACCGTTGTATCCAATGTTAGGATGGGGACACGGATATGGGTGTTGTTTCCGGATAGAAAATAGGGGCGGAGTGAAGAGCGGCAGCTCCAATATAAAAAGATCTGGGCAGACGTGTGACTCCACCTCTGAAGACGTCTAGCCAATGACGAAACGCGTTAGGTGGAACGCATGTCATGACGTCATACGGGCTTAGTGGAACGCAAGCCGGAAGTACCGCTCTCCACTCGTAGCCCTCGTGTATGACGGCGTTTTTGCATGTTTTATGGACTGTATTTCACATTTTATCACACTGTTTGGACTTTTTGCTATTTATTGATGATCCCTGATTTTACACCAGTTTTTATATTCACCATTTGGGACTGCATGTTTTTGGAGTGACCGGGGTGTGTGCAATAAATCAACCACTTATATACAGTGCTACACTATCCGAGTCTTTATTCCCTTGTATACCCCGTGACTGGAGGTGACTTAAATTAGGAGGATCATAGAACCATCAAGCCTTTGGGACTGAAACCTCTTTGGAGAAGGCCGGCAGTGGAAGTGGTACTGCAAAGGGACATCTTTATTCGCCAGGAGGGATGTACCTGAATCTGGAGATTGTCTCCAAAGCACGGCTGGTCTTAATGCCGTAAGGCATATAGGACCCACGTTTTCTGGTGAGTTTGAATTTTACTTATTCTCCACGGTGAAGGGCCACTTGAGAAAAGGCAAAAGGAGCACTGGCACTTTATATTTTTTACATCATTTATTGGACTGTTTGTTACTCGGAAATCACATGTTTTTGGAAGATATCACAATATGGACTGTCCTTTATGATTTATGATTTAGCATATTATGTGCACATGTTTTTTAGATTAATTGTCTATATATATTAACACCTAATAATTATCACACATTTACCATTTATTTTGATTTATATTACATTGTTTGTGTTTTAGCAAGCGCTATAGGTAATCAATGTATTTTGATTACTATATTCACCTTTACTTTCAGTGCAGCAAACTCTCTCCAGAAGTTCAGTGAGGATCTCTGAATGATCCAATGTTGATCTAAATGACTAATGATGATAAACAGAATCCACCTGTGTGTAATCAAGTCTCCGTATAAATGCACCTGCACTGTAATAGTCTCAGAGGTCCGTTTAAAGCGCAGAGAGCATCATAAAGAACAAGGAACACACAAGGCAGGTCCGAGATACTGTTGTGGAGAAGTGTAAAGCCGGATTTGGATACAAAAATATTTCCCAAGCTTTAAACATCCCAAGGAGCACTGTGCAAGCGATAATATTGAAATGGAAGGAGTATCAGACCACTGAAAATCTACAAAGACCTGGCCGTCCCTCTAAACTTTCAGCTCATACAAGGAGAAGACTGATCAGAGATGCAGCCAAGAGGCCCATGATCACTCTGGATGAACTGCAGAGATCTACAGCTGAGGTGGGAGACTCTGTCCATAGGACAACAATCAGTCGTATACTGCACAAATCTGGCCTTTATGGAAGAGTGGCAAGAAGAAAGCCATTTCTTAAAGATATCCATAAAAAGTGTTGTTTAAAGTTTGCCACAAGCCACCTGGGAGACACACCAAACATGTGGAAGAAGGTGCTCTGGTCAGATGAAACCAAAATCGAACTTTTTGGCAACAATGCAAAACGTTATGTTTGGCGTAGAAGCAACACAGCTCATCTCCCCCATGAACACACCATCCCCACTGTCAAACATTGTGGTGGCAGCATCATGGTTTGGGCCTGCTTTTCTTCAGCAGGGACAGGGAAGATGGTAAAAATTGATGGTAAGATGGATGGAGCCAAATACAGGACCATTCTGGAAGAAAACCTGATGGAGTCTGCAAAAGACCTGAGACTGGGACCGAGATTTGTCTTCCAACAAGACAATGAGCCAAAACATAAAGCAAAATCTACAATGGAATGGTTCACAAATAAACATATCCAGGTGTTAGAATGTCAAGTCAAAGTCCAGACCTGAATCCAATTGAGAATCTGTGGAAAGAACTGAAAACTGCTGTTCACAAACGCTCTCCATCCAACCTCACTGAGCTCAAGCTGTTTTGCAAGGAGGAATGGGCAAAGATTTCAGTCTCTCGATGTGTAAAACTGATAGAGACTTACCTCAAGCGACTTACAGCTGTAATCGCAGCAAAAGGTGGCGCTACAAAGTATTAACTTAAGGGGGCTGAATAATTTTGCGCGCCCAATTTTTCAGTTTTTTATTTGTTAAAAAAGTTTGAAATATCCAATAAATTTCGTTCCACTTCATGATTGTGTCCCACTTGTTGTTGATTCTTCACAAAAAATTACAGTTTTATATCTTTATGTTTGAAGCCTGAAATGTGGCAAAAGGTCGCAAAGTTCAAGGGGGCCAAATACTTTCGCAAAGCACTGTATAAGAAGAAATGTACAGGAACATAAGATGATACCGTAAAAACAATCCAGTTAATTAAAACCAAAATTACACTCACATGTTCAAAGCTATTATCAGGCATGTATCCATAAACGCTGAAGAGATACGAGCTGCAGCGTCTCCGCACTTATACACTAAAAGCCAGCTCTGGGGGCGTGGTAGCGTCACGTCTGGCACCACCCAACGCGTTTCATCATAGGCTTGACATCATCAGGGTGCTCCAAAACAATAAGGTGTAAACACCCTTCTCCTGCGCTTGGAATCCAAGCCCCCCCGACCACACTCCCCACGGGACTCACAACTGGCATCTCAAATGGCTTAGGTCTTGCTGCCCATAACGGACTGGGGTAGTCCACCGGTACTAGAGGCAAAGAAAAACAAAGAAAGGGCGCACCGACCTAGCGCATTATCCTCATTAACATGCTTTATTCATACAACACTTAAAAATGGCTACTCACAAACATTGGTGAAAATGGATCATATCGAACTCAGTTGCTCAAATGTCAGGAATAGTCCATAAATTCTACCATATCCGATAAGATGAGGCTGACGCGTTTCGAGGCTTGACCTCTTCCTCAGAGCCAGGTTAAGCCTCGAAACGCGTCAGCCGTCATCTTATCGGATATGGACGAATTTATGGACTATTCCTGACATTTGAGCAACTGAACTCGATATGATCCATTTTCACCAATGTTTGTGAGTAGCCATTTTTAAGTGTTGTATGAATAAAGCCTGTTAATGAGGATAATGCGCTAGGTCGGTGCACCCTTTCTTTGTTTTTCTTTGCCTCTGACATCATCAGGGGCCTGGTTGCCAGACGTGACTCCACGCCTATTTATATCCCCCACAATAGGATAATGGGCGGTACGAACACTGCCTTTCTGCATCAGGTTAAGGGCGTAAGTGTCACACCGTGACCGGATATCATCATAAAGAAGGGTGGAAATGATGTAGGTTCTTGCCAGAAACAAGAAAACAAGGAAGTATCTAAAATGCCATTTTAGTAGCGAAAATGCCATCAAATTTAAAAGATACAACCCATGTGCTTAATATCTTGCAAGAGATCACTTGGAAAGAGGGGCTCATTATGGTTACAGCTGACGTAGCGTCATTGTACACCATTATTTCCCACCAGCATAGGCTGGAAGCAGCCAGCTACTTTCTAGACATGGAAAGTTCCTTGGTTGGGAAAAAAAATTCTTCATCCTATGATTACTAGAATTTGCCATGACCCATAATTTTCTTTGGTTTAACAACACCTACTATTTGCAAGATCGCGGTGTCACGATAGGGAGCAAAATTTGCCCCGTGTCTGGCAAATCTTTTCATGGCCAGATGGGAGAAGGATGTCATCTTTAGTGACCGTCCGCCGCAACTTATATTGTGGTGGAGGTACATAGATGACATCCTCCACCTGTGGGATGGTAATTCTATATCCCTTGAGTTGTTTATGCAAGGCCTCAATCCCAATAACAGGGGGATCATGTTTGAGTACTCAAGTAGTACTTCACAACTGACCTTCTGGGACCTTAATTTACTTGTATGTGGGGATCGGCTAATTACGAATACTAATTTTTTAAAAAAATGATGGTAATGGTTTTTTACCAGTTGATAGCTGCGGACATAATTCCTGGTTAACCACTTAAGCCCCTGAGGATTTGGCTGCTCAAAGACCAGGCCCTATTTTGCGATTCGGCACTGCGTGACTTTAATGGACAATTGCGCGGTCGTGCGACACTGTACCCAAAAAAAATTGACGTCCTTTTTTTCCCACAAACAGAGATTTATTTTGGTGGTATTTGATCACCTGTGCGATTTTTACTTTTTGCTCTATAAACAAAAAAAGAGCATCAATTTTGAAAAAAATAATATTTTTCACATTTTTTTATATGAAATTCTCCAAAAAAAATGTAAAAATCTAAATTTTTTAACATCTTAGGCCAATTTGTTTTCTGCTACATATTTTTGGTAAATCGCAATGGGCGTATTTTGATTGGTTTGCGCAAAAGTTATTGTGTTTACTAACTAAGGGAAAGATTTAGGTCATTTTTTTTTTAACTAATAATGGCGGCGATCTGCAATTTTTTTTGCGGGACTGCGACATTGCGACGGACAGATCGGACCCCTGACTTACTTTTTGACACTTTTGGGAGTGCCAGTGACATTACTACAGTAATCAGTGCTATACATATGCATTGTTACTGTAAAAATTACACTGGCGGGGAAGGGGTTAACTTTATTGTGTCCCTAGGGGTGTGCTTCTAAATGTAGAGGGGCGTGGCTTTTGATGTAACCACAGAGACATACGATCCTACATAGCAGGATCGTATGATCTCTGCTGTTACACCAGGGAGAATGACAGGCGGCTTTGTTTACATCAGCCGCCTGCCTTTCTCCCTCTCCAGTGGGAGATCGCGAGTGGCCGGCGGACATCAGAGCCGCCAGTCACTCGCACATCTGTGCCATCAATTCATTCAAAGGCAGAAAGATTGAAAAATTCTGATCTGATCAAACGGGTAAAGAGTATGCTATAAACTTTTATTACATGCTCTACAAAAAATGTTGTATACCTACTACAATGTAAGTGCGGCAAACAGTATATCAGGTGCACTATGAGAGCTTTTCAAGTATGCTTAGGGGAACATTTTGGGTCATAGTGTCTCCAAACACTACGATTTTTGCCACCATAGGAATGCTAAAGATATGTTTTTTGTTGCTATCGACAAATTTACTCCACACTGGAGGGGTTCGAACACTAAAGCGAGATTTATTCTTTGAAAACGTTTGTCCCCTTTGGTCTAAACGTGGAGTGGGACATTATTGTTTTATAAATAACAGTTGATTTCTATTAATTTGAATTTTATGGTATTTTATTACTTTGGTATTTTTTAATGATATTATCATTTATTTTTTAGTATGTTATTCTGTAATTTAGGATTTGTTTATTTTGATCTCACTAGGAGGTGTCACACCGTGATTTTATTTTTGTCACCTAGCAAAATAGTGGCTTGAAAAATATTGTCATAATGTTTTTGGCCACTAGATGGGATGATCGTAATATATGCCATATACACTTTATTGGTGACATTTTGGTATATATAGAATTTTTTTGGCTTATAATATTTGATTTGTCACCTAATGTGGTGACATCAATCTTTGTCATATGTAATTTTTCGCAAATGCCAATATGACTATTGATGGTTTGTCTATGTTTTCGCCATGCTGGATGTATTTAATCCGTTTGTATTATTGAGGCTGGGATAATACATAATTTCCGCCCTCTGCTTTATCTTACTTCCAACTTCCTTGTTTTCTTGTTTATGGCGAGAACCTACATCATTTCCGTCAGGCAACCACGCCCTTGATGATGTCAAGCCTATGACGAAACGCTTTGGGAGGTGCCAGACGTGACGCTACCACGCCCCCAGAGCCGGCTTTTAGAGTGAGGAGACTCTGCAGCTCCTATCTCTTCAGCATTTATGGATACATGCCTGATAATACCTTTGAACATGTGAGTGTAATTTTGGTTTTAACTTCTTGCCATCCGCGCTATAGCCGAAGTACGGCTACAGCGCGGACTCGAATTTCTGGGAGGCCGTCTTTATACGGCCTCCTAGAGACAGTCTCCCCGTGCACTCCCGCGAGCGCGCATCGGGGAAAATCTGTGTTGGCCGTGTCCCTTGGACACAGCCAATCACAGATCGTGATAAATGGCCAATCACAGCTGCCATTTACCACGTGATCGGCCCATGCAATGAGAGATGATCTCATATGTAAACATATCAGATCATCTCTCATCGCCAGCGCTCCTTCCTCACACGGAGACTGAATAATTTTCAGTCTAGGCACTAGGCACTGATGAGCAATGGCTGGCAGCACTATGGGCACTGAGTGTGGGCACTGATGGTGCTGCCCATCAGTGCCACCCGTCAGTGTCCATCAGTGCCACCCGCCAGTGCCCATCAGTGCCGCCTATCAGTGCCCATCAGTGCCGCCCGTCAGTGCCGCCTCTCGGTGCCCAGCAGTGCCACCTCTGTGCCCAGCAGTGCCACCTCTCAGTGCCACCTATCAGTGCTCATCAGTGCCGCCTATCAGTGCTCATCAGTGCGGCATATTAGTACCTCCTCATCCGTGCCACTTCATCAGTGCCCATAAGTGCCACCTCATCAGTGCCCATCAGTTCAACCTATCAGTGCCCATCAGTGCCGCCTCATCAGCGCACATCAGTGAAGGAGAAAAATGTATTTATTTTCAAAATGTACTCACAGAAAATGAGATAAACTTTTTTTTTTTCAAAATTTTCTGTCTTTTTTCTTTATTTTTGTAAAAAATAAAAAACCCAGAGATGATTAAATACCACCAAAAGAAAGCTCTATTTGTGTGAAAAAAATGATAAAAATTTCATATGGGTACAGTGTAGCATGACCGCGCAATTGTCATTCAAAGCGTGAGAGCACTGAAAGCTGAAAATTGGCCTGGATGGGAAGGGGGTGAAAGTGCCCGGTAGGCAAGTGGTTAATAAAGTGGATTGTTTTTACAGTATCACGCTATGTTCCTGTACATTTCTTCTTATACATGGTCTCTGAATAACTGGTTCTGAATGCCTTTCTGTTACTACATCCCAATTAAGCGATACCTGGCAGTCTTCTCATACTGTGTCAAACGTGCAGTGGTTTGGTTTGGGTGGCCAATAATATCTGATAAGCTGCTTCTGTGGTTCTCTTTATTCTTTTTGCACAAGTCTTTAATTCTTTATTTATTTAAGGACTTATATGGACTTTTTTTTATTATTTTGCCTTATTGTTGAGCTTACTATTTTTTTTAATTGAATTATGGATAGCGCTACACATTCATGTTTTTAGTTTTGCTCCAGATTTTTATATAGGTCCATGTGTGCTGCTTTCCTTTGTCACGCATATTACTGGTATCACAATAATTATAATAATAATTTTTTACAGCGCAGAAACCTACCCATTATTATTCCCACTGGAGTGAGCGCTTGGGTCCTTCAGCTCCTTTACCTCTACCTGTTCTATATGTACCTTGGTGTTGCATCTCAATGGACTTTATCTCTGAACTACCCCCCTCAGTGGGCTCCCCCGTTATCTGGGTGGTGGTGTACAGGTTTTCTAAAATGTGTCACTTAACTCCACTTCCAGGACTACCCTCTGCTGTCCCTTTGGCTTCCATCTTCATTAGGGAAATCTTTCGTCTCCATGGTATGCCCTCGCACATTGTCTCTGATAAAGGAGTTCAGTTTACAGCCCGCTTCTGGAGAACTCTGGCCACATCCTTTGATATCAAGTTGGACTTCTCTTCTGCTTTTCATCCGCAGTCAAACGGACAAACGGAAAGGGTTAAAAATTAATACAAAAGGGGGGTGGTGTGAGGTTGGAGCTTCTCTGGTGTGTGTTCAATCCAATATTAAACTAAAGTCAAGAATAAATGCAATAACAAATACTAATAAATAAATATTCATCAATGAGAAAAAAGTGCCATAGTGCTGGATAAAAAATACACTAAGTGCTGAAAAAGTGATGCCCTTCCTTAGCCACTAGAGAGAGTGGCGTGCAAGAAGCAAATGTGAAATAAATAAACAGGTGATTTTGTAAAGTGCCAATGTGCTATTAAATGGAGTACCTCTATGATCAATTATCCCACAGGCATAATTAAAGGTGCTTATATAGATGAAAATAAATAAATAAAACCAATACAATACACTTGAGGTGACACCAATCAAATAAATAGTGCTGCTTCGTGATAGTGTTTTAACAGTCCAAAGTCCATACAATGGTAATCCTGTGTGAATTGCAGCTATTTCCAAATATCTGAAAAAGTGCTTGTGCTTCTTTGATCCTTATATGAGTGTTCAAAATCAATGGGGAGCCTTCCCCATGATCCCGTGCAGTGAAATATATCCAAACTTATGGTGATTGTGCTTTCTTCCTCCTTAGTGCATCAAGGCTCGTGCAGGTGCTTATCCCCTATGGCAGGGATTCCCAAACTATGGCCCTGCAGCTGTTGCAGAACTACACATCCCATCCCATGAGGCATTGTAAAACTCTGACATTCACATACTGTACATGACTAGGCATGATGGGAATTGTAGTTCCCGAACAACTGTAGGGCCGTAGTTTGGGAATCCCTGCCCTATGGTAATGCATTCACCACAGATCCTTACCCCTGCAGGGGTATGTAGCCTTTATTGCAGTAAGGATGTATCCCTGTACTTCCCAGCTTTTCCTACTTTCCTATGTTGCCATCGCTGTTACCTCAGACGGCTCATCACCTCACAGGTTTTTAAACAGAAAGGGTTAACCAGAATAGGGAATGGTACAGTATCTTCGGGCCTTTATTTCTGCCCAAGGATGATTGGGTAGACCTTTTACCCTGGGTAGAATTTGCCCTCAATAACCACGCTAATGCCAGCACTGGTGAGTCTCCCTTTTTCACGGTATATGGTCGCCATCCTTCAGTACCATTTCCTGTTCCGATCTCTGCTTAGGTGCCGGCGGCCACAGATATGCCTCAATCTCTTAATTCTATCTGGGCAGATGTTTCCAAGAATTTACATCTGGCACCTTCGAGGTACAAGGTAGCGGCAGATCGTCATCGCTGTGTGAGTCCCAAATTTATTCCTGGTGATAAGGTTTGGCTCTCAACCAAGAATATCCGTCAGAGTAGCTTCTTTGAAATTTGCTCCCCGTTTCAATAGTCCCTTTATAATTCTTTGCCAGGTTAACCCTGTTGCTTTCAAGCTCCGTCTCTATTCACATCCAAGAATCCCCCAATGTTTTCCATGTTTCTCTCCTTAGACCATACATCATATAGGTTTTCCCATCCTATTCGTCATCCTTCTCCAACAGTCAGTACTTCAGATCAGTATGAAATCAAGCAAATCTTGGATTCCAAATAGTCCGGGGGGGGGGGGGGCTCTTGTATCCAATTGACTGGAAGGTTTATGGTCCTGAGAAGAGGTGTTGGATTCCTTCTACTGAGGTTTATGCCCCTCGATTGATTAAACTTTTTCATCAGAAGTTTCCTCTCAAGCCTGGCCCTTAACATGTGGGGAGACCCCGGAAGAGGGTAGAGTACTGTCACAAGTTAGCCTGCAGTTCCTGCTTGTGTATCCTTACCTCCTTGCTGCAGTGTTTTCAACCCTGCTTCCTTTCACATGTGTGGCTTGGCTGTGCTCATCTATGGGCATCTGCTCATCTATGGGCAGCGCCTGCTACTCTGTGGACTTTTATTTCCTTCCCTTCCATCACTTCCTGGCCCGCCTCCTAGTTGGCTTCTCTATAGAAGACATGCTCAGTGTAACCCACATTGCCTGAGCAACTTCACAGTTCTCTGAGCTCCCGTTTGCATACCTCTTGGCTATGCTGTGTCTGATTACCCGTGTACCGACCCGGCTAAGTTTACGTCTGTGTTTGCTCGCTAACCATCCTGACCTCAGCTTGTCTCCTGGATTTCTTTCCATCTTCTGCTTGTACTCTGCACCTGCTTGGTCTCTTCATCCTCATCTGGGGCTAAATGGAGGCCGCGACCTGGTTCCAGCTTGCTGCAAGTCCATACCCATCATCAGGGGCTCTGGTGATGAAGCAGGCTGGGGCTTAGACTCTGCGCCCTGGGGAATCCTGAGCTAATGATCTACAAGGACTTACTACTCCTTGTATAGAAAGGACAGGATAGGTAAAAGAGGGGGAGGGGTATGTCTCTATATCAAAAATGATGTAAGGGTGGTAGAGAGGACTGACATTGTGAATGGGATGAGGGACAAGGTGAAATCCCTGTGGGTAGAACTCCACAGGGAAGAAGTGGGAAATTAATAGTGGGGGTATGTTATAGCCCCCCCCCCCCTAACCTGAAGGAGATGAAGCTGGACCTTCTATCACAGTTAGGAATGGTGGCAAAGCAGGGAAATATCATCATAATGGGGGGCTTCAATTATCCCAATACTGACTGGAAGAGGGGACAGCTCATTTATTAAAGGCCCATCATTTCATGAATGTCTTACAGAACAACCCTATATCTTAATTGGTGGATTCTCCTACTAGAAAGAATACATTGCTAAATGTATTATTTACAAATGATCCAAGTCTGATCTCAGATGTGGCCATACGGGACAACTTGGGATCTAGCGATCACAGGATGATCACATTTAGCGTAAATCATAGGAAAAGAAGGCACGAGGGTAGCACAAGAACCCTAAACTTCGCAAGAGCAAACTTTTTATGAACTGTGCTCAATACTAGAGAGCATCAATTGGGACCTAACTCTAGAAACATTGAACACGGAGGAAGAATGGGAATGCTTTAGGAACATATTAAACAAAGGTATCACACAGTGCATTCCAATGGGAAATCAATATAGAATAGCCAAGGTCAAACCTAGGTGACTAAACCCTAAAGTAAATATTCTTATTCAGGAGAAAAAATGGTCTTTAAGAAATATAAAGCGGAGGGGGCGTTGTCAGCTTTCCAACAATACAAGAATGTAACAAGAAATGTAAGCAAAAAATCAGAGCGGCTAAAAAAAGACTATGAGAGACACTTTGCAGAGGAGAGTAAAAAAAATCCAAAGGAATTCTTAAGGTATATTAACAGTAAAAAAGCAAGGTCAGAGCATGTTGCACACATAAAAAAACGAGGAAGGGAGGATGGTTTACAGATGACACAGAAAAGGCAACTGTACTAAATGTTTTCTTCTCCTCAGTTTATATACAGGAAAAGGAGGGGTATTCTGACCATGACAGCATTGTTAGCAGCTCGTCACAAGATGTACCCCTGTGGCTAACAGAGGCAGGAATAAGCTTAACACAAATAAATCACCAGGACCAGATGGCTTACACCTGAGAGTCCTCAAAGAACTCAGTTGGGTTACAGTCAGTGGTGGGATTCAAAAATTTTAGTAACCAGTTCCGACTCTCCCAGCAGAATGACCAGCGTGCCCCCTTTCAATGCACAGTGACCAGCGTTCCCCCTTTCAATGCACAGTGACCAGCGTGCCCCCTTTCAATGCACAGTGACCAGCGTTCCCCCTTTCAATGCAGAGAGACCAGCGTGCCCCCTTTCAATGCACATTGACCAGCGTGCCCCCTTTCAATGCACAGTGACCAGCGTGCCCCCTTTCAATGCACAGTGACCAGCGTGCCCCCTTTCAATGCACAGTGACCAGTGTACATGCCCCCTTTAATGCACAGTGACCAGCGTGCCCCCCTTTCAATGCAGAGAGACCAGCGTGCCCCCTTTCAATGCACAGTGACCAGCGTGCCCCCCTTTCAATGCAGAGAGACCAGCGTGCCCCCTTTCAATGCACAGTGACCAGCGTGCCCCCTTTCAATGCACAGTGACCAGTGTACATGCCCCCTTTCAATGCACAGTGACCAGCGCTGCGTGCCCCCCTTTCAATGCACAGTGACCAGCGTGCCCCCCTTTCAATGCAGAGAGACCAGCGTGCCCCCCTTTCAATGCACAGTGACCACAGCATTGCCCCCAATGATTGCAGAGTGCCAGCCACAGCATTGCCCCCAATGATTGCAGAGTGCCAGCCACAGCATTGCCCCCAATGATTGCAGAGTGCCAGCCACAGCATTGCCCCCAATGATTGCAGAGTGCCAGCCACAGCATTGCCCCCAATGATTGCAAAGTGCCAGCCACAGCATTGCCCCCAATGATTGCAGAGTGCCAGCCACAGCATTGCCCCCAATGATTGCAGAGTGCCAGCCACAGCATTGCCCCCAATGATTGCAAAGTGCCAGCCACAGCATTGCCCCCAATGATTGCAAAGTGCCAGCCACAGCATTGCCCCCAATGATTGCAAAGTGCCAGCCACAGCATTGCCCCCAATGATTGCAGAGTGCCAGCCACAGCATTGCCCCCAATGATTGCAGAGTGCCAGCCACAGCATTGCCCCCAATGATTGCAAAGTGCCAGCACAGCATTGCCCCCAATGATTGCAAAGTGCCAGCCACAGCATTGCCCCCAATGATTGCAGAGTGCCAGCCACAGCATTGCCCCCAATGATTGCAGAGTGCCAGCCACAACATTGCCCCCAATTGCAGAGTGCCAGCCACAGCATTGCCCCCAATTGCAGAGCGCCAGCCACAACATTGCCCCCAATTGCAGAGTGCCAGCCACAACATTGCCCCCAATTGCATAGTGCCAGCCACAACATTGCCCCCAATTGCAGAGCGCCAGCCACAACATTGCCCCCAATTGCAGAGCGCCAGCCACAACATTGCCCCCAATTGCAGAGCGCCAGCCACAACATTGCCCCCAATTGCAGAGCGCCAGCCACAACATTGCCCCCAATTGCAGAACGCCAGCCACAACATTGCCCCCAATTGCAGAGCGCCAGCCACAACATTGCCCCCAATTGCAGAGCGCCAGCCACAACATTGCCCCCAATTGCAGAGTGCCAGCGATCCCCCCCCCCCCGCGAGACCCATGCACTTACCTCACGGACGGTCTCGCAGTCGGCTCCCCGCGTCTCCGAGTCCTCCCGCGGAGCCTCCTTCTCATCCAACGGCACGGTGTTTGCCTTTCGGCCAATCAGGAAGCGGGAGGACCCGCTCCCTGATTGGCCAGGAGGAGGATCATGTGACAATAGCGAATTCTCATTCGCTATTGTCACAGAATGGGCGGGCCGTGGCGCCACGTCTGCCCGAGCGCGGGACATTCAATTGTCCTGCGCGTCCTCAGACGCGCAGAGGGATTCAGCCGGTTCTGCGAACTTGCAGAAAGTTAGCAACCGGTTCTATGGAACCGGTGCGAACCGGCTGAATCCCACCACTGGTTACAGTATATAGCTAGACCATTGTTCCTAATCTTTGTGGACAGCATACTGACAGGAACTGTACTAGTTGACTGGAAAAAAGCAAATGTGGTACCAATATTCAAAAATGGGCGGAGACCTATAGTAGGTAAATTATTGGAGGGGATAAGGGATTATATCCAAGAATTTGCTAATGAAGACAGTATCATTAGAAGTATTTAGCATGGGTTTACAAAGTGATGTTCTTGCCAGACCAATTTGTTAACATTCTAGGAGGAGGTGAGCTGTGATCTACATAGGGGGAGGCCTGTGGATGTGGTGTATCGATTTTGCAAAGGCATTCAATACAGTTCCCCGTAAATGCTTAATCTATATGCTAAGGTCTGCAGGCATCGACCTTAAGGTATGTTCTTGGACAGAAAACTGGTTACAGGGGTGCGTCCAAAGGGTGGTGATAAATATCATCTACTCAGACTGGTCTGGAGTGGTCAGTGGGGTACCCCAAGGTTCTGTCCTGGGACCAATTCTATTTAATTTATTCATAAATGATATAGAGGTTGGGATAAATAGCTCAATCTCAGTCTTTGCAGATGACACAAAAAATAGGCAGGGCAAAAACCTCACATCGGGAATAGGGATATAGAAATCTTACAGAATGACCTGAAAAAAAGAATGGAGTGGGCAACTACATGGCAAATGAGGTTTAATGTGGAGAAATGTAAGGTAATGCACTTGGGGGCTAAAAACAAACACAAACTAATCATTAGGAGGGTAACCTCTGGGGGGAATCAAGGATGGAGAAAGATCTGGGGGTCCTAGTAGAGGAAAGACTGAGCAATAGCATAAAACTATAATCCTGCTGCTTTACAAAACTCTGGTCCGGCAACATCTGGAATATTCTGTCCTGTTCTGGTCACAAATCCTCTGAAGGAATGGGCTGGAGCCGGAGAGAGTCCAAAGAAGGGCAACAAAACAAATTAAGGGATTGGAGGACCTTAATTACGAAGAGCGACTACAAGCACTAAATTTATTCTCGCTGGGGAAGAGACACCTGAGAGGGGACATGATAGCAATTTACAAATACTTCAATGGTGATCCCAGCATAATAAAAAAAAAAACTATTCAGTCTCAGGGAATGTAAGAGGACACGTGGCCACACAATGAGATTGGAGGAGAAGCAGTTTAACCTTAACCACTTGATTACAGTGCACTTTCACCCCCTTCCTGCCCAGGCCAATTTTTAGCTTTCAGCGCTCTCACACTTTGAATGACAATTGCACGGTCATGCTACACTGTACCCATATGACATTTTTCTAATTTTTTTTCACGCAAATAGAGCTTTCTTTTGGTGGTATTCAATCACCTCTGGGTTTTTTATTTCTTACAAAAAAAAAGAAAAAAGACAGAAAATTAAAATAAAAAAAAAAACGTTTTTCTTATTTTCTGTGAGTACATTTTGAAAATAAATACATTTTTCTCCTTCACTGATGTGCGCTGATGAGGTGGCACTGATGGGCACTGATAAGCTGCACTTATGGGCACTGATGAAGAGGTACTTATATGCCGCACTGATGAGCACTGATAGGTGGCACTGATAGCTTGCACTGATGAGCACTGATAGGTGGCACTGATGAGAACTGATAGGTGGCACTTATGGGCGGCACTGATTGACACTGACCAGTGGCACTGATGAGCACTGATGGGCGGCACTGATGAGCACTGATGGGCGGCACTGATGAGCACTGATGGGCAGCACCATCAGTGCCCCCACTCAGTGCCCATAGTGTTGCCAGTCAGTGCCCATCAGTGCCTAGATGAGCAGGCACTGATGGGCACTGACTGGCAGCCCTATGGGCACTGATTGTGGGCACTGATGGTGGGAACTGTGAGCACTGATGGTGGGCAGTTATGGCACTTTATTTCACTCTTGTGTAATCAGGGCACTGGTGATCAGTGCCCTGATTACATTTCCCTGTGTCCCCTATAAGGAGGCGCCACTGATCGGCTCTCCTCGCCTCACACAGAGGAGAGCCGAATAACGGCACTTCCTCATTTACATGTGACCGGCTGTGATTGGACACAGCCGATCAAATGGGTAAAGAGTCATGTCATTGACTCTTTACCGAGATCGGGATTGCGCCGTGTCCTAACAACACGGCGCGGTCACGATCACTGCTCCGCACGCCCCCGGGGGCGTGTGAGAGAGGCTGTTCTGGTGCGCCATTATATGACGGCGTCCCAGGATAATAGCTACACTGCTCCGCTGTCATTTGACGGCGGGCGGGTAGTAAGTGGTTAAGCTGCGTAGGGGGTTTTTGACTGTCAGGGCAGTAAGAATTGTGGAGCTCTCTTCCACAATTGGTGGTATCAGCAGAGAGTATTGATACTTTTAAAAGACTCTTGGATGTGCATCTTAAAAACCACAATATACAGGGATATGGGAATTGATGATGGTCACTGACACACACACCTACACAGGTTGAACTAGATAGACTATTGTCTTTATTCAACCTTAACTACTATGTTACTGTGTTACTATCAGTGGGATAGTAACAGGCTTCTATTCAGTGCTGAATGTAAAACAAGAAAAAAAAAAATGCCAAAACAACGGCGCCCCCCCCCCCAATCTATATCAAGCCCTTATCCGAGCATGCAGCCCAGAAGGTCGGGAAAGGAGGGTGACGGGCGAGCACACCCCCCCCCCTCCCTTAACCATACCAGGCCACATGTCCTTAACACAGGGGGGGCGAAATGAAGCGGATTCCTATGGTGGCCCACTTGTTTTCTTACTTTCGAGCCGGGCACTGTGTGTCCACTAAGAGACACCCCGTGGCTTGGCCCCGCCCCCCCCACCTCCTCTTCACAGGATTTGACTGACAGCAGCAAGAGCCAATGGCTCTCGCTGCTCTCTGTCAAGCATGTGAGAGTGGAGAGAGATAATTAATCCTGCAGACGTGCACAGCACTGGATTGCTACAGGACATTTTTTAAAGGTATTGGACAGAGTGGAGAGGGATTAGGTTTTTATTGCTGTCTGTGACTCCATTACGGAGATTCACCCTCTCTATATGTCTTGTTTACCATTATCATTGAAAGTGAATGTCACGGATCCTACTTCCCCCCCCTTCTTTTCCTCTCTTCTGCACCCCCAGTACTTTACTATCTTCCCCAGCATGGGATTCTTTTCTCCCCCCTGGCTGCTCACTCCTTTGCCTGCCCCCCCCCACTGTGCTGTCCCTCTCCCCTCCCCAGCAAGGTGCCTGAATGTCTGCTTCTCCGCCTTCATGCTCACTGTGGACAATGAACACATTCCTTGTGTGGGCTCAAATAGAGGGGGGCGGGGCTGGTTGCTGGGGCAACTGGACGCCAGGCTGGGAGTTGCCTGTCCCACCTGCTGGGACACAAGTCCTAATATATTTAGCTGAGTGAGAGTCTCTCCTGTGTGTAGTTCATCTCTGCTGTTTGGAAGACTGTGTGGCTCTGAGCTGCGGCCAGAGAACACAGAATCCCCTATTGGTTCCTGTGGGCCTCTTCAAACCTTCCTACAACCTGAATTTTGGATTTACCCTGTCCCTTCCTACAACCTGGATTTTGGATTTACCCTGTCCCTTCCTACAACCTGGATTTTGGATTTACCCTGTCCCTTCCTACAACCTGGATTTTGGATTCATCCTGTATCTGCCTGCTGGTGAGTGGATTAACACTGGGCCTACCAGAACTCTGCCTGAACTTTGTCACCTCATTGTTTGCCCTGATCTGTGTGTGGCCCAATCCCTCGCTGGCCAGGACTTTGCCCATTCTATTGGGAGCCCCTTGTTATGGACTAACCCGTTTATCTGCAACTCTGTCCTACCCACGTTGGGTCTGACCCTGGGCACCTTTGTTTGGCCCTTTCTTTGTGAACATACCCGCTACCGTTCAATAAAAGGCTTTGTTGGCACTCCTGCTCTCCATGTGCGTTCTGTCTTACCTACACTTCCGTCACAGTGAAAATAAAAGAAAATCCCAAACTTTGGGATGTCCCCAGAACAGTAATAGAGAGGAAATCTTCCAATAGGGACACTAGTTCTGGTGACTGCTTTACAACTGCCCCAGAGCAGATTTACTGCTATAAGGCGGCAGCTCTGTGCAGAATTATGTACTGTATGTATATGTGATTTAGCACTTCTGGGTT
This sequence comes from Pelophylax lessonae, assembly GCF_965119305.1. Lineage (NCBI taxonomy): Eukaryota > Metazoa > Chordata > Amphibia > Anura > Ranidae > Pelophylax > Pelophylax lessonae. The sequence continues at coordinate 496,918,036 of NC_138770.1, read as the reverse complement.
TTTGGCGTGAGCATGCAACGCCGGTGGCTCACTCCCGCTGTGATTTTACACAGCAGGACCCACTGACCCCATGTCCGCCGGGACCTGCTGTTCGTTTGGTACTCTAAAAAGAAATGCCAGGCTTCCTATGTAAACAAAGCAGACTGTCATTCTGTAAGTACAGAAAACATAGATCCTGTGTTCCTCTGAAACAGGAACACCAATTCAAGTCTTCAAGTAGTAAAAACAACCCCCACACACATTAAGTAAGCACTCTCTAGGCACACATTCAACCCTTTGATCGCCCCTGATGTTAACCCCTTACCGCCGCAAGTATAACATTACACACAGTGCCGTGATAATTTCCTACCCTCCAAGCATGCGCACTTGTCAAATTCTTTGCTGTTCAATTACGTATCCGGGGCTCTGAGCATGCGCACTGCTGCGCTGCTCAGCTGTTTGACACAGGAAGTGACGAGGGTATGGAATTCTAACGAGGTATGGAATTCTAACGTTACATCGCCATTACTAGTTAAAAAAAAAATAGATAAATAAAAATTTCCCATAGTTTGTAGATGCTATAACATTTGCACAAACAAATCAATATGTGCTTATTGGTTTGTACCACTTGCTATGCTTTTTTTTCCCTTCTTTCAGAGTGTGGGGCTTGTTACATTTTGCTAATACTTTGTGTATCAGTACTGTTTGGACCCTAGCTGGCAGAGTATTTTGTTTGTCTGCCGGTGCTGAGCAAACCGCGGTGGTACTTGACTGATCCGATTTGATGTATAACAGTGAGCACTAATTTTTCAGAGCTGCTGTTTTCACTCTCTGTAACCATTTGTATTAGTTCTCTTGTTTTCTTCCTGCAGGCTTTTGCAATATGATTTGGATCTTTATTTACTGCATGTTTCCCCATAAGCAGGAAAGTACTCACATCTCTTGGTGTATGGCCACTTCACAATATTAATATCCAATTATTACACCTCTGTTGATTTGTGCTCTCGTGTTTGTGCAGTATAATGTCTCCATCTTTGCCTTGCTATCTTACATTGTTTGCACTTGATGCTCTGTGAATTCCTGGCTTCTGCACAAGTCTATTGATTTTTGTAAGTAAATTCTTAGCATTCTTTTTCTCGCATGGATACATATCTCCCAAATGTCCGTGATTCCGAGGGACTGTCTCTCATTCGGAACAAAGTCCCTCTTTCCTCCTCGTTCCTCATTTTCATCTGATCTATATAGTTGCATATAAAAGCAATATTCAGCATTCAAAAGGATTTTTTAGTGCTAAACAGTTCATGCAATTTCTAAATTGCTGCATTTGTAAATTCCAAAAAGACAATATAAAGAAAAAAGACAGTAGTGGTAAAAAAAAAAATTACTTGTGGGTTTAACCAATCAATTTTTTGTACAATTCTCCTTTGAGGGAGGCGTCGAAGGGGGTGTGTCTAATGCCTACATACTTTAGCTAATAGGTGCCCCTTATTCCCATCTCAGAACGTTGGGAGGTATGTGGGTATCCTTTGATCCAAGCATTATTCTGGCTCTATTGAGTTCAGCATACAGTGAATAATGTTCACATGGTGCAGTTAGCTGCCTCAACTTTGTTGCATATTGTTCTATAGCAGTGTTTCTCAACCTTTTTTTAGTCAAGGCACCCTTTAAAAATTATAGACAATCTCCAGGCACCCTTTTTTTAAGTTATGGACAATCCCGAGGTGCCCCATTCTAAGATGTAAAAGCTATTCTAATAGTTTTACATAATGCAGCAACATCCACAAGTCAGAGTAGGGCATCCAAAGTTAGAGGTGATTTATTCTTCCAAAGCAAATAGACTTTTGCAAACTGGTACTAACTAATATTCCAATGTTTCTCCATTACTCAGCTAATGTGACCCCACCACTGATAGAGAGGTACATATACACAACGTTCGACCTGCGCCAGTGAAAGTGAATAGAGAGGAGCAGGGTGGGTCAAACAAGGATGCTATGCAGACGACTGACATCCTCCTTATCAACTGATGATACCATTGTTTGTTAGGACCCCGGCAGTTAGAAAGTTGTATTGGTATACATTGAAAACCTGTGACTTAGTGAAACTAAAAAAGGCAGCCTTCAGCCTCACACCGGCTTATATACAATTTTTTGGGCATTTTGCCAAGGCACCCCTGAAGAAACCTCAAGGCACCCTGAATGAAAAAGGTTGGTCTATAGTAGTGATAAGCTGAATGAGTTTGAATTTGGTTTATGTTCACCAAATGGTAAAAAAAAAAGTTAAAGAATTGAAACTGTTCCCCAAACATCATCGCAGCCCATTGGGGACAAATCCTGAAAATTAATTTTGTCCATTTTTACAGCTAATAGTAAAGGGATTGTCACACAAAGGACATAATGCAAAATAAAATACAAAACACCATTCCACAGAGTAAACGAGTGGCAAAGTGAACAGCCTGTTTAGTAAATCAACCCCTATGTCTAATAACAATTTGAATACAGAATGGCACTCTTATTTGTAATGCAAATGTAGTAAATTACATTTTATAGTTTCATTACTCCTGGGTCTGTGCAATCTGTGCTTTGGTTCCACCTACAAAGAGTCTTCTGCTGGAGGGCTTTGGTACACACACCAGAAAGGGATCCTAAAGCTGGGTATACACCACAGGCGTGCTCAGTAGGTGTGCCTGGGCACACCATAATAACTATGTGTGTATTTCCCCTACTGTCCTGGCTTCCCCATCGTGTTGCACCTTTTCTTCCAGCAGTGCTGCTTGTTTCCCACTTTCCTCTCCCCCCGGCTGCCGTTGGGGATGTTTCAGAATAGAGAGCGGGGGAAGGGGCAATAAATACACTCACTGTGTTCAGGGTCGACCTTTGGGGTGTACTAGCTGTGCGGCCACACAGGGCGCTATGGGCAACATGGGCGCAGTGCGGCCATCACAGCTCGCAGAAGATCAGGCCACACAGCGGGAGGTAAGCGGCAACCCCAGCCTGGACAGGGCTAACACAGGCCGCGGCCGCCGCTTACCTCCCGCCGTGAGGCTGTGCCTTGGTCTCCTAGCTGCAGTCTGAGCTGTGTATCACACACAGCTCAGCCTCCGATCCACGCTGACAGATCCCTCCTCCCTGCAGGGACGCCAGAGGAGAGATCGTCAGCTCCTCCTCCTCCCACCCCTTCTACACCCCCTCCCGCCCCGCCCACATTCCCTGGGGATGTGTGGGTGGGAAGTTTAAAGAAAAAAAATTGCAGACAGCGTGAGGTTTAGTGAGGTCTCTCTCCTGCAAAAAATGTAAGGGGGGTCTCTGATGCGAGGGGGGGCTTTGTGTGGGGGGTCTGTGATGTAAGGGGGGCTTTCTGATGTGGGGGGCTCTCTGATGTAAGGTGGGCTCTGTGTGGGGGCTCTAATGTAAGGGGGCTCTGTGTGGGGGGGTCTCTGATGTGAGGGGGGCTCTGTGTGGGGGGTCTCTGATGTGAGGGGGCTTTGTGTGGGGGCTCTCTGATGTAAGGGGGTCTCTGATGTGGGGGGGGTCTCAAATGTAAGGGGGGCTTTGTGTGGGGGGGTCTCTGATGTAAGGGGGCTTTGTGTGGGGGGTCTCTGATGTAAGGGGGGGGGGCTTTGTGTGTGGGGGTCTCTGATGTTAGGGGGGCTTTGTGTGGGGCGGTCTCTGATATGAGGGGGGCTTTGTGTGGGAGGACTTTGATGTAAGGGGGGGTTTGTGTGGGGGGTCTCTGATGTAAGGGGGCTCTGTGTGGGAGGACTTTGATGTAAGGGGGGCTTTGTGTGGGGGGTCTCTGATGTGAGGGGGCTCTGTGTGGGGGGGCTTTGATGTGAGGGGGGCTCTGTGTGGGGGGTCTCTGATGTAAGGGGGGCTTTGTGTGGGGGATCTCTGATGTGAGGGGGTTCTGTGTGGGGGGGTCTCTAATGTAAGGGGGGCTCTGTGTGGGGGGTCTCTATGTGGGGGGTCTCTGATGTAAGGGGGGCTCTGTGTGGGGGGGTCTCTGATGTAAGGGGGCTCTGTGTGGGGGGTCTCTGATGTATGGGGGCTCTGATGTAAGGGGGCTCTGTGATGTAAGGGGGCTCTATGTGGGGGTCTCTGATGTGAGGGTGGCTTTGTGTGGGGGGTCTCTGATGTGAGGGGGCTCTGTGTGGGGGGTTTCTGATGTGAGGGGGGCTCTGTGTGGGTGTCTCTGATGTGAGGGGGGCATCTGATGTGAGGGGGGCTCTGTGTGGGGGGCTCTGTGTTCAGGGGTCTCTGTGTGGGGGGTCTCTGATGTGAGGGGGGGTCTCTGATGTGAGGGGGGCTCTGTGTGGCAGGGTTTCTGATGTGAGGGGGCGCTCTATGTGGGGGGTCTCTGATGTAAGGGCGGCTGTGTGGGGGGGCTCTCTGATGTAGGGGGGCTTTAAAGTAAGGGGGGCTCTGTGTGGGGGGTCTCTGATGTAAGGGGGCTCTATGTGGGGGTCTCTGATGTGAGGGTGGCTTTGTGTGGGGGGTCTCTGATGTGAGGGGGCTCTGTGTGGGGGGGTTCTGATGTGAGGGGGCTCTGTGTGGGGGGTCTCTGATGCGAGGGGGGCTCTGTGTGGGGGGGTCTCTGTGTGGGGGGGTCTCTGATCTGAGGGGGGCTCTGTGTGGCGGGGTTTCTGATGTGAGGGGGCGTTCTATGTGGGGGGTCTCTGATGTAAGGGCGGCTGTGTGGGGGGAGCTCTCTGATGTAGGGGGGCTATAAAGTAAGGGGGGCTTTGTGTGGGGGGTCTCTGATGTAAGGCGGGCTCTGTATGGGGGTCTCTGATGTAAGGGTAGCTCTATGTGGGGGGGGGTTCTGATGTAAGGGGGGCTCTGTGGGGGGGTCTTATGTGGGGGGCTTTGATGTAAGGGGATCTCTGTGTGGGGGGCTCTGATGTAAGGGGAGCTCTGTGTGGGGGGGGTCCCTGATGTAAGGGGGCTCTGTGAGGGGGGTCTCTGATGTAAGGGGAACTCTGTGTGGGGGGGTCTCTGATATAAGGGGAGGCTCTGAGGGGGGCTCTGATTTAGGGGGGCTCTGTGGGGGGTCTCTGAATTAAGGGGGTCTCTAATGTAGGTGGGACTCTGTGAGGGTCTCTGATGTAAAGGGGGGCCTCTGTGAGGGTCTCTGATGTAAGGGTGCAAGAAAATGCGCGCGGGGGGCGCTACGGGATTAGCTCGCACAGGGCGCCTGAACACCTAAGGCCAGCCCTGACTGTGTTCATTCATAACTGAAGCATAGTAAACTGTCGTTTAGGATGTTTCAGAATAGAGAGCGGGGGAAGGGGCAATAAATACACTCACTGTGTTCAGGGTCGACCTTTGGGGTGTACTAGCTGTGCGGCCACACAGGGCGCTATGGGCAACATGGGCGCAGTGCGGCCATCACAGCTCGCAGAAGATCAGGCCACACAGCGGGAGGTAAGCGGCAACCCCAGCCTGGACAGGGCTAACACAGGCCGCGGCCGCCGCTTACCTCCCGCCGTGAGGCTGTGCCTTGGTCTCCTAGCTGCAGTCTGAGCTGTGTATCACACACAGCTCAGCCTCCGATCCACGCTGACAGATCCCTCCTCCCTGCAGGGACGCCAGAGGAGAGATCGTCAGCTCCTCCTCCTCCCACCCCTTCTACACCCCCTCCCGCCCCGCCCACATTCCCTGGGGATGTGTGGGTGGGAAGTTTAAAGAAAAAAAATAGCAGACAGCGTGAGGTAAGTGAGGTCTCTCTCCTGCAAAAAATGTAAGGGGGGTCTCTGATGCGAGGGGGGGCTTTGTGTGGGGGGTCTGTGATGTAAGGGGGGCTTTCTGATGTGGGGGGCTCTCTGATGTAAGGTGGGCTCTGTGTGGGGGCTCTAATGTAAGGGGGCTCTGTGTGGGGGGGTCTCTGATGTGAGGGGGGCTCTGTGTGGGGGGTCTCTGATGTGAGGGGGCTTTGTGTGGGGGCTCTCTGATGTAAGGGGGTCTCTGATGTGGGGGGGTCTCAAATGTAAGGGGGGCTTTGTGTGGGGGGGTCTCTGATGTAAGGGGGCTTTGTGTGGGGGGTCTCTGATGTAAGGGGGGGGCTTTGTGTGTGGGGGTCTCTGATGTTAGGGGGGCTTTGTGTGGGGCGGTCTCTGATATGAGGGGGGCTTTGTGTGGGAGGACTTTGATGTAAGGGGGGGTTTGTGTGGGGGGTCTCTGATGTAAGGGGGCTCTGTGTGGGAGGACTTTGATGTAAGGGGGGCTTTGTGTGGGGGGTCTCTGATGTGAGGGGGCTCTGTGTGGGGGGGCTTTGATGTGAGGGGGGCTCTGTGTGGGGGGTCTCTGATGTAAGGGGGGCTTTGTGTGGGGGATCTCTGATGTGAGGGGGTTCTGTGTGGGGGGGTCTCTAATGTAAGGGGGGCTCTGTGTGGGGGGTCTCTATGTGGGGGGTCTCTGATGTAAGGGGGGCTCTGTGTGGGGGGGTCTCTGATGTAAGGGGGCTCTGTGTGGGGGGTCTCTGATGTATGGGGGCTCTGATGTAAGGGGGGCTCTGTGATGTAAGGGGGCTCTATGTGGGGGTCTCTGATGTGAGGGTGGCTTTGTGTGGGGGGTCTCTGATGTGAGGGGGCTCTGTGTGGGGGGTTTCTGATGTGAGGGGGGCTCTGTGTGGGGGTCTCTGATGTGAGGGGGGCATCTGATGTGAGGGGGGCTCTGTGTGGGGGGCTCTGTGTTCAGGGGTCTCTGTGTGGGGGGTCTCTGATGTGAGGGGGGGTCTCTGATGTGAGGGGGGCTCTGTGTGGCAGGGTTTCTGATGTGAGGGGGCGCTCTATGTGGGGGGTCTCTGATGTAAGGGCGGCTGTGTGGGGGGGCTCTCTGATGTAGGGGGGCTTTAAAGTAAGGGGGGCTCTGTGTGGGGGGTCTCTAAAGTAAGGGGGCTCTATGTGGGGGTCTCTGATGTGAGGGTGGCTTTGTGTGGGGGGTCTCTGATGTGAGGGGGCTCTGTGTGGGGGGGTTCTGATGTGAGGGGGCTCTGTGTGGGGGGTCTCTGATGTGAGGGGGGCTCTGTGTGGGGGGTCTCTGTGTGGGGGGGTCTCTGATCTGAGGGGGGCTCTGTGTGGCGGGGTTTCTGATGTGAGGGGGCGTTCTATGTGGGGGGTCTCTGATGTAAGGGCGGCTGTGTGGGGGGGGGGCTCTCTGATGTAGGGGGGCTATAAAGTAAGGGGGGCTTTGTGTGGGGGGTCTCTGATGTAAGGCGGGCTCTGTATGGGGGTCTCTGATGTAAGGGTAGCTCTATGTGGGGGGGTTTCTGATGTAAGGGGGGCTCTGTGGGGGGGTCTTATGTGGGGGGCTTTGATGTAAGGGGATCTCTGTGTGGGGGGCTCTGATGTAAGGGGAGCTCTGTGTGGGGGGGTCCCTGATGTAAGGGGGCTCTGTGAGGGGGGTCTCTGATGTAAGGGGAACTCTGTGTGGGGGGGTCTCTGATATAAGGGGAGGCTCTGAGGGGGGCTCTGATTTAGGGGGGCTCTGTGGGGGGTCTCTGAATTAAGGGGGTCTCTAATGTAGGTGGGACTCTGTGAGGGTCTCTGATGTAAAGGGGGGCCTCTGTGAGGGTCTCTGATGTAAGGGTGCAAGAAAATGCGCGCGGGGGGCGCTACGGGATTAGCTCGCACAGGGCGCCTGAACACCTAAGGCCAGCCCTGACTGTGTTCATTCATAACTGAAGCATAGTAAACTGTGTTTACTATACTTCAGTTTATGAATGAACAGGAAGCCGCTCAGCACAGAGCACTTCCCATTCATTCACTGTCCAATGCAGCTGAGGCTGCAGAGAAAGGCATGTGTGCTTGATTTTTGGGGTGCACACCCTAATGCAATAGGCTGCGCAGACCTATGGTATACACTGTGTTTTTTCGTTCAACCAGTGGCAAAGGGTGACAGACTCCGCAGGGAAGTTCTATGCAATTTTAAAGTGATAACAATTGCTAGAACTAGACCAGTTTCGCCCAATGTTGGATTTGATGTTGATATTACATAGTTACATAGTTACATAGTTACATAGTTAGTGAGGTTGAAAAAAGACATCAGTCCATCCAGTTCAACCTATGATGTGTGTGTGTGTTTGCTGTTAACCGTACATTGTATACCCCCTGTATGTTGTGGTCTTTAAGGTGCCCAGCTAATAGTTTTTTGAAACTATCGATACTCCCTGCTGATACGACTGTTTGCGGAAGAGAATTCCACATCCTTACTGCTCTGACAGTGAAGAGCCCCCTACGTACTTTAAGGTTAAACCGCCTTTCCTCTAGTTTTAGTGAGTGTCTTATTGTATTCCCTTTCTCTGAATAGTTTGTTCTTTATGCTAGGGTCGCCAGTACAGTATTTGTACATTGATATCATATCCCCCCTCAATCGTCTCTTCTCCAGAGAGAATAAGTTCAGTGCTTGTAGTCTTTCCTCATAGCAGATGTCCTCCATTCCCCTAATTATTTTTGTTGCCCTTCTCTGGACTCTTTCCAGTTCCAGCACATCCTTCCTGAGGACCGGTGCCCAGAACTGGACAGAATACTCCAGATGTGGCCGGGCCAGAGTCTTGTAGAGAGGGAGAATAATCTCTTTATTTCTGGAGTAAATCCCCTTTTTTATACATCCCAGTATTCTGTTGGCTTTGCTTGCAGCGGCTTGGCATTGCATGCCCCTGCCAAGTCTGTTGTCAACCAGTACCCCCAGGTCCTTTTCCATCCTAGATTCACCCAGAGGTTCCCCCCCTAGTGAGTAGCTTGCTTACTGGTTTCTGGCACCTAAGTGCATTACTTTACATTTTTCAACATTAAACCTCATCTGCCATGTAGTTGCCCACCCCATTATTTTGTTCAGGTCCGCTTGTAAGGTTTCCACATCCTGCATAGAAGATATTGGCATGCTTAGTGTTCCGTGTTCTTTGTTCCCAGGGTTCTATCCCATTTGATATTTTCTAGCAGAGAGCGCAGTTTTGGGAAATTGGCTCTTTTGAAATTCAGTGTCCTTATATAACCCTTGTTTTTCCTATTACTATGATTAATACTGAAACGAATTGACCTATGGTCACTGTTTCCTAAGTTGCCCCGTATTTCTATATCTGTGAGCAGGTCTGTATTATTGGTAATCAGTAGGTCAAGTACCGCATTGTTTCTTGTCGGTGCATTCACCATCTGACCCATGAAATTGTCCTGCAAAACATTTAGGAACTGCCAAGCCTTGGCTGAATGTGCTGTTCCTTCTGCCCAGTCTATATCTGGATAATTAAAGTCCCCCATTATAATGACATTTCCCATCCTTGCTGCCAATCCTATCTGTAAAAGGAGGTCCGCCTCCCCCTCCTCCCTCAGGTTGGGGGGCCTATAGCATACGCCCAATATTACCTTCCCCACAGTGCCTTCCGTTTGAAGTTCTACCCATAGGGATTCTGCCTCGTCCATAGCTCCATTATTAATATCATCCCTCATATTTACCTGTACACTGTTCTTAATATACAGACATACCCCTCCCCCTTTTTTACCTTCCTTATCTCTGCGATAAAGGGAATACCCCTAAATGGTCGCCATCCAGTCATGAGAGCGAACCAAGTCTCAGTTATTCCCACAAAATTTAAGTCCTCCTCAAACATCAGCAGCTCCAGCTCTCCCATCTTGTTTGCCAGGCTTCTGGCATTGGTATACAAACCTCGTAATTTTGGCCGTTTACATATATCCTCATTTGATGTTTTTAGGCTGCTCTTGTGATTTTTCCCCATACCCACCCTGGGTTTAGGAGCTCCGAACACCCTACCGCTAATGTCCCCATTTGTGCCCTCTGAATCTTGCTTTCCACTGGCTAATTCTACATCTGTACCCTCCCCCCCATCACCTAGTTTAAAAGCCCCTCTAACTTTTTGGCCATCTTCTCACCCAGTACGGCTGCACCCTCCCCATTTAGGTGTAATCCATACCTACCATAGAGCCGGTGGCCGACTGAGAAGTCGGCAGAGTTCTCCAGGAACCCGAAACCCTCCTTACTACACCAGCTCCTCAGCCACTTGTCAACTTCCCTAATCTCCCGCTGCCTCTCTGGTGTGGCTCGAGGTACAGGTAGTATTTCTGAAAATACTACCTTGGAGGTCCTACTCCTCAACTTAGCACCTAAGTTCCTGAAATCGTTTAGGACTCTCCATCTTCCTCTGCCTATGTCATTGGTACCCACGTGTACCATGACAGCTGGGTCTTCCCCAGCCCCACCCAATAATCTGTCCACCCGATCCGCGCTGTGCCGAACCCGAGCGTTCGGTAAACAACAGACTGTTCGGCGCCCACGGTCTTTGTGACAGATTGCACTGTCTGTCCTTCTAATGATTGAGTCCCCTACCACCAGCACCTGTCTTTCCTTTCCCTTCCTCCCGGCCTCACTCGAGGAGTTCTTCCCCTGGCAGCTAGGGGCATCGCTCTGCTCCAGCAATGCTGGTCCCTGACTGGTTTCCCCAACATCACGCAACGGGGCGTATCTATTGGGGTGCTCCAGCCCAGGACTGGCCTCCTTGCCTTGTCCCCTTCTACCCCTCCTAACTTTCACCCCTCTACTCTGCTCTGATGCCTGCACCTCCATTACTCCACCCACCTCTGTGCAGGCCCCTGCCTGCGCCTGACGGGTATGATCCCAGCTCTCCTCCGGTATGGACATTCGGCTCAGTGTTGCTAGCTGTTCTCTAGATTCAGGACCTGAGCTTCCAGGGAAGCAACGTGCTTACATTTTGCGCATTTGTATTCGCCCTCGATAGCATGATCGAGGAACGCATACATATCACAAGATATACACCGCATCTCCACACCCGCTGGGCATTGTACCTACTAATCTAGTCTAATGGGGATTCAGCAATTTAAGTCTATCCTGGGTGGCTGTTTCCTGGCTTCCTAACTCTACCTTCTCACCCTCTGGCACTCCGCTACACTCCGATACTATATTGGGTTACTATAGTATCGAACCCACTGCATTTCTGGAAATTAAGTACAAATTGTTGAATCCAAGCAAAATTAAGCCTATTTCAGTCAATATAATCTTATTCACTAGGTATTATATTTTCTTACATAGTGGGTATTTGAAGCCGCACACAGGTAAATGGAATAAAAGGTGTCTTTATTCTTCGAAAATCATCAAGGACAAACAGACAGTGCGGGAACAGATGAGTCCAAGGTAGACGCGTTTCACAGCACAAACGGCCGCTTACTCATTACCATTATCACCATTATCACCGTGGTTCCTCACACGTGTTCCTCAGCATTCCTCTGCCAAAACAATATACTTCATTTTCAGCTTGCTCTTGCATCAATGCTGCTCTAGTCTCATAGGTTTTAGGCCCTTGTATCTCTAATCCTCACAATTCTGTGTGCAAACATGTACTTATCACAGCTCCCTGATGCAATGTCCTGTCTCCCGGGTATAGCATTTGAACCCTAGTCAGCTCCATACATAAGGCCACTGCACACCTGCAATATCAGTTGGTGCTGGTCACCATCAAAGTGTAGACCCAGCATTCCAGAAACCCTCAACCTGGTGAGAACCCTGGATGACTTCTAACCCTTATGACACAGTGACATGGCTCTGTCTTGCCCCCCCCCCCCATTTCGGCACAATGGGACAGATTACATAAGTACGTACCCTTCTTTGTGGAACCTCTCTGAAAGGTGACATTTTCTGTGTCCCCACTCTACACTGTACTAGACAGTACAAGGACATTCTTGAGTCTTTTTTCCAGGTTTGTTTCCACAAGCAAATATTACTTAAAGTGTCACTAAACCCACATCATAAAAAAACTATCAATAAATGTTGTATTACATGCTGTCCATATTCACTCAGCCACTATGAGATTTGTTTTCTGTATTCTACAAAGATCCTGCTGTTTCTCTATCTCGCCCTGTCCAAGTCCCCAATGCAGCTAGGGATTTTGCAGAGCAGTGTTGGCAGCTGTCCACATGCTCAGTTTTCAGTGAGTTTCTATGCTGAGCATTTCATCCACATCACATCTGAGCAGCCTATGTGACTATAGAGTCGGTGTATACACATCGTTAAAGACAGTCCACTCCTTCCCTCCTCCTCCATGCCCATTAACCAGCTAAACACAATGGGGTAGGATATTACATATAAATTGATGGAGACTTCATCTCTGTTTTAAGACACGGGTTAAAGGGGCATGATACAGCCTGTGACTGGCAGAAATCTGCCAACACCATGTTATTGTCAAAAAATAATAAAGGTTTGATTTCAAATGTATATTTGGATTACAAATTAAACGTCCCACCGGGAGACCTGAGCAACCAGCCGCCATGTTTGCCGGCTGGTTATAGCCTCAAACACAGCAAAATTTAGCTTTGATCCGGTCTCAAATCATGTCACAATATCACTTCTGGTTTACTCAGATGCCAATGGCACCAATTTAAAAAAAGTGTCAGTATTCAAAAATGCAGATTTTGATCACTTTGATGTGCAGTGGAGGGGTCTGGGGTATTTTAGACCCCAGATCCCTCCATAAAGCGTACCTGTCACTGCCTATTACTGTCACATGGGATGTTTACATTCCTTGTGACAGCAATTAAAAGTGATCAGATTTTTTTTAAATAGTGTTAAAAATAAAAAATAAAATAAAATAAATAGGGAAAAGAAATTAAAAATGTTAAAGCGCCCTGTCCCCATAAGCTCAAGCACAAAAGAAAACGCATACGCAAGTCGCGCCCGAAAATTAAAACGGTGTCGCCACAATTGCCAGAGCAAGAGTAATAATTCAGGAAAAAGATCTCCTCTGTAACTCTAATTTTGTAACCGTTACAATTTTTTAAAGCGTCACCGATGGAGATTTTTAGGTACCGTAGTTTGTCGCCATTCCACGAGAGTGGGCAATTTTAAACCATACATGTTGGGTATCTATTCACTCGGCGTGATATCATTTTTCACAATATACAAAAAAATTGGGCTAACTTTACTGTTTAGTTTTTTTTTTAATTCAGTGAAATGTATTTTTTCCAAAAAAAATTGCATTTGAAAGACTGCTGCGCAAATACCACGTGACAAAAACTTTGCAACGACCGCCATGTTATTTTCCAGAGTCTTTGCTGGCCTGCCGGACTGCATGCTCGGATAAGGGTCTGGTATGGATTTTGGGGGGGACCCCACGCCGTTTTTTCAGCGTGGGGCTACCCTCAAATTCCATACCGGACCAGAAGGGCCTGGTTTGGAACCTAGGGGGGACCCCCACGCAGTTTTTTTCCCATTTTTGGCGTGGAGTTCCCCCTCAAGATTGTCACAGTGCAGGTCGCGCCGCAAGTCGTATCATATCAATAGGCTCCCATAGGGAACCATTGATTTTGAATGGAAGAAAAAAAACTTATAAGTGGCCGAACGTAGGTTCATCATGTTCAGTCACGTTTAGTCACGTTCGGCCGCGTTTCTGCGTTTGAAACGCCGGGAAACACATGTTCGAACGCAAATAATTGCGTTCTATAAAAAGTCCCTGAACGCAACTGCCTGCAAATGACTGTAAACGACCCTGTGTACATGGACAGATAAGATAACATGGAGCTGCGTTCAGTGGCTTCTAAAAAAAACGCCCAACTGCTCCTAAAAGGCCATTTCCAGCGCCCCGTGAGCCTAAGTGACAAATAATCCAAAATACTGATGTGAAAAGAGGATGTGTATGACAATTCAGTCCGTAACAAAATATAAAATCCTTTAAATAAATCCACAGATGTGTGCTGATATTCAGTGCCAATAAAATTAAAACAGACACTCTTCCACCAGTGATCCTTCACCAAGAGAAGAATGCGCACTCACCAGACCTATATGCTGTCTGGTTAAGACAGCAAATGCGTTTTTAATGTAGTATCAGGTGAGTAAAGCCAGATATAATGGGGTTCACACCAGAGGATAGATATTTCCTTCTATAATACTCCAACAGGACAGGTGCACAAAGCAGACAAAGGATAGAGAAAATCTTCTCATGGTGTAGTATTTATTTGAAATAACGCATAAGAGGCAACTCTAAAAGCTGAATAAAACATCCAATATTGATCCATAAAATGCAGACGTCCCGAGGAAGCGTATTAACGTGAAAAGGCTGTAGAGCAGTTCTGCATGCCAGAGGTCCATAGCCACCAGTACTACTCTGAATCTGGTGGCTCTTTATGTAAGTGCTTTCATTGACGTCTGCATTTTATGGATCAATATTGGATGTTTTAGTCAGCTTTCAGAGTTGCCTGTTATGCTTTATTTTAAATAAATACTACACCAGGAGAAGATTTTCTCTCTCCTATGTCTGCTGATTTGTGCACCTGTCCTGTTGGAGTATTGAAGAAGGAGATATCCTCTGGTGTGAAACCCCTTATATCTGGCTTTGCTCAAGACTAGAGTTGATCGAACACCTGGATGTCTGGGTTCGGCGGGCCCGGCCGAACTTGAAAAAAAAGTCCGGGTTCGTGGCCCGATCCCGAACCCTATTGAAATCAATAGTGACCCGAACTTTTGAGCACTAAAATGGCTCTAAAACAAACATGGAAAGGGCTAGAGGGCTGCAAATGGCAGCAAAATCTTCTTAAGAGCATGGCAAGTGCTCTGCAAACAAATGTGGATAGGAAAATAACTTAAAATAACATAAAATACATAAAAATAATAATCTTGAATGATGTAGGAGGAGGATGAGGCCCATATGGAGTAGGCGGTTGACAGGGCCGATCCGAGGCGGGTGCGGGAGGTGCACTGCACCCAGGCGCCGCGTGAGGGGGGGCGCATGCCGCACATAACTTTAATCTCCCGCAAGTCGCGGGAGTCTCACTGCAGCCGCTACAATTATTTTTTTTTTTTTTTATAATTCCGGCACACAGGCGGAGTCAGGGCTCGAGTCCTGCAGGAGAAGCCAGAGAAGTTATGTTACTTCGTAGCTTTTGTGGGTGGTTTGATGTCCCACACGCTACAATCTCTGGCTGCTCTGTACGGCACCCAGCATCTGCCTCCCCCAGCCGCCCTTTACAGAGCAGAGTTAACCCGCCCCTCCTCCCTCGGCTCTGTCTGATGTATACAAACAGAGGAGCTTGGGAGGAGGAGATCGCTGTGGAGTGTCCATCTTCCGTGCGGATCTCAGGTCTGTGATTAGAGCAGACACACAGTCACACACACTATACATAACTCTTGCGGGGGGGGGGGGGGGGGTCAGAGGCACTCAAGGAAGGAGAGTGAGGGAGACAAGCTAAAAGTTAATTCTTGCAGGGAATGAGGTGTGTGTGTGTGTGTGTGTGTGTGGGGAGGGTTCTAAGTTCTAACAGAATACTGTATGTCCTAGAGGGGCTTTGGAAGAAGAGGTGACTTATGCTGGGGGAGGGGGGTTGGATATGAAATCAGTCCACCCCCACCCCCCCCCCACTCCCAGCACAAGTCATCTCTCCTTCCAAAGCCCCCCTGGGACATACAGTATCCTGTTAACCCCCCACCCAAAATCAATGAGATGCTGGCTGCTAAACAACTGATAGAGATGTAGGGCAATCGCCCAGGTGCCCACATTAGTGCCCCCCTGCCAGGCAAGTCCAAGTCAGTGGAGCCAGGTAGGGTGCACTGATATAAAGGTTCCCCCATATATCAGGACCCACCCCTTCCTTAGTGCATTCACTCTGCGGAAGGTGGTCTCTGGTGATCAGAGTCCCCCCTATATCAGAGTTATCGGCATTCCCCTTTACATTAGTCTGCAGGATTCCCCTTATAGTGCAAGGGGGAACTCTGTGGACGCTGACGTGAAGAGGAACTCTGATGTAAAGGGCAACGCTGCGGACCTTAAATAATTGAGAACTCTGATGCAAAGGTGAACGTTATGGACTCTGATATAAGGTGGTCTCTGGTCACCAGAGCCCCTACCTTATATCAGAGTTCTCCTTTAGAGCATGATCTGCAGAATTCCCGTCAGAGTTCAGTTGCACTGTAAGGGGAAATTCTGCAGACTCTGATGTAAGGAGGGACTCCGTGCTGACTGGGTTACATTAATCGACCTTCGTGCACTGCCACCACAGAGCCCA
Organism: Pelophylax lessonae; assembly: GCF_965119305.1. Taxonomy (NCBI): domain Eukaryota; kingdom Metazoa; phylum Chordata; class Amphibia; order Anura; family Ranidae; genus Pelophylax; species Pelophylax lessonae. Next base: position 496,902,045 of record NC_138770.1, on the reverse strand, counting down.
CACCACAGAGCCAGCAATGCCACCACAGAGCCCACACCACAGAGCCAGCACTGCCACCACAGAGCCCAGCGCCACAGAGCCAGCACTGCCACCACAGAGCCAGCACTGCCACCACAGAGCCCACACCACAGAGCCAGCACTGCCACCACAGAGCCCACACCACAGAGCCAGCACTGCCACCACAGAGCCCAGTGCCACAGAGCCAGCACTGCCACCACAGAGCCAGCACTGCCACCACAGAGCCCACACCACAGAGCCAGCACTGCCACCACAGAGCCCACACCACAGAGCCAGCACTGCCACCACAGAGCCCAGCGCAACAAAGCCAGCACTGCCACCACAGAGGCAGCACTGCCACCACAGAGCCCACACCACAGAGCCAGCACTGACGCCACAGAGCCAGCACTGCCACCACAGAGCCAGCACTGCCACCACAGAGCCCACACCACAGAGCCAGCACTGCCACCACAGAGCCCAGCGCCACAGAGCCAGCACTGCCACCACGGAGCCCACACCACAGAGCCAGCACTGCCACCACAGAGCCCACACCACAGAGCCAGCACTGCCACCACAGAGCCCACACCACAGAGCCAGCACTGATGCCACAGAGCCAGCACTGCCACCACAGAACCAGCACTGCCACCACAGAGCCCACACCACAGAGCCAGCACTGCCACCACAGAGCCCAGCGCCACAGAGCCAGCACTGCCACCACAGAGCCAGCACTGCCACCACAGAGCCCACACCACAGAGCCAGCACTGCCACCACAGAGCCCAGCGCCACAGAGCCAGCACTGCCACCACAGAGCCCAGCGCCACAGAGCCAGCACTGCCACCACAGAGCCAGCACTGCCACCACAGAGCCCACACCACAGAGCCAGCACTGCCACCACAGAGCCCACACCACAGAGCCAGCACTGCCACCACAGAGCCCACACCACAGAGCCAGCACTGCCACCACAGAGCCCAGCGCCACAGAGCCAGCACTGCCACCACAGAGCCAGCACTGCCACCACAGAGCCCACACCACAGAGCCAGCACTGCCACCACAGAGCCCACACCACAGAGCCAGCACTGCCACCACAGAGCCCAGCGCCACAGAGCCAGCACTGCCACCACAGAGCCAGCACTGCCACCACAGAGCCCACACCACAGAGCCAGCACTGACGCCACAGAGCCAGCACTGCCACCACAGAGCCAGCACTGCCACCACAGAGCCCACACCACAGAGCCAGCACTGCCACCACAGAGCCCAGCGCCACAGAGCCAGCACTGCCACCACAGAGCCCACACCACAGAGCCAGCACTGCCACCACAGAGCCCACACCACAGAGCCAGCACTGCCACCACAGAGCCCAGTGCCACAGAGCCAGCACTGCCACCACAGAGCCAGCACTGCCACCACAGAGCCCACACCACAGAGCCAGCACTGCCACCACAGAGCCCACACCACAGAGCCAGCACTGCCACCACAGAGCCCAGCGCAACAAAGCCAGCACTGCCACCACAGAGGCAGCACTGCCACCACAGAGCCCACACCACAGAGCCAGCACTGACGCCACAGAGCCAGCACTGCCACCACAGAGCCAGCACTGCCACCACAGAGCCCACACCACAGAGCCAGCACTGCCACCACAGAGCCCAGCGCCACAGAGCCAGCACTGCCACCACGGAGCCCACACCACAGAGCCAGCACTGCCACCACAGAGCCCACACCACAGAGCCAGCACTGCCACCACAGAGCCCACACCACAGAGCCAGCACTGATGCCACAGAGCCAGCACTGCCACCACAGAACCAGCACTGCCACCACAGAGCCCACACCACAGAGCCAGCACTGCCACCACAGAGCCCAGCGCCACAGAGCCAGCACTGCCACCACAGAGCCAGCACTGCCACCACAGAGCCCACACCACAGAGCCAGCACTGCCACCACAGAGCCCAGCGCCACAGAGCCAGCACTGCCACCACAGAGCCCAGCGCCACAGAGCCAGCACTGCCACCACAGAGCCAGCACTGCCACCACAGAGCCCACACCACAGAGCCAGCACTGCCACCACAGAGCCCACACCACAGAGCCAGCACTGCCACCACAGAGCCCACACCACAGAGCCAGCACTGCCACCACAGAGCCCAGCGCCACAGAGCCAGCACTGCCACCACAGAGCCAGCACTGCCACCACAGAGCCCACACCACAGAGCCAGCACTGCCACCACAGAGCCCACACCACAGAGCCAGCACTGCCACCACAGAGCCCAGCGCCACAGAGCCAGCACTGCCACCACAGAGCCAGCACTGCCACCACAGAGCCCACACCACAGAGCCAGCACTGACGCCACAGAGCCAGCACTGCCACCACAGAGCCAGCACTGCCACCACAGAGCCCACACCACAGAGCCAGCACTGCCACCACAGAGCCCAGCGCCACAGAGCCAGCACTGCCACCACAGAGCCCACACCACAGAGCCAGCACTGCCACCACAGAGCCCACACCACAGAGCCAGCACTGCCACCACAGAGCCCACACCACAGAGCCAGCACTGACGCCACAGAGCCAGCACTGCCACCACAGAACCAGCACTGCCACCACAGAGCCCACACCACAGAGCCAGCACTGCCACCACAGAGCCCAGCGCCACAGAGCCAGCACTGCCACCACAGAGCCAGCACTGCCACCACAGAGTCCACACCACAGAGCCAGCACTGCCACCACAGAGCCCAGCGCCACAGAGCCAGCACTGCCAAAACAGAGTCCACACCACAGAGCCAGCACTGCCACCACAGAGCCCACACCACAACCAGCACTGCCACTACAGAGCCCAGCGCCACAGAGCCCACAGAACACAGCACTGCCACTACAGAGCCCAGCGCCACAGAGCACAGCACTGCCCCTACAGAGCCCAGGACCACAGAGACCAGTGCCACAGAGGCCAGCGCCACAGAGCCCACACCACAGAGCCAGCACTGCCACCACAGAGCCCAGCGCAACAAAGCCAGCACTGCCACCACAGAGCCAGCACTGCCACCACAGAGCCCACACCACAGAGCCAGCACTGACGCCACAGAGCCAGCACTGCCACCACAGAGCCAGCACTGCCACCACAGAGCCCACACCACAGAGCCAGCACTGCCACCACAGAGCCCAGCGCCACAGAGCCAGCACTGCCACCACAGAGCCCACACCACAGAGCCAGCACTGCCACCACAGAGCCCACACCACAGAGCCAGCACTGCCACCACAGAGCCCACACCACAGAGCCAGCACTGACGCCACAGAGCCAGCACTGCCACCACAGAACCAGCACTGCCACCACAGAGCCCACACCACAGAGCCAGCACTGCCACCACAGAGCCCAGCGCCACAGAGCCAGCACTGCCACCACAGAGCCAGCACTGCCACCACAGAGCCCACACCACAGAGCCAGCACTGCCACCACAGAGCCCAGCGCCACAGAGCCAGCACTGCCACCACAGAGCCCAGCGCCACAGAGCCAGCACTGCCACCACAGAGCCAGCACTGCCACCACAGAGCCCACACCACAGAGCCAGCACTGCCACCACAGAGCCCACACCACAGAGCCAGCACTGCCACCACAGAGCCCACACCACAGAGCCAGCACTGCCACCACAGAGCCCAGCGCCACAGAGCCAGCACTGCCACCACAGAGCCAGCACTGCCACCACAGAGCCCACACCACAGAGCCAGCACTGCCACCACAGAGCCCACACCACAGAGCCAGCACTGCCACCACAGAGCCCAGCGCCACAGAGCCAGCACTGCCACCACAGAGCCAGCACTGCCACCACAGAGCCCACACCACAGAGCCAGCACTGACGCCACAGAGCCAGCACTGCCACCACAGAGCCAGCACTGCCACCACAGAGCCAGCACCACAGAGCCAGCACTGCCACCACAGAGCCCAGCGCCACAGAGCCAGCACTGCCACCACAGAGCCCACACCACAGAGCCAGCACTGCCACCACAGAGCCCACACCACAGAGCCAGCACTGCCACCACAGAGCCCACACCACAGAGCCAGCACTGACGCCACAGAGCCAGCACTGCCACCACAGAACCAGCACTGCCACCACAGAGCCCACACCACAGAGCCAGCACTGCCACCACAGAGCCCAGCGCCACAGAGCCAGCACTGCCACCACAGAGCCAGCACTGCCACCACAGAGCCCAGCGCCACAGAGCCAGCACTGCCAAAACAGATTCCACACCACAGAGCCAGCACTGCCACCACAGAGCCCACACCACAACCAGCACTGCCACTACAGAGCCCAGCGCCACAGAGCCCACAGAACACAGCACTGCCACTACAGAGCCCAGCGCCACAGAGCACAGCACTGCCCCTACAGAGCCCAGGACCACAGAGACCAGTGCCACAGAGGCCAGCGCCACAGAGGCCAGCACCACAGAGGCCAGCATCACAGAGGCCAGCACCACAGAGGCCACAGAGTCCGGCACCACAGAGGCCACAGAGCCCGGGAACCACAGAGCCAAGCACCACAGAGACCACAGAGCCCGGCACCACAGAGGCCAGCATACCACAGAGCCCAGCATACCACAGAGACCAGCATACCACAGAGACTGGTACCACAGCCCAGCACACCACAGAGACCGGCACACCACAGAGGAGCCAGGAATCAGGACCAGCAGCCAAGAATTAACGACCAGCAGCCAGCCCCAAGGCCCCAGGACCAGAAACCAGCCCCAAGGCCCCAGCAGCCAGACCCCAGGAGGACCAGCAGCCAGACCCAGGACCAGCAACCGGAAAACAGACCAGCAGCTCAGCCCCAAAAACCAGGACCAGCAGCCGGGAATCAGGACCAGCAGCCAGGAATCAGGAGGACCAGCAGCCAGACCCCAGGACCAGCAACCGGAAAACAGACCAGCAGCTCAGCCCCAAAAACCAGGACCAGCAGCCGGGAATCAGGACCAGCAGCCAGGAATCAGGAGGACCAGCAGCCAGACCCCAGGACCAGCAGCAAAGCCCCAGAAGCCAGGACCCAGTCCCAGAAGCCAGGCCCCAGGACCAGCAGCCAGCCCCAGTACCCATTATTTAAGGTAAGTGAAGTCTTCTAGTCTTGGGCCTTGGCATCAAAGTGCTATTAATTAATATAATATGGTTTATTTTTCTATTGTTCAGTGACACTCTAATGTAATTTCTCATGGGGGCTGGAGGGGACTCTTTCTATCAGAGACTCTCCAATAGGCACAGAGAGGGCCTCTGTAAGATAAACCCCCCTCCAGGTTCCATTAGACTCCATTGTAGTCTCTAATGGGGCCTGGTGGGGGGTCTTTCTAACATAGACTTTAAAATGCACACAGAGATGACCTCTGCTTGAGAGACCCCCCCTCCAGGTCCCATGATACAACCCCATTGTAGTCTCTAATGGGTCCTGGTAGGGGGGGGGTCTTTCTAACAGACAGTCTAACAGAGGCCCTCTCTGTGTTCCTTGGAGAGACCCCCCTCCAGGTCCCATTAGGAAAAGGGGAGGAGTTAGTAAGATGACCACGCCCACGTGGGGGGCGCCATAAATATTTCTGCACCCAGGCGTCTGCTACCCTAGGATCGGCCCTGGCAGTTGAGGTGGCGGTGGATATGGCGGTGTAGGTGGAAGCGGCGGCGGAGGAGGAGGACGAGGTAGCCAACACTGGTTTTGGTTTTTAATTACATTTTTTTTTTAAATTAGGGTACACCCCAAAAGAGTAAGAAAGATCAAATACAACAATGGCTGGGTAAGGCCGGTATACATGTTTATTCTGCACAAGGTACGGACAAGTCCTGTGGGATCCATGCCTGGTTCATTTTAATGAATGTGAGCTTGTCCACATTGACTCTGGACAGGCGGCTGTGCTTGTCTGTGATAACACCCCCAGCCGTGCTTAATACCCGTTTAGATAATACACTGGCTGCAGGGCAGGCCAGCACCTCCAAGGCGTAAAGGGCAAGCTCAGGCCATGTGCCCAACTTGGAGACCCAGAAGTTGAAGGGGGCAGACCCGTCATTCAGTACGTCTAGGCGTGTGCACACATACTGCTCCACCATGTTAGTGCTGGGTCGTGGTGCTGCTGGTGGAGCTCCTGTTGCAAGGAGAGGACGTGGTCGATCTGTGCCAGCTACACGCACAAGTGATTGCACCGATGCCCAACCACTTATGTCTCAAGATGAGTACATGGGAGGACCATCGCAGCACGTCTCGGATGATGACGAAACACAGGTGCCAACTGCTGCGGAATCAGTGGCGGCCTGTGCATAGGGGGCGCCAGGGCGCTGCCCCCCCTAGAAAAAAGGAAAAAAAAAATACAAAAAACAAAGTTTAAAAAAAAATCGCGTTCGCCGGCCTATGTGGTGGCTATGGGGGGGGGGTGGGGTTTACGACCCAGAAGAGGCGCAGATTGGCTGCCTTCTGGGGGCGTAACCTGGGCGCAGGTCATAGGACTAGGACACCCCCACTTTCGTGATATCCTGGCTGTGATTGGTCCAGTCTCCAGCCTGGACCAATCATCATCCAGGACATCCGATTGCTGACCCCGCTGACGTCGCAATGGGGGCGGTGCCTGTGCGTGCGTCACTCACGCACCGTCACCGCCCGATCTACTTCCCACTACCCGGACCGATCGGAAGACCAGAAGACTGAAGAGGACGAGATGAGCGGCGCCGTGAACGGTTCCCGGAATCCCGCCGCCGTCAGAAGAAGAGGACTCGAGGAGAGGAGCAGCGCCGTGGACGTCTCGCAGGCAGCCCAGGAGGAAAGCAGGTAAGTGATTGAAGCCGACCTGTGCCCTCACCTGTACCATGCCTATACCATCACCTGTACCATGCCGCCTATACCATAACCTGTGCCATGCCTATACCATCACCTGTGCCATGCCGCCTATACCATCACCTGTGCCATGCCGCCTATACCATCACCTGTGCCATGCCGCCTATACCATCACCTATGCCATGCCTATACCATCACCTGTGCCATGCCTATACCATGCCTATACCATCACCTGTGCCATGCCGCCTATACCATCACCTGTGCCATGCCGCCTATACCATCACCTGTGCCATGCCTATACCATCACCTGTGCCATGCCTATACTATGCCTATACCATCACCTGTGCCATGCCGCCTATACCATCACCTGTGCCATGCCGCCTATACCATCACCTGTGCCATGCCTCCTATACCATCATCTGTCCCATGTCGCCTATACCATCACCTGTGCCATGCCGCCTATACCATCACCTGTGCCATGCCTGTACCATCACCTGTGCCATGCCTGTGCCATGCCTATACCATAACCTGTGCCATGCCTATACCATCACCTGTGCCATGCCTATACCATCACCTGTGCCATGCTTGTGCCATGCCTATACCATCACCTGTGCCATGCCTGTGCCATGCCTGTACCATCACCTGTGCCATGCCTATACCATCACCTGTGCCATGCCTAAACCATCACCTGTGCCATGCCTGTGCCATGCCTATACCATCACCTGTGCCATGCCTGTGCCATCACCTGTGCCATGCCTATACCATCACCTGTGCCATGCCTGTACCATGACCTCAAAGTCACACAATTTTTTTACCGCGTTTTTTGCCGCGAAGCAATACCTATTACATTTTTCTTTTTGCGCCCCCCAAAAAAATTTTGAGCACCAGCCACCACTTTGCAGAATGGTGAATTGTGGAGACCGACAAGGAGGGCAGGGGTGAAGACTGGGTGGAAGATGATGTGGAGGACGATGAGGTCCTCGACCCCACATGAAATGAACGTCATGCCGGTGACCTGAGTAGTTTGGAGGAAGAGGCGGTGGTCGCTCAGAGCCACCAGCACAGCAGAAGAGGGAGCAGGGTGCAAAAGCGGAGCGGCCGTGCCCTAGACACTACACCTGCTACTGCACAACGCAGCAAGGGACCGAGCACACCAAACCCAGCTCAAAGGAGTTCCCTAGCGTGGCAGTTCTTCAGACAATGTGATGATGACAGGACACGAGCGGTTTGCACGCTGTGCAATCAGAGCCTGAAACGAGGCATAAACCTTCTCAACCTGAGCACAACCTGCATGACCAGGCATCTAAGTGCAAAGCACGAGCTGCAGTGGAGTAGACACCTCAAAAGCCAAGAAAGGTCTCTGGCTCCTCCTGCTTCCTCTTCTGCTGCTGCAGTCTCTGCCTCTTCATCCACCTCTGTAGTGACAGTGGCACCTGCCACCCCGCAAACAGAGGATCTGCCAGCAACACCACCACCTGGGTCACCAACAACCATCTCCACAATGTCCAGTGGAAGCGTTCAGCTTTCTATCTCCCAAACACTGGAGCGGAAGTACCCCCCTACCCACCCACGATCCCTGGCCCTGAATGCCAGCATTTCAAAATTCCTGGCCTTTGAAATGCTGTCATTCTGTCTGGTGGAGACGCAGAGTTTTAAAAGCCTTATGGCGGTGGCTATCCCACAGTACGTCGTACCCAGCCTCCACTACTTTTCAAGGCAAGCCATCCCTTCCCTGCACAACCAAGTGGGTGACAAAATCAGGTGTGCAGTGCGCAACGCCATCTGTGGCAAGGTCCACCTAACTACAGATACGTGGACCAGTAAGCACGGTCAGGGATGTTACATCTCCCTAAAAGCACACTGGGTAAATGCAGTGGCGGCTGGGCCTGAGGGGGATAGCAGTTTGGTGCATGTCCTTCCACCACCGAGGATTGCAGGGCGCTTCAGTTTGCCTCCTGTTCCTTACTCCTCCTACTCCGTTTCCTCATCCTCTACCGCCTACTCATCCGGTCAGCGTAACACCTTCACCACCAACTTCAGCACAGCCAGGGGTAAACGACAGCAGACAGTTTCAAAACTTGCCTGTTTGGGGGAAAACCCCCACACCGTGCAGGAGTTGTGGAGGAGCATGGAACAGCAGACCGATGAGTGGTTGGTGCCAGTGACCCTCAAGCCCGGCCTGGTGGTGTGCGATAATGGGCGAAATCTCGTAGCAGCTCTGGGCCTAGCCGGTTTGACGCACATCCCTTGCCTGGCGCATGTGCTGAACTTGGTGGTACAGAGGTTCCTTAAAAGTTACCGCGATATGTCAGAGCTGCTGCAGAAAGTGCGGGCCGTCTGTGCGCACTTTCGGCGTTCTCACCCTGCTGCTGCTCGCCTGTCAGCGCTGCAGCGTAACTTCAGCCTTCCCGCTCACCGCCTCATATGTGACGTGCCCACAAGGTGGAACTCCACCTTGCACATGCTGGCCAGACTTATTGACTGACTTATTGGTTGACTTATTGACTTATTTATTGATGATAAGCGGAATACAAAAACAGTATCCAATGGGTGTATCTCAATGTAACATATGCAAACTAGGCCGCAATTTATTTTTTTCCCCCTAAATGGGTTTTTATTGATAAGCGGAATACAACAACAGTATTCAATGGGTTTATCTCACTGTAACATATGCAGACTAGCCCGCAATTAAATTTTTTTTCCCCCTAAATGGGTTTTTATTGATAAGCGCAATACAACAACAGTATCCAATGGGTGTATCTCACTGTAACGTATGAATGAAAATTTTATATTTTTCCCTTGAATTGGTGATTTTTGAAGAGCAGATTTGAACAGCAGTGTCTAAACGCTGTATGACAGTGTCACAGTAAAGTATGAATGAAAAACTGAAAAATAATTGTCCCCTTAATTGGTGCTTTTTGAAGAGCAGATTAGAACTGCAGTGTCTAAACGCTGTAAGTCACAGTAAAATATGAAGGACATTTTTTTTTTTTAAATCCAGATTAAGCAGACACATATGCACTGAACTTGCATTACATGGCCGCTACACGCCGTGCGCCTAACAGGTTGGATACTGTTGTTGTTCTATTCCGCTATTGAATAAAAAAAAAAACATTTAAATGAAAAACTGCAAAAATATTTTTTTTCCCTAAAAACAAAAATAATTATTTTTGCCTTACATTGGTGCTTTTCGAAGAGCAGATTAGAACTGCAGTGTTTAAACACTGTATGTCACTGTAAAATATGAAGGAAAACATTTTTTTTTCTTTTTTAAATGCAGATTAAGCAGACACATATGCACTGAGCTTGCATTACATGGCCGCTACACGCCGCACGCCACCCACCTAACAGACTGATAAAAGTTTTTTCTTTCTCCCTCCTCCTCACTGGGCTCAGGTCAGGGCAAAAAGATTGTGCACTGCACCCCCACACAATAAAATCAATGTAGATCGCTGTCTGATTAAAGAAGATTCTTCCTATTCATTCCCTGAAAGCCTGCCCCTACAATAATAATCTCCTATCTCTCCCTCAGCAGCAGCAGGAACCTGTCCCTAGTATAGTTACAGCAGAGTGACGCGCGGCGCTATGTTACATAGTTACATAGTTACATAGTTACATAGTTGGTGAGGTTGAATAAAGACAAAAGTCCATCCAGTTCAACCTGTGTAGATGTGTGTGGCTGTAATCATCTTGCATACCCCTGAATGTTCTGATCCTTGAGATGTACGTCTAAGAGTCTTTTGAAAGCCACCATACTACCCGCAGAAACCACCTCATGTGGTAGAGAATTCCACAATCTTGTAGCCCTAACAGTAAAGAACCCCCCACGTTGCCTGAGGTTAAAACGCTTCTCCTCTAATCGCATTGTATGCCCCCGAGTTCTCATGCAATCCCTTCGACTGAACAGCTTTTTTTCTAAGCCTAGATCCCCATTTAGATATTTAAAAATTGCTATCATGTCCCCCCTCAGGCGTCTCTTCTCCAGGGAGAATAAATCAAGCGATTGCAGACGCTCCTCATAATCAAGGTCCTCCAATCCCCTAATTAGTTTAGTTGCCCTTCTCTGGACTCTCGCCAGCTCCAACACATCCCTTCTGAGGACTGGTGACCAGAACTGGACCGAATACTCCAGATGAGGTCGGACCAGAGTTTTATAAAGTGGAAGGATTATAGTCTTATCTCTGGAATACATCCCTTTCTTTATGCATGCTAATATTCTGCTAGCCTTGGCAGCTGCCGCTTGACATTGCATGCTGTTGCCTAGTCTATCATCAACCAAGACTCCCAGATCCTTCTCCATTTTTGATTCTCCCAAGGGTTCCCCTCCTAACGTGTATTGTGCTTTTATGTTTCTAGTCCCCAAGTGTAAAACCTTACATTTCTCCACGTTAAACCTCATTTGCCATGTCTTTGCCCACTCCGTTATTTTGTCCAGGTCATTCTGTAGGATATCTGCTTCATGCTGTGCTGTTATTGCCCTGCCTAATTTTGTGTCATCTGCAAAAACTTATATTGAACTACTGATCCCGTCCTCAATGCTGTTTATGAATAAATTGAACAAGGTTGGTCCTAGGACTGAGCCTTGGGGGACCCCGCTTACTACCTCAGACCAGTCTGAGTACGCGCTGTTTATTACCACCCTTTGGACACGCCCTTTTAGCCAGTTCCGTATCCAAGAGCAAACCCTGCTGTCGATACCTGCAGACCTTAATTTATAAATTAAGCGCTTATGGGGAACTGTATCAAACGCCTTAGCAAAATCTAGGTACACCACATCCACTGGTCTGCCCCTATCTAGCTCACAGCTCACCTCCTCGTAGAATGTTAAGAGATTGGTTTGACAAGAACGCCCATTTGTAAACCCGTGCTGGTTACTACTGATGATGCTGTTGTCCTTAGCAAACTCTACGATATAGTCCCTTATCATCCCCTCCAGAAGTTTACATACTACTGATGTCAGACTGACAGGCCTATAATTTCCCGGTATATGCCTCTGACCCTTTTTGAATATCGGAATCACGTTAGCTTTCCTCCACTCCCCTGGTACATCTCCTGTCCTAATACTGTCCGCAAAGATCAGGAACAGTGGTCTGGATATAACCTTACTGAGTTCCTTGAGTACTCTTGGATGTACGCCATCCGGGCCTGGTGATTTGTTAGTGTTGAGTTTATCCAGCCTTTCCCTGATTTCACCCTCTGTTAGCCATAGTGGCAAGTCCTTTGTATTACTACTAACCATACAGTCATGGTCAGTGTACCCCTCCGATTCCTGTGTAAAGACTGATGAGAAAAAAGCATTCAGCACGGTTGCTTTTTCAGTGTCCTCTGTAACCATCCTCCCATCATTGTTAATTATGTGTGCAATATGCTCTGCCCTAGTTTTTTTGCTGTTGATATACTTAAAGAATTTCTTTGGGTTTTTTTTGCTATCCTCCGCTATTTGTCTCTCAAAGTCTATTTTAGCCATCTTTATTTTGTGTTTACACTTCCTATTCCTCCTTGTATTGGTCGAAAGCCAATACTGTGCCCTCTGATTTATATTTCCTGAAGGCCAATTTTTTTCCCCTAATAAGTTTTTTAACGCTCCGGTTTAGCCAGCCAGGTTTGGCTTTGCCCCTTCTAAATTTATTTCCCATAGGAATGCACTGCAAGATGCCTTTGCTTAATATGTTCCTAAAGCATTCCCATTTTTCCTCTGTGGTCAGGGATCCCAGGGTTCGGTCCCTGACCACAGCTTATATAGAGGCTGGGTCACATGCTGCACTGGCCAATCACAGCCATGCCATTAATAGGCATGGCTGTGATGGCTTCTAAGGGCACACTAGTTAAATGCTTGCTGATTGGCTGCCTTGCAGCTGTTGAAACCGTGCCATTAAAACCGCGCCAAAACATTAAAACCGCGCCAAAACATGAAATAACATTACCGAACAATGTACTGTATCCCGAACATACAGTAAAATGTTCGGGTCCGTGTCCGGGTACCGAATACCCAAAGTCCCGTACGATCCCGAACAATACAGTCCGTGTTCGCTCAACCCTACTCAAGACCTGATACTACATTAAAAACGCATTTGCTGTCCTAACGAGGCAGCATATCGGTCTGGTGAGTGCGCATTCTTATCTTGGTGAAGGATCACTGGTGGAAGAGTGTCTGTTTTAATTTTATTGGCACTGATTATCAGCACACATCTGTGGATTTAAAGGACTTTATATGTTGTTACAGACTGAATTGTCATACACACCCTCTTTTCACATCAGTATTTTGGATTATTTGTCACTTTAAATCATTATTTGAGAGCTGCAACCTCATTTTACATGTTATGTTGGTGTTTGTATATTCACACTGTTTGCAAGCTGCTATTTTATTTTGAGGCGCTGACATTTATTTTACTTTATTTCAAATTCGTCTATTACACTCACATTTCAAAGACTTGTAATCCACCTTAAAATTATGTCAGCGACAAAGGGGCAAATACAGATGATACAGTGGCTCCAGCTCATCCAGCAGGGGTCACAGTGGCACCGGATCTGACATCACAGGCTCCTCCTACACGTTACGTCACTAGTCACGTGACTTGCTCACCATGGCAGGACAGCACCATAGTTGTCCTTGAAAATCAAAAGTTCTGACAGATCGAGTCCCTTTGAGGTTTCCAGGGGCAATTCTACTGCATTTAACATGATTGCTCAGGGAGATAGCACATTCTTATTAGTGGGTCACCCCTACCACATTTTATTCAGCATTTGGTTTAAATGATACAGGTGTACATACTGTATATCAGACATTGTAACCATCATATTACCACATTCAGTTTTATTTTTTGTCTCCCCAGTATACAGCACGCTTTTCTGAGGAAGGTCTCTCTCCACGTACGATGCAGCGGGTCTCTCAAATAAGGTCTCTCCCACCACACCACAAACAGTCTTACTGTTAGTGTCTTTAAATGACTATATTAGCAGTTCCAGCATGTATTAATATACAGATGTAGTCTATACTGGGAAAGATATCCCAAAGGATGAAACCTACAGCTGGAACCTGAGGTGTGCAGGTAAGTGCTGGGGTGAAAAGCAAAAAGAAAGGGTGTATAGATGAACGGGAAGGATAGAAGAGAGGAAAGGAAAAAGGGGGAGGGGGGGAGGGGGGAAGGAAAAAGAGGGGAGGAGAAAGCAAAAAGGGGAAGGAAAAGGGGGAAGGGGACAGAGGGGGGCAAAAACCAAGGGAGGATAGGACAGGGAAACAAGGAGACAAAAGAGGTAGGAAGAAGAATGGGAGGGCTGGTGGGACTTTTAAGGTACCAGATAATTCAAAATGATAAAGACATAGTTAAAAACTAGAAATATTTATTAACATGACATCTTTAAAATCAAAAACAAACAATACAACATTGATACATATATTTTGACATATACAAAAAGAACAATGTATGAGACATAAGGCAGTAAATAAATGATGAGGATGAATGGGTCCAATGATGAACATCAGACCAATCCCTTTTCCCAGTATAGACTACATACAGATTAGGGATGTGGTACCTTTTGTTTATAATTTTGTAATACAAACACACTCTCCATTTTAATATACAGATGGTATTACTCACTGTGAGTAGGCTGGGTCTGGAATGTACCTTCTTGTTTTTGTTGAATGCATCTGTTGACCTGCCATTTCACTCAAGTGGCCCTAAGGTGAAATACCAGCAGGCTCCATATGCTCTCTGGCACCCCATGGAGGCTTAACCACATCTCCCTCATAGTTGCCAGGGATGGTAGACATTTTCACACAAGGAAATTGGATTGTGGATACAGCATTTTAGCCAAAGGCACTATACATAACAGGGCACACAAGCATACTATGCCCCCCACTGGCCAATTGCCATGCAACAACCTAGTTGACTTTTCAAAAAGAATGGGCAAAGCACAGGTTCCCTTTAAAGCCAAATGATAAAGTTTTAGTTATTGAACACAGCTTATCAAGAAGGAAGCACACAGGCATCAGCTGCTACAAAAGCTTGTCCAACATAAAACTGCATAAAGGCTTCTATTTATTTATATATTTATTTTTTACCACTAAGTATGTCAGTTATAGCATGATGTTTTAGAAAATTCACTGTTTAAAAAGTAAATACATACGTATATTATAATACAGTCACCGTATGAAAATGAGTGACTGTTGAATGACTATGATTGAACACACAGAATTTCTACTTTATTTTCTAACTAGTGAAAATGTCAAAGGGCCTTTTGCCCTTGATAAAAGCTTCCATTAGTCCCCACTGATACCATCACCTTAGTTTTAAAAATAAAAATGAATGTTTGATAGGAATGTTTCTCTAGTACTGTGTGTCCATTCATTTCCAGAGTGTAATGAGCTTCAATGTACGTAAGCCATATACCAAAGCTTTCAACGCTAATGACTATTTGTAATATTCAATGTCATTAGAGTGCCTGAAGGGAAAATATATTACTTTTCACACAGTGGCCTCTGGTGGTAGCTCATTAAATTACCAGAGTAAAGTTTCTGTTACAGGACAACCTGGGAATGTAGAATACACTATATCCTTTTACAGGCAATATTGATGTAAAGATAAAACAGAAGCATCCATTATTTTATCTTTATTACAGTGCTTAAAGATACACTTCTAAAAAAAAAAAAAAAATACGAAAACAAATTAAACAAAAACACCACTAAAGAACTTAATGTGGTTATAATTCTCTCGTTATTGATTTTGTCTCCTGTCTTTTTTCCCCAGAACAAAATACTAAAAACTGTATACAACATTGCCCAAGAGGCTTCAGTTCTATTTCATGCAATCCAGCCACAAGGACACTGCAGATTCACAAATAGAAAGCAATAATGTTGTACTCACTGTAAAATCCTTTTCCCCCAGGTGTCCATTTGAGGTTTGAGGCGGTATGGAAAATAAGCAACCAAGGGTTATATTGCTGCCTATAGGAGAAACTTACACTAGGCACATAGAAAACTGAAGGACAGTCCCTTATAACCCCTCCCATCTGCTCAGATGTAGTAAGCAGTCTAAAGAGAAAAGCATTGCATATAGGAGGAAGCTGTGTCCCTAAAAGGACTCACTGCCCTAGCAGTGTGGGAATTAATGGGAAAAAGAGGCACTTTATCTTGTAACACATGTAGCCATGTACTTAGCTAGAGATAGAGAGATAATTAGGACACTGTGCTGCAGTGTCCTCTGTGCTGCAAATGCACTTTTGCTGAATGGGGAATGGGTTAACACTTCCCCTCCTCCATCCACCAGGCTGAGCTGACAAGCAGAAGGAGCTCAAGAGACTTGATGGTTGGCAGCTTTGAATAATTGGAGAGGACGTTCAGGAAATTAACTTTACTACGGCAGTCTTTGGTCCATTGGACTACAATGCCCAATGCAAGCTGGTTATAAGGGGAGAGAGTTGTGTTTTCTCAGGCTGAATGCCTAGGAAATATCTCTTTGCTGCGAGGAGACTGAGGTGTGCATCCTACTGCTTGTGTGCACATCATGCTGCCACAAGCCTGCAGCCATATGTGCAGAGGACCAGAGTTGCTCCAGGCAGATTCAGAAGTGAGCTGACATCTGAACAGTGGGACCCCTGTTGCTATATCACTGGGACTGGTGAGAGGACACTGCTGCCATTAACCTGCTGCTGCTAGCAGAAACTGAGCACATAGAGACTGGCCATTTAACTAGCAGCATGATTTGCTGCATGCAGACTTTATTGGGACTGTACTTATGTGCACCACTGTAAAGACTGGGCCCCAATGCTGGCCAGCTGAAGAAATAGGGCTAAAGACTGCCCACTCAGATAACTGCTTCACAAGAACTTTTCTTATTGCTCATAGTAAGATTCCTCTTTAGGGAGTTTAAATTTCATTACTGCCATTTATAAAGGGTGCACTCTAAAGTGGATATAGCCTACTGTTAACAGAGGAGTTATTGCAGTATTGATTATCATTGTGTTTACTGTTTTCTACTGTCATTACTTATTGTTGATATTAGGTTCATTTACCACTAACCAGTCTGATGTAGACATGTGCAGAACGAAAAAAAATTGTTTACTTTTGGATGGATTCACAGGGGCAATTAAGAGCGCTCCATTGCCCCATGTGAGGAAGTCTATTCAGTCTAAACATACATCAGGTTGGAGGAAATAGCGGTGATGTCAGCACTCCCGGCGGGGCGCAGGACGATAATTTCTGAATGCCTGATGTATTCATTTTACTTGTAAGTAGAATACTGTTATTTTAATAAATTTCTCTTCTCTGTGAAAAACAATGACAGTTGCTAATAGAGATGTAAGAGTTCTGGTCCCCCTCTTGGACCACACCATTGAAGCAATTGTATTATTGTTATTATGGAATTACAGATTAGACATTCTTATAATAATGTCAACAAAAGTTAGATTTTATTTCCATCATTTACACTTTCAAAATAACAGAAAACAAAAAAATGGTGTCTGCAAAAGTTTGGGCACCCTGCAGAGTTAATATCTTGTACTGCCCCCTTTGGCAAGTATTACAGCTTGTAAACGCTTTTTGTAGCCAGCCAAGAGTCTTTCAATTCTTGTTTGAGGTATCTTTGCCCATTCTTCTTTACAAAAGTCTTCCAGTTCTTTGAGATTTCTGGGCTGTCTGTCATGCACTGCTCTTTTAAAGGTCTATCCATAGATTTTCAATTATGTTGAGGTCAGGAGATTGTGAAGGCCATGGCAAAACCTTCAGTTTACGCCTCTTGATGTAATCCCCCGTGGATTTCGAGGTGTGTTTAGGATCATTATCCATTTGTAAAAGCCATCCTCTCTTTAACTTAAGCTTTTTCACAGATGGCATCAAGTTACCATCCAAAATTTGCTGAAATTTTATTGAATCCATTTTTCCTTCTACTCGTGAGATGTTCCCTGTGCGACTGCAATACAACCCCAAATCATGATTGATCCACCCCCATGCTTAACAGTTGGACAGAGGTTCTTTTCATTAAATTCTGTTCCCCTTCTTTGCTCATTCCGGCCAAAAAGTTCAATTTTAACCTCATCGGTCCACAGAACTTGTTTCCAAAATGCATCAGGCTTGTCTATATGTTAATTTGCAAAGTTCAAACGCTGATTTTTGTGGTGAGGACGTAGAAGAGGTTTTCTTCTGATGACTCTTCCATGAAGACCATATTTGTACAAGTATCTCTTTATAGTGGAATGGTGTACCACAACTCCAGTGTCTGCCAGATCTTTCTGGAGGGATCGTGCAGTCAAACGTGGGTTTTGAATTGTTTTTCTCACAATCCTGCAAGCTGTTCTGTCTGATATTTTTCTTGGTCTTCCAGATCTTGCTTTAACTTTGACTGTTCCTGTTGACTGGCATTTCTTAATTACATTCCGAACAGAGGATATTGACATATGAAAATGCTTTGCTATCTTCTTATAGCCTTCTCCAGCTTTGTGAGCGTCAACTATTTTCAGTTTTCTAGACAACTGCTTAGAAGATCCCATGGTGCTGATTGTTGGGGCAAGGTCAGATGAGTCTGGGCATTTAAATCTTTGAGATTGACATCACCTGGTCTTCCCAGACGATGATTGAGAACAATCCATGACACTGTCAGGTCTCAGCCTTGCAAAGGGGGCAGTGCATGCTATACATTCTGCATGGTGTCCAAACTTTTGCAGACACCATTTTTTTGTTTTCTGTAATTTTGAAAGTGTCAATGATGGAAATAAAATCTAACTTTTGTTGACATATTATAAGCATGTCTAATCTGTAATTTGATGCCTTTTGGAGATTTTTCCATCTTTCCTTGGCTTCTTTATGCACATTAATACAAATTTTTACCTGGGGTGCCCAAACTTTCGATCACCACTGTATATATGTGCAGCGCTAAGATAAAAATTATAAATCAATGTAAACTGTATGACCAAGTTCCAAAGTCACTGTGACAGTGCATATTTAAAACAGTCCCATGCAGAAGTAAAGTTCCCCTTAGACATAAGTGGAGACAGCCACCAATAATAGATTACGCGAGCTGACAGTCTGATAGGTGGAGTATAATTGATAGCTGGTAAGTAATACTGCAGAGGAGAAATTTCACCAATCATCCAAACGTGCAGCAGCTTACCAGAAGGTGTAGATCCCCACAGCAGAGATCCACACTAGCTCTAATGGCATCCAATAGATCTGGGCGTCAATCCTTAAATGATATCCACTCTCAGTAGATTTAATCAACCTCCAGATACACGGACTGTATATACGCAAAATTGTACTCCTTGCAGAGCTCAACAGCAGAAAACAGTCACCGCCAGCCAAATAATAGAAAAAACATAAAAGAAACCTCTTATAGTGTAGTAAGGTAAATAATGACTTTTAATTAAGCAGTAATAAATCCACTCACATTAAATCCAAATAAAAACAGCGCCCCCTGAAGACGTCAGCCTGGCTGAGGTCGGGCTCTGCTATCCGTACCAGCAATCACCGCACAGTGGGATCACCTCCATGGGATTGATGCTGCGTTGTTTTTATTTGGATTTCATGTGTGTTGCAAGCAGTGTTTAGAAGAAAAAAAACCATCCCACTCCTAACTAGAGGGGCGGGTCCTGCGTCTGTCAATGAACTTCAGATAAAAGGATTTTACGGTAAGTCAAAAATCCAGTTTTCTCTATCGTTCATTGACAGACACAACTTCATATCTTCTTGACCATTGAGACGTCCCAAAGCAGTATTTGCATGAGGGGTGGGAAAAACAATGCAAAGAAAGAACGTAATTTCCCAAAGGCTAAACTTAGCCAACCAGGTAACATGGAGCTCAACCAGGAACAACTGGAAAAATTATGCAATTATGAAATAAATAACTGTGCTCAAACAAGTGACACACACATAATTAACCACTTGCCGTCTGCTCACTAGAGCTCTACTGCGGCAAAGTGGCTCTTGTAGGTCTGACAACGTAGACCTACGTCGGCAGACACTCCCCCCTTCTCGGCGGTGTGCGCGCGCCGCCGGAGGCTCGCTCCCACTGTAGTCAGTCACAGCGGTAGTCGGGCCAGGGAAGGAGCAGCAGCGATCGCCGCTGCTCTTCCCCGATCGTCGGGGAATCGAGTCTGGAGATCCGCCCGCTTGTGTAAACAAAGCGGGCGGATCTCCTAAGTGACAGGCAGGGTCAGATTGCAGGGTTCAGCATAGCTGAACCTGCGATCTGTCCTTGTGTCACTCAGTCACCTCCCCCCCACACACGTCAGTAAGCACCAGGCATACATTAACCCCTCCCTCTCCAATAAAATTAACCTCTTCCCTGCCAGTGTCATTTTTACAGTAACAGTGCATATTTATAGCACTGATTACTGTAGTAATGTCACTGGTACCCCCAAAAGTGTCAAAAATGTCAGTCAAGGGTCTGATCTGTCCGCCGCAATGTCGCAGTCCCGCAAAAAAAAAAAAATCGCAGATCGCCGCCATAACTCGTTAAAAAAAAAAAACACCAAAAATGACAGAAATCTTTCCCTTAGTTAGTAAACGCAATAACTTTTGCGCAAACCAATCAAAATATGCTTTTTGCGATTTTTTTTACCAAAAATATGTAGCAGAAAACAAATTGGCCTAAAGTGATAAAAAAATTTGATTTTTAAATTTTTTTGGGGGGAATTTCATATATAAAAAATGTGAAAAATATTGTTATTTTTTCAAAATCGTCACTTTTTTTTGTTTATAGCGCAAAAAGTAAAAATTGCACAGGTGATCAAATACCACCAAAAGAAAGCTCTGTTTGTGGGAAAAAAAAGGGACATAAATTTCGTTTGGGTACGGCGTTGCATGACCGCGCAATTGTCAGTTAAATTCGCACAGTGCCGAATCACAAAATGTGGCCCAGACGTAAGACAGCAAAATCCTCCGGTGGTAAAGTGGTTAAACACAAAGTGAATTAATATTGTGCAAAAAACGTGAAAAGTAAATATTTATAAGTCTCTGGTGTGAAGGAGCCACATGGGATATCCCAATCTCAAGGTGATTCCTTTAGGAGAAACTGCTGTGGTTCATGCAGGTATAGTACACCTTCACCGTGGGACTTCCACCCAGTGTATACAAGTGCTGCTTACCAGAAAAATCAGACCCCTTAATTACAGGGGGTCAGATCAAGCGATGTTCCCAGCTCAATGTTTCTGTTATGAAAGCACTTCCAATAGTAAAGACACCACCACAAGTTTCAGGCTGGTAAATCTCTGAGATATGGCTAATGTTTGCTGTATTATAATCAGCCAATAGCTCAAACTCGGACAGGCAAAGATGTATTCGGAGAGACAAGAGAAGAAGCTCTCATGGCGTAGTATCACAATTTAATGTTTATTAAAAAGCAAAGATTGCACTTACAACAAGCGTCTTCAATATTAGCCGATATATGGTGACAGTCGAGGTTTCCAGCAGGGGACGCCGTTTCCGCATTCCACCTGTGCTCCAAGGAAACCGGAAATGGTGTATTGTGATCCCACGTCCTGATGCATTTCATCAGCACGCAGCCAACGTCATCAGGGGTCATCACGTTTTTTGCACAATATTATTTTACTTTGTGTTTATATAATTATGTGTGTGTCACTTGTTTGAGCGCGGTTATTTTTTTAATAATTTTTACATATTGGAAGTTTTTTCACGTTTTTATACGTTGCTGCTCACTTGTTGGGATAATAAATCCCCATGCACATTGTCATTTTCAGCAAATACCTTAAGTTTATTTAATTTCACGACCCCTGAGTGGGATTCTCACTTTAATTTTAGTTTTACATATTCACATATAAGCATCTTTTGCGCAGGTGGTTTAGTGATTAAGACTAAATATTTATTCCACAGGAACAACTGGAGCTTACCTAAAACCAACATACACCCTCAAAGAGAATAATGTCTCATTTAAACAGCAGCCTGCAAAACCTTGCGGCCAAAAGAATCATCCAAGGATGCCAACACAGCTACCTTGTATATTTTTGTGAACGTGTGCACCAACGACCAAGTTGTCGCCTTGCAAACTTGCATCACTGAGGCCTGATGGGGAAAAGCCCAAGAGGCACTCAGCGCCCTAGTAGAATGCGCCTTCACAGGAAAAGGAAGAACCTGACCCTTCAATAAATAGGCCTGATCCACCGTCTGCCTGATCCATCTGGATATGGTCATAGCAGACGCAGCCAATCCTTTTCGTTCAAGGTCCTTCGGTAAGGACAAAGAGAGTCTTATTTCATGAAAGATTCAGGAGCCGCCAGTTAAGCTCTAATTGCCTGAACCACATCCAAAGAATGCAAAGTAATTTCCTTTGGATGCTTGGGCTTAGGACAGAGTGAAGGCAACACAATGTCTTCATTCAGATGAAAATCAGAAACCACCTTAGGAAGAAACGACTGATTAGGTCGAGGTACCACTTTATCTCTGTAGACCACCAGATAAGGTGAACGGCAGGACAGCGCCACCAATTCAGATACTCTGTGGGCAGAAGTAATTGCCACCAAAAAGACAACCTTCTGTGACAGAGTAAGCAGAGGAATCTCCCTAATGTTCTCAAAAGGGGAGGTTTTTGAAGAACAGATATTACCAAATTAAGATCCCACGGAGGTTGCAGGGATCGCCTTGGAGGAGCCATATGGCGAACCCCTTGAATAAAAGTGTGAATGAAAGCACGAGTAGCTAAAGGGCGTTGGAAAAATACAGCCAAAGCTGACACTTGGCCTTTGATAGTGCCCAAAGCCAACCGCTGTTCAACCCCTTTTTGAAAAAAGATCAAAATCCTAGCCACTGAAAACAGGCAAGGATGCACCTTCAATAAATTCACACCATGAGATGTACAATTTCCACGAACGATAATAGATCTTCTTGGAAGTAGACTTCCTGGCCTTCAACAGTGTAGGAATCACAGAATCAGAAAGACCTCCGTCCTTGTATACCTGGCTTTCAACAGCCACGCCATTAAAGCCAGCGACTGTAAAGCTGGCTGGAAGATCGGCCCTTGAGACAGCAGATCTTCCCTGAGAGGAAGTCTCCAAGGAGCATCGGCGACAAGCCTTACCAGATCTGCGTACCAAGACCGGCGAGGCCAGTCTGGGTCCACCAGAATGACTAGAATTCCTTCCACCTCTATTCTGCACAGAAGCCTCGGCAGGAGTTTCAGCGGAGGGAACACATAGATCAGCCGATACTGACCCCAAGGAGCCACCAGTGCGTCTGTGGCGTCAGCCAGAGCATACCTCGACCTGGCTACAAACTTCTGAACCTTCTCGTTGAGTCGAGAAGCAAACAGGTCGACATTGAGTGTCCCCCACCAGACACACAGGAGGTGAAACACATCCAGGTGCATGGACCACTCCCCCTGATCCAACACCTGACAACTCAGGTAATCTGCCTGCCAGTTTTCCACACCTGGTATGTGCACTGCAGAAAGGGCTGGAACAAACTATTCCGCCCATTTCAGGATCTCGACCACCTCCCGGGCTGCCAGGACACTCTTGGTGCCCCCGTGATGATTGATGTACGCCTTGGCCGTGACATTGTCCAATTGAATCCGGAGTTCCAGAATATTGATCGGAAGTGTGGACTCTTCTACTGTCCGGGACCCCTGGACACAGAGCTACCCCAGCACTCCACCCCAGCTGTACAGGCTGGCAGTCCAATACAGGGAAGGAAGGACTTGCCCTGGCATAGTGCTAATGAGTGAAGCCACCATAATAGGGCAGTCCTTGTGTTGTGACTTAACCGAATCATAGTGTCCAAAGGACTTTGGATCTTTGTTCCATTTGACAAGAATCTCCCTTTGTAAGGGTCTCATGTGGAACTGAGCAAACGGAACTGCCTCGAAGGTTGACACCATCAGGCTCCAAGGCCCGCATGCAAGTGTGCAGAGAGGACAGATTGCTGGCTAACAGCAAACAAATCGCCCCCCTGCAACTTTTGCAGTTTGTTCGGGGGAAAGAAAAACCTCAGCCGAAGCGGAGTCCAGAGTCAGGCCTAGATAATCCAGTCTTAAGGATGGTATCAGGGCAGATTTTTTTAAATTGATCTTCCAACCGAATTCTTGCAGAGTCCATACAGTAATTTTCAAGTCACCCAACAGGGCTGAATGTAAGTCTGCTCCTAATAGGAGATCGTCCAAGTACCCCAGTACCATAATCCCCCATAGTCGCAGTAATGCCAACGCCGGAGCCAACACTTTGGTGAAGACCCTGGGGGCGGAAACGAGACCAAAGGGTAACGCTACAAATTGATAATACTTTTCTCCAACGAAGCGAAGAAAACACTGGTGTCCAGCGTAAATAAGGATGTGTAGATATGCGACCTTGATATCTATGGAGGCCAAAAAGTCTCCTTGGTGTAGAGACGCCACTACCATGTGAATGGACTCCATTCGAAACTTCTGTACACGCACAAAGCGGTTCAGAGCCTTGAGGACCAAGACTGGATGTACTTTGCCTTCTTTCCTGGGCACAGTAAATAGGTTTGAATAGAACCCCTGAAAGCGTTCCCGAGAAGGAACCGGCACAATCATCCTTTGAGACAGCAAATCTTGTACCGCCTCTCTTAGATCCCTTAACCGGTCTGGAGATAGGCGTAGATTGGACGGGAAAAACCTGTCCGACAGTCGAGACCAGAATTCGATCTTGTAACCCTATCGGATCAGTTTGTGGAACCATTTGTCCTGAATCAAGGAAATTCATGGTTTTGGTAAGAAGCAAAGACGTCCCCCTACCCCAGAAACGGGTGAGGGCGTTCCTTCATGCAGATGAGTATTTGTCCGCAGATCCAGATTGGCCTGTTCTCGGCTTACCTGACCGTGGCTTCTTCCACTTCACCTTCTTTTCCCATTGTTGTTTCATGGTTTGCACACCTTAGCACCCCTTTTTGGGTCCACAGTTTTCCTCTCCCTGCTTGTACTTTCTGCCCTTACTGGCATAGATTCATTCATATTACTATCGCATATGGATTTTCATATATTTACGCGATATTCTGATACTCATACACATATATATTTATATTTTTCCAGTAATTGCTATACCATCAAGCAGGATGTGGTACCCATCACTTACGATTTCTCACCTGGCCCTCCATTCTGTTGCCGTGCATCCATGTCCCGTCAGCTCCCGGATCAGACTCGATTTTCCACCCTGGGACAGCGTTCATCCACTATTTTTCATTTTTTACCCAGCCGCATGTAAGTGCGACTCCCCCACTTGGGGTATACATATTATGTTGAATAGAACCCCTGAAAGCGTTCCCGAGAAGGAACCGGCACAATCATCCTTTGAGACAGCAAATCTTGTACCGCCTCTCTTAGATCCCTTAACCGGTCTGGAGATAGGCGTAGATTGGACGGGAAAAACCTGTCTGACAGTCGAGACCAGAATTCGATCTTGTAACCCTATCGGATCAGTTTGTGGAACCATTTGTCCTGAATCAAGGAAATTCATGGTTTTGGTAAGAAGCAAAGACGTCCCCCTACCCCAGAAACGGGTGAGGGCGTTCCTTCATGCAGATGAGTATTTGTCCGCAGATCCAGATTGGCCTGTTCTCGGCTTACCTGACCGTGGCTTCTTCCACTTCACCTTCTTTTCCCATTGTTGTTTCATGGTTTGCACACCTTAGCACCCCTTTTTGGGTCCACAGTTTTCCTCTCCCTGCTTGTACTTTCTGCCCTTACTGGCATAGATTCATTCATATTACTATCGCATATGGATTTTCATATATTTACGCGATATTCTGATACTCATACACATATATATTTATATTTTTCCAGTAATTGCTATACCATCAAGCAGGATGTGGTACCCATCACTTACAATTTCTCACCTGGCCCTCCATTCTGTTGCCGTGCATCCATGTCCCGTCAGCTCCCGGATCAGACTCGATTTTCCACCCTGGGACAGCGTTCATCCACTATTTTTCATTTTTTACCCAGCCGCATGTAAGTGCGACTCCCCCACTTGGGGTATACATATTTATGTTGTAGTCTCACAACTGCTGGCTAATTCCATGCATATCTACATTAGACTCATTCCAGTTTCTTATTTTTGTACAGGCATACTATCTCATGCTCCTGATGAGTGGGCAACTAGGACCCACGAAACGCGTCGAGCTTACACTCCAATTATGAGTTTATGCATGCTGTTCATTTTTATTCATGCTATTTATGCCATTACGCTTTTATGCTATGTATTGATGTCTGTTGTTAATATGCATTTTGATATGTAATATATGTACTAAATAAATTTGTTATTGTATACTTATGCTCCTCAATCATTCTTTGCATCCACCTCACTCAAAGTCCCACTGGGCGTCCTTTTTTGCTTTCCTATGAAAATTCGAGATGGAGGTGGTTTGCAATTGACAGTGCTTTTGACCATTTCTCTTTATTTAATGACCATGGCTTCTTGGAACCCCCAGAAGACCTGAATGGTTTAGCTCTTTTCTCTTGCCACCCGGAGCAGTAAATGAAGGCCCCCTTCTTTTACGCGGTGCCTTGCCCTTAGTGGATTGGGGTAGAAGAGTACTCTTCCCACCCGTAAGGACTTTGATCAACTCATCCAGGGAGGATCCAAAAACCTGTGCCTTGTAAAGGGAAGGTCAGAAACAGCCTTTTTGGAAGCCTGGTCCGCAGACCAGCTTTTCAGCCACACCATGCGTCTAATAGCAATCCCCACCGCAGACACTCTGGCTACCAGTGGAGCCGCATCCAGCGATGCATCACATATATATATATATATATATATATATATACAGAAGGGCTTGAACTATTTGGTCCATTAGCTCTATTAGGCCCGGTGAGAGCTGCTCCATTTCCAAGTCACCTTTTATGAACTTCGCCCATTCTGTGATGATCTGTGACACCCGAGTGATGACAAAGACCGGTTTTAGTATGGAGCCCGCTAAACACATGCAAATGGTGGGACAGATACTTAGTCAGTCTATCGACTGGGTCTGTAAATACTGGGGACTCTTCCACCAGGACCACAACTGGATGATCCACCTTAGGTGGCACGGTCCACCTAGTGGAAATCGCATCCGCAAAGGGGTAACGCCTTTTAAATGATTAGGCACCACTAACATTTGTTTGATGTGACCTCACTGTTCATTGACAATGTTGTCAAAAAGTTCAGGATAGGGAAACACCTTGCCCGACTTCTGGGATTTGTGGGTGCCAAAAGACACTTGCGTCCCTGACGCTGAAGACTTATCCGCCATTTTTAAGGTTTCCTGCACCGACACTATAAGTGCCTCCACCGGCGTGCTTTCCCGTGCAGCAGCTGACGAGAAAATGTCCTCCTCGCCGTCAGAATGTGAAGACACAGATCCACCAGGATGGTATGCGTCCGCAGAGGCCACATCCACCTCAGAATCTGAGGATACTACAGAGGGAGGTGAAGGCAAAGGGCACTTTTGGCTAGTGGAATTTTTTAAAACAAAATCCACTTTTGACACCAGGCTTTTCAAAACTGCTGTAAAAGCAGACAGGGGATGCGACCCAGAGGGTCCCGCAACCACACTAAGGCGGTCTGTAGGTGAGATTTGGTCCTGGGACTCCATTAGCACCGAGTATAAAAAAAAAGGCAGTGTCACTTTACGAAAAGTCGCAAAAAACGCGATCCGCACTGCTGCACCAGTGGTACCACAAGTCGCAGCTCTAGCACAGCCTACAGCAGGGCGAGTGAGGAATACCTACAGGGACCCCAGAAACATACCACCAAAACGGTTTGGAGGTTTTAGGAACATTCTGTGCAGAGAACAGAAATGATCTGACACAGGAAACAGAAAAGTACCTGGGTCATGCCTAGAGCCCCTAGCTTCTTCCTTGCTGTCCAGTCAAATGGCCGCCCCATGCATTTCTATGGGGAACTACCAAAATATGGCTGCCCATGCATTTTAATGAGAACATGATTTACATTTATGCAGAGCAGAAAGCCTACAGCAAAATGGCAGCCCCCACAGCACGCCATGCAGTTTCCAGGACCCCCAGAGGTAGGAACCTGCTTGTTGGGAGAGCAGACAGCAAAGGGGGGCCTAGTATCACTGAGAGGCCAAGGGAACTGAGGGATACCCAAGGGTCTGACTTTCCCAGGGAGGGGGCTCAGATCCACCCTGAGACCGCCAGAGAATTGGGGGGACACTTACTCACCATACCATGGCATCATGTGGGCGCCACTCCGAACAGGCTACCTCTCCACCCGGGGTGGGGGTGCTGACAGCCAAGGGGTATGCTGCAACTCAGGGAATCCCAGGTCGTGTGCGTCCAGGTGAGGTGTTTCACTCGCGGGCCCGCCCTAGTCCATCGGGGCTCTGTCCTGGCGAGGCCTAGTGCTTGACTATAACCTGCTCCACTTGCTAGCCCGGCTGGGGGACCTTAAGGATCTAGGTTATCCAGTTCGAAACCCAGTCGGCAGTTGCTTGTAGTTCTCTCAGGAACACTAGCTAAAAAAAAGTCTTACAAAAAAAGGTTCCCAAAAACAAACAGCTTAGACCAAAGTCCCAGCAAGGAACTAGGTCCTACTCCTAAACTAGGCAGAAACAAACTGAGGGCTATAGCAGAGTAAGTGGGTGTATGCCTGCAGGGACTGCCCCATAGGCATGGTAAAGTTTTTTTCCTGCCTAGTGTCCTACTCCTGTAGGGGGCAGCATAACCCAATGGTCAAGAAGATCTGGAGCTGCGTCTGTCAATGAACGATAGAGAAAGCACTTTTTCCCCAGGTGGATGACAACTTTTGTTTGCACGAGGCACATTTCCTTTTGGGAACTTCCCCTGGGACCGCTCCAACTTTATCTTCACGGCTATCACGTACCTGGTCCTGAAGATGAAATGCTGAGAGGGTTCTCCTTGTGGCTAGGTGCTCGGTGTCCCTGAAGGTGGAAACAGGGAACACGAAGCCCAGAGAAGCAGGGAATGCCGGTTGTGCCACGGATGAGAGATGCAGGTGTGGCAATCTCTCCGTAGGTGGATAACAGATGAGGTGAGCAGTAGGACCCAGTGAAGCTGATGATAGTGCAGACTGCACACAGCAGGAAACAGGTTGTAATGGCTCCAGTAAGCTGGATACAGCAAATGGGTATTGCAGGCTGGAGCTACAGGTGAGTACTGCAGGTGGGTACAGCAGGCTGGGTATTTCAGGTAGGCACCAGGGCGAATCACAGCAGACAGTATGAAGCAGGAAACATAGTCAGAGATGGTTGCCAAGGTCGTTAAGCCAGTAGTCAGCAGACAGAAGAGCAGGAACTTAGTCAGGCAAGCCAAAGTCATTCACAGGACAAGAGACAAGAGCAGATCCATGGGCTATCCGAGGTCAGAGCTGGGGGAGAGACAAGAGGTATCCAAAAGGCAGGCCGGGTCAGTAACAGATGATCAGAAGCATAAGCACACACACACAGGAATAGGAAGCCAAAGACCAGCCAGCAATGTCCATGTGCTGCAGTCACTCTTTTAAAGGCCAGAGGGCGCCAAGATCTGACAAGCATTGCGTGAGCCAACACACACACCTCTTTGCCGTGGTGAATGTGCGTTCACAATACGTGTGCGTGCATTTGTGCGAGTGCGGCCATATTGGAAATTGGCCGCCATGCCAGGCCTACGGGTAACTCACCTCTGGCTTGTCTCCTGACAGTGCCAACCCCCCCCCCCCCCATGGATGGCCAAACGTGATATCTTTTTAGGGTTTCCGTTGAAGAACTCACGCAGCAATCTGGGAGCATGAATATTCTCTTCGGGCTCCCAGGAATTCTCTTCAGGGGGGTAACCTTTCCATCTGACAAGATATTGAGTTTGCCTTCCTCATTTTTTGCAATCAAGAATTGTTTCTACCTCAAATTCAGTATCCTCGCCCACTGTAACAGGTGGTGGTGGTGGGTCTTCTCTTCCCGAAAAACGGTCTGAAGAGGCAAGTTTCAGAAGAGACACATGAAAAACCAGGTGGATTTTGTAAGATTGTGGAAGTGTCAGTTCAAAGGCCACAGGGTTTATCACTCACTCTCCTTATCTCAAATGGCCCAATGAACCTTGGACCCAGCTTTTGTGAAGGGCAGGGGAGTTTCAAATTAGCCGTAGATAGCCAGACCCTGTCTCCAACTTTCAAGCCTGGATTCCCGCTCCTCTTCTCATCGTAGCACCTTTTATAATCCTCCTGAGCATTTGAAATGCCTCCTGAAGAACCTGATAGTTGGTTAGGATGGAGGTTATTCTGTCTTGAACTGCGAGCACAGGAGTTTCAGGCAACACGTAGAAAGGATGGATGATACCCATAGTTGGCCCAGAATGTAGTCTGGTTGGTGGCAGCGTGAACTGAGTTATTATAGGCAAATTCGGCACAGGGTAACAGAGATACCCAATTATCTTGTGAGAAAGTGGAAAAACACCGAAGGTACTGTTCGAAGGTTTGGTTGGTTCTTTCCGTCTGGCCGTTGCTTTGGGGGTGGTAAGATGAGGGTAGGCAGACACCAATGTCTAAGGCTCTGCAAAGGAGTTCTCCAGAATCTGGAGGTAAATTGTACTCCTCTGTCAGAGACTATTTTTCTGGGCAGACCATGGAGCCTTACTATCCCCTTTATAAAGGCATGGGCTGTGTCTGCGGCAGAGGGAGTGCCCACCATAGGTACAAAATGTGTCATTTTAGACAATAGGTCTATTATTACAAAAATGTGAATCCCTCAGGAAGGGGGTAGATCCACAATGAAGTCCATGGACAGCATTTTCCAGGGAAGGTACAGGACTGGTAAGGGTCTTAACAGGCCCCAGACTTTAGTGTTACTCCCTTTGCTGCGAAGGCAAGTTGTGCAGAAACCAACATAATCTTTGCAGTCCTGGCTCAAGCCTGGCCACCAGAAGGACTGTTGGACAAGTTTCGAGGGTCTTGTGTACCCCAAAATGACCGGCTAGTTGATGATCATGACATGCTTTAAGGACTAAAGTTCTGGTCCCATGTGGTACAAAAATGTTTTCGTTATGCCAGAAGAATCCATCTTGCTTCCTTAAAGTTAAAACTTTAGTTTCCAGGCATTGGGCAGATGCTAGCTGTATGGCTGACTTTATATTAGGTAGTATTAGTAAAGAATTTTGGGAGGATAGGATTGTGCTGGAAGATGCTACTTCAGGAGTTTCCAGGAACATTCTAGGGAGAGTGTCAGCTTTGCTATCCTTGGACCCCGGGCGATAAGTAATGTGAAAGTTAAACCGGGAGAGAAACAGGGCCCACCATGCTTGCTGGGTTCTAAGCAGTTTGGCAGTCCTGAGGTGTTCCAAATTTTTGTGATCAGTAAAGATCATCACAGTGTGGGCAGCAACCTCCAGCAGGTATCGCCATTCTTCTAAAGCCTTCTTGATGGCCAACAGCTCCCGGTCACTGACATCATAATTATTTTCTGCTTAACTTAATTTTCTTGAAAAGAAGGCTACTGGGTGGAGCAAAGCTTTAGGCCCTTGGCGCTGTGATAAGATTGCTCCAACAGCAACCTCCTGAGGCGTCTACCTAAAGGACGTAGGGTAGAGTGGGTTCTGGGTGCTGTGATACTGGAGCAGAAGTTAACAGGGCTTTAAGTTTATCAAAGGCTTCCTGGGCGTCCTGAGACCACTGAAAACAAGAGTGTTGTCGTGATGGGGGCAATGATGGCTGAGAACCCTCTGATGAACCTTCTGTAGAAATTAGCGAATCCTACAAATCTTTGGATTCCTTTTTTATCCACTGGAGCAGGCCACTCAAGAATAGAAGACACCTTCTGGGGGTCCATGGCGATTCCATTGGTGGATATTAACAATCCCAGGAATTGGATGGCTTGTTTCTCAAACTCACATTTCTCTGCTTTTGCAGAGTCCATGTTTTCTAAGAGTAGTTAAGACTTTCTTCACATGTACACAGTATAGTTTGAGTGATGCAGAGTCAATATAGACAATCAGAAAGTGATCCAGGTATTCTCTAAAGATGTAATTTACGAAATGCTGGAAAGTTTCTGGGGCATTACATAATCCAAAGGGCATGACAAGATACTCAAAATGTCAGAAACGGGTTCGGAAAGCTGTCTTCCCCTCTCTAATCTGGACTAAGTTATAAGCATCCAGGAGATCTAGTTTGTAAAAACTTGGGCAGTCCGAAATCTTTAAAAAAGTTCTGGTACTGGGTGAAGTGGATATAGATTTTTAAAAGTAACTTAATTTAATTCTCTGTACTCCACACAGGGCCTAAGTGTGTGGTCTTTCTTTTCAACAAAGAAGATCCCCATGCCTACTGGGGAAGAGGATGGGCGAATAAATCCTTTGTCTAGATTTCCGTCAATGTAGAAACGTAGAGCTTCCAATTCCATCTCGGATAGTGGGAATATCCGGCCAAAGGGAATTTCTTCACCTGGAAGCAATTCTATGGGACAATCATAGGGCCCATCGGCTGGCAAGACATCGGCTCTCCTCTTATCAAACACGTCTAGAAAGTTGTGATAACTGGACAGGACAAGCTGGCTGCTACCAGATACTGATTGAATGGTCATGCAACTGGAAGAGCTCAGGGACTCGGGTACAAAACAATAATGGTGGCAGTAGGCAGAGGAAAATATGATCGCCTCCTTAGACCAGTCAATCCTGGGTGTATGAGCTCGCAGCCAGAGGATGCCCAAAATCACAGGAAACATTCAGGAGCAAAGGACATCAAAGTACAGGAATTCCTGATGTTCAGAGTCAGTTATAGTCATGTAACAAAATATGGTGTAGCGCTAGTATACTAATTCTTTGAACTCGACAGTCCATATGAACAATAAACACAAATAGTTGGAAGGATAGGTCTGTCAAAAGAAAGGAGGAAGGAAGTGCTCCCCGAATCTCGTATCAAACTTTCACCATCCTGAAATCCAGTGTATGGAGACCACCACCAAGTAGAAAAAATGGCCCCTTACCGCAACGCAATGATCCCCACCACAGAGATCATTGACAGCTTATATTGGAAATCAGATAGACCAAGTAGATGACAGTCCAGCTCACTAGGAAGATTTCAATGGCTCCACTCGATGTGAGTACATAAATAAAAAGAAGGGACAACTCCCATGGTGAAGTACCGTCACACATTTATTTAGACCAAAAAGTAGGTGGCAACTCACATTTAGATGGAGATATTACAGCATATATCTCGAGGGAGCAATCCTAGGACCTGGTTCCTAACCAAGAAGATGGCCGCCGCGTCCCCTTGTGTATCTCAGCGTGGCGTGCCGCAGGCTCCTCCTACGCGTTTCGTCAGCCAATTGACGTCGTCAGGGGGTGTGGCCTGCGGTGAGCCATCAATATTTATATGCTGAGCGAGGCGGAAGGGGCGGGATAACTAGTCAACGACCTGAATCACGGAAGTTGCGCAGTTGCGCTCCAACAACCGGATATGACGGATCGGACTTGACATGATCCGGAACAGGAAGCCAGTACATCACATGCCAGCATCCCTGATACCGGAATCAACACGGTCAGAAGCCGGAAGCCAGCAGTTTGCGTGCCAGCACCCCGGAAATCAAACCGTTATTAACAACATGTCAATTAAAAATTAATTAATTGCACGTATAGGGACTCCAAGGTCGCTGATGACCAGCGCATCTCGATAGTCCCATATAAGTGAGATCTCGATCCATATAGCAGGACCAAAGATTTTAATACTGTCTCACCGAAAGGACACTCATGGTTCTAGAGTGCATAAGTACACTTAAATGACACTACCGCTTAGGACACAAAAGAGGATACAGCGCCATCCCCCGGTCGGAAACAGGTCTCAATGGATAACTCCTCTCACAAATGCAAAGTTACAACCACATTAATAAAACATATACAATACAGATAAAAATATAATTAAAAATGCATATCCTATATTGCAAGAGATATAATAAAACCCCATAGTAAATTAATAAATTCATAAAACTTGAGCATAACGGCAAACATAAGACATATTGGGACATCAAATAACCACTCCATTCAAGCGTTGTTAATGAAGGAATTGATGTCCCAATCTATGTTTAACCCGTGGGGGGCATATGTTTTTAACCGATATA
This sequence comes from Pelophylax lessonae, assembly GCF_965119305.1. Lineage (NCBI taxonomy): Eukaryota > Metazoa > Chordata > Amphibia > Anura > Ranidae > Pelophylax > Pelophylax lessonae. The sequence continues at coordinate 496,868,275 of NC_138770.1, read as the reverse complement.
TCCAGCTGGTCTCCAACTGGGAGACCCCCCTGGTACGGTTACTGCCCCTCCAGCTCCCTGAAAACTTATCAATGCCGAGGAAGACCGTGCCCTTTGGGTCCCCTCCATGGCAAAGATCATAGTGCCGTGAGACACTGTGTTTCGGGAACAGTTTAAAAATGTTTGCTACATGCTCCTGTAAACGTACATGTAACTTACGAATTGTACGGCCCACATATTCAAGGCCACAGGGGCAACACAACAAATAGACAACATGTCTGGTGGTACAAGTAATGAACGGCTTAATCCTAAAACTTTGTTGGGTGGCATTGGAGGTAAACGACTCAACCCGCCTCTCATTGCAAGCATTGATCTTACAGATGGCACAGCGTCTACATCGGTAAAACCCCCCTCTCTGCTGGAAAAACGAGATGGTGGTAGGCGCATCCAGAATGTTAGGGGCCACTTGTAGCCTCAATGGAGGCACCCCCCTAAAGATAATCTTAGGGGCCGCCGGCAGCACCGGCCCCAACAGACTATCACTTTTCAGGATATGCCAGTGTTTGCGAATTATTTTCTTAACTGAAAAGTGCTGGATCGAGTACGAGGAGAAAAAGGCATGTTCAAAATCTCTATTCTCCCCCCGTATCCTCGGTTGTAGGAGGTCATCCCTATTCCGGCTATCTGCTTGCACCAGGGCCTTTTCCAGCTCCTCTTTATTATAGCCTTTTTCCAAAAATTTGGATGTAAGGACACTGGCCTCCTGCAGAAAATCGGATCTGTTAGAACAGTTCCTTTTAAGTCTGAGGAACTGACTGACAGGAAAGGATTTAAGCCACGCCACATGGTGGCAGCTGGATGTGTCAATAAATCCGTTCCTGTCAGTCTCTTTAAAAAACGTGGAGGTTTCGAGGGCACCGCCCACTACCTTGATTTTGAGGTCCAAAAAATGGATCTCAGATCTACTACTTTCGTGGGTGAGTCTGATGCCCCTGTCATTATCATTGAGCATCGAGATAAATGAGTCGAGAGGCTCCACATCTCCATCCCACAAGAGGAGGATGTCATCGATGTACCTCCGCCAGAGGACAACCTCTGGCCTTGGAACGTCACCGATGACATCCTCCTCCCACTTCGCCATGAATAAGTTGGCCATACTTGGCGCAAACTTGGCGCCCATGGCCACACCCCTATTTTGCCTGTAGTACGTGTCCCCAAACCAAAAGAAGTTGTGGGCCATGGCGTAGTCCAACAGGGTCAAGATGAAACGACCCTGGAAACCCAACATAGTACTATGTCCCAAAAAGTACTCGACAGCTTCCCTTCCATGCTGATGCGAAATCACCATGTAGAGTGACGAGACATCAGCAGTGGCTAGGATATAACTGTCTTTCCACTCTATGTCTTTCAAAAGATTGATCACTTGCATAGAGTCCCTCAGAAATGAGGGAGTTTTTGTCACCAAGGGTTGCAGAAAGAAATCGATGTATTTCCCCACCCGGAAGGTAACCGAATCAATGCCACTAATGATCGGCCTCCCGGGTGGGTTCACCGCATCCTTATGCACCTTGGGCAAATAGTACATGATTGGAACTCTAGGGGCAGATGGTACCAAAAAGGATTTCTCCTTTTTGGTAAGAAGTTTCCGATCAAACCCCTCCTCCACCAATGCTAAAAGCTCGTTCTTATAGGCAACCGTAGGGTTGCCTCTGAGGGGCACATAGGTGTCACGATCGGACAACAACCTGTCCATCTCTCTATTATAGGCAGAGGTGTCCAGAATAACTATCCCTCCCCCCTTATCAGCTGGTCTCACAACAATATCACTACGCTCTTTTAGGGAGCGCATCCCTCGTTTAAACATAGCTGTTTGGTGCACGTTTTTGAGACTCAGCTTGTCGAGGTCCTTGGCCACTAAATCCAGAAACACCGTCAAGGTAGGGGCCAAAGGACCAGGAGGGTTGAACAGTGAGGCATTTGCAAATGAAGTGGATTTCACACCCATATTATACTCCATCCTGGAAACCGTCGGGTTCCCCAGAAAATGTCTCTTAACACTCATTTTGCGCACATATTTCTGCAGATCTATGAATGTGTCAAATTTGTTGAGAGGTCGGGGAGGGGCATATTTTAGAACATGATTCAGTACATGTTTCTCCTCAACCGAAAGGGAGGCGGTGCTAAGATTAAACAGACCCTGGTCTCTCAATGCCGACTTCTTTTTGTCGCGGACCCTCCTCCCCCCTCTAGTCCCTCTCTTCCTTCTTTCTGCCTTTTGCTTCTTGGGGTACCCCCCTGAAAAGGGGTATTGTATTGTTTGTGTGGGCCCTGTCCCCCAGAAGCATTAGAATGTGCGGGTTGTAATGGGCGATAATTTTGTGGGTTATGAGCCCATTGCTCCCCCCTATTTTGATAATAGGGTCCCTTAGGTTGAAAAGAGGGCGTAAAATCTCTTTCCTGTGGGTGTGAGGTGATATATTGGGTTCCACCCTCAAATTCCCCCTGTAAAGGCAGGAATCTGTTATCAGAGGCAGGAAAATTCCCTCCTTGCTGAGAGGCTGCTCTGCCCCTACCTCTAGCCCTGCCTCTTCCTCGACCACGTCCACGTCCACGCCGGGGCTGCACCCAGGTGTCAGATGTGACGTGGGGATAATGAAACTGCCCCGATGGTAACGTGACTTCCATGGGGGTACTAGGGGGAAGAATAGAAGGGGGATTTTGCGCCTCATTAGGGGCTGGACCTACAGGCCCTCGATTAGCTTGCCATTTGAAGATAAGTTTGTTCTTATAGTCCCCACTATCCCTTAAGAACTTTTTTCTTTTCTTATTTTTCTGCTCTATATCCTCTTTCTCCAAGTGCTTTTTCAGGGAGTCAGATTTTTGTTTATATGAGTCTTTGGTCTTAAATTCCTCTAATTTACTCTTAATGACATTAATTTCCTCGTCCAGTTTTTTAAGTTTAAGCCGTTTTTTTGATACCATGAATCGTAACAGCTCCAGCCCTGCTTTGTTAAAGTACTGGTACCATTCCTCAGTATCCAGGATGTCACTTTGCGGTGATACTTCCCACCGCAGGCTCCTGGGTACCATATTTTCTGCCAGATATTTCTCGAAAAATGCCACGTCCCACCCTGTATGGAGCTCAGTGGTCATGACATTTTTTGAGTCTCAAAAAGAGACCGTTCATATCATCAGAGGTCTCCTCTGGAGTGGAAAATATACCCTCTAAATTAATAGAGTAGGTCTCCCTAAACTCAAAAATGTCCATGATGGAACTTGTACAAGGGGAGCCCGATGACATGATCAGGTACAATTTTTCTATAAATATAGGATAGTACCAGTCCAAAAATTATTTGTACAAATCGCACAAAAAAGCTGCAGCACATGTACTAATTAAAAAAGCATAAAAAATTTGGGGATATTGCTGCGCTAAAAATGATCAGCATAGGATATGCTTACAATCAAAGTGAAAAATCACAAAGAACTGTAAATACACAAAATACATAAAATACTAAAAAAGGTCGCAATGACCATATGCATCATATACAGCTGCCAACACCTGATCCTATATTAGAGTATAAGGTCAAATAGCATGTAACAAAATATGGTGTAGCGCTAGTATACTAATTCTTTGAACTCGGCAGTCCATATGAACAATAAACACAAATAGTTGGAAGGATAGGTCCGTCAAAAGAAAGGAGGAAGGAAGTGCTCCCCGAATCTCGTATCAAACTTTCACCATCCTGAAATCCAGTGTATGGAGACCACCACCAAGTAGAAAAAATGGCCCCTTACCGCAACGCAATGATCCCCACCACAGAGATCATTGACCGCTTATATTGGAAATCAGATAGACCAAGTAGATGACAGTCCAGCTCACTAGGAAGATTTCAATGGCTCCACTCGATGTGAGTACATAAATAAAAAGAAGGGACAACTCCCATGGTGAAGTACCGTCACACATTTATTTAGACCAAAAAGTAGGTGGCAACTCACATTTAGATGGAGATATTACAGCATATATCTCGAGGGAGCAATCCTAGGACCTGGTTCCTAACCAAGAAGATGGCCGCCGCGTCCCCTCGTGTATCTCAGCGTGGCGTGCCGCAGGCTCCTCCTACGCGTTTCGTCAGCCAATTGACGTCGTCAGGGGGTGTGGCCTGCGGTGAGCCATCAATATTTATATGCTGAGCGAGGCGGAAGGGGCGGGATAACTAGTCAACGACCTGAATCACGGAAGTTGCGCAGTTGCGCTCCAACAACCGGATATGACGGATCGGACTTGACATGATCCGGAACAGGAAGCCAGTACATCACATGCCAGCATCCCTGATACCGGAATCAACACGGTCAGAAGCCGGAAGCCAGCAGTTTGCGTGCCAGCACCCCGGAAATCAAACCGTTATTAACAACATGTCAATTAAAAATTAATTAATTGCACGTATAGGGACTCCTATAGTCATAATAGCCTCAGTCTCTTGGGTGATGGGCCAACGTGGAGATGGCATCTGCAAGGTGAACAGTAATGGGCCATATACACTATAAGATTTTCTGAAGACTTTTTCCTTTATACTTACCAAAACCATATAATATGAGGTCAAACCTAAACACTTTCAATTTGTATGCAATCTGGCAGGCCCTTGCACTACATAGAAAAGGTAAATCTGAAGGAAATCTTACCAAAAAAGTTGGATAGTGTGTATCCAGCTTAAGGCTCAGTCTTTTAGGTCTAAGCAGAAAGCTAAATTTCTTAGCCAGAGCAAGGTCTAGGAAGCAACTGCAGGCACCGGAGTCAATTATGGCCTGAAACTGGATTTCCCCATCCGCCACCTGTAGTGAGATGGGTAGGAGTAGGCAAGCCGGGTGAATCCCGGAGACTGGAGATTAAGCAGGGCCAGGAGGCCAGGGCTTACTGGGTCTCACAGGGCAATTACGAAGAAAATGTCCAGGCCCTCCACAGTAGAGGCAAAAGGTTGGCTTGCCGACGACGTGTCCTCTCTTCGGGAGTTAGGGCAGAATGCATCAGTCCAATCTGCATTGGTTCCCCCTCCAGAGGTGTTGAGGAAGAAGAGGTAACAGGTGTAAAGTGGATTGCTGGGGGAACTCTGGGTAGCATCCAGGTGGGTCTGGAGGACTGAATTTGTTCGGATCGTCGATCACGCAGTCAGCGACCAAGCTGGATGGACAGTTTGATGAGGTAATCCAGAGTGGTAGGGGAGAAGACTCGAGCCAGCTCGTCTTTAAGTGCTTCAGATAGGCCGAGACGAAACTGGTACTTTATTGCGGCCTCATTCCAGCCGGTGTCTGCTGACCATATATGGAATTCAGCTGTATAGTCTCCAACAGGCCGACACCCTTGTAGTAGTGTGTGTAGGGCTGCCTCGGCCGTGGCCATTTTCTGGGGGTCGTCATAAAGTTACGACATAGTTTCGAAGAAAGCTGAGACTGAGTTGAGGACCGGGTTCTTTTGCTCCATAAGATAATGGGCCCAGGATTGTGGTTCATCTGTGAGTAGAGAAATGACAAAGCCAACTTTAATGGTTTCAGGAGAAAAAGTCTGTGGTTGCAGAGCTAGATATAACTGGGAAGGCTTTTTTAAAAGCCCTGAACTTTCTTCGGTCCCCAGAGAAACGTTCAGGTATGGGGACCCTTGGTTCAGGTGGAGGTACCACTATCGTTGGTGTGACAGCTGTGCGTTCAAAGGCAGCAGAAGCTGAGGCTGGTGCCATATTTGCCGGGTTCTGGTCGGTAGGAAAAGGAGTAGTGGATAGACTCTGCAAATGACCTTCCAATTGAAAATAGTCTTCTTGCAGATTTGTTATGGCTTGCGTGATGGCTGCGACTTGTTGGCACAGAGCCTCTAATGGAGACGCATCTCTGTCGGCGAAAGACATCTTTTGGCCGACTGGTACTATCACGTACCTGGTCCTGAAGCTGAAATGCTCAGAGGGCTCTCCTTGTGGCTAGGTGCTTGTGTCCCTGGAGGTGGAAACAGGGAACACGAAGCCCAGAGAAGCAGGGATTGCTGGCTGTGCCACGGATGAGAGATGCAGTTGTGGAGATCTCTCCGTAGGTGGATACCAGATGGGGTGAGCAGTAGGACCCAGTGGAGCTGATGATGGTGCAGACTGCACACAGCACGAAACAGGTTGTAGTGGCTCCAGTAAGCTGGATAAGGAAAATAGGTATTGCAGACTGGAGCAACAGGTAAGTACTGCAGGTGGGTACAGCCGGCTGGGTACTGCAGGCAGGCACCAGGGAAAAAATCACAGCAGACAGGGTAAAGCAGGAAACATAGTCAGAGATGTATGCCAAGGTCGGTAAGCCAGTAGTCGGCAGACAGAAGAGTCGGGCAAGCCAAAGTCATACACAGGACAAGAGCAGATCCGTGGGCTTTCCAAGGTCAGAGCTGGGGGAGAGACAAGAGGTATCCAAAGGCAGGCCGGGTCAGTAATAGATGATCAGAAGCATAAGCACACACATACAGGAACAGGAAGCTGAAGACCAGTCAGCAATGTTTATGTGCTGCAGTCACGTGTTCTCCAAAAGCCAAAGTCATACACAGGACAAGAGCAGATCCGTGGGCTATCCGAAGTCAGAGTTGGGGGAGAGACAAGAGGTATCCAAAGGCAGGCCGGGTCGGTAACAGATGATCAGAAGCATAAGCACACACATACAGGAACAGGAAGCAGGAAGCTGAAGACCAGTCAGCAATGTCCATGTGCTGCAGTCACTCTTTTAAAGGCCAAAGGGCGCCAAAATCTGACAAGCATTGCATGAGCCAGCACACACAAGTCTTTGCCTTGGTGAACGTGCGCTCGCAATACATGTGCGTGGATTTGTGCGAGTGCGGCCATATTGGAAATTGGCCACCATGCCAGGCCTACGGGAAACTCTACTCTGGCTAGTCTCTTGACAGCAGCTGTTGCCCTGCAAGGCACAAGCAAAACACCAAGTGGTAAAGCAATTGCCAGGTACAAAAAGAAAACAAAACACAAGGGATAGAGGAAGACCACCAGTGACCCTCACACCTTGCAAGCTAAATCAGTGTACCTAACCACAGCTACCACTAGTGCCCCTCTACCAGTGTCAGGTAACAGAGCTGTTGACCCTCCATCACTTGCTTACCTTAGGGCCAGGATCCGCATGCGTCCCCCGATCCACATCCTCTGCAGCAGCCACCTCCATTGATGTGCAGGGAGTATGGGCTTATAGCGTCTGTTAAGTGCCTAAACCGTTCGCTGGCACCCCCCTTATTTATGTCTATTCTTGGAGGTTCTGGACTGGTCTGTGGATTGGGTCCAGTGCCAGTCCAGTGCTGCAGCATCTCTCCCCACTTTTGTTGCCAGGTCTCCCCGGGCGCCAGGTTTCCCAAACACTGGCAGCCCAAAACCAAAATGGCCGATATGACACTTCCACCACGTCACTTCTGCACCACTTGTGGCCGGAAATGACGTGGCTCCAGCATTCCCGGCTTCCTCGAGAACCTCTACGCTGTCAGCACCCAGGAATGCAGCCTGAGACAGACAAATAACGCTGCTGCACAGGAACTGCAACCTCTGCAACCCTCCAGGAACTGGGTAAGGCTCCACTGTGGCTCCCCATAAAAGGACATTAAATCAAGAGGGAGGGGGGGTCCCTCCATCCCCCCCAATACCAGGGGTACCGGGGGGGCCAGGGTACTTCCGGTATGGGGGGGATGGAAGGACCCAGTTAGGAGAGGCCAGGGTAGGGAGGCTCCTGCCCTCTAGCACGGAGGCCTGACAGCATGACGTTTTCTCTTGAAGTGATCCTGTCTGGTCGAGGAAACACAAAATACTGAGGGTCTCTGTCTCTCCTGTATTTAAACTAATGTGGATTGTGTTTCCTGTGCTAGGTGGGAGAAACCTATCTCTCATTAAAGCTGTCCTGGAAGATGACTGGGTAAAAAAAATTTGTACAAAAAAAGCACAGTGCTTAGTAAGCAAGTAAATTAGAAGCAAATAAGTGGTATATTGACTGGATCTTGACTTAACACTTTTTTTTTTTAAATGATACACATTTAATAAATGTGATTTTTAGGGGTTAGGCAACCTTTGGCACTCCAGCTGTTGTGTTGATTCTAACAGCCATAAGGATGATGCAGAAATACACAATGTTAACAGGCGCTTGATCACATATCGAACCAAAATTCCATGGAGTTAAAAGTCATTAATGGCCCAGGGGGAGAAAAAGTCCACCATGTAGGGCAGCCATCCAGAAACCAAAAGCCAGGGGTTCCACAGGGCTAAAACAAAAACAGACAGAGGCGCCTCTAAGTGTAGACTTTATGCAACAGGTTTAATGAATAAAATTATGCACTCACGTTAGTAAGCATATATTCCTGCTTACTAACGTTCATTCATCCATAAAACAAGGTTCCAGTGTGGAGAAGTGTACATCATCCGGTCATGGACATCCATCCTGCTGGAGCCAAAATCCTTTTGCCGTGGCCGGCTTGTACGGCAAGGTTAGAACCAGGAAGTAGGCTCGGTGTATTTGCTTGACAGCGAGGCTTGGTGGATAGTCGAACCTGGATGATGTCATCTGCATGCATGATGGGATTTCTAGGATGATGCATGATGGGATTTCTAGTTTCACCAAAACTGGATTGCCAAACTTTGCCTACTCCTGCTGTAAACACTGCTAATTGTGTGAATTGTGGATCACCAGCAGCAGGGCTGGCCCAAGACATTGTGCTGCCTGGGTCCAAGAATGAAATGCTGCCCCGCCCCCCTAAAAAAAAATAAAATAAAATCACGCCCAACAAAAGGCCCCCACATCCATTAATTATTTTATATAAATATAACCTTAAGAAAATATTGTATACTGTTATCTTCTTCCATAATTCACTACTGGACCGGTCCACCAAACAACCACTGTCTGTCCTCAGTCCTCCTGTCACTCCTGTGTCTGCAGTGTCCACCACCTTCCCTGCCTGCCCTGCGTGAGATGGAGTGTGCTGATGTCTGGTGTGATTGCGCACACCACGATCACGTGAGGAATGTTCCCCAGGGGAGAAGCTCCGCCACCTCATATAAGTTTGCACTACGGGCGGCAGTATGAGATGTGGAAATGCCGCCCATAACGCGCCGCAAACTGATGACACACAAAACTGCTGGAAAAAAAATCTTGGGAGTCAATTTGCTGCCCCTCACCAAGTGCTGCCTGGGTCCAATGGACCCAGTGGGACCCATGTAGGGCAAATTGACTCCCAAAATTTTTTTTACAACAGTTTTGTGTAGTTTCTATACATGTCCTAAAGAGGCTAGATGTTTATTTAGAAGCAACTGTCATAAAATTTCTTTCTCATTGGTCACCTTAAGGACACACCTGGATGTCGGTATGACAGTTGGTAATGGGGCTAATACATATCCAGTCTCTGTAAGACATGTAGTTACCCAAGACCATGAAGAACAGAACTGATAAACACAACTTTACCCCCTTTGTATAGTGTAGCACCTCGCTAACAGGGGCATTTACCAAAGAAGCAGGGGCTGTTCACTTTACATTGTGAATTTTGGTAGGTAAGGTGAAGCTTTGATTGTTTTGAATACCTAATGTGCACATGTGGTTGGGCATTCAAAGTGAACACAGCTTCACCCCATATACCAACATTCTCTTTGCATAGTGAATAGCTTCAATGCCTTATGTAAATCAACCCTAATATGTATCACTATATGTCCTATTAATAATAATAATAATAATGATGTATGGTGTAATAAAATTATCATTATATGCTAAAATAAAAAAAATAAAAAAATGTTTCTACTCTACAATTACAACCGATTGTACTGCAATCCTTTAGTCATATACTTTTTGGAAAATTCTTTTTCTTTGAGTTTTCATAACAATACAGAAAGAAAAAACACATAAAACATTTAAGTACAGCCTGACAACCAGGCAACGCATGGCACACTTAACAAACAAGACCTCAGCACTAGGCCAACAGTATAGCTCCAAGGCTAATACTGTATGCAGCTGCGATAACAGTGATTCCACTGCACATTTAAATCAAATTTAAATTCTTATAATGTGACTTCTACTGGCTTCAAATAACATTCTATGGATCTAGGCTAGAGTAATATTCAACAGACCCTGGATACACTACACAACTACCCAGCCGACATCAAGGGAAGCTCTATACATAATCCCAAAATATCATTATCAAACTTCATATATATAAGATATTAAATACACATACGAGTAGCGCTAGTAATTAAGTCATAAATTGTATGAAACAATAAAGTCCATAAAAGGTAGCACAATATTGTGGGTTGTGAGGCAAAGGATGCAGATCAATAGACTCTTCACCCAGGAGCTTGGTAAGGCATACACAGTGACAAAGCCCAGCCACCACACACAGACTCTTACCGACGGGTAAAGGTATATACAGCAGTAAGCAGTTATGTGATCGCTAAACCCCGTTCACGGGCACCAAGTAGCTTGGGGACATCCACTGTCTAAAACAACCTCCTCCAATCTCCAATCATGCTTGTTCATATTCCACGTGTAAAAAAGGACCCATTGCTCCTATGGTGTTCTGATTGGCAATGAACCTCATAGATAAGGGAAGACACCAAAAGGAGACAAGCCCATAGCGTAGTATCCTCAGATAGCTTTATTAATAAAAGGTAGGACATGCACTCACTGAAATTAAAAGCATCATACGTATGTAAACATGTAAGCAAAAACGCTGGACAACATTCCTTAGGTACCAACCAAAAACATGGCCAACCTTCGACGCAGGTGATGCTTGGCTAGCTCCTTTTGACGCATTTTGTCACTACGACGTCTTCAGGGGGCGTGGCCAAGCATCCATGTCAAATCCTTTATATAGTCCAGGCAAGCAGGGCTAAAATTGGAGACACCACAGGATACTCAGAAGACGGAACCGGGTATTACATATGCGCTTTACCAAAAGTAAGCCCAATAGCCAGCCCGTCCCGGGGACCGGAAAGGATAACAAAGTAAATATATCGGTCCCAGTCTTAGGGGACATAGCCCACAGCATAAGCCAATATGTATAAGACTGTACTTGAAAGCGTCACGCGCAGAAGTCATAAGGACTTGTTTACATACACTATCGCACAGAAATATAGAAACCAATAAGAAAATTATTCAAAAAACTGTAAAATCAATCCTAAAAAAATGTAATGAAAATAATGAATTTAAATAAAATAAAAATAAAATGAAAAATAATAAAAATTACAGTAAAAATAAAATGAAAAAATAAAATAAAATGAAAAGAAAAATAATTAAAAAAAAAAAACAAAAATATAAAAGAAAATTTCAAAAAAAAGAAGAAAAATGAAAAAGAAAAAGAAAAGAAAAAAGAAACCAAAAACATGGCCGACCTTCGACTTCCGGGTGTGACGCAGGTGACGCTTGGCTAGCTCCTTCTGATGCGTTTCGTCACTACGACGTCTTCAGGGGCGTGGCCAAGCGTCCGTGTCACATCCTTTATATCCTGTGGTGGATATTCAGGTGTCTCCCAATTTTAGCCTCACTTGCCTGGACTATATAAAGGATGTGACGCTGATGCTTGGCCACGCCCCCTAAAGACGTCATAGTGACGAAACGCATCAGTAGGAGCTGCGTTACACCTGGAAGTCGAAGGTTGGCCATGTTTTTGGTTGGTACCTAAGGAATGTTGTCCAACATTTTGGCTTACATGTTTACATGCGTATGATGCTTTTAATTTCAGTGCATGTCCTACGTTTTATTAATAAAGCTATCTGAGGATACTACACTATGGGCTTGTCTCCTTTTGGTGTCTTCCCTTATCTATGAGGTTACATAAGTTGTGAGGCTGAAAAAAGACATCAGTCCATCCAGTTCAACCTATGATGTGTGTTGTGTGTGTTTGTTTGCTGTTAACCGTACATTGTATACCCCTGTATGTTGTGGTCTTTAAGGTGACTGTCTAATGGTTTTTTGAAACTATCGATGCTCCCTGCTGATACCACTGCTTGTGGAAGAGATTGCCGAACAGAACACCATAGGAGTAATGGGTCCTTTTTTACATGTGGAATATCAACAAGCATGATTGGAGATTGGAGGAGGTTGCTTTAGACAGTGGATGTCCCCAAGCTACTTGGTGCCTGTGAACGGGGTTTAGCGATCCCATAACTGCTTACTGCTGTATACACCTTTACCCGTCTGTAAGAGCCTGTGTGTGGTGGCTGGGCTGTGTCACTGTGTATGCCTTACCAAGCACCTGGGTGAAGAGTCTATTGATCTGCATCCTTTGCCTCACAACCTACAATATTGTGCTACCTTTTATGGACTTTATTGTTTCATACAATTTATGACTTAATTACTAGCGCTACTCGTATGTGTATGTATTTCTTTCAAACTGTCCAGTGTTTGAGTCAGCTGCTGGTGTCCTACAGGGGCGCAGGTTTTTTCCTTTTGTGTGTGTTATATATAAGATATTGAAACTACCAGGAGCTTTATACTATTCTGGTTTACACTGTAGATACTCTATTCGTCCACCAACCCCATGCTTTATCAAATTTATTGGCTAATCCTCTATTAGTATTTGTAGCTTTATACAAAGGAAGGGCTTTATTAAGTGCCTTTCAGGCTGGAGCAACAGGAGGTGTAGGTTTTTCCAAGAGAGAACTATCCTCTTTCTAGCATAATAAAATAGTAATGTCAAAAGGGTACTTGTTACTTTCTTACGGGCCAGGGCATCAAATAGTCCCAGAGACAAGTTTCAATGGTTGGCCTAACACAGAGTGTAGTAACTTCCTCTATACATTTAGTAGCCTCCAGACAAAACCTCTTTATAGCCGCACAACCCCAAAAAATGTGTGCAAAATCTGCCCTGGGTGAGGTACACCACCAGCAACAGGGCGACTAGAAGGGAAAAATCCTAGCCAATCTCGCTGGAGTGAGGTATATTCGATGCAGGATTGGATGAAATGTTCTCTAGCCGATACCAGTCTGGAAAAAGTAATCTCCCAAAGGTCATCCCAGTCATCCTCGCTTAACTGAGGAAACTTTCAGTCATATACTTAAATGTTATTTTTCTTATAGGCTTTATCCTCCCCATCATGGGACCGATGAGTCTGTGGACTATCAGGCCAGTTAGATACCACCGACTGGCCAATGAAGACTGACAGAGGACCCTGCTCATGCTTCAGTAGATAGGTTGCCATCATCCTTTCCCAAGACAATAAAGGTTTGGGTCCTTAACCACTTAAGGACCAAGCCTATTTCTAAAACATGTTGTTTATATGTTAAAAATTTTATTTTTGACTTACTGTAAAGTCCATTTCTCTGATGTTCATTGATGGACACAGCTCCTGATTCTTCTTAACCATTGGGGTTATACTGCCCCCCTACAGGAGTAGGACACTAGGCAGGAAAAAGCTTGACTAGGTCTATGGGCAGTCCCAGGAGGTATACACCCACACTCCGCTATAGGCACTCAGTTTTGTTACAAGCATTGTCAGAAGAAAGCCAACTCCACAGAGGGGTGGGTGCTGTGACGGTCAGTGAAATGGATTTTACGGTAAGTCAAAAATCCCATTTTCTCTTTCATTCATTGACAGACACAGCTCCTGATTCTTCTTAACCATTGGGACGTCCCAAAGGAGTGTCAAACATGAGGGGTGGGAAAACAGCAGAAAAAAAATTAAATTCCCAACGCAAACCATAGCCAATCAGGTAACATTGAGCTTAACCATAACAACTGGAGCTCACCAGAAAAAAACAATACACCCTCAAACAGGACCAGGTCCCCTAAACAGCAGCCTGCAAAATCTTGCGGCCAGAAGAAGCATCCACAGATACCAACACATCAATTTTATAAAATTTTGTAAAAAAGTTTGCACAGAAAACCTGCATCACTGATGCCTGATTACGGAAGGCCCAGAAGGCACTAAGCGCCCGAGTAGAGTGTGCCTTAATAGGGAAAGGAGGAACCTGACCCCTAATTGAATGGGCCTGAATCACTGTCTGTCTGATCCATCTGGAAATGGTCACAACAGAAGCGGCCAACCTTTTTCGCTATTCATCCGTGAGGATAAATAGTGAGTCTGACGCCCTAAAAGACTCCATAGCTGCCATGTACATCATGGTTGCCCGAATCACATCCAGGGAATGCAGAGCAATTTCCTTAGCATGTTTAGGCCTAGGACATAGGGAAGGCAAAACAATGCCTTTATTGAAATGGAAATCAGAGACGACCCTTGGAAGGAACAATGGACAGGGACGAAGAACCACCTTAGCTCTGTAAACAAACAGGTAAGGTGAACGACAAGACAAGGTCACCAACGCCGCCAGCTCCGACACTCTGCACGCAGAAGTAATAGCTACCAAAAAGGCAACCATCTGGGACAACGTAAGCAGGGGAACCTCCTGATCTTTTTGAAGGGAGAGACTCACACCACGCAACGTACATCTTCCAACTACGATGGTAGATCTTCCTAGAGGTAGATTTTCTAATCTATAACAGCATAGAAATCACTGATTAAGTCAAACCTCTATCCTTCAGCACCTGGCTTTCAACAGCCAAGCTGTTAAAACCAGCGACTGTAAAGAAGGATGGAAGATTGGCCCTTGAGACAGCAGATCTTCCCTGAGAGGAAGTCTCCAAGGAGCATCGGCGACCAGCCATATCAGATCGGCATAGCAAGAGAGCCACCAAAAAGACCGGAATCCCTTTGATGCCCCAATCCTGCACAGGAGTCTTGGAAGAAGTTTGAGAAGGGGAAAGGCATAAATCAGATGATACTGAGGAACCACTAATGCATCTGCGGCATCGGCCAGAGGATCCCGAGACCATGCCACAAACCTCTGTACCTTCTATGGAATGTGTACAGCAGAAAGAGCTGGAACATTCGTTTTGCCCACCTTAGAATGCCAGCTACTTCCAGATCCGCCTGGACAAGTCTTGTGCCCCCCTGGTGATTGGCCACGACCATGCATTGTCCGATTTAATTTGCACCAGACACCCCTGAAGACAAATTTTCCAATGATCCAGGCAAAGACTGATCGCTCAGAGTTCCAGTACATTGATTGGCAGTCTGGACTCTTCCCGAGTTCAGACTCCCAGAGCACAAACTGTCCTTAGGACGCCTCCCCACCCAGACAGGCTGGTATCCATCGTGACAACCGCCCTGTACAGGGGGAGAAAGATTTCCCTGTCGAAGTGTGGGAGAACAAAGCCACATCTAGAGACTGTGGATTCTTTTCCCATTTGACCAGAATCTCTTTTTGCAGAGATCTCGTGCGGAACTGTGCCAACAGAACCGCCTCGAAGGTAGACACCTTCGGGCTTAGCACTCACATGCAAGCCCAGAGGGATGAGCATCTGCTAGACAACAGAAACTGAATTGCCTTCTGCAATTTCTGGAGTTTTTCCAGAAGAAGCAACACTCTGGCTGAGGCCGAATACACCCAAATAGTTCAGTTTTGTGAAGGGAACCAGAGCAGACTTCTGAAGGTTCGGAATCCAACCAAACTCCCTCATAGATTGCACAGTAATCTCCAAGGCGTCCAGCAGAGCAGTCTGAGACTCTGCTCACAGAAGAAGATCGTCCAGGTACCCCAGTACCACGATCCTCCGCTGACGCAACAATGCTAGCAGCGGGGCCAACACTTTGTGAAGACTGTGGAGCAAAGACGAGACCAAAGGCAAACGCCACAAACTGATAATGCTCCTCGCCCATGGCAAAGTGGAGGAAGCGCTGGTGACCGCCACATATTGTAATGTGAAGGTAGGCGTCCTTGATGTCGATAGAAGCAATAAAATCCCCCAGATGTAGGAACGCCACTACCGTGTGGATGGACTCCATTTGGAACTTCTGTACCCACACAAGGCAGTTTAGCATTTCAAGGTCCAGAATTGGACATACCTTGCCTTTCTTCCAGGGAACTGTAAACAGGTTTGAGTAAAACCCCTGAAAACATTCCGAAGCCATAACCGGGACAATCACCCCATGAAGTAATAAGTCTTGGACTGCCTCAAAGTACCCCGTAAGTAATCTAGGAACTAGTGCAGATTGGAAGGGAAGAACCTTTCCAGAGGAAAAGACCGAAACTCGATTTCGCAGTCGGACCGAATGACTTCGTGGACCCACTTTACCTGTACCAGAGAGGTCCACGAATCCGAAAATCAGCGAAGACATCCCTCCACCCCAGATACGGGTGAGGACGCCCCTTCATACAGGGGAAGCCTTGTCTGCAGGTCTGGAAGAGCCAGACCAGGTCCTCTTGGAACCTCTGGGGGAGGCCGTGAAGGACATTTATCCCTTGAGGGACGAAAGAGGCCTCTTATGAGCCGAGAAGAATGGCCCACGCCTACTAATGATGTCATCCAAAGAAGCTCCAAACAGGCGATCCCCCACAAAGGGGAGATCAGACAAAGCCTTCTTAGAAGTCTGGTCCGCAGACCAGCATTGTAAGCCAGATAAGATGCCGAAGGACCACTGCTGATACAGACAGCCTAAGATCAAAGGAGCTGCATCCAAAGAGGCATCACAGATAAACTGTAGCCCCTTGATCAACTGATCCGCCAGCTCCGCAAAGGCAGGGGGAAGCCATTTCCTCTCCAGGTCCTGGCGTAAAGGTTTAGCCCACTCGTCACAGTTTTCAACACCAGGGCAATAGTAAATACCAGACAAAGCCTAACCAGCCACAGTGAAACATATGGCAGGCCAGAGCCTCAGCTCTCCTATCAACTAGATCTTTAAAGGCCAAGGACTCCTCAACCGGAAGTAAGGTAGCTTTATTTAACCTGGAAACCGGCGAGTCCACTACAGGTGGGACCATCCACTTTTTAAGCAGGGAATCTTTATAAGGATACCGCATAGCAAAACGCTTAGGGTGCATTTTGGACAACCCCACTGTTATGTGACAATGTTGTCAAAGTTAGCGGGAAAGGTGAACACCCCTGCCACAGTGGAGGACCTGTGGTGCCAAAAGGGATTGGCGCCTCCGACGCAGCATCTCCGCCATGTTTAAAATTGTTTGCTCTGACACAATCAGTTTATCCACCAGCACCTTTCATGCATGGCTAGAGCAGCAGAGGAAACATCCTCACTGTCTAAGCACTCAGGGTGCGTGGACGCAGACCTAGTAGGGTGACTTGCGTCCGCGGTGGCCGAAACAGATTCATGATCTGATGGACAGATGAGGCAGGGGGGGGGGGGGGGGTGGACGCTATATACTAAAGTCACCCGGAAAAACATAACAATCAAGGGAGGGCTGCCGACTGTGATCCCTCAAGGGGGACACCAGCCCAGGGTCCACGAATAGACCACCTACTGGACCCCGCAAAAAACATGGGGGTCACCCTCCGAGCCCCTCCATAGAGGCCCACACAATAGGAAATAGTCCCCCTAAAAGGGAGGACTCACAGTGACCACCAAACTATTAGAGGGCTGGGGAGAGGGAGGGGAACTCAGTGATCCCAGGGAGGGGCCCACGTCCACCCCAAAACCCTTCAGGGGTGGAGGGGGGACAGCTACTTACATTACCAGAAACAGGGTGGGCACCGCTCATGACAGACCACCGCTCCATAAGGATGTGGGTGGCTGTTGGCCAGGAGGAACACTGCGACTCAGGCCGATGCCAGGTCACACGCGCCATCGTGAGATGTTTAACTCGTAGGCCAGCCCCCGTTCAGTCGGGCTATGTCACGGTCAAGTGTTTGAAGAGAAAAATTGACCGCACTCTGGAGTAAGTGAAGTGGAGATGTTTATTCCCATAAACTCAAATACACAGGTGCATCACACAGACATGGGACAGGTTGACGCGTTTCACGACTATCGGTCACTTACTCATAACCATATGGGAATAAACATCTCCAGTTCAATTACTCCAGAGTGCGGTCAATTTTTCTTTTCAAACACTTGATTCCTGGATGACGGATCCGACCGGCACCGGAGTGTCTTGCCTCCCCTGAGCAGCGTTTTTCTGTTTGCTACAATATGTCACGGTCAACCTAGGGTGGAGCTGAGGCCTGAACGCGCTCGCTGGCCAGACTGGGGGGACCCTTTCGATCTAGATTATCCAGTCCTTCACCCAGTCCGGTAGTTGGTAGTAGATTCTCACAGGAGCAAAACAACAAATATAGGAAAAAATCTATTTAAAAGGAAAACAATTACCAGGACCAGAGATCCCAGCAAGGAACTAGCTAGGTCCCGGGTCCTCAATAGGCGGACTCCGGGCCACGTCCGAACCAAGACGCACTTAGATCTGGACCGCGGCGGTCTGTGCTGAAGCTGCCTATTCCTTTTATCACTGGTTGCTAGATCACTGGCCGCCCAGCGTCTAGCAACCAGCCCCGCCCGCCGCCCAGCATTCACAGCGGAGGAGGAACTTATTCCTCCTCGCGCCCAAGTAGTAGTCTGTTGACACATGGAGCTGAGGGAAGCCGGGCTTCGGCGACAGGTGGTGAAGAGACATTTACTAATGCTCGGTGGATAAATAGCCTCATGGCTGTGTTTAGTGACACCTTGTGCTTGTTTATAGTGAGTGGCTGTGTTCTCTTTGTGGTATTCATCTTATTTTGTTTTATTATAAAGTTAGCAGAGAAATTTAGTAAGACTAGAGTAGCATTACATAGTAACCAATCAG
This sequence comes from Pelophylax lessonae, assembly GCF_965119305.1. NCBI lineage: Eukaryota > Metazoa > Chordata > Amphibia > Anura > Ranidae > Pelophylax > Pelophylax lessonae. The sequence goes on along the minus strand of NC_138770.1, from coordinate 496,849,684 downwards.
CGTCTAGCTATAGCTTGTTCAGATAAGCTTTCAAAATAAAAGCTAGAAACTGATTGGTTGTCATGTACAGCTACTTCAGCCTTAGTAAATCCCCCTTAAAACATGCTTACCTACCCTGCAGTGTGTTCCTAAAAAAATTCCAAATGCATTGTACCCCTTCCCCCCGAACCCTGTGGTACCTTCTGCTTACACTGCAGGGTGCAGGAACAACAGTGTTTATATTTCATACTTTATTTTTCTGGTATATTCAGGCTTGAGCATTTTAGCCAATGGAAAGCTAATTACCAGGAAGAGGGATGGTTGTTTAGGCTTGAAAAATGCTATTGCAAGCATTGTATTTTTCAGGTGCCAAAATCACCCCAGTCTGCATCCACAGTGGCTTGTGTACCTTTTTATTATTATTTTTTAGGTTTTATTTTTTTTTTTCAGGTTTAGGCATTGAGCTATATGTGCCCGAGCGCTCATATGTGACCGGACATAACTAGGTGGGATTTTTGTTTGAGCGTTTTTGGAGCTTTAAGCCAAAAAAAGCTCAGAAGTGGATGAAAGGTAAGCTCTGGAAGAGAGCAAGGATTGGCAGTGTGAGAAAGTGTGATAATTGTTATTGGGCTCATGCGCATTGCTGACTAGTTCGGTGTATTTCCGGACCTCGGACTGAATGGAAAATTGGTAAGTGGACCTTTCAATTTTATATTTGAGTACCCCTAAACTAGGTCCTTACTCCTGACTAGGCAGAAAAAAACTGGGTGCCTATAGCTGAGTGTGGGTGTATACCCCCTGGGACTGCCCATAGCTGTAGTCAAGCCTTTTCCGGCCTAGTGTCCTACTCCTGTAGAGGGCAGTATAACCCCAATGGTTAAGAAGAATCAGGAGTTTTGTCCGTCAACGAACTAAAACGAAATCAGTATTTTTTGCTAGAGGTCCTTTAATGTACTTTTTGAATTTTTTTTGTTTTTTACTTTTACTAAAACTTTAGTTATATCACATAGGGGACAAAAAAGTCCCCATATGTGATATATGTTTAGGATAGGTTCTCTTAATGAGAACCCTGATGTCTCACCTGCCCTCCATTGAGCGAGAAGCATGTTTCATTAGCTTTTTCCCTGGCAAATTGACACTAGAAAATGGAAGTGACGTTTTTCCACATTGCTTTCGGGTTCATTCTAGCTAGGGGAGGTCAGCTAAGGGATGTTCGCTGGTCTAGCATGAAGGTCCTGTATCCAAGTATGGCAGTGGATTGTCCTGGGGGTTATAGAAAGCAATCTGACGGATGTACAGCCGCCAGATCACTTTCACTAGAAGGCCAATATTTGGTTTGCGGAGTGTGCTCATGATTCCGTGGCTGGAGTGGTTATAATTCCCCCCATCACCAAGCTGCCGTCGCAGTATGACATTCAGACCCCGTTCACACTGGGGCGATCCGACGTGCCGGGGTGACCTAACAGGTCGCGGCGCGCAGCCCGCACCGCGACCTCGGAGCGGCCGGCACGGACTTCATAACATTGAAGTCAATGCAGGTCGCTCCAGGTCGCCCCAAAGAAGCTCCGGACCCTTTTTCTAAGTCGGAGCGACTTGTGTCGCTCCTATTAGAACGGGTCCACGGCTTCTCTATGGCAAGCGACCTACGGCGACCTGTCAGGCGACCAGGTCGCCTGACAGGTCGCCCCAGTGTGAACGGGGTCTCAAAGGATTAGAAAAATGCCAAAATTAAAAAAATAAACAATTTTGAAAACTATACAAACTTTTCAAACATAAAATAAAAATGTTAAAAGCACATAATGAGCTGTGTCATTTGTGTAAACTTGACTACCATGTCTTCGCATTATTTCCTTATTCGGCCAGTGACATCAAATGAGTCATAAGGGATGATGTAAGTGCTAATAAGTGCCTAATAGGTGATATGCTTATTTATTAGGCTAGCGACTTTTGTACTTCCTCACTACAGCACTAAGGTCATAGGGAACAAAAGGGATTATGTGGCAAGAACCCCCGCCCCCGCCCCCCCCCCCCCCCCCGTTTTTTAACAGAGGAAAAATAGGGTTCTGTTCCGTTCCAAAAAAGGAACAGAACTGAAAGGAAGAAAATCGGATGTCAGCGGATTGTCATCTGCTGACATCCGCAATGCCATTGACATACATTATGTCCGTAAATCATCCGCAAAAAAATAGGATGATTTGCGGACATATGGATCGCCCGTGTGAAAGGGCCCTTACTGCTAGCAAACAGCTCCACACAAACTCTCAGACCAGCTGACTAATAACCAGGTCTGAAGGGAAGGTACCTGCACTCTTCAGCTAACCCTCTTTTAACCACTTAAGCCCCAGGCCTATTTTTAACACTTTGTTTACAAGTTAAAATCAGTAGTTTTTGCTAGAAACATTATATATATATATATATTTTTTTTTTTAGCAAAGACTCATAAAGAATAAAATGGCGGTCATTGCAATATTTTTTGTCACGCGATATTTGCGCAGCGGTCTTTCAAACGCCATTTTTTTGGAAAAATTATGAAAAAAATCCCATTTCACTGCATTTAAAAAAAACGAAACAGTAAAGTTGGCCCATTTTTTTTGTATATTGTGAAAGATGATGTCACGCCGAGTAAATAGATACCCAACATGTTATGGTTTAAAATTGTGCACACCCGTGGAATGGCGACAAACTACGGTCAATAGAAATCTCCATAGGCGACGCTTTAAAAATTACCAGTTTAGAGTTAGAGTGTAGCTCTTTTTTTTTTAATTATTGCTCACGCTCTGGCGATCGCGGCGATACATCACATGTGTGGTTTTAACAGCAATTTCATTCACGGCTCGACTTCCATATATGTTTTCTTTCATGCGCGAGCTAACGGCGACGGGGGCGGCTAAATTTTTTTTTTTTTTTCCTATTTATTTTTTTTTTTTTTTAATTTCAACACAGGTTTTTAAAGAAAAATCTGATCATTTTTATTTCTGTCACAAGCAATGTAAACATCCCCTGTGACACCAATATGCAGTGACAGGTACTCTTTATGGAGGGATCGAGGGTCTAAAAGACTCGGGTAGAGCCGCGGAAAGCGGCGGGAGGGGGGTGGACGTCCCCTCCCGCTCGCCGGGTTAACGATCGTGTGGCTCCCGTGCCGCATCGGTCGTTCCCTCTGGAAAGCCGACCGCCGGGTCTAAACAATGGTACCGGGATGATGCCTCTAGTTAGAGGCATCATCCTGGTATAACCACGCAAAGTCAGCCGGCGTAGGGGTACGTCACTTTGCAGTAAGTGGATTTGCCCCCTACCTGACCAGGCCCTATTTTGCGATTCGGCACTGCGTTACTTTAACGGAGAATTGCGCGGTCGTGCGACGCTGTACCCAAATAAAATTGATGTCCTTTTTTTCCACAAATAGAGCTTTCTTTTGGTGGTATTTGATCACCTGTGCAATTTTTATTTTTTGCACTATAAACAAAAAAAGAGCAACAATTTAAAAAAAAAAAAAAAAACAATATTTTTCACATTCTGCTATATGACATTCTCAAAAAAAAAAAAATTAAATTTTTTAACATTTTAGGCCAATTTGTTTTCTGCTACATATTTTTAGTAAAAAAAATCCCAATAAGCGTATTTTGATTGGCAAAAATAATTGCATCTACTAACTACAGGAAAGATTTATGTCATTTTTTTTTTTAACTAGTAATGGCGGCGATCTGCGATTTTTTGCGGGGGACTGCGACATTGCGATGGACAGATCGGACCCCTGAAATTTCTTACACTTTTGGGGGTACCAGTGACATTACTACAATAATCAGTGCTAAAAATATGCACTGTTACTGTAATAATGCCATTGGCAGGGAAGGTGGTTAACCCTGTGAGTGATCAAGGGGTTAAATGTGAGCCTAGGGGAGTGATTCTAACTGTGGGGGGGGGCGTGACTTATGCAATGACCACAGAGACTTGTGATCATATATAGAAGGCTCTTATGGGCTCTATGATCATTTCAGGGAGAACGGTCAGCTGTGTTAACAACAGCTGACCGCTCTTCTCTCACAGCGGGAAGCGATCGCGGGTGTCAGGCGGCAATCGGAGCTGCCTGACCCGTGCATCGGCTTCCCGGCTGCTGAGTGGGGGCGGGAGCCCGTCTCTGGCGGCGCGCATTCGCCCCCTAGCTTCCCGCGCACGACCGATGTAGGTCTATGTCTGTTTGCGCAGGAGAGCCACCCTGCTGCAGTAAAAAGGCTGTGGGTGGTTGGGAAGTGGTTAACTCTGCCCCAGGCTGACACTCTAAACCCCCCCCCCCAAACACACACATGAATTCCATCACATCCATTCAATATTATACATCTGCTGGCTGACCCCCCCCCTCCCCACACACACACACACACACACACACATAATACACCCCCTGCACGTTATACGCGTTGTCAGAATTAATAATAAATTAATCTCGCTGTGCCTCCATTATGTCAGAATGTTTATACTGCTCTGAATATAACAGTATCTATTTATGGTTAATAATAAGCAAAGATCTCTGATGTAGGAGATTCTCCACTTATTCCATAAATCAATATGTAGCGAATTCTTTTTATTGATTAATTTCTTTTTAAAAGCATATACCAATCTTAGTGAAAACAGTCTACAGTATGGAATATATAAAAGTTTTATTCACGAGACATGTAATCACGATAAATGATCAAACTTGAGATGACACAAAAAGATATAACTTCACAAAAATACAAACTTTAAACAATAAATGCAATGTGATTTGTAGCTCAATAATGAAAGTGAAACTGAAACAAAGTTAAAGTGAAACGAAAGCAAGATTACTATTTTCCCCAGATATAGTAGAAACCATATTTAAAGGTTCTATATAATCAGATCACAATTGTCTGCGCAATCACACAGCCGAAAGTCATTCCACTGCAGATGGAGTGAGAATAAGCCATGCAAAACGGAAGACTAAATTCGCAATAATGCGCTAAATCTGATATTAATAAAAATGTTATAAAAACAAAAATCATCTCTTTAGAGAAAAATCTACATATGGTTTATACGGCTGGGATTGTACTCTCGTTACCCTTTAAATATGTAATGTAAAACATTTAAGGAAGTACATAAACAATATTGAAAAATAATCAAATAATTAGCAAGGCATATTTACCATATTTAAAATGGCCGCTAGCTTAGAATAGTTGTTACCAGGTTCCTTAAGATGGCTGCTTTTCCAAGATGGTGGCCGATTAGGGAGAAGTTTTGCTTGGCGTCCCTCAAAGGTTCAGATACATGGTGGAGCGAAATGGAGTTTGTGTAGATGAGTCTGTGCATAGCTGTAGTAGTGTGTATGTTGTATGTGTGATGTATATTGGGCAAAATGTGATGTGTCATGTGTCTCTCTCATCTGGGCTTTTATATGGTATAGAACAAAGAATTATTAAAATTACCATAAGTTAGTTACATAGTTAGTGAAGTTGAAAAAAGACATCAGTCCATCCAGTTCAACCTATGATGTGTGTGTGTGTTTGCTTTTAGCCGTACATTGTATACCCCTGTATGTTGTGGTCTTTAAGGTGTCCATCTAACAGTTTTTTGAAACTATCAATGCTCCCTGCTGATACGACTGCTTGTGGAAGAGAATTCCACATCCTTACCGCTCTTACAGTGAAGAACCCCTTACGCACTTTAAGGTTAAACCGCCTTTCCTCTAGTTTTAGTGAGTGGCCACGAGTCTTATTGTATCTCCTTTCTCTGAATAGTTTGTTCCTTATGCTCGGGTCGCCAGTACAGTATTTGTACATTGATATCATATCCCCCCTCAATCGTCTCTTCTCCAGAGAGAATAAGTTCAGGGCTTGTAGTCTTTCTTCATAGCTGATGTCCTCCATCCCCCTAATTATTTTTGTTGCCCTTCTCTGGACTTTCTCCAGTTCCAGCACATCCTTTCTGAGGACCGGTGCCCAGAACTGGACAGCATACTCCAGATGTGGCCGGACCAGAGTCTTGTAGAGCGGGAGAATAATCTCTTTATTTCTGGAGTGAATCCCCTTTTTTATACATCCCAGTATTCTGTTGGCTTTGCTTGCTGCGGCCTGGCATTGCATGCCACTGCCAAGCCTGTTGTCTACCAGTACCCCTAAGTCCTTTTCCATCCTAGACTCACCCAGAGGTTCCCCCCCTAGCGAGTAGCTTGCTTTCTGGTTTCTGGCCCCCAAGTGCATTACTTTACATTTTTCAACATTAAATCTCATCTGCCATGTAGTTGCCCACTCCGTTATTTTGTTCAGGTCTGCTTGCAAGGTTTCCACATCCTGCATAGAAGATATTGGCATGCCTAATTTAGTATCATCCGCAAATACTGAGATTGTACTAGATATCCCCTCCTCTAGATCATTTATGAATAAATTAAACAGGATTGGTCCCAGGACAGAACCCTGGGGGACCCCACTTTCCACAACCGCCCAATCCGAGTACTCCCCATTAATCACCACCCTCTGTACTCTCCCCTGGAGCCAGTTCTCTATCCAGGTACTCACCTTATGGTCCATACCTACCTTCCTTAGTTTGTACAGTAAGCGTTTGTGGGGAACGGTGTCGAAGGCCTTTGCAAAGTCCAGATACACCACATCCACAGGCTTACCTTTATCTAGGTGGCAGCTCACTTCATCGTAGAAGGTTAATAGATTGGTTTGGCACGAACGATTTTTCATGAATCCGTGCTGATTAATACTTATAATACCGTTTTCATTACTAAAGTCTTGTATGTGGTCCCTTAACATCCCCTCCAATATTTTGCAGACTACAGATGTTAGGCTGATCGGCTTATAGTTACCCGGGATATATCTCGGCCCCTTTTTAAATATTGGTACCACGTTGGCTTTTTTCCAATCAGCTGGCACCATACCCGTCTGTAAACTATCCTTAAAGATCAAGAATAATGGTCTGGCAATCACCTGGCTGAGCTCTTTAAGAACCCTCGGGTGCAAGCCATCCGGTCCCGGGGATTTATTTATGTTAAGCTTCTCTAGTTTAGCTCTAAGTCTATCTTCTGTTAGCCATGGCGGCACTTCCTGAGGTGTATTATTTAGTTCGGCCTTACAAGCTGGGTTCGTGTAGACCCCCGATTCCTTTGTGAAGACTGAAGAAAAGAAATTATTTAACACTTCCGCCTTTTCTCTGTCCTCAGTGGCCATTTTTCCTTTATCATCTTTTATGGGGCCAATGTGTTCTGGCCTCGCTTTCTTGCTGTTTATATACTTAAAGAACTTCTTGGGGTTCTTTTTACTCTCCTCCGCTATATGTCTCTCGTGTTCTATTTTAGCCGCCCTGATTTCATCTTTACATTTCTTATTACACTCTTTATAATGCTTAAATGCTGCCACTGACCCCTCAGTCTTGTATTTTTTGAAGGCCTTTTCTTTAGCTCTAATATACATTTTTATGTTGGAGTTTAGCCACCCAGGGTTTAGTTTTGTTCTTTTAAATTTATTTCCCAGTGGAATGCACTGGCCCACCCCCTTGTTAAGTATGCACTTGAAGCACTCCCATTTTTCCTCCGTGTTCTTTGTTCCCAGGGTTCTATCCCATTTTATATTTTCTAGCAGTGAGCGCAGTTTAGGGAAATTGGCTCTTTTGAAATTCAGCGTCTTAATATTACCCTTGTGTTTCCTATTACTGTGATTAATACTGAAACCAATTGACCTATGGTCACTGCTCCCTAAGTTAAACCCAGAGGGAGTAACATGATCCTTATTGGTTGGAACATCTTATTCATTAACTGGTGATGTCATAGGGTGACACCTCTTGGTCAACCAGTATATTAAAATTAAATAAAGATTTCTCCATTTAAGACTATTATAAAACAACATAAAATGTAACCATGCTCTCATCTATGACATGTCCATTTCATATCCATCATGTATCTAAATAAGGAATTAATCTTGATAACACCATTCTAATATTTAATATATCTTATGTATTGGTTTTTACTTTTTAACCCAAGACTTCAATTAGTAGCATTTAGCAAAAATGGCAGTATTGCATTGCTCTTTAGGTTCAGTTCGTAGCAATATTTGCCTACAAATAAACTTCGCACCTTATATTGACCAATAGCTTACAATCCAGACCTTCTGGAGTCTAGCAAGGTCAAACAAAATTTTATGATGCTTTCTACGTCTTACAATTTACAAATGTTTACTGAAGCCTGTCTTGACATAAAGAGATGATTCATCAAAATCAGTAAAGTTAGAAGTTAGCAAAATATGAAACAATTATATTATATAACAATTTTCTACATATCTATGTATGCTAGTTACATATATTTTTCATTGTTAATATTCCTTTACATATAAGATTATAACATATCTGTAAATTTTATTTTTACATAGGTCTAAACACAGAAAAATACTGACTAAGGTTTATGGTTCCAAACAGAGATAAGATTACCTTGGAAGAGCGTCTTAAACTTTATCTTAAAGAAAGTCAACAGACTATTTATTTATTACCTTAGGTCAACACAGCATGTCTGGGGTAAACCAGTTTAAGAATTTCCTGAACAGGCCCTTTTAAAGGAAATTTAACCTTTCAGTAACCTGACAAGAATAGATGTCATTGCTAATTCTATACAGATCAAAATATGACATTTCATTTCTATTTGTGAAATTAACCTCCCCAAATAACCCTGACATATCCCCCCCCTTCTTCCCAGTAGGTAGGTGACCAGCCTTAAAACTAACTGGGAGGAAGTTTCATTAAAAGGAAAATGTCCTGTCATCTTTTCTAAGAGAGTAGTTCATATTGGGGATTGTTCATTATAACTTTCAAGCAAAGCGATGAAATGAAAAAGCATTTCCAATTGTCAATTCATAGCGACTTTGCTATTGTTAGCTATGTCACAACTGTTCCTTGTTAGTCTTTTGAATTTCGATCTCTTAGTAAAGAAACTCAAATTTCCTTGAAATCTCCAACTTCAGCTTGCAAAGTTTTTGTAGATATAGAAATGAACTACTGCGATGGTATTGGCAACTACCATTCAAAACGCAGTAAAACAATGTTGGCAAACAGGAATCCGAGAAATCTCCTTGAACGTGGATTGAACAATGAATGGTCTCAGCATGGTCTAGAGGGTCATACACCCAGACTGAGTTTTGCTCACATGTGCAATGCACCATTCTCACATCTCCTTCAACTGAAAACAGGAGGTAGTGCAATTCATCTTAGTGGATTTCCTTGGATCAAATGCACAAAGATCTTTTAAAACAAATCTTCCTCTCCGTCAACAAGAATCTGGGCGTCTCGCAGCAGGATTCCTGAAGAGGTACTTGATTCAATGAGGGGTTCCGTCCTGAGTTGGGCTCCAAGGAGTAAGATGACCCATCCGATTGCCGCGTTTATGGTAAACATCATCGTCTGTACCAATCAACGACCTGGCATGGAAGGTTATTCTCCCTCTATTGGATGAAATATACAGTATGAATATATATTCTCATCAATTGACATTTCAATGTGAGGTTGGTAATCTAAGCTTTTTCAGAGTTCTCCTTTATTCCATTGTGGGATCAGTCTTTTATCTGACCACCATGGAATGTGAGACTAACTTCTGGGGCTCATTAACATGGGGATGTATTTATCGCCATGGATACCACACATTGAACAGTTGTACGATGATACAATATTTTGTAAAAATTTACCCACTACTTGGGAGGAAAAAATAGATTATCCCCCCCTTATTGGGGCATCAATGCAATTTATTGTATGCAACAAAACTACCTGACATGGAGGATTTCTTCTTGGTTACCGTATACAACCTTTAACCTCTTGACTTCATTACGTCATTAGGGTTTGATCCTCCAAGGTATCAACGTCATTGGCAATTTTTCAAAATGTGCCCGCTTTGAGCGACCTGTTTGAGTCAGAGGGATGAAGTGACCAATGAAAAATAGGAGGGTAGTTAGTATCTACCAACCAAGATCCCCCTGGCAGAGATTTCAGGATCCTCAATACTGTGACCTGGGGATAAAATGGTGTTAGAACCTCTGTCTCCTATGCCTTTATTCAGTGTATCCCTCTGATTCCTTTCTATTTGGGCATTTAAAGATTTTGTGGCCTTTGGCTGGCCACAGGATTTGTTCCTAAAAAGGAATTATTTTAATTCTGGGCTGCAGTGCCCTGAGTGAACCAAGTGATCATCCGATCCACTTGGCATCTACTCTGCTGAAAACCTCTTCAGAATTGTATTTTTGGCTCCGCCTCCTGCGGTGCCTATGTCTCTCGGGTTCAGAGAGATTGGACAGATCCCCATCAGGACCGCTTGCTCGGTTCTGGCGTGGAGTCTGGACCTTAATGTCTCTTGATCTTCCCGAGGATTTTGGGGAACCCTAAGATGGGGCAAATCCCTATTTATTTATGGGGCCCCCCCCCTTGTAGAGGATATTGGGCATAGCGAGGTTTCCATCCTCAAGGGTAAATTGGGCTCTTTGGGGATACTCCCTAGAGATTCTTTTAAACCTTGGGCCCTGTCCCCTTGGAAGGAAATCCTAAAATGACCTTTGTTCCCCCCTCCTAATTGGTGGGGTGTCCGGTGTCCTTCATGAGGTATCCGGTATAAAATCTTGCTCCTATTTTCTTTTTTTTTTTTTTTTCTAGCGTGAGGGTTTGAGGAGAAAGGTGTGTTTCTGCCACAATTTTGGTGACAGGTTCACATCTTTCTTTGTATTCACTGGTCTGTTGGATGGAGTACAAATTGTCACTCTCTTTTACCAACCATTCCAGTGAACACCCCAACTGGTAGTCCCTGGCCAAACTTTTTATTATATATGTAGGCAATGCCTCAAAGCACAGGGATTTAAATTCCCGGTGGTTGTACTCAGGCTTCTTCATTGAAGGGTGTTAGGCACTTTTGAGTACACCAAAAATTAAATGGGGCTTTGGTGCTGTGTACATTTTAAATTATGGATAGCAGCTCTAGCAGCAGTAAGGGTTTTTTTTTTTTTTTTGTGTGGGCCGACTTTTAAATGACATCCTTGAGGCACAACACAGAAAGGCTGTTTTCATAGGCCTCAAGATGATTAATAATGTCTAAGGACCCTTTCTTAACAAAAATCGGGACAGTACTCTTTTTAAACATTTTAATTCTGGAGGTGTATGGTATCTTTTTAGGGGTGCTAGTTTTTTTGCAGTGACCTTGATATGACTCATACCTATTTATGTATGGCTGCCCAATTTCTGCCCTCCTATTTTTAGAAGATGGCTGGGGTAGGATGTGGACTTCTACCTGACTCCCCCCCCCCACCTTGTCTGGGTCATAACCATCAGACTGGGAGTCATATCTGGGTCTGTTTAATTAATTACTTTAATGCAGGACTGATAAGCATTACTCTTTTGCATGGACACCATAACCTTTTAGAACTCTCATATTTATTTACTGATGAGTTCCTGTCCTAACTTGAACTGTTACATTTTTTTAATTTTTTATTTTTAAATTTTCCACTGCTGGTTACTCTGCAACTTAATTTCCACTGCTGGTTACTGGGCAACTTTTGCTAGAAAACATTTTTCCTTGCTTAAACACTTCCTACTTATTGCATTAATCTTTTACAATGCTCTACAAATGTTTACTTTCACCACAGCTTTCTTGATAAAACTTCTGCCACAGTTCTACTTAATTTTGCAGTTTCATGCTACATTCTCTTACCTGATGTGTCCCAATAGAGGTTACTTTCACCTGCTCAAGGAGGTTCCTTATCTCACTTCTCACTTATTTAGAGTTGAGATTAGAACTTTACTAAATTCCTTTTTTCGCTGAGCCTTATGGTGCAGTTCCTCACAGAGATACAGTAAGTTTGGCCATGATTCTAAAAGTATGTGATCACGCTTCCTGACGTCTTTGGTGTTAGAGAAGCTATTGGTGAGTTCATACATCAAGTTTTCCTCTATCCATGTCAGATGCCCATATTTGGCCCAACTTTTTCTGAGGATTTTGGTATGACTCCAACCAGCCTTTACATATTCCACCATTTCAGACTCAGAGAGGTGTCTCTACATATTCTAGATCTGTGCCGAAACTACTGGGGCTGTGGGATTAACATCTTGCCAGAGTTGGCAGCGTCAACATTACCTTCTGTAGACATTTTTAAGGCATTTCTATCAACATCACAATCAATAAAAAAAAATAAAAAATAAATATTTTTTTTTTTGAAGTTATGAATTATTTCATCATGATCATAATTATGATTGGCATATGTAAGATATTAATAATATCTCAGCAGTGCCTCCATTATGTCAGAATTAATAATAAATTAATAATATCTCGCTGTGCCTCCATTATGTCAGAATGTTTATACTGCTCTGAATATAACAGTATCTATTTATGGTTAATAATAAGCAAAGATCTGTGATGTAGGAGATTTTCCACTTATTCCATAAATCAATATGTAGCGAATTATTTTTATTGATTAATTTCTTTTTAAAAGCATATACCAATCTTAGTGAAAACAGTCTACAGTATGGAATATATAAAAGTTTTATTCACGAGACATGTAATCACGATAAATGATCAAACTTGAGATGACACAAAAAGATATAACTTCACAAAAATACAAACTTCAAACAATAAATGCAATGTGATTTGTAGCTCAATAATGAAAGTGAAACTGAAACAAAGTTAAAGTGAAACGAAAGCAAGATTACCATTTTCCCCAGATATAGTAGAAACCATATTTAAAGGTTCTATATAATCAGACCACAATTGTCTGCGCAATCACACGGCCGAAAGTCATTCCACTGCAGATGGAGTGAGAATAAGCCATGCAAAACGGAAGACTAAATTCGCAATAATGCGCTAAATCTGATATTAATAAAAATGTTATAAAAACAAAAATCATCTCTTTAGAGAAAAATCTACATATGGTTTATACGGCTGGGATTGTACTCTCGTTACCCTTTAAATATGTAATGTAAAACATTTAAGGAAGTACATAATCAATATTGAAAAATAATCAAATAATTAGCAAGGCATATTTACCATATTTAAAATGGCCGCTAGCTTAGAATAGTTGTTACCAGGTTCCTTAAGATGGCTGCTTTTCCAAGATGGTGGCCGATTAGGGAGGAGTTTCGCTTGGCGTCCCTCAAAGGTTCAGATACATGGTGGAGCGAAATGGAGTTTGTGTAGATGAGTCTGTGCATAGCTGTAGTAGTGTGTATGTTGTATGTGTGATGTATATTGGGCAAAATGTGATGTGTCATGTGTCTCTCTCATCTGGGCTTTTATATGGTATAGAACAAAGGATTATTAAAATTACCATAAGTTAAACCCAGAGGGAGTAACATGATCCTTATTGGTTGGAACATCTTATTCATTAACTGGTGATGTCATAGGGTGACACCTCTTGGTCAACCAGTATATTAAAATGAAATAAAGATTTCTCCATTTAAGACTATTATAAAACAACATAAAAGGTAACCATGCTCTCATCTATGACATGTCCATTTCATCCATCATGTATCTAAATAAGGAATTAATCTCGATAACACCATTTTAATATTTAATATATCTTATGTATTGGTTTTTACTTTTTAACCCAAGACTTCAATTAGTAGCAGTCAGCAAAAATGGCAGTATTGCATTGCTCTTTAGGTTCAGTTCGTAGCAATATTTGCCTACAAATAAACTTCGCACCTTATATTGACCAATAGCTTACAATCCAGACCTTCTGGAGTCTAGCAAGGTCAAACAAAATTTTATGATGCTTTCTACATCTTACAATTTACAAATGTTTACTGAAGCCTAGAAGTTAGCAAAATATGAAACAATTATAATATATAACAATTTTCTACATATCTATGTATGCTAGTTACATATATTTTTCATTGTTAATATCCCTTTACATATAAGATTATAACATATCTGTAAATTTTATTTTTACATAGGTCTAAACACAGAAAAATACTGACTAAGGTTTATGGTTCCAAACAGAGATAAGATTACCTTGGAAGAGTGTCTTAAACTTTATCTTAAAGAAAGTCAACAGACTATTTATTTATTACCTTAGGTCAACACAGCATGTCTGGGGTAAACCTGTTTAAGAATTTCCTGAACAGGCCCTTTTAAAGGAAATTTAACCTTTCAGTAACCTGACAAAAATAGATGTCATTGCTAATTCTATACAGATCAAAATATGACATTTCATTTCTATTTGTGAAATTAACCTCCCCAAATAACCCTGACAGCGTAATACAGAATTGTGATGCTACAACCCTTCCACCTTGTAATTTGATTGAATTGACCTCTGTGCTCAGACCACAGCTGCACAATCTGTCAGACAATTCTCAAACAAAAAGGTCAGCAACTCAGTATGTCATACTCATAACATCTCCTTTATTTCAAATCCATAAAGGTCTGCGTAGTGTCCTTGGTGTCAGTGGGGGTCTGCGTAGTGTCCTCAGTATCAGAGGTGGGGTCTGCATAGTGTCCCCAGTGAGGCTCCAGTATGGACACCTTCCACTGACAGATGACTTGTGGTGGATGTTCCTGTCACCCTGGGTGGACTGCAGAGCTTTCAGTCTAATGATACTGCACAGCCTCTGCCCCCTCCTGTGACATGTGCTGATAAATAATATTGAACCCTGCCATGTCTTTTATGTCATCACCAGCAGTTTGGAGGACTTCAAGTCCCAGCATTGATGGTCCCATAATGTGTCTCCTGCATATGACAGGAGAAGAGGACTTGACATTGGGCCAGATTGTGCAAGGATTCTTGCTGACAAAGGGGCATTTCACAGCCGCCTCCCCCCCTCCCCTTTCGGCAGCCTAAGGCAGCTGCCTATTCTGCCTTTTAGTAGCGCTGGCCCTAGCTGCTCATTTTGTCTAGAAGTGAACACAGAGCCTATACTCACCCAATCCATTGATCCCTCAGAAAACGGCTCTCCACCACATTCAGCGGTGGACTGTTACTGATGTCTTCACATCTAGAGCTGGTCTATCGATAGGATGACATCAGGAACAGTCCACCACACAAGGCCAGTAGACCACGGGGGCTGGAGCTGCAGAGAACGGTCTTGTACTGGGAGGATTGAAGGATAAGGTGAGTATATTTCGGCTTTCCACTCCCCTAGACTAGGGTTTTACAACCAGGGTTCCATGGAACTCCAGGGTTTCTCCAGAGGTTGCTAGGGATTCCTTGAGTGATGAGAAATGTTTGGCTCTCAGATAAGTTCCTACTGACACCATTGATCTTTTTAACTATCTGTAAGGGGGTAATTCTTCCCAATGACCTCAAATGTAAAGAGCATTCTTCCCACTGACCATCACACAAATGTATCATGAGTTGTATATATAGTCATTTTTAGCCTGGAAAGTTATTGCAAGTATTCCTCAGTGTTGAAAAGGTTGAGAAAGACTGCCGTAGACAAAAACAAGCAGTAAGATATACAGTGCAGGCACAGCCCCACTTTGCCCCAAGTTCAGCTTTAACCGCTTGCCGACCGACTATTTATGGCGACGGTCAGCCTCTCACAGGCAAAGTGACGTAGGGGTACGTCACTAGCCTGTAAGCCTATAGGGGTCACTCAAATGAGGTCTCTCTCCTGCAATAAATGTAAGGGGGGGCTCTGATGTGAGGGGGGCTCTCCGATGTAAGGGGGGCCTCTGTGTGGGGGGCTCTGTGTGGGTGTCTCTTATGTTAGGGGGGGCTTTGTGTGGGGGGATTCTGATGTAAGGGGGGCTTTGTGTGAGGGGGCTCTGTGTGGGGGGTCTCTGATGTAAGGGGGCTCTTTGCGTGGGTCTCTGATGTAAGGGGGGCTCTGTGTGAGCGGGCTCTGTGTGGGGGTCTCTGATGTAAGGGGGCTCTTTGCGAGGGTCTCTGATGTAAGGCGGCTCTGTGTGTGGGGCTCTCTGATGTAAAGGGGGCTTTGTGTGGGGGGTCTCTGATGTAAGGGGGGCTTTGTGTGGGGGGGGCTCTGATGTAAGGGGTCTCTGTAAGGGGGGCTCTGATGTAAGGGGGGCTCTGTGTGGGGGGTCTCTGATGTAAGGGGAGCTCTGTGGGGGGTGTCTGATTTAAGGGGGGGTCTGTGGGGGTCTCTGATTTAAGGGGGAGCTCTGTGGGGGTCTCTAATGTAGGCGAAGCTCTGTGAGGATCTCTGATGTAAAGGGGGGCCTCTGTGAGGGTCTCTGATGTAAGGGGGGCTCTGTGAGGGTATCTGATTTAAGGGGGGTCTCTGATGTAAGGGGGGTCTCTAATGTAAGGGGGGCTAAGTTATTAGTGATCATAAAAAAGAAAGGTCAAAGTGCAAAAAAGGTGCAAGAAAATGCGCGCAGAGGGGGGGGCGCCACAGGATTAGTTCGCACAGGGCACCTGAACACCTAAAGCCGGTCCTAACTTCTGATGGCTACTTCCAGCAGGATAATGCACCATGTCACAAAGCTGAAATCATCTGTACTCCAATGGCCTCCAGTCCTCCACAGTCACCATATCTCAAGGGCCGTCTTACCGCATGGGCACGCTGGGCAGTTGCCTGTTGCCAATTGACCTAATAAGTTGCAAATTGGTCCTCCAGCTGTTCCTTATATGTAAATTTAACTTTTCCGGCCTCTTATTGCTACCTGTCCCAACTTTTTTGGAATGTGTAGCTTTCATTAAATCCAAAATGAGCCACTATTTGGCATGACATTTCAAAATGTCTCACTTTCAACATTTGATATGTTATCTATATTATATTGTGAATAAAATATAAGTTTATGAGATTTGTAAATTAGTCCATTCCTTTTTTACCCACAATTTGTACAGTGTGCCAACTTTTTTGGATTTGGGTTTGTATATGATTTAGTGTGTTGAATATTATTTACATATTTGGTCAAATGTTGGTGGAGTTAGCACATGTACATTTTGAATCTGTTGTTTGTGTTTTTATTTATGTGTACTGTATGTAGGCACATTGTGGATCGCAGTTTTCTCATTTATTTTATTTCATTTATTTTGGTCACTTTATTAACAATGCTCCCTCGACAAATGAAAAGAATGGAGTTAAGGAGAACAGCGAACCAGGCTGGGGGAAGAATTCTGGATTGATAATGTCAGGACCCTCGAGGTACGTGCTGAAGACCCCCCCCCCCCCCCTGTGTTGTCAGGTGAATGTGAGCCAACAGGACCCCCCCAGTGAAACCCCCTTTGTGCCTATAATCCACCATACTATAGGTGTGAGAAAACTCCCATGGAGTACCCACAATATACTGCATGGCAGAAGGGGTAAACTCACCTGTGACTGTCACTGAAGGCAGCAAGGACCTTAGTACCAAGTAATCCTCAACGCAGGAGCAGGCACTGGAGAATCCCCTTCCTTTGCAAGCCTGACCAAGCTGAGTGGGGCACCCATGTCAAAGCTCAGGAAATTGAAAAGAAAAAAAAAAGGTAAACTTCCCAACCCCTCCCCCCACCTGCCTGTGACAGAAAATGCCACAGCTGAGCTCCATTGACAAAACCCCAGAGGATCAGAGTAGCACACCTGGGCTCCCTTTAAAAGGTCAATAGCCCTTACTCACTGCAGCAGTCTTCAGCTCTGTGGATCCACTCAGGCAGCGACTTTGGGACAAGCCCTATGTAGCAAATTTGTTGAGCTTGAGGCATACCGTGACAAAAAGTAGGTAATAGTTACATAGTAGTTGAGGTTGAATAAAGACAATAGTCCATCCAGTTCAACCTGTGTAGGTGTGTGTGGCCATAATCATTTCCCATACCCCTGAATGTTTTGATCCTTGAGATGTATGTCCAAGAGTCTCTTAACCTAGCTATACTCCCTGCAGTTACTACCATTTGTGGCAGAGAATTCCACAGTCTTGTAGCCCTTACTGTAAAGACCCCCCTGCGTAGCCTGAGGTTAAAACGCTTCTCCTCTAATCGCATTGTATGCCCTCTAGTCCTCATGCATTCCTTGCGACTGAATAGCTTTTTTTCTATGCTGAGATCACCATTGAGGTATTTGTAAATTGCTATCATGTCCCCTCTCAGGCATCTCTTCTCCAAGGAGAATAAATCAAGCGCTTGTAAACACTCCCCATAACTAAGGTCCTCCAACCCCCTAATTAGTTTAGTTGCCCTTTTCTGGACTCTCTCCAGCTCCATCACATCCCTCCTGAGGGCTGGCGACCAAAACTGGACAGAATATTCCATAATGTTTTGTTGTTCTCTGTCTCATTCAACCCGAATCCTCTCTTGAATCTCTTTCCTGTCTTTTGTTTAACTGCTGTCAGGGGACTCAGTCCCAAAAGTAAAAACATATCCAAAATATTTTAGAATGCCATTTACTCTGAAGCTTTAGAATGCCTCTCATGTGTATCAGGGTTTAGAAATGCCGCTGTATATAAGTTAGCATTGTGTCACACAAAAACACTATCTGACATCCTTAAAGCGGAGTTCCGGGCAGAGAAACGTTTTTTTGTTGAACATACCCCCGGGACAGTCAGGGCTAGCACATTCCACAATGGCTAGCCTCTGATCTGTCCCGGTTCACACTTACCTTTTAGAAGAAATACTTACTTAGAAATTTTCTTCCACAGCGTTTCCATCTCGGTTGTAAGCAGCTGAAGCCGGCGCGGTCCTCTTCTCTGTCTTCTTCCGCGTCTTTGTGTCCCAGAATGCACTGCACCGGCCCCTCTCGTCACTTCCGGCGCGGCGCCGCATTCCTAAACAGCTTCTGGGCATGCCCAGAAGCTGTTTAGCAGGGGAATGCGGCGTCGCCCGGAAATGACGAGTGGGGCCGGTGCGGCGCATTGATTCCTGGGAGCTATGACGTTTAGCTCCCAGGAATCATCGCGAGGCAGGAAGTGACGGGGTGAGCCTCGGCGCTGGAGGAGGAAGCTGTCATAGGTGAGTATTTACGATCGTCAATAAAAAGGTGAGTAAACAAAAAAAAAAAAATAACTATCCAATTCCTTTTCAGGTGCGGCATACCTAGCGGAGGGGCACAAAAAAAAAAAATCTTTTTTGTGCCCGGAACTCCGCTTTAAAGTAGAACTATGGGCAAAACTTTTTTATTTGTTTTTTTTTTTTTTTGGATAGTAAAGCTGGATACACACTATACAATTTTCTTTAGATTATTTTTTTCCATTAGACTTACCAAAACCATATAATATGAGATCAAACCTAAACACTTTCAATTTGTATGCAATCAGGCAGGCCCTTGCACTACATAGTTGAAGGTAAAGCCCCGTACACACGTACTGATCGTCGGCCGAACGATCGGCCGTCTTTTGTCCAGGGCTGTTGTGTCTGTTGAAAACTGCAAAAGACTGCACACGAATTTTGTCGGCCAACAACAGCCGACTGCAGAAGTGATGTCATGTGATGGTTAACTTTCCTTGTCTTTTTTCTTTTCTGAGCATGCCCAGTCTTGCTAATCTGTCGGCCGAAATCTGTACTGACTGGCGAACAATCGGCCGTTCTGGTGTTGGCCAACAAAACTTTTAATGCCTGCACGACAGATTCTGTTTGGCCGAAAATGTGCTGTCGGCTGTCGGAAGCATCATACTAACAAGCCTACAATCGGCCTATCGGTCGTCGGCCGAATATTTACGGCCGACAATCGGCACGTGTGTACGGGGCTTTAATCTAAAAGAAATCTACCAACAAAAGTTGTATAGTGTGTATCCATCATGAAGGCCCGTACACACGATAAGAAAATCTGTAGGGAAAATTCGTCCGACGCCCGATCGGCCGATTTTCGGATTGTTAGTATGGTGCTTTCGACAGCCAACTCCGACTTTTCAGCTGACAAAATCCTGATGTGCAGGCTATATCATTTTTGTACAACGTCTGATTTTCATCTGATTAGTACAGATTTCGACAGAAAAAAATCTTAAGAGCAAGACTAGGCATGCTCAGAGATGAAAGAACACATACAAAGCAATCCAACACATGACATCACTTCTGAAGTAGAATTCTGTCGTACGGGAAAATTCGTATGAAAATAACCTCTTCACTTTCCACATCAGACTAGCATGCCACAAAAAACGGACGACAGATCGTTCGATAATCTGAGTGTGTACGGGGCTTAAGACAGGATTATAACCCCTGTCAGATTTTTTTGTCATCTGTTTCCCATTGTGGAAATTTCCTTTCACTTCTGTCCCATAGCAAAACAGGAAGTGAGAGGAAATCCCTGAAAATTAAAATAATTCCTTGGGGACCCCAGGTTACAATGTCCCCATTGGAAGGTTTTCCCCTCTATTAATTTTCTGGGGACAACCCAAAATTTGGGATTTCCTTTTACTTTCACTTTCAATGATAATGGTAAACAGGACAAATAGAGAGGAAATCTCCTTAACCAGGACACAGACCACAATAAAAACTGACAAGCATTTTAATCCCTCCCCACTCCATCCAAAAACTAAAAAAATAAGTTTTGCCTTTAGTGCCGGTTCACACTATAGTGAGTGCGCCGATCGCATGTAATTCGGAGCGCACTGCTCCTTCATTACATGCGATCGGAGCTGCGGATGCGAATTCAGCCATACACTTTGTATGGCTGGATTCGCACTGTATCCCGCCAAACACGCACATGACCCTTTTTTTCAGCCGCATCAGGATCGGATCGCACAGTGGTTCACACTTGTGCGATCCGATCCTGTGCGAACTGTCAGATCGCACTGCGATATGCGATCAAACTTGGGGTGTCGTTAACATTTCATTGACATCCCCTGCGTATCGCATATGGCAGTGTGAACTGCCAGATGTGCGTTTGCGATGCGGGAACAGGCTGCGAATTTGACCTGGCACTTAGTTATTTTTTTTTTTTTTTAAAAAACAGTATCTTTTGTAACTACAGTAAAACCTTGGATTGCGAGCATAATTTGTTCCGGAAACATGCTTGTAATCTAAAGCACTCTTATATCAAAGCGAATTTCCCCATAAGAAATAATGGAAACTCAGATGATTCGTTCCACAACCATTTATTCATAAGTCAATGTGATAGGTTGTGTAACCATAAAATGTCCATCCACAAATGGCGCCTCCACAAGGAGATTAGAAGCAAAATCCAGCAGGAGCTACAGAGTATAAAAGAGAAGAGAGGCGCCTCTAAGTGCAGCAATATGGTTACATTTAATGAAGATTCAACATTTAGCAACTCACATGGTTGATGATTAAAGAGGCACATCTAAGTATGCAGGCATCCGGGGTAAAGGTGTCCACATAGATCATCCTCTGCACTGCCGGCTCTTACCGCTGTCAGTCTGAAGTCATGACCGGGAAGACTACCCTGTGGTAGAGCGATCTGAAAGCGAGGTTTGAAGCGCTCATGGAACGCAGTGTGGAAGGGATGACATCGAGGACAGTGCAGAGAACAGTCTATGTGAACAGCTTTACCCCAGATGTATGCATACTTAGATGTGCCTGTTTTAATCATCAACCATGTGAGTTGCTAAATGTTGTTCCTTCATTAAATGTAACAATATTGCTACACATTGCTTGTATATCAAGTCAACATTTATAAAAAATTTTGCTTGTCTTGCAAAGGGCTCTCAAACCAAGTTACTCTCAATCCAAGGTTTTAGTGCCCGTTCACATGCGAGCGACGCTACTTCGCACCGCGACCTCCGAGGTCGCGGTGCGAGCAGCGCGCCGCGACCTCGGAGCGGCCGCCACGGACTTCATAACATTGAAGTCTATGGCGGTCGCCTCTAGGTCGCCCCAAAGAAGCTCCGGACCCTTTTTCTAAGTCGGAGCGACTTGTGTCGCTCCTATTAAAACGGGTCCGCAGCTTCCCTATGGGAGGCGACCTACGGCGACCTGTGAGGCGATAAGTACGTCTACCAGCGCTTTTTCGCTCCCTGCTGCGACGATGGAGGAATCATCCTCACTATCGAATGGATCTGGGGGTGTGATATTAAGCCCCCCCCTCTGGATGAGCCGTGTCCACGGCGGCATCAGGCTCAGAATCAGATGAAACAGACTGAGCAGGGGAAGGCGGGGGACGGTTCCTCCTGGGCCTTTGCTCACACGCCACTTCCACCTGGGACACTAAGGAATACACCACCTCCGTCAGTGCAACCATGGGAAGCTGGGGTTCCGTGGGACTTCCACCTTAATGGGGGGGGTCAGTAGGGGAGATGTGACCCTGAGGCACCATAAGGAAAGGAAGACCTTGCAGTACAAAAATGATCTTTTGGCACCACTACAGGATCCCCTTAAGGCTCAGGGTACCTACCTTTCTTCTGCTGAGAATTGGAACTCAGCATCATCATGAATGCCATTCCTGTTCATATGTCCCGGGCACAGAAAGAGGAAACTTAGGAGGAACGGGGGCTTACTGTATAGTTATTTTGTACCATTATTATATTTGAAATCACACCCATAGATTAGCCACACTCATAATAACAAATATACTACATGTGCAGGTAGAATGGTGCTGCCCTGTTCAGTTCTGCTACCAGAAATATAAACCTTAATTGTCAGCTAAAAGATGATCAACTCCAATTCCATATATTGTGACATTTATTTTCTGCCTAGGTATGAAAATGACATTTTGCAAACTGATCCTTGCAATTTATCACAGCTAAACGTAAGCCTGACAACAGTTACATTTGTCTGAAAAGGACATATTTAAAGTCAGTGCAATGTTATTTCTTAATGTGCTCCTGTTAGCAGGTCAGACGTTAGCTTTTCATTATGGCCCTTTTTAAAGGTTAACAATGATGGAAAATGCCTTTCTCTTTAGTAAAGATTAACTAATAACTCTGTAATTATATAATGATCTAACCATATTTTATTATTCATTATTACTGAAATACAAGTTGAGAGCAGGTTTTAATAACATGAATGTTCTGAGGATTTGGAAGATTTACAGCCGGCTCCTGTGCTCGTTACTCCTTCCTACTTCAGTATTAGACACTTAAAGGAACATCTACTACACCCTTTCAGTTAAGGTTCATTGATCTCCTAGGGCTATTAAAACATAATCTTGGCTGTAGAAATACAGAAAAAAAGGCAGTATTGTGCTTTTTATTAGTGCCAAGGTATTTTACAAGCCTTTTAACTAACTTGCCTGCATCTGCTCAGAAATATAATCAATTCAGTCTAATTTAGAAGCTATTATGACTACTCTCCGCTAATTTTAGAGCCCTTTTAACCTGAAATGGATAAAGTAACAAGAAAAGCTGATATAAAAGAAAGCAGAGGTGAAACAGGGTTAGCACACACTTTTGCTGAGACGGAGAATATTAGAAAGGGGGCTAAATTAGCCCCTCTTTCATATGGGATGGTGGAAGGGATAACCTAATATAGCATGGGTTAGTGTTTAGTGGATGAGGCCCATATCTCTCCTCAGTTAGGTTTCCCGCCAGGAAGGGTTACCAGGCAGGTTAGTGGGGTCTCTTAGGCGAATAGGTAGTTGTCAGGCAGTTTAGGGTTTCTCTCAAGGGAATTAGCGAATGAGCCCCTTTCTCCGCCCGCTCACCTCAGCCTATGAGGTGGAGGTTACCTCAGGGAGAAGCATATTTAAGGTGCCTCCCGCCCCTCAGGGGCTCAATCTCTTCATACCTCTCATCTGGATTTCATCTGTTCCTCTCATCTGGATTTCATCTGTTCCTCTCATCTGGATTTCATCTGTTCCTCTCATCTGGATTTCAGAAAAGGCTTGAACCTACCTTGAGAAGCTGTTCCTGGAGCGCCAGTGGATGCTCATCTGCAGCAGTCATCTTGGAAGAAGAAGTAAGGGAAGCCGGGAGTCCGCAGGTCGGCGTCGCAGGAGTCTTCACCGCGTCACCTCCGACGGGTGTTGTTGCCGGTCATGGGTTCACGGACGTCGGATGCGGAGGAGGGGAGCGGAGCGCTGCCGGGGCGGCCGGCCCTACCAAGAGGAGGAGGAGGACACTGAGGTGGCGGTATTTACCGTCGGCCACCCGGCACCCCAAAGCAAGCCAGGCGGAGGAGCAGCGGAGTCGGGAACCCCCGGAGGACGTCACCGCTCGGGAAGAGGCAGCGTTTTGGCGGGCTCCAGGCCGCCCATCCGTCGGTCATCAGGACATCATCAGACTGGAAGAAGGTCACCTGCTGCTCCCCAGAGGTGGCTGCATTCCCAGGTCGGTAGCCATCCTTTCCCCCTTTTTACTCTGCAGGTCTCACGGAGCGCTGTGCAGGCACCAGGGGGTCCCGGTCCATCCCATCATTGGTTCCCGCTGGGTGGTGAGTTTTTCTCTGATTAAAAAAAGTGTTGTCAAAGTTTTCAGGTTTCTAGTGTGCACGCTGCTCTGTTCCTGTAATAATAAAAAAAAAAAAAAAATGTATCTGTACGTAAGACGCCATCTAGTGGCACTTTTCGGTATTGACACGTTTTTATTTAGCAACAGAGATCGTGGTTCATATGAAGTGGTTTAAAAGACCTATTGAAAGTTTCATTTAGTATGTATTAATTGATAGGTTCTTTATAGGTAGCAAGGCCTGCCTTTGCAAGCGTTTACAGTAGACTCTGCAGCAGCCTGCTGGCCCCTCAGTTTACGAGAATATCTTTCTTAGTTACAGGTTGAGGCGCTGTGGCTTAGTTGGTTTTGGCGCCTTTTCTATTAATAGGAGATCCTGAGGCGGATCTCAGCAGTGCCTTGGTTTAATAAGGTAACCTGGATTGGTGGTTAGCGCTCTGCGCCCCGAACCCAGCATGCGGGTTCGGATCCCGGTTGGGACCTTCACTAGTCGCTGGTATGGTTTGAACTCCTGTGCGATTATGTTGAAAAGGTAGAATTTGATAAGGGTACGCGTCAGGGTATTTTGTTGTCAAAAAGTCTGTTTTGTGACCGCTTCCATTGCATCCATCTTGTTTTATCTCCCTGGGCATCTTTTTGCAGATAGTTTTTATTTAACAGGTGCCCATGGGCTGTTCCCTTTCTTGACATTTTTTGAATGCTTCTCCACCTTTGTTGAATGGGTTTTGAGACCACACTCTAAACATAGTTCACTACTTGAGTGTTTGACGGTGGCGTGGCTGGTAGAATACAAGGCTGGCAACTGCAAGGTTGTGGGTTCATATCCCTTGACCAGCAGGTGATTTCTAAGGGAATTCTATATAATTTATTTATGATTTTTGTTTATTAAGAAGTTTGTATCCCCCTGGCAAAAAATAAATACATTAATAAATAAATGAATAAAATAAAAAGTTAACTGCATAGAATTTTTAGGAATTGACGGTATGGACGGAATTCAGACTGCCAAGGTGGGAGAAGCTCCGAAGTTCAAAGGTATGTTGTTACTAATTATCAAAACGCAGAAAGTATGTTTAAAGAGGTGTGATCTTTATTGGGTCTCCTTGGTTTTTGCCTCCAGGGTTATTCCTGTAGGCAGGGCTTTTTATGGGTGATTGTGTCTGACATTAGGGCCTCCTTCGGATCATGTGCAGGTTTCTCATGATGTGAGGGGAGACTTGCTGGTTGGTTACAATTTTTCCATTTCAATGGAGAGCTATTTGTCGGTCAGATTTTATCTTAAACAAAGATTTCCTATTTTCACTGACTCTTCGTTTATAGTAATTATGTTAGACATGTAGTCTTGCTATAGTCGTTCCCCATTATAGTGGCCTTGGCGCCTTTTAGTCGGGACTGATAATAAAGCATATTGTACGCTGCTTACTGTCTGACCTCCAGATCTCTGCCGGTCATTCTCTTGTTCAGGTATCTGGTTTTAAGTGCTTTGCACTTAACATCTGGCTATGGCTTCTTTTGTTCCTAGGACAGACTATGGCCTGGCGGATTCTCTGTTCCAGGTAGATCGCTTTTCAGCTGCTCCCAGAAGCAGACCCAGTGAATATGAGTTGCCCGGCACATCTCTGGGAGCTGGTATAATCCTGGTGATGGGGAATGTGAGGAACTCGTTAGCTGCATTCGCTGGGTGGCTATCCTTCCTGGACTCAGTGGACGGCCCTCGGGATGCATTTTTTTAGAGGAGCTGGTCCTGTTGTTTTTTAAATTCATTGTTTGCACGATATGATTCCTGGACGCACATTAACGAAGTGTTAGCCGAAGTTTCCTTTTTGTTTAAGTGGCATATTCTGCCGTCCTGCTCCTGTTTTCTCAGTACAGCAGGCTTTTAAGGGCTATCGCAGGGTTAACTCACTGGTGGATCGGCGGATGATTACCCTGGGTATTTTGCAAGACATGTGTAGGGTTCTAGCAGAGGTTTGTGTTCCTCTTATGAAGCCACCATGTTTAGGGGTGTTTTTTCCTTGCTATTTTGCCAATCTCAGCATATCTGAGCTTTTACCGTGGAGCAAAAAAAAAAAAAAAAAAGTTTTCTGTTTCATGATGTTCCTTGGTGTGTCGAACCTGAGCATGTTTCAAGGATTTTTAAACTGATCAGTTCAAGGCAGGTCAATGGTCACCTCAAACGATAAAAAATGGGGGTTCCCTCGTGTGCCTGGTTTTTCCTCATTTCAGGCTATTTGAAGATTGGGCCTAATAAGCTGCTCTCTTGGTGGTACACGAGGATGGTAAGGTTCTTGCAAAGTTTCAATTTGACTTTGTTTTTAAGAAGGGTCTGCAGATAGTGGGCCTTAGCCGGCTGCGTGTCTCCTCTCATTCGTTGGGTTAGGGGCGGCAACTGTATCCGGTTGCTTGGGTTTGGAGGTAGGGATGGTCACAAAGTTGGGAGGATGGAAGTCTGATTGTTATATTTATTATGTATGCCCTAACCTTGTTTTGCTCCTTTCAGGTGAATTGCCTCCAAGTATATAATGTGTTGGAATGGAGAATTGTTATAATAATGAAAACAGTATTATATATGGGATACAGCCTGAGCTGTTTATGGCTAGGCTGGGTTTTTTCTTTTCATAATAAAGAAGTTTTACTGTTATTTGACAACCCGAGTTGTTGATGACTGGGTTGGTCGGTTGGTGAATATTTATGAAGTATGGTGATAAGTTGGATATTGTTAACAGTTAATAGTGCAGCCTGAGCTTTTTATGGCTAGGCTGGGAGTTTTTTTTTTTTTTTTTTAATATTACAAGAGTTTTACTGTTATGGTGCAGCCTGAGCTTTTTATGGCTAGGCTGGGATTTCTTCTAATAATAATGAAGTTTTATATTGTAGGTGTGGATTGTGGGGCACTCTTTTGTGTTCTGGGCCCAACAACGAGCGAGGCGACGGATATATTCCGAACTCCTTGGCTTGGATCAACAACGTTTTCAAGTTTCCTGGTTCGGTAAGAGGGGCATGAGGTGGGTGGAGTTGTTGCCTAGCCTGGAGAATATATTTGGGTCTCGACCCCCTCCTGATATTCTGGTGGTGCACTTGGGGGGTAGTGATATAGGTAAGGTGAGAACACTGGATTTAATTTTTCGGATCCGTGATGACCTGCACAGTCTGAAGATGAGATTCCCGGAAATGGTGGTTATGTTTTTGGGAATCGTTCACAGGCTGGTTTGGTCGTCTGGTTGTTTACGTTTATTTGGTAAAATTAAAAAACGAGTCAATCGTGCTCTTGAAAATTTTTTGGCACAGGTTGGTGTACTATCGTACAGGCACTCGGACTTGGAGGGTGGTATTCATGGTCTTTACCGGGGGGATGGTGTTCACCTCTCAGGTATTGGCCTTGACATATTCAATGCAAACTTGGGTTATTTAATTGGATTGGCCGCGCTGTGGGGGTGTGGTGACAGGCAATGAGGCATTGCCTGTCTTTTGGATGTTGATCAATTGTTTTGATCTACTGTGAATGACAACCCGAGTTGTTTATGACTGGGTTGGTCTGTTATTTTATATTGATATTTATAAAGATGGTTATGTATATTGATACCAGTTAAAAAAGAAGCCGCGGCCGTTTTATCCAATCTGGAGTCCGAGTGCCTTTTTTCTTAAAAAAAAAAAAAATGTTATACATGTTTATAAGGTATGGTGTATAGGGTTATATGATTTTTAGAGGAGCATTTCTCCTTCCTACCATCCCATATTAGAAAGGGGGTTAAATTAGCCCCTCTTTCATATGGGATGGTGGAAGGGATAACCTAATATAGCATGGGTTAGTGTTTAGTGGATGAGGCCCATATCTCTCCTCAGTTAGGTTTCCCGCCAGGAAGGGTTACCAGGCAGGTTAGTGGGGTCTCTTAGGCGAATAGGTAGTTGTCAGGCAGTTTAGGGTTTCTCTCAAGGGAATTAGCGAATGAGCCCCTTTCTCCGCCCGCTCACCTCAGCCTATGAGGTGGAGGTTACCTCAGGGAGAAGCATATTTAAGGTGCCTCCCGCCCCTCAGGGGCTCAATCTCTTCATACCTCTCATCTAGATTTCATCTGTTCCTCTCATCTGGATTTCCCCTCCCTCCCTCCCCTGGTTTTGTCGCGGCTTCTAACAAATTAACTGGTTTGGGTCACCTCTGTTTTTGAGGGGGACGTGTACTTTTATTATATGTGGTGATTTATGTTGGTGATGTATTGTGGATGTTGATCAATTGTTTTGATCTACTGTGAATGACAACCCGAGTTGTTTATGACTGGGTTGGTCTGTTATTTTATATTGATATTTATAAAGATGGTTATGTATATTGATACCAGTTAATAAAGAAGCCGCGGCCGTTTTATCCAATCTGGAGTCCGAGTGCCTTTTTTCTTAAAAAAAAAAAAAATGTTATACATGTTTATAAGGTATGGTGTATAGGGTTATATGATTTTTAGAGGAGCATTTCTCCTTCCTACCATCCCATTATACAGGCTACATTGCTGAGCTCTACTTTGAAATTGCTCTGCTGTCATTCTTTGTGAATCGCAAATAATAGAAAATGTATGCAAGTTCTAGCTTTACTTGCACAGTTTTTACACTTGTTCCAGGTCATTTCTCAGAATGTTTGAAGCCATTGAAAGACCGCCCATTAGAATTTTTATAAAGAGGTCAGCAGCAGTGGCAATCTCCAAATTTTCTCTTAGCACAGGTTTACTTTATTGTCCACAGCAATCTATCAGGTTTAAATCATGTGCTGCTTTGGGAAAACCATCTATTTTCTGTATATTTCTTTTCTACAGTGTTAACAAATCAATCTGTGAAACATATAGAGGCCAAGTCATAAAACTGGAGAACAGAAAATGAGCTCAAAAGTGAAGTTGTTGCCCTTTGAAGCCAATCAGAACCGTTGCTTTATTTGCCATGAAACGAAAAAATGTGACACCTGCTTACTTGGTCATGATAAAACCTTAGCAACCGGGAAAAATACCTTAGCAACCAGGAGGGATACCCTAGCAACTGGGGAAAAATACCTTAGCAACCGAAAGGGATACCTTAGCAACTGGGAGGGATACCCTAGCAACTGGGAAAAATAACCTAGCAACCAGGAAAAATACCTTAGCAACCGAGGGAAATACCCTAGCAACCGGGAAAAAATACCTTAGCAATGGGGAAAAATACCTTAGCAACCAGGAGGATTATCTTAGCAACTGGGTGAAATACCTTAGCAACTGGGAGAAATACCTTAGTAAGCAAAAAAAAATACATTAGCAACCGGGGAAAAATACCTTAGCAACCGAGGAAAAACACTTTAGCAACCGGGGGAAAAAACTTTAGCAGCCAGGGAAAAACACCTTAGCAACCTGGGAAAAATAATACCTTAGCGACCGGGGGAAAATACCTTAACGACCGGGAGGAATACCTTAACGACCGGGAGGAGGGCTGTACCGACTGGGGGGAGTGCAGTAGTGGCTGGGAGTAATACCTTAGTGAGTGCCTGTGTGTGTCTGTGAGTGCCTGTGTCAGTGAGTGTCTGTGAGTGTCAGTAAGTGTTGCGGAGTACCAGAGGGTGAGAAAGTAGAGTTAGGAAGCTAGAAAACAGCCACACAGGTCAGACTTAAGTTACTGGATCCCCATCAGATTAGATTAGTGGGTACAATGCCCATTGGGTGTGGAGATGCGATTCGGTGTACATCTTGTGGCATGTATACGTTCCTCAATCAGGCGATCGAGGGCGAATACAGCTGCACAAAATGTAAGCAAGTTGTTTTCCTGGAAGCTCAGGTCCTGAATCTAGGGAAGCAACTGGCAACACTGAGAAGAATGTCGATACTGAAGGAGAGCTGGGAGCAGACCCGTCAGGTGCGGGCAGGGGCCTGCACAGGAGGAGGGTGGAGATACAACGGTGCAGGCATCAGAGCAGAGTAGATGGGTGACAGTTAGGGGGGCAGAAGGGAGAGAAGAGAGGCAGCGGGAGATTAGGGAAGTTAACAAGTAGCTGAGGAGCTGGTGTAGAAAGGAGGGTTTCGGGTTCCTGGAGAACTGGGCCGACTTCTCAGTTGGCTACCAGCTCTTTAGTAGGGACGGATTGCACCTAAATGGGGAGGGTGCAACCGTACTGGGTGAGAAGATGGCCAACAAGTTAGAGGTGATGCTAGGTAAACTAGGTGATGGGGTGAGGGTACAGATGTAGAATTAGCCAGCGGGGAGCAAGGTTCAGTGGGCACAAATGGGGACATTAGTGGTAGGGTGTCCAGATTTCCTAAATCCAAGGTGGGTATGGGAAAAAATCGCAAGAGCAGCCTAAAACCAACATCAAATAAGGATGTAGTATGCAACTGGACAAAATTACGAGGTTTGTATACTAATGCAAGAAGCCTGGCCAACAGGAAGGGAGAGCTGGAACTGCTGAAGTATAGATTTTGTGGGGATTACAGAGACTTGGTTTGACAGCTCTCCTGATTGGCTGGCGACCATTCAGGGGTATTCCCTTTATCGCAGAGATAGAGAAGGTAACAAAGGGGGAGGGGTATGTCTGTATATTAAGAACAGTGTACAGGTAAATATGAGGGATGATCTTAATAATGGAGCTATGGATGAGGTAGAACTTCAAAGGGAAGGCACTATGGGAAAAGTAATATTGGGCATATGCTATAGACCCCCCAACCAGAGGGGGGAGGGGGAGGCAGACCTCCTTTCACAGATTGGATTGGCAGCAAGGATGGGAAATGTCATTATAATGGGGGACTTTAATTATCCAGATATAGACTGGGCAGAAGGAACCGCACATTCATCCAAGGCTCGGCAGTTCATGGTTTAGATGGTGAACTGACCGACAAGTAACAATGCGGTACTAGACCTATTGATTACCAACAATACAGACCTGCTCATGGATATAGAAATATGGGGCAACTTAGGAAATAGTGACCATAGGTCAATTAGTTTCAGTATTAATCATGGTAATAAGAAGCACAAGGGTAATATAAGGACACTGAATTTCAAAAGGGCCAATTTCCCACAACTGTGCTCTTTGCTAGAAAATATCAAATGGGATAGAACCCTGGGAACAAAGAACACAGAGGAAAAATGGGAGTGCTTCAAGACCATACTAAACAAAGGGATTGGCCAGTGCATTCAAAAGGGGAAAAAATTTACAAGAGCAAATCTAAACCCTGGGTGGTTAAACTCCAACACAAAAATGCATATTAATACTAAAGAAAAGGCCTTAAAAAATACAATGTGTGAAGTGTAGTAATCAAGCTAAACGATTACCTATAGCGCTTGCTGGAATACAATTATGGTAATAAATATATGCATAAAAAATATATAAATAAATAAATAGTACTGTGATATAACTAGGTGATAATAAAAACCATGGATCTACACACAAAAGTAATATTAAACCAAGTCCATAAGTTGTTATCTTCCAAAAAAAATTAATAGTGTTAACAAATAGTCCAATGAATGGTGTGAAAATTGTGTAATAAATAAATAAAGTGCCAGTGCTCCTTTTTCTTCTTCCCAAAAATGGCCCTTCACCGTGGAAAATAAGTGAAATTCAGACTCACCAGAAAGCGTGGGTCCTATATGCCTTCCGGCATTAAGACCAGCCGTGCTTTAGAGACAATCTCCAGATAAAGGAATGTCCCTCCTGGCGGATCTAGATGTCCCTTCTCCAGTAACCACTTCTGCTGCCAGCTCTCTCCAAGGGGATATGGTCCCAACGCGGATCAGCGGATAGATGGTCCTCCTGTTTAGGGTCACCTCCAGCCACAGGGTATAAAAGGGAATAAAGACCCGGATAGTGCAGTACTGTATATAAGTAGTTAGTTTATTGCACATCCCCGGTCACTCCAAAATACATGCAGTCCCAAAAAAAATATATAAGTATGAAAGTGGATATAAATTTAGATCTAAAATCACAAAAACATCAACGCGTGGTAAAAAAGTCCAAACCAGCGTGCTAAAACATGAGGTAGCAGTCCATACACATGCAAAAACGCCGTCATACACGAGGGCTTCGAGTGGAGAGCGGCACTTCCGGCTTGCGTTCCACTAAGCACCGTATGACGTCACGACGTGCGTTCCACCTAGGGAATGCTTAGTGGAACGCAAGCCGGAAGTGCCCCTCTTTTCTTATCCCCCTACCTGGCCATGTGGTAAACCACCCTAAGAGGCACACTAAGAGTGTGTATATTTTTTTTTTTACTGAAGTGCGTTTGCCACTTGGCTCATGCCTAATGCCTTTCCCCTAAATAGGCTGACTCTTTAGGGTTGTTGACCCCAATTAGGCTCTCTAACCTCGTGATGGTCTCCTCTTCTTCTTTTTTAGCCTTATGGCTTGGAGGAGATCCTCCGACTGCTTATACTGGATGTATATATATTGGCCCTTCGGCAACTAGTTTCTATGATTACTTTCAGTTTGTTTTTGTGGTTTTAATATGGTCCTTTTGTTTCCTCAGTGCTGTATGGGACACGCGTTGGGCTGCTGCAGGTCTCTCTGCGACATTGTCATTGGGCTATACCTGTTGCCCTAAAACCCCTTTTGGCCATGGCTTCTATGAAGGTGGTTTCGTATAATGGGCATGGTCTAGGCTTAATCTGTAGTGTAGTAATTTTGTGGCTCAACTCAAAGAGACTATTCGATATCGATGTGTTGTGGGTGCACATATCCTCTTATTACAGGAAACACATTTCCATCAAGACTCTGTCCCACGGCTGCCCACTCACATATACAGTTAGTGGTTCATTAGCACCTCCCCCCCCCCACGCAAACTCCCCTTGGGAGGGGTGGCTTTCACCATCCATAAAAATTGCACCATTTTTGATCACAAACTTACTTTTGCAACTGTGTACATCCTGAACACTGGACAGTTAACTTTTCATAGACTCATTGTTTTAATTCCTCTTTTCGAGAAGGGTAACTGACTCTAGGGGAGGATTTCATTATGAGCCTGTACACTCGCCTACAAACTACCTCTGGCCATTCTGTCCACTCCAAATCCTTGCATGCTCACCGCCAGGTTGACTGCTGCAGAGTCCTCCACCCCACCAAAGATCATAACTATTACTCGGCTACTCATGATGTCTACACTTGTATTGACTTGCTATTAATGGATCAATCGTTTTTGGAGTTACTATCTGGTGCCTCAATAGGCTCTCTCATGCTTTCTGATCTGTTGTCATATAGAAAAGGGATGAGTTACGCTATCTTGCTGGGCTCTTTGCAGGATCCGGCCTCCCTGCCGGCTCGGCGGTTTGGGAGAGGGATCTCGACCCCATTGATGGAGAGACCTGGGAGCTGTGTCTTTCCTCAATCCCACTGGTATCGGTTTCTGCCTCCCATAAGGTCTCTCACCTATTACTGTTCCATAGAGCCTACAGGACACCGGTGCAGTTGTTTCGATGGGGCCGCAGGTCCTCCCCTCTTTGCCCGAAGTGTGATAGGGAACAGGGCACCCTTGTTCATATGCTGTGGAGGTGTCCCAAACTATTTTGGTATTGGTCGGTAGTGATTGATACCATATCTAGAGTGTATAACTTTCAATTGCTAAGGGATCCTATGGTCTGCTTGCTTGGGGCCCTGGAGGTACCTATCCCCGAATGCCCATGTGGCTATTTTAAGATTGCTCTATACTGCTCGTAAGTTTATTGCTAGATATTGGATCTCCTCCCGGGTTCCGAGCGCAGGACAGTGGATTGCACAGGTTAACGCTTCTCTAATTAGGGAAAAATTAACCTATCAGCACCGCAAGGCACATAAGAAGTTTTCCTCCTTATGGCAACCGTGGCTGGATGACCCAGCCTTGGCTCCACCTAAATTGGTTATGGATAGGCTATTAACAGGCTGAATTGTTTACATACCAACAGTTTTTGGTTGTGATTTGCAGTAGATTATCTCTCTCCATACCTCTTCCTTTTCCTCCCCATTTTTCTTCCTTCTTTCCTCTTTCCCCCCTCCCCTTTCTACACGCCCTCGCCTCTACCCCCCTCCTGGCCCTCTCTTCCTCCTCTTGTTATCTGCCGTTGTTCCCCCCGCTACTGATTTTTCCTAATTTTGGGTTATGAGTTTGCTATTGAGGTATAAGTCATGTATACATGCCTGAAATTCTCTTACCTACATGGCTCATGTTTATATGGATACTCTCCCTGTCTTTCCTTTCTACGGTATATATTGTTGCTGCTGTTTATTTTTACATGTTATGTTGTCTCAACTACACATTGTACTGAGAGTTGCTATTTTTTCTACTACTTCTTCCTTGTAATGGTGTTAATCCTGTTTGTTTTGCTTTTACACTGAGTTATTTATACCATGTTCTGTTTAACCTCAATAAAAATGATATTTTTCTTGAAAAAAAGAAAAAAAAAGAAAAGAAAAGGGATGAGGGTGAATGTTGTCATATGGAAGGGTGAGGAGTGATAATTATTATTATATTGAGGCAAGAGTTTGCTAGCCGGTATGGAATGCAAAGCTTCTCTATCTAAAAAGTGAATAGAGGAGCTATTCAGAAACTTGGTTCATCCAGAGAGATGCATTAAATGGGTCTCAGCACAGAATAGTCTATGTATTATTCAGAAGAGTACTTGTAACAGATCCAGCTGAGTAAATTGAACAATGGGCAGCAAGCCTTCAAAGTACCATTCATCATTCATGTCATAGCAAGCATAAAGACCCTACAATCCAGCATAATATGTCCAATCTATAATATGCACCTGGGTAGCTTCCATGCACGCAATAATGTATACTATCTTCTAGACCTGTGCTTTCATACTGATGTTTGTCAGCAATCAAAATCGTTCTTTATATACAGCTATCTTGTTGACTGGTTGTACTAGCAGCACCTTGGATCTAATGTGTGACAAATCATGCCCCATGGCCTCAGACAGCTGCAGGTGTAAGTTGTAATTAAATTTGATCAGAGATCTCCTGTATTGTTTAAGGCAAAATCACATTCTTCGCTACTCTTAAGTGGATAAACAAGTTCCTCTTTGAAAT
This sequence comes from Pelophylax lessonae, assembly GCF_965119305.1. Classification (NCBI taxonomy): domain Eukaryota; kingdom Metazoa; phylum Chordata; class Amphibia; order Anura; family Ranidae; genus Pelophylax; species Pelophylax lessonae. The sequence continues at coordinate 496,814,540 of NC_138770.1, read as the reverse complement.
GTCTAATTAGATAAACAGGCTATTTCCCAATTACCAAGGTGACCTTACATAAAATGAACACAGCAAAGAATCATTAGCTCTCTTTTTGTTATGTAGAATATAATGTGTCAAAACATGCAAAAGAAAAAGACAGGCACCACCGAGTGCAGATTATTATGCTATTTCCTTAAAACAATGGAAAAAACTCACATGGTGTATGAGGTAAATAGGCACATATGTGGAGCCAGTGTCCTGGAGCTTGCGTTATCTGTCCTGGGAGAAAATCAGCCGTGTGCAGGGTCGTCCTGGCCAGCAGGAAGCAGCAGCATTGGTGGTGTACAGGAAGGTAAGTATTAAAGGGGAATGCCCACCACCCAATCCACCATAGGAAAATAGGTACAATGTGTATTCTTGCCACAGAAACAGGGGGGCTCGGCTACAGTGTGGAGACACGATGCTTGAACCTCCAGGCCACCCCCTCCAGGCTGGCCCTGAGTATCAAGACTGTGTACACCTCATCATAGAACAGAGTTATATTTCCTGCAAATACATTACGGACCGTGATTTAGCCATTATACGCTTTCGCCACTATCAATATGTTGTGTCAAAACATGGCCTGCATGTCTTGACACAGAGAAAAGAATGTGCGTGTATATGGAGATATATACACATATAGAATATCCTACATAAATGGGCCTACGTTCCCCTACTTAGACCGGTTCTACCCAGAACTGATCCACATACCGAACAACAAACATATTATCAACTAGAAGGGCTGCATTGCGATTTGAGGTAATGAATGCTTCACAATGGCTCAAATAAAATATGGAATTGAAAACTTGTAACATCTCTCTTCACAAACCTCTTTAAATATCCCAGTGAAACAGTTTTAATAGAATATAACCTGACTAGAAAAGGGTTATGGTAAACATCAGTGGCCCATATAGCTGTAGTTTCTTCAGTATATCACACCAAGAGTATTGCATAAAGACAAGACCAGGGGGCCCGGTAGCAAACCAGTGGGTGAACTTCTAGGATCTCAAAGGTCACACTTGCGACCGGGCCCTGTCATTTCACCACTGTGGGGAGGCCCCAAGATTGCAGGAAGGGGGCCCACTGCATAACTTGTGAAAGGATCCTGATGCGGGACCATAATAAAAGGCCATGCAATGAGATTAAAGAGCCCCAGGATTAGTGGGAAGAGCCCCAGGCTTGAAGGGAAGGGCCCCGGCAAGGGGTCTGGGGGGCCCTTCATGGTTTCTTGCATCGGGGCCCTGAAGGTTCTAGTTACGCCTCTGGTGTTCCCCTTTACATCAGGTGCCACTACCAGAGCGATTCTTTACATTGGTTCCCCCCATAAAACAGTTGCCACCGTCAGGGTACTCCCTTATAGCAGGTGTCCCCATCAGAGCGCCCCTTACATCAGGTATTCCCGCCAGAGTGCCCACTTACATCAGATTTCTTTATCAGAAGGCACCCTTACATTAGGTGCCATTACCAGAGTGCCCCCTTACATAATTTGTCCCCATCAAATCAGGTGTGCCCATCAGAGTGCCTTTTTACATCAGGTGTCTCCATCAAAGTGCCCCCTTACATCAGGTGTCCTCATCAAAGTGCCCCTTACACAGGGGCGTACCTAGAGCATTTGGCACCCGGGGCGGATTGGATTTCTGGCACCCCCCCCCCCCCCAACTTTAAAATGTAAAAACACCCACAAAAATTTGTAATATTTTTAAGAATATTTATTGCGCAACTTTGTAAACTTTACATCAACTTGAATAATAATACTGCTTTTTAAAAACAATAAAAAAAATAAAAAATCCACAATTCTATACCATAGTTTGTAAACGCTATAACTTTTTCGCAAATCAATTAATACCTCCCCTTTGCAATAGGCCCTCTATACTTCTGTCCTTCCCCTTAGCAGACAGGAGGTAGCCCCTTCATGCTTCTGTCCCCCGCAAGCAGACCGGAGGCAGCCCCTCCATGCTTCTGCCCCCCCCAGCAGACAGGAGGTAGCCCCTCCATGCTTCTGTCCCCCCCCAGCAGACAGGAGGTAGCCCCTACCTCCTGTCTGCTGGGGGGAGGGGGGACAGAAGCACAGAGGGCCTAGCTCCTGTCTGCTGGGAGGGGGGCAGAAGCACGGAGGGGCTACCTCCTGTCTGCTGAGGGGGGGACAGAGCATGGGGGGCTACCTCCTGTCTGCTGGGGGGGAAGCATGGGGGGCTACCTCCTGTCTGCTGGGGGGACAGAGCATGGGGGGCTACCTCCTGTCTGCTGGGGGGGGGGGCAGAGCATGGGGGCTACCTCCTGTCTGCTGGGGGGGCAGAGCATAGGGGCTACCTCCTGTCTGCATTGGGGGGGCAGAGCATGGGGGGCTACCTCCTGTCTGCGGGGGGGGAGGACAGAGCATGGGGGGCTACCTCCTGTCTGCTGGGGGGGGACAGAAGCATGGGGGGCCTACCTCCTGTCTGCTGGAGGGGGGGGACATAGCATGGGGGCTACCTCCTGTCTGCTGGGGGGGTGGACAGAGCATAGGGGCTACCTCCTGTCTGCATTGGGGGGGGACAGAGCATGGGGGCTACCTCCTGTCTGCTGGGGGGGAGGACAGAGCATGGGTGGCTACCTCCTGTCTGCTGGGGGGGGAGAACAGAGAATGGGGGGCTACCTCCTGTCTGCTGGGGGGGGAGGACATAGCATGGGGGCTACCTCCTGTCTGCTGGGGGGGTAGCCCCCATGCTCTGCCCCCCCCAGCAGACAGGAGGTAGCCCCCATGCTCTGTCCCCCCGCAGACAGGAGGTAGCCCCCATGCTCTGTCCCCCCGCAGACAGGAGGTAGCCCCCATGCTCTGTCCCCCCGCAGACAGGAGGTAGCCCCATGCTCTGTCCTCCCCCCCAGCAGACAGGAGGCAGCCCCCATGCTCTGCCCCCCCAGCAGACAGGAGGTAGCCCCCATGCTCTGTCCTTACACTCCCCCCAGCAGACAGGAGGTAGCCCCCATGCTCTGTCCTTACACCCCCCCAGCAGACAGGAGGTAGCCCCCATGCTCTGTCCTTACACCCCCCCAGCAGACAGGAGGTAGCCCCCATGCTCTGTCCTTACACCCCCCCCCAGCAGACAGGAGGTAGCCCCCATGCTCTGTCCTTACACCCCCCCAGCAGACAGGAGGTAGCCCCCATGCTCTGTCTTTACACCCCCCCCCAGCAGAAAGGAGGTAGCCCCCATGCTCTGTCCTTACACCCCCCCAGCAGAAAGGAGGTAGCCCCCATGCTCTGTCCTTACACCCCCCCCCAGCAGAAAGGAGGTAGCCCCCATGCTCTGTCCTTACACCCCCCCCCCCCAGCAGACAGGAGGTAGCCCCCATGCTCTGTCCTTACTCCCCCCCAGCAGACAGGAGGTAGCCCCCATGCTCTGTCCTTACACCCCCCCCCCAGCAGACAGGAGGTAGCCCCCATGCTCTGTCCTTACACCCCCCCCCCAGCAGACAGGAGGTAGCCCCCATGCTCTGTCCTTACACCCCCCCAGCAGACAGGAGGTAGCCCCCATGCTCTGTCCTTACACCCCCCCCCCCCAGCAGACAGGAGGTAAGCCCCCTTGCTCTGTCCTCCCCATTAGCAGACAGCAGGTGTTCTGATCTCCTCTCCTGTTGAGGCAGCGGAGCGGCATGAAAGTTATTAAAACCCTAACCCACTGACTTACCTGCTTCTTCAGCACTCTCTCCCCGAGAGCATTGCCTCTGCACCGGAGAAGAGGAGGAAGTGGGTGGAGCGTGGAGTCGGAGCTAGTTACTGGCACGGAGGAGCGCGCTGTGAATGCCGGGGCCTCGGTATCAGTCGTCTTCTGTCAGTGACGTCACTGGTTGCATTGTCCCAGAATGAAGCTGCCTGTGACCTACTCATGCCAGTACACGGCGGCGGCACCAGCCTGTCTGGCACGGCACCCCCCTCAACATGTGGCACCCGGGGCGGACCGCCCCCCCGCCCCCCCCCCGCCCTTACATCAGGTGTCGCCATCAGTATGCCACCTTACATCAGGTATTCCCATCAGTATGCCCCCTTATATCAGGTGCCCTCATCAAAGTGCCCCTTAACATAATATGTGCCCATCAGCGTGAGCCCACTAATATAATATGTGCCCATCAACGTGTCCCTTATTTTATGTTAAGGGGCACTCTGATGGGTACATTTTTATGGTAAGGGGCATGCTGAGGGACACATTTTGCTGTGTCCATCAATGTGTCCCTTAACATAAAATAAGGGTCAGCAAACAATGACTGCACGTAAGATTGAGATAAGACATGTGTAGTTCAGAGTCGAGTGAAGTGCTCTAAAACTCTTCCTTGGTTCTGTGCTGCGCTGTGTTGTAAAAAAGCCCACGCACAGCTGCACCAAGAGGAGGTGGGCAAAAGCTATAGAGGGAAAGGGAGAGGGGAGTGGTTGTGCATAGAGGCATCTGGGACAGCTGTGAACCGCAATGGGGGTGAATTTGTGAAGAGGGGGTGAAGTTGTGAGAAGAGGTGACAGCTGGAAAGGGGGAGAGGTGGGGGGGTGGAAGGGCTGGTGGTACAGGGACAAGAGCTGGGAAAGGGGGGTTGAAAGGTTGTTTAGAGGTGGCAGGGGGTGAAGAGGTAAAAGTTGAAGAGATGGGGGGCGTGGCTAAGATGGCGCCCTGAGCAGACGTCTTCTCCGGAGCTCTGCGTTGATACCAGCTCATTTCTCCGTTCTGGGGTGGCTGATCTCTCCCTGGGCTGCCTCTTTCTATTGCGGATGCCGACCAGATCATCGGGAAGATCGAAGAGTGGGAAGAAACTCCGCTTTCCCCCGGACGTTCCGGTTCTCTCTCCCGCTGCGGCCTCCGACAAGGCGCGGCCCTCGCCTCGCTTCACCATGGCGTCCCCTAAGGAGGGGGAGGCGCCCTTGCCTGCTGCATCCCCGGGTATTCCGAAGGTCATGGCGGCAATCACGGCCTGTCAGACCGCTCTGACGAACAAGATTGAGGCCGTGCAACTTGATGTTAGCCTCATTCGCCAGGACCTAGACCGGATCCGCACTCGTCTCACTACTGCGGAGCAGCGCGTGGGGCAGGTGGAGGACACTGTGGCGGACCAAGGTGAGGACCCTGGAGTACAGAGCCGAGGATGCCGAAAACCGCTGTAGACGCAACAATATTCGCATCATCGGCCTGGCTGAGGGAGTGGAGGGTAAGGACGCTACTACTTTTGTGGAGGAACTGTTCCGCGGGCTTCTCCCTCCTGCCCGCCTGTCCCCTCATTTTACTGTGGAGCGGGCGCATAGAGTCCCCCCTCAGCCGGGCCCTCCTGGATCCCCCCCCGCGCACTCTCATCCTCCATTTGTTAAACTTTCGGGACAGGGATGAAGTTCTCCGGGATGCACGGGCTGTGGGGGAGCTCCGCCATCAAAATAACCGTCTGATGCTTTTCCCGGACTACTCCATTGAAACGCAGAAGCTACGTAAGTCTTATGACTCTGTTAAGGCCTCCCTACGCTCCCGTGGGATCAAGTACAGTGTTCTGTTCCCTGCTAAACTCAGGGTGGTGGACGGGGAATCCGTTCGCTTTTTCAACTCGCCTAAAGACACTGCTGCTTGGTTGGAGACCCTTCCCCCCCAGGATAGAGGCTGATGACCATGCTGGGTATCTGGGGTTGAGTAATTGTGTCCCCCCTTCATCTCTGCTACCGGAGCAGTGGGGGTTGCCCTCCCCTTGTGTACGCACCTTGGGATCCTGTTATGTCCCTGCTGTTCTGGATTAATAACTGTACCGCATCTGGCCTACTCACCTGTTGTGAACTGTTGGATATCCTGCTGACCTGGATGCTGTTGAGGGACTGCGCCTGTTCCTGTAACAAAGTTCTCCTTTTTTCTTCTCAGAAAAGACTGTACCCCCGGCTCTGCTGGGTGTTTTTCTTTTTTCTTCCCCTGTTTTTTTGGTATTTTGTCATTTATTGCCGGATTCTGCATCTCCCTGGGAGTTAGACTGCCTTAAGAACTCCGGACCGTCAGTTCCTCCTGGGTTCCCGGGGCTCCGGCGTCCCTTAGGATGGTCCGGATAGCCATGTGCCTCCTCACTTTTTTTTTCAGCCCTCGGGCCTTTGTTTTGGGATTGTGCGACCCCAGGTTCGGGGGGGCTCGCGGGGTGGGGGGAAGGGGTTGGTGGCTACTGTTAGCCGGACTGGGATCCGCATGGACATCCCTTTTGTTTATGGTTTTTCTTTTTTCAGTGTTTTACTTGTTTTTCCTACAGGTTCCTCAATGTACTGATTTTGACGCATGTATGGTGGTTGCAGCTGATGCTGGGTGTCGGGGGTCAGGGGGTGGGTGGGGGATGCTTCCTCTTTTGTCTTGTGTCCAAATGCCCTGTAGTTGCTCCCTGCCTACCCCTTCTCTGTTTTCCACCTTGATTTTCTTTCTACAATGTTCTGATGCCTGACATTGATATTCTTTCCTGGAATGTTAGGGGACTGGGTACGGCGGTCAAGCGCTCCTTGGTGCTGAACTACCTGCGTCAACAGTCCCCTCACATTTGCATACTTCAGGAAACGCATCTACTAGGGTCTAGAGTTTTGGGTCTGAGACGCGCATGGGTGGGCACTCACTATCACTCGGTGTACTCTAGTTATGCTCGTGGGGTCAGTGTCTTGATCCATCGCTCTTTGTCCTTCACTCTTCTGGATCTCCACGCTGACCCGGAGGGTCGCTATGTGGTCATTCATGCTCTGGTGGGGGGTTCCCCTCTGGTTGTGGTGGGATTGTATCTCCTGCCCCCTGCTGAGCTCCTCCTTCTGAATAAGATTATGGAGGTGGTTCTCGGCTATGGGGTGGCTGATTTCCTTCTAATGGGTGATTTCAACATGGTGATGTGCCCGGAGCGGGACAGACTTCATTCCTCTGCCGTGGGACCCTCCCGCCTTGCACATTGGGCTGAGGCTTTTGCCCTGTCTGACGTGTGGCAGGACTTTCACCCCACCACTCGTGCGTACACCTGCCATTCAGCGTCTCATCGCTCCCTGTCCCGGATAGAGTTGGCGTTTGCTTCCCACTCTGTGTTGCGCAGGGTCTCGGGGGTGTCTATCCTGGCCAGGGGTATATCAGATCATGCGCCATTGCGGGTGTCGTTGAGGGGGGGTCCTTCGAGCGGGGGCCTGTGGAGGCTCTCCAGGTTCTGGGCCTTGCATGAGGGGATCCAGGAGAGGTTTCAGGAGGGAATTGAGCACTTTTGGCAGGATAATGTTGAGACTGCAGAGCCGCCTATCCTCTGGGATTCCTTTAAGGCTTGGCTTCGGGGTGAATATGGGCAGCGTATTTCGGAGGTGCGCAGGGCATCTGAGAGATCTCTGGGGGAACGTGAGGAGGAGGCTCGGGTGCGGGAGGCTGCTTATGTCGCTGACCCCTCCTCGACCTCCTATGGTTTGTGGCAATGTGCTCTCCGGGAGGTCCAACTGTTACGCACTGAGATGACTCGTAAATCGATGCTGTCTTTGGCTCAAAGGGTTTATGAGTATGGTAACAAAAATGGTAAACTCCTGGCCTGGTTGGCAATGGGTTTTGCTCCTCCGGTTCATATTAGTGGAATTAGGGCTCTGGATGGGGAACTTCTCCGCTCTCCGGAGGATATCACTGCTAGGTTCCAATCCTTCTATGAGGAGTTGTACTCCTCCCGGGCAGATTACACTGATGGTGCCTTGGGTTCCTATTTGGATCGGGTGGATTTCCCCCGTATTGGAAGTAGAGGTCAGACAATCGTTGGAAGCGGACATAACATTGGAGGAGGTGCAGGAGGCCCTTGGCCTCATACAGTCGGGCAAAACCCCTGGGGTGGATGGTCTTCCCACGGAGGTGTACACGGTGTATTGGGATCTTTTGGCCCCCCGTTTGGTCTCCCTGTTTGAGCACAGCTTCTCCCATGGCTCTCTTCCGCCCTCTGTGATGGAGGCGGTCATCATACTGGTTCCCAAACCTGGGAAGGACCCGGAGGACTGTGCATCTTACAGGCCGATCTCGTTGATTAATGTTGATGCCAAGATTCTAGCAAAGGTGCTGGCACACCGGCTCGCTGGGGTGCTCGATGTGCTGGTGCAGGCTGACCAAACGGGTTTTATGCCGGGGAAGGGAACTGATATCAATCTGCGTCGGCTCTTTCTGAACCTAGTGGCTGACCATGTTGATAGTGGTCAACGAGTTATAGCCTCTCTCGATGCCGAGAAGGCTTTTGACTCTGTGGAGTGGGGGTTTCTGTGGGCGGTGCTGCAGCGTTTTGGTTTTGGTCCTAATTTCCTGACTTGGCTACAGATGCTGTATCACTCGCCAGTAGCGAGGGTCCGCACTTCTGGGGGACTCTCTGGATCCTTCCCACTGCAGCGGGGTACTCGTCAGGGCTGTCCACTCTCGCCCTCCTTATTTGCGTTGGCCCTTGAACCCCTGGCCATTTTGATCCGGAGCTCGCCTTCCGTTGTGGGTCTGCGAGTGGGCCCCCTGGAGGAGAAAATATCCCTGTATGCGGATGACGCTCTCCTATACCTGCATGATGCTGACTCCTCCTTGCGGGCTGCCCTTGCGATCATTGACGAGTTTGGCCGCTTCTCTGGTATTAGGATCAACTGGTCCAAGTCGGTCCTGTTTCCCTTGGATGGGGGGACCAGGGCTGGTGCTGCTGTGACCCCTCTGCGGTGGGTGGATCAAATCCGCTATCTAGGTGTGGAAATACGTAGAGATCCGGCCGCCTTTAGATTATTGAACCTTGACCCCCTTGTCGCCCATCTTCGAGAGCGTTGTGCTCTCTGGGCCTCTCTCCCACTTAATCTCATAGGTAGAATTAACCTGCTTAAAATGATATTTTTGCCCAAGTTTCTATATTTTTTTAGGAATTGTCCGACTTGGCTACTGCTTTCCTTTTTTAGACTCATCGACGGTCTTGTGGGCTCCTTTGTCTGGACTGGGAGATCTCCCCGCTTGGCGAAGTCTACCCTGTGCCTCCCTACTAGCTGTGGTGGATTGGCCATGCCTGACTATCGGACCTACTACTGGGCGGCGGTGCTGGTTACTGTAGGCTGGTGGTATGCGCAATCGAGAGGGAATGCGGCTGTTTGCTTGGAGGCAGCTCTGGTTGGTTCCCTGCAGGGCCTTAGTAATTTGGTGTACAGGGGGCTGCGGTCTTGCCCTCCGGCTCTCCTGCCCACCAGAGTTACCTTGCGGGTGTGGCTAGCGGCACGCCGGCGGTTCTTGCGGTCTACCACGTGGTCCCCGGTGTGCCCCTTATGGGGGAACCCCAACCTACAACATTTGTGGTCTCTGCAGGACCCCCAGATATGGGCTAGGTATGAGGTGCGGACTCTCCGGGACGTGTGCCCGGCGGGCTCCGTCCTCCCTTTCTCTGACCTTCGCAGAACGAGGGGTCTGCCAAGATGGATGTACTTTCGGTACCTCCAGCTGAGGCATACTCTCCGAGCCCAGTTTCCTGAGGGTTTGACCCTGGAGATGGACCCAGTTGAGGAACTGTTGGCTCATGAGGCGGTGACCAAGCCGCTCTCATCTCTTTATCTCACGCTACAGTGCACTCATTCTCCACGTATGGACAAGCTGTGGGATTCCTGGAAGGGGGATATCCCTGACCTGGATAGAGAGGAATGGGAGGATTGCTTTGAGACCGGTACTAAATTGATGATATCTGCCAGATATCGATTGATTCAGACCAAGTTTTTGCATAGAACCTATTACACCCCTCAGAGGTTACATAGGATCTTCCCCCAGAGATCTCAGTATTACCCGCGCTGTCTGACTTTAGAGGGGACTTTCTTCCATATGTTTTGGGAATGCCCTGAGATAGCACAGTACTGGCTGCAAGTCTTTGACGTTATTAATCACAGGTTGGGTACGGCTCTCCAGGTCTCACCAGCTTTGGCTCTTTTGGGTATTGTGGACGATGATCAAAGACCTAGACCCACGAAACTGCTCATCAGTTATCTGCTGTACTATGCTAAGAGGGAGATAATTCTGAAATGGATTGCCCCTTCCCCCCCCCCTCCCTCGGTACTCTCCTGGGAGCGCTCCATTGATGCTGTTCAGCCACTATACAAATTGACCTATATGTTGCGAAACTGTCCTAAGAAATTTGACAGGGTCTGGCAGCCCTGGTTAGCACCTACGAGTTAGGAGCGGGTGCTGACCCTGCTTCGCTTGGGATGTTCCCGGGTGGAGGTGCGGAGGGAGGGCTAAATGTTTTTTCTCCTATGTGAATGTGTTGTATTGCTGCAGTTTATTTGCTTGATACTGTATCTCCTGTCGACCTGTTCTGAATTTGTTATATTTGTGCATGTGTCTTTCCACTTTATTCAATAAAGGAACCGTTTGAATTGTAAAAAAAAAAAAAGTTGAAGATATGAGAGCTGTGGATTGGGGTAATCTGTAGATGGGGGTGCAGAAGTGAAATTTGGAAGGGGGGATGAGATAAGCTATAGTTGTCGATTGGGGGTGCAGAGTTGAGTTGTTGACAGGGGTTACAAGTGTGAGTTGTGGGGGGTGCTAAGGTGAACTGTGGGACAGGGGTGCAGAATTAAGCTCTGGGCAGAGGTGTGCTGCGGACATGGGAAGAAGTGGTGAGCTGCGGACGGGGGAAAGAAGTGGTGAGCTGGGGACGGGGGGGAAGAAGTGGTGAGCTGGGGACGGGGGGGAAGAAGTGGTGAGTTGCGGACGGGGGGGAAGAAGTGGTGAGCTGGGGACGGGGGGGGAAGAAGTGGTGAGCTGCGGACTGGGGGGAAGAAGTGGTGAGCTGCGGACGGGGGGAAGAAGTGGTGAGCTGCGGACGGGGGAAAGAAGTGGTGAGCTGCGAACGGGGGGAAAGAAGTGGTGAGCTGCGGACGGGGGGAAAGAAGTGGTGAGCTGCGGACGGGGGGGAAGAAGTGGTGAGCTGTGGATGGGGATAAGAAGTGGTGAGCTGCGGATGGGGGGAAGAAGCGGTGAGCTGCGGATGGGGGGAAGAAGCGGTGAGCTGCGAACAGGGGGAAGAAGTGGTGAGCTGCGGACAGTGGGGAGTGTCACGGTACTAGTGGTGTGAGCCCACAGGTGAGCAGGTGACACAGGATCCCCCAGGGAGTGGAATCTAAGGGCCAGCCGGTGTTCTGCAAGGGACACCCTTATGGGAGTTTGATTTAGCTGCGTGCTGACACCAGGTCACAACCCCCAGGTTCACCCTGCTCGCGAGTAGAGTACCCAAAGACACAGTGCAGGTACGGATGGATGGAGCAAAAGAAGAGCCAGATAACGAGCCATGGTCAGGGCGGGCAGCAGACAAATGTAATCAGGAAAATTAGCCAAGTCGGTACACAAGAGATCAGTCCACAAGAATTCAGGTTAGGAATGATTGCACGGAAGGGGCTCAGGAACAAGTGTTGCTCAAACAACCAGAAACTGGTCTGAGTGGGATTTAAATAGGGAGACATATGGGAGGCTGGACAGGAAGTAGCAGGAAGGAAGGTATACTGTATTAACCATCAGGTAAAGCGGGCAACACACATAGCTGCTAAGTTAGTGCAGCAAGAGCAGAGCACCAGCTTGTGGAACCACAGGAGCCAGCAGACCTACAGCAGCAAAAGGTAAAAAACGTATGCAAACAGTAAGACACAGATCAGCTCCGCTGCTGATCTGTGAAAGGGAGAAGTGGTCAGCTGCGGACAGTGGGGAGAAGTAGTGAGCTGCGGACAGGGGAGAAGAATTGGTAAGCTGTGGATGGGAGGGAAGAAGAGGTGAACTGTGGATGGGGGCAAAGGTAAGCTGTGGACAAGATTTGCAGAGGTGAAGTGTGAATTGGGGGGGGGGGGGGGGTACAGAGCTGACCAATAGATGGTTACATTGGAGGAGATATGTACTGTCCCTTGTGCTGATTTATTTTTTATTTTTTCCTGTGCCCTGTGTTATACACACGCACCTCATCACTGCAGAGTACACTTCCTGAGCTCTGTGTGTTATGCGCTCCTAAGTGCAATACTCTGTACCCTTTGGGCCTTGAGCAATACGCAGATTTGGCTCTGCTTTACTTCTTCCTGGGAATGATAGGGTTGGGGGGGAGGGGAGAGTTGGCTGGGGAGGGTGAGTTCCTGCACATATTCTCTGAGAAAAAAAAGAGAAGATAGTGACATATTTACACACTCCAGCTTGTTCTGCAGCACTCCCTGCTTCTTCCTACTCCAACCTCGCCACTCAGCACATCTCTCTATTCCCACATGACATTTCCCCTACCTTACACAGACGGGAGGAAGGGAGGCACAGTAGCTCTGAATAGGGGACGGAATCTGCAAGCTGGTGATTGGTATAACGGACAGCCCTTTATCTTAGCAATCAATCACTGGCTTGTTTACCTCAGGCAGCTTCCGCCCTCCCTCCAGAAGTGTCCCGCCTCCCGCTGTCGGCTTTATCGCTCCCAGGCTCCGCGATGGGACGGTAGAGCCCCTGAAAGGCAGCGGCTGGGGGGGTAGGACTTACTACCACTCGGATGCCACTTGGATCTCTTCTGCCTTAAAGGAAATTGCTGGCTGAAAAGATATATACTGGAATGATTCCTGTAGGTGCAGGCATCGGTTCGGTATAACTACTGAAACCGGAGGACGTCCTCCCGGAGGGAAGTAGTTAAAGCAAAATAGATTAAGGAAGGTGAAAAAAAAGCCACAAATGTAAAGACCATTGCTTAATGAAGAGTCCTAGAGCTAGAGAGTCCTTTATTTTTAAAGTCCTTGTAATGGTGATTTCCACACAAATTAACACATTTGATTGTCTATCCAGAGTTTCTCCGCCACTATCCAACAATGTCAGAAACTTCTGTGCTGTAATTCACATGCAAGTGAGTATTTCCAGCAAAGTCTGAAAGACAAGAAACTCTCCAACAAAGATTCATTGTTAAGGTCCTTAAACATTGTATTTGCAGAGGAAACAAAGTACCAGTTTTACAGTTCCCTGCTAATTTAGCCCCACTGCCATAGAGGTGAAGTTTGCATTCATAAACAGATCTGCAAGACCTTTACTTCTTACTGTCTCTTTACCCCTGGTATCCTGTAATTCCCTTAATTGTTCCGATAATTTGTCACATTCCACTTTCATTTTATCATATTCAATTTTCAGATGGTTATATTCCTGTTTTAACTGAGAAATTGTATTCAGGTCTTGGACTTTTGCTTAACATTTTGATTAGCTCTGGAGTATCCCCTCTGACTGTTTGGATTAGATAATATCTTTTGTATTTGTCCTAAATAATGTGGCTACATCACCTTTTACAGCCTGCATATTTGATTTCCTCCATAAACAATCTGCTCTTAACAATATGTCATTTAAATCATGAGGATATGGGTAATTAGTAATAGGATTTTTGTTACTTATCGTAAACTACATTTCTCTGAGTTAATTGACAGACACTTTTAAAAAGGCCTGGAGGCCATAATATGACTAGGTACTAATATTTATAGGTAAAGTTGATCCAGGGAATATCCGATTTGCCTCTTGGTGGATCAGGAAGGATTTATTTTTCCTTGCTGTAGCAAATTGGATCATGCTTTGCTGGGGTTTTTCGCCTTCCTCTTGATCAACTGAGAGTATAGGATTGTGTATATGGGATTATATGGTTGGGTTTTCTTTACTGTTTTTTATTGGTTGAGCCAGATGGACTTGTGTCGTTTTTCAACCTGACTATGTAACACCGCGCTCCCATAATCAGAACCATAGGGTGATATCACCCCCTACAGGAGTAGGACACTAGGCAGAAAAATAAACTTGGCTATGCCTATAGGCAGTTCTAGCTGGTATACATTACCCCTCACTGCCATGGACACTCAGTTTAGCAACAGGCAGTATCAAAACTCCATAGAGGGGTGGGTGCTGTGTCCAGTCAATGAACTCAGAGAAATGGATTTTACGGTAAGTAACAAAAATCCTGTTTTCTCTTTCGTTTATTGATGAACACAGTGCTCCATAATCAGAACCATAGGGACATACCCAAGCAGTGCCAAGAACATGAGGGGTGGGACAAAAACCCAAGGCTAAACACAAGAAGCACACCAGGTAACAGGAGCTCAATAGAACAACAGGAGCCCAACCTGGGAACAGTCCTTCTAAACAGTAGCATGCAAAACCTTGTGGCCTAAAGAGGCATCTGCAGATGCCAAAACATCCACTCTGTAGAACTTAGTGAAAGTGTATACTAATGACCAGGTGGCCGCCTTGCAAACCTGCTACACTGACCCCAGATGACCCAAGGCCCAAGAAGCACTAAGCGCCTGAGTAGAGAACGCCAACACAGGGAGGGGAGGAACCCCTCCCCTGAAAGAACCGGCCTGGATCACCGACTGTCTGATCCACCTGGAAATGGCAGCCGAAGACGCGGACAGCCCTTTCTTTGGCCCATCCGTGATCACAAAAAGCGAGTCTGACCCCTGAAAAAACCCAGTGGCTGCCAGATACACCCGAACCGCCCAAACTACCTAGGGCATGCAACGCAAATTCCTTGGGATGAGCGCCAGGGACACCAGGAAGGCAACACAATGTCTTGATTTAGAGATGAAAGTCAGAGACAACATTAGGTAAGAACGACGGGCGTGGACGAAGAACCAACTTATTTTGTGGACCACCAGCAGGGGGTACAACAAGAGAACGCTGTGAGATTCTTCCAGCGGCCAACAACCCTGAGCTGAACTCAGCCCCAGGACACTTCCCCACCCAGACAAGCTGGCATTCGTCGTGACCACTGTCCAATATAAGGGGCGAAAAGACTTGCCCTGCCGAAGAGCCAGAGGGTGAAGCTACCAGAACAGGGAACCCCTGGTTTCCCGGCTCAGACAAATCTGATTGTTCAGAGACTTGGGACACTTGTCCCATTTCACCGGGATCTCCTTCTGAAGGAACCTCGTATGGAACTGTGCAAACGGGACCGCCTCAATAGGTAGACACCATCAGGCCCAGCACTCACATGCAAGTCCAGAGGGAGGACCAGCTGTGGGACAGCAACAGATAAAAAGCTGAATGCAACTTCTGGAGTTTGGCCAGGACTGAATCCCGAGTCAGACCCACGTAATCCAATCTTCTGGAAGGGATCAGGGCAGACTTCTGGAAGTTCAGAAGCCAACCAAACTCCTTCAAGTTCTAAATAGTGATCTCCACGTCGTCCGTCAATGCAGACGAGGACTCTGCTCACAAGAGAAGGTCATCCAGGTAGCCCAGCATAGCAATCCCCCACTGACACAGCAATGCCAAGACTGGGGCCAACACCTTTTGAAGACCCGAGGAGCAGAGACGAGACGAAAGGGTAATGCCACAAATGGATAGTGCTTCCCCCCCCCTACTGCAAGTGGTGAAATGCTGGTGTCGGGCACATATTGGAATGTGCAAGTAAGGATCTTTGATCTCTATAGAGGCTAAGAAATCCTCTTGATGTAGGGATGCCACCACCATTTGAATGGACTTTATTCTGAATTTCTGTACCTGCACAAAAACGGTCCAAGGCCTCCAGGTCCAGGATCGGAGGAGCCTTGCCCTCCTTTATTGTGACCATAAAGAGGTTTGAAAAAAACCTTGAAACCGTTCCAATACCAGAACCAGGACGATCACTCCCTGAAGCAACAGGCCCTACACCGCTCCAAAAAAGAGCTTGCAGCCGATCTGAAGGCAGGCGCCCGTTGGAGGGAAGGAACCTCTCCGGAGGGCAAGAATGAAACTCTATCTTGTAACCGGACAGAATCACTTTGTTGACCCATTTGTCATTCACCAAGGAGGTTCACAGCGAAGACGTCCCCCCCCCACCCCAGACATGGGTGATAGCGAACCTTCATGCGGAAGGGGCTTAGTCCACGGGTCTAGAGACCCGCTCTCGGCTTGCCTGACCAGAGACGTTTGGAACCTCCCGTTTTGTGTGCCCAGAAAGAAGTTTTGCGTCTACGACCAGGCTCCTTCCCCCTCCCAGACTGTGGAAGAAAGGTACTCTTCCCCCTGTGAGACTCTTAATGATGTCATCCAGGGTAGCCCCAAACAGGCGATCGCCTTGAAAGGGCAAATCAATTAGAGCTTTTTAGGAGGTTTGGTCCGCAGACTATCACTTAAGCCACAAAACACACCTAAGAACCATGGCCGAAACTGAGAGCTTAGAAATCAAGGGAGAGGCATTGCAGACAAATTGCAGCCCTTAGATCAGGGATCCTCAAACAACGGCCCTCCAACTGTTGCAGAACTACACATGCCATTAAGCATTGTAAAACTCTGACATTCACAGACATGACTAGGCATGATTATAATTGTAGTTCCCGAACAACTGGAGGGCCATAGTTTGAAGACCACTGCCTTAGATCAACTGGTCCACCAACTCAACACAGGCAGGGGGAATCTGCTCACCACCCAGATCATGGTGCAGAAGTTTAGCCCACTCAGTTAGTGTTTGTGACACCAGGTCCTGGCCGCAACACCGAACCAGCAATAGAAAACATGTTAAGGGCCATAGACTCTGCTTTTCTGTCAGCTGGATCTTTAAAGGCCGGGGATTCCTCTACTGGAATCATAGTTTCTTTATTCAACCTGGAAACAGGAGGGTCCACCACGGGTGGGACCGTCCACTTCTTCAGAAGTGACTCCTCCAAGGGATACCGCACCGCAAAATGTTTAGGTGCCAAAAAATGTTGTTTTGGATGTTCCCAATCTTGCAGACAAATTTGTCAAACAGGAGGGAAAAGGAAAACACTTTTTTGCTGTACAAGCCAGCTTGCGAGGGCCAAAAGGAACAGCCGCATCCGCCTCAGCTTTATTCTCCATCTTTAACTTTTCACGCACAGAGGTAACAAGTGCGCTGCTGCAGCCGTGGAAAAGTTATACCCACTATTTGATGGATCAGGGAGCATGGCGTCAAA
This sequence comes from Pelophylax lessonae, assembly GCF_965119305.1. Lineage (NCBI taxonomy): Eukaryota > Metazoa > Chordata > Amphibia > Anura > Ranidae > Pelophylax > Pelophylax lessonae. The sequence goes on along the minus strand of NC_138770.1, from coordinate 496,797,676 downwards.
CCCCGCAGGGTGGCCACCTCCGTGGCGACAGAGCCTGAATCAGGATCTGACAAGACAGATGAAGCAGGAGAGGGCGGTAGCGCTTTTGTTAGTCTTATGGCCAAATGCCACCTCCACCTGGGAAACAAAAAACTCCACAAGGGGGCTCCAACTGAGGGCTCGCAATGGGGGCCACCAACTGAACCCTGTAAAGGGGGACACCCGCTGACGCCCCTTCAAGGAGGCCTGCATAGGTGGCTGCAAAAGAACCCCCATAAGGAGGGCCACCTGCCGCTGATGCAGGTAGTCCCGTATCACCGCTGGGAAGTGCAGGTGCCCTAAAGAACCATGGCAACAACAGCTGCCGGTGACCCGGACAACCCCCACAACCCTCCCTCTCCAGAAGGAGGCACCGAGTCCGACTTGTGCACAGATCCGCAAAGGTACCGGGACCGACATAGGGGAGGACGGATGCCCTAATGGAAAAGGGCCGCCCCACACAGTGCCTGGCCAGTAGGCCGGAAAGCGGCAGTCTAAATTACTGGACGGTCCAAACGCGTGGTATGCGGACCCACAGATGTCAGGCCACCAGCTCCCCTGGCCCTACGAGCTGCAGCAAGTGAGCCCAAGGGACACCTGCCCCCTGGTAAAAACCCACAGGGTGGAGGGGGGACAGTGTGCCCGCAGCTATCCCCCCTTGAGCAAAGTGCAGGAATGCCAGCTCACTGCCTTACCCGAAGGGGGAGAACCCCAGAGGGACCTACCACCCAGGGAGTACCAGCGCCCCACACCACGTCCAGGGAAGGAGAGGAGGGGGTCCCCTAGTAAAATCCAGCGAAAGCGTGCGGGTAACGCTCCCAAGACAGAACCTCCTCGCCACAGTGGGGGGACTGTCAACCAAGGGAACACTGTGACATGGAAAAAAATCAATGCCGGTTATATATGTCCCAACGAGACGTTTAACTTGCTTGCCCCCCTGGTCCAGGATGGAGCCTGTCACGGTCGACCCAGAGCATAGATAATGGTCTGTGTGCGCTCACTGGCCAGAAACTAGATTATTCAGCCCGTCGCCCAGCCTGGCTGTTGATAGAAGATCTTTGCAGGAAAAAATTCCATCAAAAAAGAAAAAAAGTACTGAAACTGCAGATTCCAGCAGGGAGCCAAGTCCTTACTCCTCACTAGGCAGAAAAAAAACGTCTATGGCAGTGAGGGGGATGTATACCAGCTAGAACTGCCCATAGGCGTAGCCAAGTTTGTTTTTCTGCAAAGTGTCCTACTCCTGTAGGGGGCAATATAACCCTATGGTTCTTATTATGGAGAGCTGTGCCCGTAAATGAACAAAAGAGAACATATTTTGCTTGACATGCTCATGCAAAACATCAAGAACCATACTCCTATGTACCAAGCCTCCACACACAAATGCAAGACTATCCCTGACCAAAAGTTCCATAATAGTAACTATCCTGTGTGACAATTTATAGGGAGACTCACTCTGTATTTGTTTGATTCCCTCACTAATAGCAACATCAGAACGTATGCTATATAAAACAGAATAATTCCAGTAATATGTCCCTTGTTCTCAGAGGCTGAATACAGATACATTGAATTCTCACCTAAAGACCATTTCCTATAGACATAATGGGATTTTTGTCTTACTGTAAAATCCTTTTCTCTGAAGCTCATTGACGGACGCAGTCTTCTTGTTCTCAATAGCAGTAGGGTTATGCTGCCCCCTACAGGAGTAGGACACTAGGCAGAAAAAAGTTCTGGCTACGCCTATGGGCAGTCCCAGGGGGTATACCCTCTCTCCCTGTAATAGGATGTCAGTTTTGTATCAAAGCAGTGTCAGAGAAAACAATACCAACCCAACTCAATATTAGAGGGGCGGGCACTGCGTCCGTCAATGAACTTCAGAGAAAAGGGTTTTACGGTAGAAAAAAATCCCATTTTCTCTATCGTTCATTGACGGACGCAGTCTTCTTGTTCTCTATAGCAGTAGGGACGTCTCAAAGCAGTGCCATAAAAACATGAGGGGTGGGAACAGCAGAAAATAATTCCCCAAAGCTGAACCACAGCCAACCAGGCAACATAGGACTCATCAGAACAGCAAGATGAGACCCACCTGAAAAAATATTAAACACCCTCATGGGATACTAAAAACACCCTTAAACGGTGGCCTGCAAAACTTTGCGGCCAAAGGAAGCATCTGCAGATGCCAGCACATCCACCTTATAAAACTTTGCGAAAGTATGAACAGATGACCAGGTAGCCACCTTGCAAACCTGAACCACAGATGCCTGATGGCAAAAAGCCCAGGAAGCACTATGCGCCCGAGTACATAGTTACATAGTTTGTGAGGTTGAAAAAATACATCAGTCCATCCAATTCAACCTATGATGTGTGTGTGTGTTTGCTGGTAACCGTACATTGTATACCCCTTTATGTTGTGGTGTTTAAGATGCCCATCTAATAGTTTTTTTAAACTATCGATGCTCCTTGCTGATACCACTGCTTGTGGAAGAGAAGTCCACATCCTTACTGCTCTGACAGTAAAGAACCCTTTATGTATTTTAAGGTTAAACCGTTTTTACTCTAGTTTTAGTGAGTGGTCACGTGTCTTATTGTATTTCCTTTCTCTCAAAAGTTTGTTCCTTATGCTAGGGTCATCACCAGTACAGTATTTGTACATTGATATCATATCCCCTCTGAAGGGTCTCTTCTCCAGAGAGAATAAGTTCAATGCTTGTAGTCTTTCCTCATAGCTGATGTCCTCCATTCCCCTAATTATTTTTGTTGCTCTTCTCTGGACTCTCTCCAGTTCCAGCACATCTTTTCTGAGCACCGATGCCCAGAACTGGACGGAATACTCCAGGTGTGGCCGGTCAAGAGTCTTGTAGAGTGGGAAAATAATCTCTTTATTTCTGGAGTGAATCCCCTTTTTTATACATGCCAGTATTTTGTTGGCTTTGCTTGAAGCGGCTTGGCATTGCATGCCACTGCCAAGCCTGTTGTCCACTAGTACCCCCAGGTCCTTTTCCATCTTCGATTAACCCAGAGGTTCCCCCCTAGTAAGTAGCTTGCTTTCGTGTTGCTGATGCCCAAGTGCATTACTTTACATTTTTCAACATTAAACCTCATCTGCCATGTAGTTGCCCACCCCATTATTTTGTTCAGGTCTGCTTGTAAGGTTACCACATCCTGCATAGAAGATATTGCCCTGCTTAGCTTAGTATCATCCACAAATACCGAGATTGTGCTGGATATCCCCTCCTCTAGATCGTTTATGAATAAATTAAACAGGATTGGCCCCAGGCCAGAACCTTGGGGGACCCCACTTTCCACAACCGCCCAATCCGAGTACTACCCATTTATCACCACCCTCTGGACTCTCCCCTGCAGCCAGTTCTCTATCCAGGTACTCACCCTATGGTCCATACCTACGTACCTTAGTTTGTACAGTAAGCGTTTGTGGGGGACGGTGTCAAATACCTTTGCAAAGTCCAGATACACTACATCCACAGGCCCTCCTTTGTCTAGATGGCAACTCACTTCATCGAAGAAGGTTAATAGATTGGTCTGGCAAGAACGATTTTTCATGAATCCATGCTGATTACTACTAATAATACCGTTTTCATTACTAAAGTCTTGTATATAGTCCCTTAACATCCCCTCCAAAATCTTGCAGACTACAGATGTTAGGCTGACAGGTCTATAGTTACCTGGGATATATCTCGGCCCTTTTTTAAATATTGGTACGATGTTGGCTTTTTTCCAATCAGCTGGCACCATACCCGTCTGTAGACTATCCTTAAAGATCAAGAATAATGGTCTGGCTATCACCTGGCTGAGTTCCTTAAGTACCCTCTGCCTTGGCCATCTTGAGTGCGGGAGTTGCTTCTATTAGGCCTATTTGCATGCACATCATATCTGCAGCTAGAACTACCATAATGAGGAAATGGAAAACAAATAAAAGTTCCTAACCTAAAAGAGGGAATTGAAAAAATAATGGCCTCTAAAGATGGCCTGCTAAAGAAACTAAAAGCTTCGTGGCAACCCTGATGCACCCACTTTAACCGGTTGCCGACCGCCGCACGACTATATACTGCGGCGGTCAGCCCCGGCCAGGCAGAGTGACGTATGGATACGTCACTCGCCTGTCACTGACTTGCGAGCCAATTGCGGGCGGGCGCGCGCGCGCCGCGGCTCGTTCACAGACAAGTCAGTGCGTGTGACCGGCGGACTCGATGTCCGCCGGTCACACTACGATCGCTCCGGTGAAGGGAGAAAGGCAGGGCGGCTTATGTAAACAAGCCGCCCGTCATTCTCCCTGGTGTAAAAATGAAGATCAGACGGTTCTACTATGTAGGACCGTTGATCTTCGTTTTTACACCAATAGCAATGTCCCTGCACAGTTAGAATCACGCCCCTAGGACACACTTAACCCCTCCCTGTCCAATAAAGTTAACCCCTTCCCTGCCAGTGTCATTTTTGCAGTAACAGTGCATATGTATAGCACTAATTACTGCAGTAATGTCACTGGTACCCCCAAAAGAGTCAAAAATGTCAGTCAAGGGTCCGATCTGTCCGCCGCAATGTCGCAGTACCGAAAAAAAATCGCAGATCACCGCCATTACGCGTTAAAAAAAAACACCAAAAATGACAAAAATCTTTCCCTTTGTTAGTAAACGCGATAACTTTTGCGCAAACCAATCAAAATACGCTTTTTGCGATTTTTTTTACCAAACATATGTAGCATAAAACAAATTGGCCGAAAATGTTAAAAAATGTTGATTTTTTAACATTTTTACATTTTTTGGGGAATTTCATATAAAAAAATGTGAAAAATATTGTTATTTTTGCAAAATTTACGCTCTTTTTTTGTTTATAGCGCATGATCAAAAAATCGCACAGGTGATCAAATACCACCAAAAGAAAGCTCTGTTTGTGGGAAAAAAAGGACGTCAAATTTGTTTAGGTACAGCGTCGCACGACGGCACAATTGTCCGTTAAAGTCACGCAGTAAAAAATCGCAAAAAAAAAAACCTGGTCTTTTAGCAGCCAAATCCTCCGGGGCTTAAGTTGTTAATATCTTATGAAATTCTTTCCTAAAGTTGTTTTACAACAGTGTTTATTTCCTTCTCACATTTACATATTTTATTGCCGGGATTATCTTTATGACATAGTATGTATTGTTTTGGAGACATCCTCTCGGGGCTAGCTGTCTTGGGGGGCACTGGGAGATGCCTTCTTCCCTTGCAGTGTGTTCCCTATGGGGTACCTGGGTTGTAGGGCTGATCCCTTCCCTCTATTTGCAAATGAATCTCAAACGAGCCAGTATTGTCTCTATGTCTATATGGTTTTACATTTCTTATCATATGGCTATGTTAATTCTGTCTGCTAGCATGTTTTTGATGGTCATAATTTTGTTAAATGTTGGACTCGGTATACCATTCCTTACTATATGGCTATGTCAACTCTACCAATCAAACTGTTTTTGATTGTCATATGTATGGCTAATGGATGGTTTATGTTACGTGTTTTTGTTCTGTTTAAAACTCTCAAAAATATTTCAACAAAAAAATGTACGCGTACGGAGGGAGGAGCCACTCATGACGTCACCCGCGGCCACCACAATCAGACTGTCGATACACGCTGTTGTCATGCACTTATGAAGTGCTCCTTTTTTTTCTGAGGATGCTTTCCCAATCAGGACCTCCCTGGATCATATGATCTGATTCCCTTGGAGTATGTTTTGGGCTGTATGATCCTTTTAGGGTCGAATAAAGGAGGCAGTGTTTGCTTTGGTGGATGGGCTGATCTTCTATATGTCACTGCGGGCCTAATTCAGTATACATTTGGAGTAGAGCTGCTCACTTCTCCAGAAATAACTCCAGCCTAAACTCATTGCATCCTAATTAGGTAAGTGGCTGGAGTTAAACCTTCAACTAGGTGCTTTAGTGAATTCAGAGTTGGAGTTAACTTAGGCTGAATTTGAGTTTGGAGTTAACCAAATTCCCGTTGTGTTTTTCATAAAAGGAAATTTGTCTATTCTGAATCACTATTACACAGCAATGTCATCTATTATGGTTTATTTTAATTTTAAGGTATAGTTATGTATCTTATGTGTTTTAACCTTTAGATTTACTAATAGCAAACTACGCAGCTGTCTAATTAGCAGTCTTCATTCTTTATTCATCTGAAACTTTCAGGTATATCTGATTATATTCAGCACTTTGGTGTAGTGGGCTAAGCTCATAGCCAAAGATTGCTAGGTCATGAGTTCAAGGCCCAACCATGATAACACCCTGTGTGCTCACAGTTGTGTGTCATTATTTTTTTTGGCCACATAGTAATACATTAGCTACATCACCTAAAATTGCATGTCAATGGCCATGTATATTCAAGAAACAGACATGCATATGTACAGGGAGCAATGTGCATTTGCCAAGTTTCAGTATTTATTTACAGCTGTCTAAAATTTAAGGAGGTGATGGCACACTTGGGATTTAAACTCATGCTCTCAGTGTTTATAGCCAGGAACACTAACCACTAAACCATTGAGCTGAGCATGATTACCCCCTGGAATATTTATTCCCATGTTTCAATAGTTAACCACTTCCTTACAGGGCAGTTACACCCCTTCCTGCCCAGGTCAATTTTCAGCTTTTTATACTGTTGCATTTTGAATGACAATTGCGCGGTCATGCAACCCTGTACCTAACACAAATGTATGACACTATTTTCATAAAAAAATAGTGCTTTCTTTTGGTGGTATTTGATCACTGCAAGGTTTTTTTTTTATTGGCAAAAAGAAGACCTAAATGTTTGACCCCTAAAAAAATGTGTGTTTGTTTATGTAATAAAATTTGGTAAATCAATATGTTTTTTGTTGCACTGACGAGCATTGATGAGGCTGTGCTGGAAGGCACTGATGAGACACTAATATGCAGCACTGATAGACACTGATAGGCGGCACTGATATGCAGCATTGAAGGGCATTGATAGGTGGCACTGATGGGCAGCACTGATAGATGGTAATGATGGGCAGCATTGATGAGGAGGGCACTAACAGGTTCCCTGAGCACTGATTGGCATCAATGGTGGCATGGGTGGGCATCCCTGGTGTCTCTAGTGGTATCCCCCAAGGGTCTGCACTGGTAATCAATGCTCTGATTACAAGCACAGACACCCCCCCCCCCCCCACACACACACACACACACACACACACACACACACTTACTTTGCATATGAATGCCATTTCTTCACAGCTGAAAGTGGCCCTCACCATGATTAGCCAGTTGATTGTGACCACTTGCTGGAATGTGTGCAAGCCAATTCGGTGTCATGTCTGGTCCAGGGCGAACGCCAATGTGCCATTTGCAATTTATTGTAAAGAGATTTTGCTTTATTTTAAAAGTGGCGCACACAGACAACTAAAATGTATTGGAAATGTTTTACCTAGGCCAGTGATGGTAACCCTTAACTCCCCCCCCCCCCCCCAAGATGCTTTTGCCCTACATTTCCCATAATGCTTATGTACTCTGCAGTGTAGGTGAGCATCATGGGAAATGTTACAAAACACCTGTGTTGCCAAGGTTCATCATCACTGACCTAGGCCAACTAAAAAGGTGAGTGAGCGCTGTAGCAATCTTTTATTTAGTAATCATTTTTAGTGATTTTTTATTAAATGTTTTGGTTACATTCATCCACAGAGGCTGAATGGAAATGTTGTATTATTCCTTAATTTATATATATTTTTAGCTAAATATATACATACACACTTTAATTATTTTTAACAATTTAGCCCCCCCCCCCCCACACACACACACACACACACCTGCCCCCCCCCGCCCACCCACACACCCCACCCACACACCTCCCCCCCCCCCCCACACACACACACACACCTCCCCCACACACACACACACACGTACACTTCCACCCACCCCACACACACACACACACACTTCGCTGGAGTAAAGGGAGAAACCCTACTCATGTTCATACTGTACTGCCATTGCACACACAAAAAATACAAGAAATGGATTACATTCAATAGACACAAAAGATATCTGAATTACATCCAGACAAATATGAAGAAAAGAAAAGAAAAAAACAGGAGCTGTGTACAAATGAATAAGCTTTATTGAACATGTATAAAACATCAGTAATCACTGAAGCAGGCATGTGAAATGCCCCCCCCCCCCCAAAACCCCCAAATCAAGTAATTTTTATTCAAATTACAGTGCAAAGATACAACATATGATGGATAGATAGAGCTTACAATATCCAAATGTCAAGCAAAATAAGTTGTAGACACCTTAGTATTAAGCATAAAACATACCCAACATACTTTTATGTTTATTGTTTGCATGAGCCTGCCTTTCTATTTAAATACCATCAAATCAGTAGAACATACAGCTACACAGAGGCATGAAAATAAAAAAAAACACATGTATAGCTATAGTACATAAAGACACACTTTGCAAAAACTATACAAAACATTTAGAGCATGAAAAGTATTCATCCAACAAAATACACTTACTGCAATATGGGTCCTTAGGCATGCCAGAAAACCCCCCACCCCCAAAAGCAAATTCGGACATAAAGACATGTAGCCCTGCCACAGGCCAAATTATATGCTCTTATACATCCCATTAAATAACCTTGGTTAAACTACACCCACCCAGTATAGGAAACGCCCAGCAAAGTAATTAATTGGGTCTGTTGGTTCCTAAACCAAAATCACCAGTTCACTAATGAATGAGTGTTTGGCTGGCCATCCATGATCAAAGTTTCTTACAAGTCAACACACATAAGAAATGCTTTCAATAATCTCAGCATGAGCACAAAGTGGCTTTTTCATTTAGACTAAGGCTGGCCATACATGTTCCAATTTTCTTACAATTTTCTGTCCAATTTTCTTGAAATTTACTTTCAAGTATGTAGTACAAAGGCCTGCCTAATTAGATACAAGTGAATGTGTTGTTTAGCTTTGACCTCACATTATGTGGTTTGTGGTAGATCTACCAGAAAATTGTACAACAAAATTTGAACATGTATGGCCAGCCTAATGGGCCATACACACTATAAGATTTTCTTAAGACTTTTTCCTTTAGATTTACCAAAACCACATAATATGAGGTCAAACCCAAACACTTTCAATTTGTATGCAATCTGGCAGGCCCGTGCACTACATAGAAAAGGTAAATCTGAAGGAAAAAGTTTTCAGAAAATCTTATAGTGTGTATGGCCATACATGTTCAATTTTTGTTGTACAATTTTCTGATAGATTAACCACAAACCACATAATGTGATGTCAAAGCTAAACAACACTTTCACTTGAAAATGGGATCATGTATGGCCATACACACTATAAGATTTTCTGAAGACTTTTTCCTTCAGATTTACCTTTTCTATGTAGTGCAAGGGCCTGCCAGATTGCATACAAATTGAAAGTGTTTAGGTTTGACCTCATATTATCTGGTTTTGGTAAATCTAAAGGAAAAAAATCTTCAGAAAATCTTATAGTGTGTATGGCCCATTAGTCTAAATGAAAAAGTCACTTTGTGCTCATGCTGAGATTATTGAAAGCATTTCTTATGTGTGTTGACTTGATGTAGTATTTTTTTATAATATATATATATATATATCTATCTTTTTTTTTTTTGGGGGGGGGGGTTGTTGAATTCTGAGTTCTGGGGTTCCACTGCATATGTTCAATCAATTTGCAAATTCTCAGATTTGCAAGCTCAAACACTGCTATTTTTTTGTAGTGTAATGTGGCTCTATATAGGAAGCAACACTAATATGGCTCCCCACTCAACCAACCAACAAATATATTAATTTCACACATATACAATGTTTTATTTTTGGGGAGAAGCCGTATTAGTGTTGCTTGTCATATATAACAACAGACAGTTGTAGGTAGTTCAAGGATTTGAACACCCAAATACAGTGTTGCATGGCAGCTGTGCTAACCACTTGGATATTTTGGTCAGTTTATTTAATCAAGCTCAAGCTCAATACATATTTGCAACATTTTTGCAAAACACAATTTACACAAACATAATCACTTTGTTACATTTAATTCATAATATATGCCACTGATAGTTTCTTAGCTTATCAATTTATATTTAAAATACTAATTTTTCACAGAAAACTGAATTTTTGTAAAATCTTACCTGTAAAATTCCTTTCTCTGAGTCCTCCGACAGTCGCCGCCTCTTTATATTCGTCACAATGGGGTATTAGACTTTGCTCCGTAGGAGTAGCTAGGCAACAGAATATGTCAATATTAAAGCTTTTAACATATCCCACCCCCAGGGGGTGGTCCCCTCAGTCTATACCCTCCTGCTTCCTGTTCCATACCTCAGTTTCAGTAGAATAGCAGTAGAGTACATACACAAACCCCAAAAGAGGGGCGGGGGCGGCGACTGTCGGAGGACTCAGAGAAAGGAATTTTACAGGTAAGATTTTACAAAAATTCCGTTTTCTCTTACGTCCTCCGACAGTCGCCGCCTCTTCATATTCGTCACAATGGGGACGTCCCAAAGCAGTGCAAACATGAGGGGTGGGAAATGCAGCCGCGCCTAAGGCAACGCAGTCTCCACATCAGAGAAAGTAACCTTACCAAGGGAAGGAAACCAACTGGGCAACATGAAAAAAAGCTTGCTCAACAGGAGCAACAACCCAGGAAGAACAAATAACCCAGGGATAAAAAACATCCCAAACAGCCAAGGGCTCAAAAAAACAAGGGACCTTAAGGTACTGCCGCACTAAGAACCTTGCGGCCAAAGGAAGCATCTGCCGATGCCTGAACATCCACTTTGTAGAACTTTGAGAAGGTGTGAACGGACGACCAAGTCGCCGCCTTACACACCTGGGCCACAGAGGCCCGATGATGACAGGCCCAAGACGTACTCAGAGATCTGGTAGAGTGCGCCTTCACAGGCATAGGAGGAACCATATGCCTGCTCAATGGTCTGTCTGATCCATTTGGCGATGGTAGAAGCCGACGCCGCCATGCCCTTCAGAGGTCCCTCAGGAAGGACAAAGAGAGAATCCGTCTTGCGAAAGGATTTTGTCGAATTCAGGTAAACCCTGATCGCCCTGACAACATCCAAGGAATGCAAAGCCACCTCCTTCGGATGCTCAGGCTTCGCGCAAAGCGAAGGCAAGACAATGTCCTCATTGAGGTGAAATTCCGAAATCCTCTTCGGAAGAAAAGAAGGATTAGGTCGCAAGACCACCTTATCCAAGTGGAGTACCAGATACGGAGACCTGCACGACAAAGCTGCCAGCTCCGAAACTCTGCGAGCCGAAGTGATCGCCACCAAAAAGGCGACCTTTTTGGACAACAGAGGTAACGAGATCTCCCTGATCTTTTCAAAGGGAGCATGTTGCAACACGGACAGAACAAGGTTCAAGTCCCATGGAGGCAAAGGCTCCCTCCGAGGAGGGACCAGGTGTCGCACCCCTTGAACAAAGGTGCTAACCAGAGAATTAGACGCCACAGGGCGCTGAAAAAGAACGGCTAGAGCAGAAATCTGACCCTTAATCGTGGCCAACGCCAAACGCTGGTCCACGCCCGTTTGAAGGAAAGCCAACACTCTCGAAACCGAATATGAGCGAGGGGAGTACCCCCTGGACTCACACCAGGTAAAGTAGGCCTTCCAAGTACGGTAGTATATCTTCCCCGAAGAGGCCTTTCTAGCATTGATCAAAGTATGAATGACCTCCGGAGAGAGACCCCTATCCTTCAGGACCTCGGTCTCAACAGCCAGGCCGTCAAAGCCAGCGACTGTAAAGCAGGATGGAATATCGGTCCTTGAGACAGAAGATCTTCCCGAAGAGGCAGACGCCATGGAGCGTCGACCTCCAGATTCACGAGGTCTGCGTACCAAGACCGGCGGGGCCAGTCTGGCGCCACCAGAATCACCGTTCTTGGTTCCGAGGACAACCTGCGAAGGAACCGGGACAGCAACTTAATTGGTGGGAATGCATACATCAGCCGATACTGATGCCACTGAGCCACTAACGTGTCTGACGCGTCTGCCCGAGGATCGCGCGTCCTTGCCACGAACCTTCCCACCTTGTTGTTCAGACGAGACGCGAACAGGTCCACATCCGGAAGACCCCACTTCGCGCACAACATCTGGAAAACCTCCGGGTGGAGCGACCATTCCCCCTGGTCCAGAGTCTGACGGCTCAGATAATCCGCCTGCCAGTTCTCCACCCCCGGAATGTGAACTGCCGTTATCGCCGGGACGTGTGTCTCGGCCCAAAACAGAATGTCGGCCACTTCCCGAGCCGCTCGGGCACTCCTGGTGCCCCCCTGGTGGTTGATGTAGGCCACCGCTGTGGCATTATCCGTCTGAACCCGAACCGGACAGCCCTGCAGCCTGTCCGTCCAACGTTGAAGGCAAAGATTTATCGCCCGCAATTCCAGAATGTTGATCGGAAGGGAGGATTCCTCCTCCGACCAAGTACCCTGGGCGGACAGAATGCCCAGAACACCGCCCCAGCCCGACAGGCTGGCATCCGTGGTGATCACCATCCACGAAAATGGACGAAAAGACTTGCCCCCCGACACCGCCGGGGACTGCAGCCACCATAGAAGATTCCTTCTCGTACGAAGACTCAACGAGATCTGAAGATCCAGAGATTGTGGTCGCCCGTCCCACCTGGACAGGATCTCCGCCTGGAGATCCCTTGTGTGAAACTGGGTCAAGGGAATCGCCTCGAAAGCCAAGACCATCAAACCCAAACACCTCATGCCCGTCTGGAGGGATGAGCACGGAACGTCCCGAAGGGACCTGACTTCGTCCTGAAGCGTCTTGAGCTTGTCTTCCAGGAGGAAAACTTTTGCCTGAACCGAATCCAGAATCATACCCAGATAGGGAAGACGAACCGACGGGCACAGCGTCGATTTTGGGAAGTTTATCGTCACACCAAACTCCTGCAGAGTTTGCATCGTGACTGACAGGTCCTTCATCAGACCCTGACTGGTCGCAGACCGGACCAGAATGTCGTCCAGATACCCCAGGATCGAGATACCCTGGGCTCTCAATAAGGCCAGAACCGGCGCAAGCACCTTTGTGAAAACCCGCGGAGCCGAAGCGAGACCGAAGGGTAACGCCACAAATTGATAATGATCTTCCGCAATGGCAAATCGAAGGTACTTTTGGTGACCCTCGAAAATGGGGATGTGTAGGTACGCATCCTTCAAGTCGATGGAGGCCATGAATTCTCCTGGAACCAGGGCAGCCACCACCGAGCGCAGGGATTCCATGCGGAACTTGCGAACCCGCACAAAGCGGTTCAGAGCTATTAAGTCCAGAATTGGACGAACCTTGCCCTCCTTCCTGGGCACAGTGAACAGATTTGAATAAAACCCCCGAAATCTGTCCCGATGAGGCACCGGAACCACCACTCCCTGAGCCCGCAGGTCCTGCACTGCCAGGTGCAGATCCCGCAAACGCTCCGGAGACAGTTGAAGGTTTGAGGGAAAAAACCTGTTCGCCGGCCGAGAGAGGAACTCGATCTTGTATCCAGACCGAACGATCTCCTGAACCCACCTGTCCCGAACGCAGGCCAGCCAGGGTTGAAGAAAACCGAGCAAACGTCCCCCACCCCAGAACTGGGTGAGGGCGTCCCTTCAGGCCGCGTTGTTATGGGCAGCGGATCCGGACTGGCCGGACTCCTGCTTACCTGCCCACTGTTTCTTTTGGGAGCCTGGACCCTTGAAGGGCTTGCCCTTATAGTGCGACCGAAAGGCACGAAAGGACCCCTGAGGGGGCCTAAATGAAGCGTGCTTCTTACCTTGAGCGCCCTTAGCCTTGTAAGATTGGGGCAAGAGCGTGCTCTTACCCCCAGAGATCCCCTTAATCAGCGTATCCAGTGAGTCGCCAAAAAGGCGAGATCCTGAATAGGGCAAATTAGCCAAGGTCTTGCGAGACGATTGGTCCACAGACCAACATTTTAGCCAAATCAAACGGTGTGTCAACACCGCCACGCTGTGCACACGTGCAGCCAAAGGAATTACATCCAATTCCGCATCACACAAATACATGACACCCTGATGGATCTGATCCACCATAGCCAACGTCGTCGGCGGGGCAGAATCAGCCACCAGGACGCGCCTGAGTACCTGCGTCCAATCCGCAACAGCCTGAGCTGCCATAAGGGAAGCAAAAATAGCTTTCAGCATGGAACCGGTAACCAAGTAAGTATGACGGGCGAGAGACTCCAGTCTCCTGTCCGTAGCGTCCCGGAACACCAGGGTATCCTCTGCCAGAATCGCAGTGGATTTATTCAAAACCGCCACCGCGTGATCCACCGGAGGTGGTACACACCAACGTTCATCAGTGGCGGGTGTGAAGGGATAACGCAGCTTGAACCTACTTGGCACAGCAAAAGGCTTTTTGAGATTGCACCATTGTTCACTAACAGCGCGCTGAAAATCCTCAGTGCAAGGAAAAACCTGTGATGTTTTGCGCCTCCGCTGGGTCCCATAAGAAGCCAGAACGGCAGGTGGACACGGTTCATCCTGTAAATGCAGCGTTTGTTTGATAGAAGCAACCAATTCATCCATGATTGCAAGCTCTTCAGACGAGCCAAGGGGAGAATCATCAACCCCCTCAACCTCCGCATCCCCCTCTGACCCTGCAAAGTCCAGGGACGAACGGGACCCCGATAAGGGGACCCTAGCCATAGCAGCCCCATCACCTTCGCCCTCTGAATCAGAGGAGATTGAAACTCTGGGCCTTTTAGTGGATTGAGCAGCCACAAGCATCTGCACCTGAGCAGCCAGGTTAGCCACAATGGTGGCCAAATCGCCCCCCTCAGGGGAAACAGCAGCAGCCCCTTGTCCACCCAGTAAGGTGGGAGGAAATTTGCTTTCCTGAGAATCCATGCCCCCAGAAGTGTGCAGGAGAAAAAAAGGGTAACTGTCCCTTTAAAAACGCGGCTAGCGCAGCCCACCGCACACACACACCAGCACAATTCGACCCCCACAGGGAAAACTACAAACTCAGGCAAGGAAAACAGGACTAAGGAGGATAAAAACCTGGAGAGAACACTGCTGCTGCTGTATCGATCGGTGTGCCCAGGGAAAAGGAAGCGATGCAAAAGAAGCCGCTCCTATAAAGCCTATGGAAGGCTACAAAAAAATGGCCGCTGGGGGAGGAGGTAAATGCAGTGCTACTTGGCGCCAAAAACGCCGCTCCCAGCTATAGAAGAAGCCCTCATTGCCTGTAGTCATCATTAAAATGGCGGACCGCAGCAGCGGCCGCCGCATGTTGCACAAAACATGATCCACAGCATGTCCTACAACACATAGCATGTCACACAGAGAAATCACACAGTTATGCACACAGAACAGTGTATCACAGCCCCCCTCCTTGCAGCCCACAGCAGCATCCAGACAGGGAGACCCATAGTGTGAACAGACATGCAGGGTTACACAGTCCCAGACTGAAACCCACTAAACAGACAGGTCCCCACACAGAGTACACTTACCTGCTGAGTGGCGTGGGGAACCCGCACAAGCGATCAAGCCACTGCACATGTGACAGGGAGAGTTGCAGCCAGGACGCAGGAGGACTGCGGTGCGAAACCGCATGGCGTCCAGTGAGGTAGCCACCTCACCATAGCATCCCTGCAGCGAACAGGGATGGGTCGTTCACATGTGCCAGGAAAAATACCTGACTGAACGCTCGATGGCAGGCTGGGAAGCCACTGGCCCACAACCTGCGACCAGGGGGGCCAGCCCGAGACCCAGCCCGCATGATGCTCTTCATCAGAAGAACTAACTAATGCTGACAAAAGTAACAGCTAAGTAAAGAAAGAGAAAAAACTCAAATAAAATCAAAAAGAAGATAAAGGCTGAGACAAAATGCCCCAGCACAGAAACAGCCAGCTAACTCCTGAAAGCTAGACATTGAAACTGAGGTATGGAGCAGGAAGCAGGAGGGTATAGACTGAGGGGACCACCCCCTGGGGGTGGGATATGTTAAAAGCTTTAATATTGACATATTCTGTTGCCTAGCTACTCCTACGGAGCAAAGTCTAATACCCCATTGTGACGAATATGAAGAGGCGGCGACTGTCGGAGGACGTAAGAGAAATAAATGTTTTAAACACCTATATATAATTTCCAGCATGCAGGATTATTTTTAAAAATTTGTTGATTTTATACAGTTTCACTAAACTAGGTTAATTATTTGGGAATTGTGGTCTCTGAGGTTTTTTTTTTTTTTGTTTCTCGTTATCTTTATACCAAACATACATGCACTGGCACCTTAAGAGCCCATTCACATTGAGGCGACACGACTTCGGGGGGCGACCTGTGAAGTCGCGTGCACCGCAACTTCGGCGCGACTTGCAGAGACTTCACATAAAGGAAGTCTATGCAAGTTGTTCCGAGGTCGCCCCAAAGTAGTACAGGACCCTTTTTCTAAGTCGAAGTGACTTGTGTATCTCCTATTAGAACGGGTCCTGTACTACTCAATGGACCGTGACATACCGCCACTTGTAAGGCTGACAGGTCGCCTGACAAGTCGCGCTAATGTGAATGGGCTCTAAAAATTAATATAGTTTGATTCGATTAGCCCATCAAAAAATTTTAATAAATAGAAATTATTTGAGCTTGAATTGGGTCTAAATAGAATATATATATATATATATATACATATATATATATATATATAGATATATAAATATATATATCCACACACACACACATATATATATATATATATACACACACATATATACATATATATATACATATATATATATATATATATATACATATATATATATATATGTATTTACTTTTTTTAAAAGCACAAATCACACATGCTTTGAAAAATTTCATTAGCCTTAGGTAGTTAAGTGGTTAGCACAGCTGCCCTGCAACAGTGTATTTGGGTGTTCGAATCCCTGAACTACCTACAACTGTCTGTTGTTATATATGACAAGCAACACTAATACGGCTTCTCCCCAAAAATAAAACATTGTATATGTGTGAAATTAATATATTTTTGTGTTGGTTAGATATAGGAAGTAACAATAATATATGGGTTTTTGCATACGCATATATATATATATATATATATATATATATATATATATGCAAAAAACAATATATGCGTATGCAAAAACCCATATATTATTGTTACTTTCTATATCTAACCAACACAAAAATATATTAATTTCACACATATACAATGTTTCATTTTTGGGGAGAAGCCATATTAGTTTCCTTTTCATATATATATATATATACATATATATATATATATATATATACACATAGGCAAATCAATAAATAAAACATATATATATACATATAATTATTTTTGGGCATATATATAGATATATATATATATATCTATATATATATATATATATATATATATATATACACAGTAAACCCCCCTCCATTGCGGGGGTTACGTTCCGGACCCAGCCGCGAAAAGTGAAATTCCGCGAAATAGAAAAACCCTATTAAAATGCATTGTAGGCATGTTTATTTTACTGTCACTGTACGTGTAGAAGCATTTTAAGGTCTTTAAACACACTTTTAAAACAATAGAAACTCATTTAAACACATAAAAGATACTAAGAGACATAGCAAGAGCTATGGAAAACACAAAAATATTAAATTTTTAATGATTTATATAGTAAAATAACATTACAAAAAAAAACCCCGAAAAAAAACGCGAATTACCGGGACCGCAAAGACTGAACCGCGATGGAGCGGGGGATTACTGTATATATATATATGTGTGTGTGTGTGTGTGTGTGTGTGTGTGTATATATACACACACACATATATATATATATATATATATATATATATATATATATATATATATATATATATATATTATGTATAGATATATATATTTTTTTTATATAGACATGCATAGATATGTGCAAAAAAGAATTTTGCATTTCTCTCATTAGCGCCGGAATAGCGCCGTTTTACCGCGAATTTGCGGCAGTGTTTGCCGCAAATTCAATAAAACTCCCACTAACGTTTTCAAAAACGTTATTTTCAGCCTAATTTTTGGTTTGGAGCATGCTCACATGGGCTATCTGCCAGAAATTGACTCTGGAGCTATTTTTGCATTTTACACTTTTATTAATATCTTTTTTTCTACTTAACTTTTTCACACAGTTTAAGGCCCCTTTCACACGGGCGTTCCGTATGTCCGTATATCACCCCATCCGTTTGCGGGTGATATACGGACATAATGCATGTCAATGGGATTGCGGATGTCAGGGGATGACCATCCGCTGACATCCGATTTGCGTCCTTTCAGTTCTGTTCCGTTTTTTGGAACGGAACAGAACCCTATTTTTCTTCCGTTTATAAAAACGGAACGGATGCAAAATCGGATGTCAGCGGTGTCATCCGCTGACATCCGCAATCACATAGACATACATTATGTCCGTATATCATCCGCAAACGGATGGGATGATATGCGGACATACGGACCAGATGACACAAGTGTCATCCGTGTCCATAAAAAAAAAAGTGCCGCAGCAGACGAAATAAACTGAGCGGCCGTGTGAAAGAAGCCTAAAAGCAGTTTAGCTCAAAATCATATAACACATATTTCCCACACGTTTTATTTTTTCCCTGCCATATTTTGTGATTTTGAAAAAATTAGTCCACCTTTTAGCTGGACTGTTTTTAAGTCCAGTCCTGACGTTATTTGATCTTAATGAATTTGACACTGCTCATAACGTTTCTGATGGTGTTATTGTGAATTGCATTTGCACCTAAAAATAGTCAAAATGGAGGTAAAATAGAACAAAATCAGCGTTGGAGGTACAATGAATTAGGCACTGCATGTCTTTTGGAAGCCACGAGATGTTTTGTTAATTTATATGGACTTTATATCGTATATCACCCTCTTGTTTTACACTGGGTGTATTATTTACCATTTCATATGTTTTCATATGTCCTCTTTTAATTGTTTCATTACTCACTTTATATGCGCTGCACTGTTTATTTACATTTTATCTTTTGAGGTTTTGGTTTTGACTTTTAGTGTTCAGCTGCTTCTTATTGATTTTTTTATTTTGATTTGCGCTGAATATTTTCTTGTTATTTTTTCACTTTGCCATTTGAGCCACATCTCTGGTTAAACTGAGCATGCTCAGAGACTTAGCCGTTTGAAATCTGATAAATGGTAGATAATGCACTTGTTGCTCTCCATCTCACATAAATCTAAACCAAAACTCCCACAGTTGTCTTCACAAACCACACACAATATCATTGCTGATGCAAATTTAAAACGAGTAACAATCTTGTGTGTTGTTTAGTATTTTCAAATGATCATCATTTTTACCACAAAAATGTAATATGTGTACCAACATCATTAATCCAAATCAAAATGTCATTACCAAAATGCAGAGAGTAACACCACTATTCTACACTTACACACCAATAAATGCCAAATATCACAGAATAAATCAGGAAACAGAACTCTAGCTTGATGTAATTCCACCACCCATAGGTAAATTAGTAAAGAAATGTAGTATTTGGGTGTAGGAGGTTTCCACCACTATTGCAAATCTTGCCACATGTGTTCCACAGGGAAGGACAAAAAGCCTTGAGAATTGCACACCAGCACTAATTGCAGCCTTTTGACAAGCAAAAAGCCCCAAAATTAGTGATGGCCTTGGAACCAGATGGCATATCACAGAAACAGGTTAGTCAAAGGCACTCAGGATTTCCAGGGTACATCTGCATTGATAAACTTTTTGCACCCTAGGGACTTGGGGCTGTTTAACACCACAGAGATGGAGGCTTCATGCATGTGGCAGCACTGTAGCTAACTGGTTAGCACTTCTGCCTTGCAGCACCGGGGTCACTGGTGCGAATCCCAAGCAAACCACTATCTGGTTAGAGGTTCTCTGTTGTGGTGTTATAGCTTCTTTTTCACAAAGGTATTACATTTCTGAATGAAATAAAGTGTGGGTTTTACACCAAATCTATAACAGTTTTTTTTTTTTTGGCCAGATATGGATAAGTATGGTGTGATCCTGCACCCATATTTAAATGTTGGATGCTGATGACGAATGTGCATGTCAACAATTTGTGTGAAGCAGCCCTAACAAAGTTTACATTTCCTGCTTTGTACCCTTTACATTCCAAACAAATTACAACTTGAATTGTTTTTTTTTTTGGTATCACTGATCATGGCCAGAGACCATTATACGCCGCGCAGATACATATGCTTGTATAGCTGATGCATTATTTTATTTGCCAAGAGTGTGTGTTCCTGATCAACAGGCGAGAGTATTTGAGGTATACATGAAGAGACAAATACACTGGTGGGCGTGTCCTTTACTGGGTGGGTGTAGGTGTGCTATCATTCCAACCTATGTTATATAAAGGCCTGCACTAGTGTGGTTTGCTTTGCCTGAGAAGAAGCCAGATTGTTTGCAGACAGGGTGTGATAGTGTGCATAATAATGATCCACACTGGCTGTGGTATGATGAATGGTTTTTTCAGTTTGCTGTAATTGTTTTGAATTTTGGCCCTCAAAAGTGGATTTTTGTGTCTTTGTCCAGTGTGACCATGCATTTCTTGTTTGTGAGCATCAGCTGACCCTTCTCTTTTGAATGTTAAATACAAATCTCACGTGTTAGACAACTCCTAATGTGTTTTTTTTTTTTTTAATGAAACTTCCAGCTAACCCTAACCAGAAATGTATGTGTGTATTTTGGAGGGGTGTGGTTATTGCACTGCCTTTTTATTTTGTCAAGTTTTATATCTTGTCTATTTTGTTTGTTTATTCCTGCACTTAAACTTTTGATGGGGGGGTAGTAAGAGTTGTTATAATGTTATATTTGACCCTGCTGTACACTATGCAATTTAAGGTTTGTCCAATTTAAGTGTTTCTCTTTTAGATTATAAGCTCTTTAGAGCAGAGCCCTTCTAACCATATTGTAACATGCTGTGAAAAATCTTGCAACATTAAATGCCAGTCAATTTTTTGGGCAAAGTAACTGAATGAACAAAATAGTGCTGATATTGTCCTGTCCAAATAAAATGTAGAGTTGGCTTTGAATTTTTATTTTTATTTTTTGGTTTAATAAAACAATTCAGAAGTGGAATGCCTTGTTAACACACCTTCCAATCTCTATTAAATCAACTTTGCTACAAAATAATTTTATTCTGCACACATGCAAGTCAATAAACACAGAACGTATATATCCAAAACTAAAAGAGCAAGCTTTTAACAGCTCCAATGCTGATTTTCAGGTTCCAATGATTTTTTGTTTGGTCTAGGTAAATTTTTGAACATGTCAAATTAAGTATTAATTTTCATTAATCACCAGTTGCCCACCTCTTAAACACCATGTTTTTAAATAATTATTTAGCATAAGCACATTGAACACATTTTCGCAATGGCACACAACTGGCTGCCCAGGCCAACTCCTGGCCTGGAAATGCATCTTCGTGTGTGGAAGGACCTTCGGACGCACTTGCAAGTGTTAGTGCTGCTCAGAGTTGTCAGCAAGTTAACATGGTAAGATCACTTTTTTTTATCATGAGATGTTGCTGATTTGCAAGGTAAATGTGGGAGATGTCTTGGTGTTCCCAGGGTTTAGGGGGATGTAGTGTTGGAATTTTGTGTTTAGTGATCCTCGGAACACACATCACTTCCTGATTCTATGCATCATAGACTTCCTGCATTTGTACATGTAAATACAGTTGGAATGTGTGTATGCTTTTTAGCAAGTGCTCCATAAACTGTTGGCTAAAATGAAATCCAGTATAGTCCTAATGAACTCTTTGGACATGTAACTTAGCTTGAAATTTTCACCACCTCATACATATGTCTTGTTTTTGGTTGCCTCATCCTGGTGATGTTCACATGTCACCCAATCAAAAGTTCACCATTCACAGAACATGCCACATCTCTGGTCGCATTTTACCAGTTTTCAATGACAGCTGAGCGTGCCTGCATATGCACACTAAACCCCCGTACACATGCACCGATTGTTGGCCGACCGATCGGCCGTCTTTTGTCCAGTGTTGTTGTGTTGGTTGAAATGTGCTCTAGACTGCACACAAATTTTGTCGGCCAACAACAACCAACTGCAGGAGTGATGTCATGTTCTGGTCTACTTTTCATGTGTTTTTTCTTCTCTGAGCATGCCCCGTCTTGCTCATCTGACTTTTGTCGGCCGAAATCTGTACTGACTGACGAACAATAGGCCGTTCTGGTGACGGCCAACAAAAATTTTATAGCATGCACACCAGATTTTGTTCGGCCGAAAAGTCGCAGTCGGTCGTCGGAGGCATCATACTAACAAGCCGACAATCGGCCGATCGGACGTTGGGCCGAAAATTTACGGCCAACAATCGGTGCGTGTGTACGGGGCTTTAGGCTGGCCATACATGTTCAACTTTTGTTGTACAATTTTCTGGTAGCTCTACCACAAACCACATAATGTGAGGTCAAAGCTAAACAACACATTCACTTGTATCTAATTAGGCAGGCCTTCATACTACATACTTGAAGGTAAATTTCAAGAAAATTGGACAGAAAATTGTAAGAAAATTGGATCATGTATGGCCAGCCTTAACCACTTAAGCCCCAGCCCTATTTCGGACACTTTTTTGTTTACAAGTTAAAATCTGTATTTTTTCCTAGAAAACGACTTAGAACCCCCAAACATTATATATATTTTTTTTTTAGCAAAGACTCTGGAGAATAAAATTTCGGTCATTGCAATATTTTTTGTCACGCGGTATTTGCGCAGTGGTCTTTAAAACGCCATTTTTTTGGAAAATTTTTGAAAAAAATGAATTTTTGTAAAATCTTACCGTAAAATTCCTTTCTCTGAGTCCTCCGACAGTCGCTGCCCACTCATACAGTCTTCACCAATGGGGTATTGACTTCCTCTCCTTAGGAGTAGCTAGGCATAAGACTTGTTAAAACAAAAGCATTTACATAGACACACCCATGGGGGCTGTCCCACTGGTCCAATACCCCCCTGCAATAGCCATCCCAACTCAGTTTGTCTTCTGCCTAGTTCAGGAGTAGATAGGCTTCCCTGTGCTGGGGCTACAGTCTCAGCCGTCTTCTCTGTGCTGGGGCTACAGTCTCAGCCGTCTTCTTCTATTTTATGATTTTATTTTCTGAAAATGTCATTTTTTCTTTGCATTACTAGCTGTTTATTTTGTCAGCGGTACTAAGTCGGATCTTCGGATGAAGACAGCGTTTGCGGAGCTGGGAATCGGACTGGCTGTCCTGGTTCACCAGGACAGAGGGCCAGATGGAATCCCAGCCCACCATCGAGCATTTAGCAGGCTATGTATTCACCCTGGCCTCGCAAACGACCCATCCCTGTCCACAGGGCTGCAGCCTGTGAGGTGGCTACCTCACCGGACACATCCACGGTTCGTCCGTGCACTACTGGTGTCCTGTGTTTTTGGCTGGCGGCACTCCCCTGCCATCTGAGGGTGGGCGGTTTTCCGTTTGATATGAGGCACCCCACGCCATCGGGTACAGGTAAGTACACTCAGTGTGGGGCCTCTGTCTGGGGTCGGCAGTCCTGTGTGTCTGTGGTGTCCCCTATGTCTGTGTGTTTTTGGGCTCCCTGATCCCGGTCCCTGCGGGGGGTTTTTTTTTCCTCTCACAGCCAGCGCTGTGTGGGGTTTTGGGGGATTCCTCTCCTGTGTCACTTTAAGGTGCTTGGAGGTACAGACACGTGCGGCGACCGCTGCGGGGTTAAAAACCGCCGGTCCGCCATTTTAGGTGTAGGCAGCATTGTATGTAGTGTATTTTGGCGCCTTGCTGCGCCATCTTGTGTGTGGCAAACGGTCGTTCCGAGGACATGTCGGCAGACATTTTGCCGAAGCCTCCCATTACTTTACATAGGCATCCATGTTTCCTTAGCCTGCAGCCTCAGTTCAGTCTCTGGCGGTGACATCACTTCCTTCCTTCACTCAGAAGCGACCGACTGCGGTGGTAACACACTTGTGGGGCTCTGTTCTGCTGTCCTTCTTTTCCTCCCTTGTGCAATATTCCTGGCTTTTAGTTTGTCCCTGCGGGGGTCTGTGTTCCACAGTCTTTGTAGCGGTGTGCTGCGGGGTCCGCGGCGTGCTTAAAGGGCCAGTACCTTTAACAAAAAAAAAAACTTTTTTGCAATGGAATCCCAGGACAGCAAATTCCCTCCAGCCTTGGTGGGGGATTCAAGTTCCTCTGAATCCTCTACCCTGACTAATTTGGCTGCTGTAGTGGCGACTTTGGTATCCAAAATGGATGTGCTGATGACTGAACGTGCTGCTAGAAAAAGGCCTAGGATTTATTTTTCTTCTGATTCTGAATGTAACATGGTTGCTGTAGGTAGCGTGCCCCTTTCAGGGTCTCGCTCTTCTCAGGAACCGCAAGAGTCTGAAGGGGAGGCGGAGGTTACAGGGGTGGATGAATCCCCCCTGGGACGCCCGAGGAACGCGCATCTATGGATGCACTGATTTCTGCCATTAAAGAAACACTACATTTAGAGGATGAGCCCAATCCTCCGGGCATTGTGTCCTCTTTTGGTACACACAGGACCCGCAAGACAGCGCAGGTTTTTCCTTGCTCCACTGAGTTTCATCACACTGTGAATGAGCAATGGCGCAATTTAAAACACACCTTCACGGTGCCACAAAGGTTTCAACTTCTCTACCCTTTTGCGTCTACTACAGTTGCACGCTGGTGTGTGGCTCCTCAAGTGGATCACACTGTAGCCAGATTGAACAAGGCTACTCTGGTTCCCACCTAAGATTCTCCGGTATTAAGGGATCCTACAGCTAGGAGGCTGGAATCTCTTGCCCGCCACTCCTACGTGGTGGTGGGTTCCATGCTAAAGCCTATTTTCGCCTCTGTCATGGCGGCTCAGGCTGTGGTGGATTTGACCAATGTGCTCAGACGCACTCTCGTGGCTGATTCTGCCCCCCACTACCGTGGAGATGGTGGACGAGATTTATCAAGGGGTCATGTATTTGTGCGATGCGGCCTTAAATGAGGCCCCATTGGCTGCGCGCCTGTCCAGTGTCGCGGTGCTTAACCGTCAACTGATATGGTTGAAGAGCTGGTCGGCTGACCAGAAATCCAGAAAGACGGTGGCTGATATTCCCTATGCGGGGTCTTGCCTTTTTGGTGAATCCCTGGATGAATTGGTTAAGGGAGTCACTGGGGGCAAGAGCACTCTGCTGCCCCAGAATCCTAAGGGCAAGTTTTTCCACGGCAAGCGGGGTCCCGCCTTTAAACCTAATCAGGGGTCCTTTCGTGCCTTTAAGGCACAGTACAAGGGGAAACCCTTCAAGGGCCAGGGTGGCCGGCAAACAAAAATCCGGCCAAGCTGGTGCGGCGGCTCAGTCCGTTTCAGGGGTGGGGGGACGTTTGCGCGGTTTCCTCCAACCTTGGCTGCTCCGAGTTCCGGACAGGTGGGTTCAGGAAATCATTCGATCAGGGTACAAGGTCGAATTTCTTTCACGGCCGGCAGACAGATTCTTTCCCTCAAATCTTCATTTGACCCCAGGGCGGTTACAGGACCTGCATCAAGTGGTACAGGATCGACTCCTCGCTCAGGGGGTGATTGTCCCAGTGCCTCATCGGGACAGGTTTCGGGGGTTTTACTCAAATCTGTTCACTGTGCCCAGAAAGGAGGGCAAAGTACGTCCGATTCTGGACTTAAAAGCTCTGAACGGCTTCGTGCACGTACGAAAGTTCCGCATGGAATCCCTCCGCTCGGTGGTGGCCTCCCTGATTCTGGGAGAATTCCTGGCCTCTATCGACCTGAAGGATGCGTATCTACACATCCCCATTTTCGAGGGTCATCAGAGGTACCTCCGGTTTGCTATCGCAGAGGATCATTATCAGTTTGTGGCGTTACCCTTTGGTCTCGCTTCGGCACCAAGGGTCTTTGGGGTCCAAGTGTTGGCGCCTGTTCTGGGCCTGTTGCGGGCACAGGGCATTGCGGTCTTGGCATATCTGGACGGTCTCCTGTTAAGATCGAGTGCCAGTCAGAGCCTGCTGCGCGATCTGTCCACTACGGTCCAGATGCTCCAGGAGTTCGGTTGGACCATAAACGTTCAGAAGTCGACCTTGTCTCCTTCGGTTCGTCTCCCGTATTTGGGAATGGTTCTGGACTCTGCTCAAGCAAAGGTGTTCTTACCTGAGGACAAGCTCCGGACCCTGCAGTCCGAGGTCAGGTCCCTCAGGGACAACGAATCTTCGTCACTCAGGACCTGTATGCGGTCCCTGGTGTTGATGGTATCGGCCTTTGAGGCGATACCATTTGCACAGTTTCACACGCGGTCTCTCCAAGCGGAGATCCTGGCCAGGTGGGACAGACTACCTCAGTCCTTGGACCTGAGATTGTCTCTGAGTCGCCAAACCAGAATGGATCTCTTGTGGTGGCTTCAGTCCCCGGCTGTTTCGGAAGGGAAATCCTTCCGGCCGTTTCTATGGATGGTGATTACCACGGATACCAGCCTGTCGGGCTGGGGTGGCGTCCTGGGCAACCTATCTGCCCAGGGCACTTGGTCGGAGGAGGAATCCTCCCTTCCGATAAACATATTGGAATTGAGAGCGATCAGGATGTGCCTGCTCCATTGGTCGGATCGTCTTCAGGGCCGTCCTGTACGGGTGCAGACGGACAATGCCACTGAGGTGATGTACATCAACCACCAAGGGGGCACCAGGAGTGCCCGGGTGGCTCAGGAAGTGACCAGTAATCTGTCTTGGGCCGAGACTCAAGTCCCGGCAATATCGGCAGTTCACATTTCGGGTGTGGAGAATTGGCAGGCCGATTATCTGAGCCGCCAGACCCTGGACCAGGGGGAATGGTCCCTGCACCCGGAGGTATTTCAAATGCTGTGTGCGAAGTGGGGATCTCCGGATGTGGATCTGTTCGCATCTCGGCTAAACCACAAGGTGGAAAGGTTCGTGGCAAGAACGCGCGATCCTCTGGCAGTCGCCTCGGATGCGCTGGTGGTGCCTTGGCATCAGTATCGTCTGATCTATACCTTTCCTCCGATTCAGTTGTTGTCCAGGTTCCTTCGCAGGTTGACACTGGGGATTCTGGTGGTGCCGGACTGGCCACGCTGGTCCTGGTACGTGGACATCGTTCACCTGGCCGTCGAGTCTCCATGGCGGCTGCCAATGCTAGAAGATCTGCTGTCTCAGGGCCCGATCTTCCATCCTGCTTTACAGTCGCTGGCTTTAACGGCATGGGTCTCTCCTCAGAGATCATTCCTACTTTACTCAAGGCTAGAAAAGCCTCGTCTGGTAAGATTTATTACCGTACATGGAAAGCTTATTTTGCCTGGTGTGAATCCAGGGGCTTCTCTCCTCGTTCTTACTCAGTGGCGAGTGTTGGCTTTCCTTCAGTCTGGTGTGGACCAGCGCCTTGCGTTGGCCACGATTAAGGGCCAGGTATCTGCACTGGCTGTTCTTTTCCAGCGCCCTGTGGCGTCTAATTCTTTGATTCGCACCTTTATTCAAGGTGTGCGTCACTTGGCCCCTCCTAGAAGGGAGCCTCTACCTCCATGGGACTTGAACTTGGTTCTGTCCGTGTTACAACATTCCCGTTTGAAAACATCAGGGAAATTTCGTTACCTCTGCTGTCTAAAAAGGTTGCCTTTCTGGTAGCGATCACTTCTGCTCGCAGAGTGCCGGAGTTGGTGGCGTTGTCTTGCCGCTCCCCTTACCTGGTGGTTCATAGGGATAAGGTGTTCCTGCGACCTAACCCGTCCTTTCTTCCAAAGGTGGTCTCGGATTTTCACCTCAATGAGGACATTGTCTTACCTTCGCTCTGTGCGAATCCTAAGCATCCTAAGGAGATTGCCTTGCATTCTTTGGATGTTGTCAGGGCGATCAGGGTTTACCTGTCGTCGACTGAATCCTTTCGAAAGTCGGATTCTCTCTTTGTCCTTCCTGAGGGACCTCAGAAGGGTATGGCAGCGTCTGCGGCGACCATTGCTAAATGGATCAGACAGACAATTGTTCAGGCCTATTCGTTGAGGGAACGGGTACCAGGTCGGTGAGTGCTTCCTGGGCTTTCCGGCATCAGGCCTCGGTGGCCCAGGTGTGCAAGGCTGCGACTTGGTCGTCAGTGCACACCTTTTCCAAATTCTACAAAATTGATGTTATGGCATCAGCTGATGCCTCCTTTGGCCACAAAGTTCTCTGTGCGGCAGTACCGTAGGGCAGTGGTCAACTCCGGTCCTCAGGGCCCACTAACAGGTCAGATTTTAGGTATTACCTTGGGGAGATGCAAACTAGAGTACTGCAATCACTGAGCAGCAAA
This sequence comes from Pelophylax lessonae, assembly GCF_965119305.1. Classification (NCBI taxonomy): domain Eukaryota; kingdom Metazoa; phylum Chordata; class Amphibia; order Anura; family Ranidae; genus Pelophylax; species Pelophylax lessonae. The sequence continues at coordinate 496,769,356 of NC_138770.1, read as the reverse complement.
TTATATCACCTGGGATGTATTTCAGTTATCTTGCAAACCTGGCCTGTTAGTGGGCCCTGAGGACCAGGGTTGAGGACCAAGGCCGTAGGGGGACCCAGGTTTTGTGTGGGTCCCTGGCTGTTGGGGTTGTTTACCCCCTTGGTTATTTGCTTTCCTGGGTTGTTGCTCCTGTTGAGTTTTTTTATGTTGTCCAGAAGGTTCCCTTGCTGTTCACGTAAGGTTCCTTTCTCTGATGTGGGTACTGCGTTTCCTTTTCTGACGGTTGCGTTTCCCACCCCTCATGTCTACACTGCTTTGGGACATCCCCATTGGTGAAGACTGTATAAGTGGGCGGCGACTGTCAGGGGACGTAAGAGAAAACTGAATTTTTGTAAAATCTTACCGTAAAATTCCTTTCTCTGAGTCCTCCGACAGTCGCCGCCCCCGCCCCTCTTTTGGGGTTCTTATACACTTAACTGCTTGCTACCAAACTGAGTTGGGATGGCTATTGCAGGGGGGTATTGGACCAGTGGGACAGCCCCCATGGGTGTGTCTATGTAAATGCTTTTGTTTTAACAAGTCTTATGCCTAGCTACTCCTAAGGAGAGGAAGTCAATACCCCATTGGTGAAGACTGTATGAGTGGGCGGCGACTGTCGGAGGACGTAAGAGAAATCACATTTCACCGCATTTAAAAAATACTAAACAGTAAAGTTAGCCCATTTTTTTTTGTATATTGTGAAAGATGATGTCACGCCGAGTAAATAGATACCCAACATGTTACGGTTTAAAATTGCGCACACCCGTGGGGTGGCGACAAACTACGGAGATCTCAATAGGCGACGCTTCAAATTTTTTTTACGGTTACCAGTTTAGAGTTAGAGTGTAGCTCTATTTTTTTTAATTATTGCTCACGCTCTGGCGATCGTGGCGATACCTCACATGTGTGGTTTGAACAGAGATTTCATTTGCGGCTCGACTTCCGTATACATTTTTTTTGTGCGCGAGCTAACGGCGACGGGGGCGGCTAAAACATTTTTTTTTCCTATTTATTTTATTTTTTTTTAACTTTATTACAGGTTTTTTCAAAAAAAATCTGATCACTTTTATTGCTGTCACAAGCAATGTAAACATCCCTTGTGACACCAATATGCAGTGACAGGTACTCTTTATGGAGGGATCGAGGTCTAGACCTAGACCCCTCCACTACACTTTCATGTATGCAAAATGCCGAAAACGGCGTTTTTGCATACAGCCGTCTTTTAAATCTGCCGCCTTTTGCAGCAGAGTAACCCGGAAGTGACGTCATGGACGCCGCCTCCGGGTTACGCCGGCTGGGTGCTCGGGGCTCCCGGTGGGACGGGAGCCGAGCAAAGTCGCGGAAGGCGGCGGGAAGGTCCCCTCCCGCTCACCCAGGTAACGATCGGTCATTACCGACCGAAAGCCGACTGTCGGCTGTAAACCACAGTACCGGATGGTGCCTCTAGCTAGAGGTATCATCCCGTTATACTACCGCAAAGTCTGCCGACGTAGATCTACGTTACTATGCGGTAAGTGGTTAAAGGCTAAGTTCACTTTTCATTATGCTAAATTCCAGCTTCTCTATGTAACAATATACCATTAATGTACCTCTGTTGCAAAACAATACACAATTTCTTTAATTGAGAGAAGGCCTTACCTGAGGTTTTGCTATATTTCCTTCATCTCATCTTTCATCTCTTGCTGGTATGTAGATAATAAACACAGAAGCCAGTAATGTTGGCCATGCACTGTATGAAAAATTGTCCAAACTAATTTTCTAAAAACGAACACTCGGCTGTGAGAGCAAATGATCGTGCCATCATGTGATGACTGATAAAACGTTCAATGGACATAAATTAATTTGTTTTTTTTTTTCACATATAGCTAGTGCAAACAGTTTGGATGAGAAACACATTAACCTTTCAATTTATTGTTCAGTTGGCAGAAATTTTCCAAACATGTCCTTCACTTTTTTGGCTCAAAAACATCACAACCCATTTCCAATTTGTGGCCATTAACTAGCCAAAAACGGAACGAAATGTCCAAATGACCGAATTTCTGATGATTTTTCATATCCATAAGACACAGGAAAAAATTAATCAGCTGACCTCATTAGCACACAGCTGTGGCTGTCTTCTCTCCTTCCAGCAGATCCCAACCACCCCCAGCTAGGTGCACGATTTTCTAATACAATTAATCATTGATCACTGGTCTAACTAAATACAAACAATTTTTGTTTTGTCCTAAATTCATCTTGCATAGATCTGTTCATTTTGAGTGCAGGAAATGAGAGATCAGATAACTGCCTATATGGATAGAGCTGTAGTATTGAAAACAGGAGAGGCATTTCCTGGATTCTGTAAAGCTCAGCATACACTATACAATCTGATTGTACATTTCCTTCAGATCTTCCATCAATTATGTAAGTGAGTAATGCCTCGTACACACGCACCGATTGTTGGCCGTGAAATTTTCGGCCAACGTCCGATCGGCCGATTGTCGGCTTGTTAGTATGATGCTTCCGACAACCGACTCGGACTTTTCGGCCAAACAAAATCTGGTGTGCATGCTATAAAATTTTTGTTGGCCGTCAACAGAACGGCCGATTGTTCGTCAGTCAGTACAGATTTCGGCAGACAAAAATCAGATGAGCAAGACTGGGCATGCTCAGAGAAGAAAAAACACACGGAAAGTAAACCAGCACATGACATCACTTCTGAAGTTGGTTGTTGTTGGCCGAAAAAATGTGTGTGCGGTCTAGAGCACATTTCAAACACTGGACAAAAGACGGCCGATCGGTCAGCCAACAATTGTTGCGTGTGTACGAGGCATAAGGACCTGCTTAGAAGATCCCATTTGATTGTTGGGGCAAGGTCAGAAGATTCTGGGCATTTAAAACCTTTGAGATTGACATCACCTGGTCTTCCCAGATGATGATTGAGAACAATCCATGACACTGGCAGGTCTCAGCCTTGCAAAGGGGGCAGTACAAGATATTAACTCTGCAGGGTGCCCAAACTTTTGCAGACGCCATTTTTTTGTTTTCTGTTATTTTGAAAATGTAAATGATGGAAATAAAATCTAACTTTTGTTGACATATTATAGGAATGTCTAATCTGTGATTTAAAAGCCTTTTGGAGATTTTTCCATCTTTCCTTGGCTTCTTTATGCACATTAAAGTGGAGTTCCACCTATTTTTAATAAATTGAATTACATAGATGTATGTAATCCCCTTTAAAACGACTTTTACCAATGGAAAGTTTTTTTTTTTTGTTGCTAGTAAATACCTTATTTTCTGCTTTACTTATCCTCTTCTCACTTTCGGGTCCGGTCGGCGATTAACTCATTCGGCAATTCGCAGTGTGTGCTGGGATGTATCTCAGGGTATGAAATCTCGCATTATTACACAGGAGATGAGCTGCACTGCGTGCTCTGCCCCGCCTCCTCTCAGTGAGCTGTACTGTATGTATTGTATTGAGGCCGTGCTCCGCCCCGCCTCCTCTCAGTGAGCTCAGTGAGGATATGCATTCAGTCCGCGCTCACTGAGAGGAGGCGGGGTGGAGGCGGGGCGGAGCACGGCCTCAACACAATACATACAGTACAGCTCACTGAGAGGAGGCGGGGCAGAGCACGCAATACAGCTCATCTCCTGTGTAATAATGCGAGATTTCATGCCCTGAGATACATCCCAGCACACACTGCGAATCGCCGAATGACGTAATCGCCGACCGGAGGATAAATAAAGCAGAAAATAAGGTATTTACTAGCAACAAAAAAAAAAAAAACTTTCCATTTGTAAAAGTCGTTTTAAAGGGGATTACATACATCTAAAGTCACTAAAATGGGTGGAACTCCACTTTAATACAAATTTTTACTTGGGGTGCCCAAACTTGGATCACCACTGTAATTGCCACTGCCACATCAGGCTGGTTGTTTCCCTGATTTGCATGCTCAATTGCATGCAATGGTATGTTATTTAGCAAAGATTATTTACCTTCTGATTACTGATATAAAAATTTGGGCAAACTACTTGAAGCTCATCTTGCTGATGGTCATTCACCACGACCAGATGGAATTCATTGGCAGGAGGGAGTCCAGGGACAATTCTAACAGAGCCAACCAAATCATACACTGGTCACGATCGCATGCCACTCATCCACTCTGCCTGCTTCTTTCCACCGATATCGAGAAGGCGTGGACTGGACTTATCTTCATGTTGTCCTTAGTCACCTTGGTCTGGGGCCTCATATGCTCATGTGGATTGTGGCACTATATACCTCCCCAGAGGTACAGGTGAATGGAACCCTACCTCAACCTTTCCCTATCAGGAATGGGATTCACCATGGCTGTACCTTGTCCCCTCTTATTTTTGCCCTCACCCTTGAACCCCTGGTTATTATAATTAGAAAAACCCTGACCATAAAGGGGGTCCACATCGGCTCAGTGGAGCACAAGGTTTCTGCTTACGAGGACAATGTACTGTTCTGTGTGATGGACTCTCTGGTATCCCTACCTAATATTATGGCAGAATTACAGGGGTTCCATTAGCTTTCTAATTTCAAGATCAATTATAGCAAATCTGGTATACTAGCACTTAATGTCCCATCAGGTATGCGTGCACAGTAGCAAACTTTGTTTCCCTTTAATTGGTGCCAGACCAAGTAATAAATATTTGATTGTCCACCTTCCGAATCACTGTTCCCCACCTGTATGCTTGCAATTATGCCCCACTGCTTAAAACAATACAGACATACCTATCCAACTGGAAGAAACCCTCCTTTTCTTTTATGGGCCATGTAAACATATTGAAAATGAATATCCTGCCCAGGATACTTTTCCACACTTTCAAATGGTCACCATATCTTTGCCCCGTTCTTTCTTTTCGAGCCTCAACAGCCTCTTTATATGGTTCATCTGGAATAAGCAACGACCACGTTTGGCTATTCATATTCTGCAGCGGCCCCAAAAGGATGGGAGGACCCATTTCACCATTCCCCGGTATTACGAGACCATGGCATTACAGAGAATATTGGATTGGCATCATGTTAAGGACAATTTTATGTCCCTTTTAGAGAAGTTCTTGGCGAGTTGTAACCGGTATCATGCTCCATGGCTTCCTCGCTGAGTCCATATCACCCACCTCCCTCCATGCATTACACATTTGGGATATAGGCAGGGGCTGTTTTCACTCCATTTCACACCTAGTTCCTTTAGGTGGTTTTCCATGATTTGAGCCCAGGGAGTGCATATCCTTTTTTAGATCATGGGCAACAGATGGAGAGGTAAGATGCGGCAGGTTCATTCAGGAGCAAGGGCTACTCTCTCGACTCTCTGAGAGCAGTACGAGCATGTCCCACTAGATACCTGGAGGTACAGACAGCGTCACCACTTTGTTCACTACCTGTCAATCACCCGCCATCCTCGCTGACACAGTTTGAGAAACCTTGCCTGGGGAACGCTCCAGTATCTCACGCTGTCAAGCTGCTTTATAAAATGCATCAATCAGAGGGGCCTGACAGGAAGTCCCTTTATATTCAGGAATAGGAGAGGGACTTGCAGCATAACTTTTCGGAAACCCAACTTGACATTTATACCGCCTAACCCATACCAAGATGCAGGAAAACAGTTTTAAGCTGCTAACTCGCTGGTATAGAGTCCCATCTTGGATTGCTAGAATCTACCCCAATTTGTCCATCCTATGTTGGAGACACTGTGGCCATCCTGGAACCTTCCAACATGTTTGTTGGGAGTGCCCTAAGATACAAGGCAGGACATTAGGACCCAAATTAATTTGATTGTTTACAGTGATGTTCCAGATTCCCCCTGCAGTTCTTGCTACATGTGCCTTCAATTACTATTAGCCCTTACAGAAAAACTAAAACAGTAATAACATTACATAGGCGGAGAAATGGGTGGCCAAGTGCAAGGATTGCTATAGTCCATTTTATGCAGCCTGGGCCACATGGATACACTATACGTTAGGGGCTTCCAGAACACCGTAGTCCCCATGTTCAGTGCCTTCCCATCTGTAGGAGTTAATGATTTACTGGTCACCTTGGGCCTTACACTATACCATTTTCTTCGTACCTGATTTTACGCAATACTCACTTTTATTTGTATGTTAAATTATGACAAGGCTAGACTTACTATTTATGCCCACCATGTTGTGTCCCTATGTTAAGGGACCAGTTAGAAGCTGCTCTTGTGTTTCCCCCTTTTCTCCCCTCCACAGGGTTTTGTGTTTTTTTTTTATTTCTTTGTAATGTTTTTTTACTCGTGCATTACTGCGGTGCTTGCTACACATTGCTCTCATCTTACTTCTGGTCAATTATATATATTATAGGCTCTGATACACATGTAATGCTGTCACTGCGCTTTGCGTTATTTGCTTTATTTTCTTGTATGAAAATTCTATCTTAAAAATAAAGATTACATTAAAAAAAAGACCTCAGTTTATAAATTAAGGGTTTTTGGGGTACTGGATGAAATGCCTTAGTAAAATCTAGATATTCTACATCTATAGGCCTTCTACTATAAAAATATAACTTACCGCCTCATAGAATGATAAAAGGTTTGTCTGGCAAGAAAGGTCTTTTTCTAAATCCATGTTCATTATTGGTAATGATACTATTTACATCAGCAAATTCTTGGATATGGCTCCATATCATTCCTTCCAATAGTTGACATACTATTGATGTTAGGCTGACTGGTTGTAGTTTCCAAGTATACATCTTGGCTTTTTTTCATTGATTACTGGTACCACATTTGCTTTTGGCCAATATTTTGGTACCATTTCAGTCAGCAACCTGTCCTTAAAACGTAGCAGGGTTCATACACATTTTCACCAATAAAATTCCATGACTTTTCCATGACTTCACGTAAATATTCATGACCTAATGTTTCATGAAATGTCTATGTATACATGTTAAATAAGAAGAAAATCCATGTCACACCCAGCATATTTTTACTAAAATAAATGGCAATCTTTGTAGTGTACAGTACCTCCGCAGTTAGGGTTTCGTTTCTGAATACAGCGTGACTCAAAATGGTCCCTTGTTTTACAGTGGATGAGATGGAAGCACCACTGCCGCAGCTGGGAGCCAGTGTCACATCAGGCGCATGGGTGAAAAAGCCAGTGATCGGATTGGAAGCTGTCAAGCACGCAGCTGCAGACTGGTGCTTAGCACCTTTAGCATGGCTAGACAGCGCTGCCTCCCATGTTCGAAATGTCAAACGATTTACGACACACACTGTACATTTAGCGGACATGATACAGGAGAAGGTCAGAGGCTGCGGACATGATACAGGAGGTGGTCAGAGACTGCAGACATGATACAGGAGGTGGTCAGAGGCTGCAGACATGATACAGGAGGTGGTCAGAGGCTGCGGACATGATACAGGAGGTAGTCGGAGGCTGCGGACATGATACAGGAGGTAGTCGGAGGCTGCGGACATGATACAAGAGAAGGTCAGAGACTGCAGACATGATACAAGAGAAGGTCAGAGACTGCAGACATGATAGAAGATAGAAGAGCACAGGGGAAGCAGAGAGCACTGGAGGAGCTAAAGGGCACGGGGGGGGGGTGTACTGGAGAGAATTAAGGGGGGGTTTGGAAAGCATTGCAGGGGGGTTGGATGGAAGGCGCAGGGGTGGGGGGAGCATGGAAAACCAAGTGGATGGAGAGCACAGGGGGAGAGGGGGGGGACTGGAGAGCACTGTCTGGGGGGAACTGGAAATCACTGAGGGGGAGCCAGGGAGCTGGAGAGCACTGGGGGAGCCAGAAAGCAGGGGGGGGGGGGAGATGAAAAGCACTGTGGGGAGCTGAAGAGCACCGGGGGGGCTTAAGGGCACTGGGGGGACTAAGAGCACTGGGGGGGCTAAAGAACACTGGGGGGGGGCTAAAGAGCACTGAGGGGGGGGCATTTTTACATTCAGCGTATAGCTCTGGTACAGGTAGGTGTCCTTCTGGGTCCGCAGTTTGCCCTTACTGTCAGTCAGGAAGGGGGCGGTTACCGCCCCCTTCCGCGTCATCATCACGTTCATGCGGCCGGCCCGTCCTCCAGTGACGCTTCCGCTGCCTCATTGGTTGATAATCTCCCGGCTGTTACTGCTGCTGCTAGCCAGTCACAGTGTCTCCAGGCAAACCGCGGCCGGCCCTCCCCACTGCCTGATTGGGTCATCTCTTCGGCTGCTGCTGGCCAATGACAGCACACGCATACCGCGGACCCGGACGGACACTAATACAGTGAAATGTAAATACAGTATGTGGCAATATAATTATCATAAAATAATTAAGCATCCGCCCGCTGCCCGCTCCTCCACAGTAACTTAATTCCATGACTTTTCAAAAACCTAGTGTGTTTCCTAATTTTCCATGACCTTTCCAGGCCTGGAAAGTGTAATCTAAAAATTCCAAAACTTTTCCAGGACTGTACAAACCCTGACGTAGGTGGTCTGGCTAGGACATGGCTAAGTTCTTTGAGGACTCTTGGGTGTAAGCCATCTGGCTTTGATGGTTTATTCACATTTTCAAATTTTTCTAGTCTCTTTCAATACTGGTTACTGTCAGCCACAAGGGTAAATTCATATCATGTTAACATCACTGTCTTGTTTATTATACACCTACTTTTCATTCATACAGTGCATCCGGAAAGTATTCACAGCGCTTGACTTTTTCCACATTTTATTATGTTACAGCCTTATTCCAAAATTCATTAAATTATTTTCCTCAAAATTCTACAAACAATACCCCATGATGACAACATGAAAGAAGTTTGTTTGAAATATTTGTAAATTTATTAAAAATAAATAACGAAAAAAAAATTACATGTACATAAGTATTCACAGCCTTTGCCATGACACTCAAAACTGAGTGTAGGTGCATCCTGTTTCCACTGATCATCCTTGAGCTATTTCTACTTGAATGGAGTCCACCTGTGGTAAATTCAGTTGCTTGGACATGATTTGGAAAGGCACACACCTGTCTATATAAGGTCCCACAGTTAACTGTGCATGTGAGCACGAACCAAGCCAAAAAGTCAAAGGAATTGTCTGTAAACCTCCAAAACAGGATTGTATCAAGGTACAGATCTGGGGAAGGGTACAGAAAAGTATCTGCAGCAAGGTCCCATTGAGCACAGAGGCCTCAATCTGTAAATGGAAGTTTGGAACCACCAGGACTCTTCCTAGAGTGGGCGGCCTGGCCAAACTGAACGATCGGGGGAGAAGGGCCTTAGGCAGGTGACCAAGAACCTGATGGTCACTCTGACAGAGCTCCAGCGTTTCTCTGTGGAAAGAGGAGAACTTTCCAGAAGAACAACCATCTCTGCAGCACTCCACCAATCAGGCCTTTTTGCCTAAGGGCACCTAATGAAACAAAGATTGAACTCTTTGGCCTGAATGGCAAGCGTCATGCCTACAGGAAACCAGGCACCCCTCAACACCTGGCCAACACCATGGTGGCGGCATCATGCTGTGGGGATGTTTTTCAGTGGCAGGAACTGGGAGACTAGTCAGGATAAAGGGAAAGAAGAATGCAGCAAAGTACAGAGACATTCTTGATGAAAACCTGCTCCAGAGCGCTTTGGACCTCTGATTGGGGCCAAGGTTCATCTTTTAACAGAAAAATGACCCTAAGCACACAGCCAAGATAAAGGAGTGGCTATGGGACAACTCTGCGAATGTCCTTGAGTAGCGCAGACTTGAACTCGAATAAACATCTCTGGAGAGATCTGTAACTTGCCGTGCACCAAAGCGCCCAATCCACCTGATGGTGCTTGAGAGGTCCTGCAAAGATAAACATGGGAGAAACTGCCCAAAAAATAGGTGTGCCAAGCTTGTAGCACCAGACTCAAAGATTTGAGGCTGTAATTGGTGCCAAAGATGCTTCAACAAAATATTGAGCAAAGGCTTTGAATACTCATGTACATGTGATTTTTTTTTTTGTTTATTTTTAATAAATTTGCAGAGATTTCAAACTAAATTCTTTCACGTTGTAATTATGGGGTATTGTTTATAGAATTTTGAGGAAAATAATGAATTTAATGCATGTTGGAATAAGGCTGTACCGTTTTGGAGTAAGGGAAGGGTTGTAACCTCCCTGTTTTTTTGCCATTTGTGTCCCATTGAGGAGCTTTCCCTTCGCTTCCTGTCCTGTAGCTAAAACAGGAAGTGAGGGAACCCAGGAGTGTAACCAGGGTCAGCAGAACTAGTGTCACCACTGCAAGATTTACCCCTCTTTTCATGTTTTGGTGTCAGCCCAAAATTTGGGATTTTGTTAACTTTCACTTTCGATAACAGTAAATAGGACAAATAGGGTGAACTCGTGTATTTCTTATTGCTTTCTTTGTAGCTTTGGCATGCTGATGGTGACCCTTAATTTTTTAAAAGGACATTATTTTCCTCATTAATATGCCTTTTTAGGTTAGAATTTAGCCACCCAGGTTTAACTTTTGTTCTTTTATATTTGTTGCTCAGTGGAATGCACTAATTAATTGTTTAATAAGTCCATAAAACACTCCCATCTTTCTTCATTGTCCTTAGTTGCCAGAATTTGATCCCAATTATTATTATGTAACATGCAGCACAGCTTAGTAACATTTGCTCCTAAAATTAAGTGTACGTATCTTATAATAACTGTAAAAGCTATTGCATGAATTACCCCCTACTTTCACATCAGCAATCAGCTCTACTGGGTTTGTAATTAGTAGGTCCACAGAGCATTTTCTTTGGTTGGGGCTTTCACCACTTGACACACAAAATTGTCCTGCATTATGTTCAAGAAAATGACGAACCTTAGTTTAGTGTAGTTGCGTCTGCCCCATCAATATCAGGAAAGTTGAAGTATCCCATGAATACAGGTATAACACTGCCTTGCCTCCCAGCCATTTCTGGTAAAGAACTTGGGTCTCCTCCTCCTTAACCACTTCAGCTCCGGAAGGTTTTACCCCCTTAATGACCATTTTTTGTGATTCGGCACTGCGTTACTGCAGTGCCGCTGTACTCAAATACAATTGATGTTCTTTTTTTTCCCCCCCACAAATAGAGCTTTCTTTTGGTGGTATTTGATCACCTCTGCGGTTTTTAGCTTTTGCGCAATAAGCAAAAAAAAATTTAAAAAAAAGAGCGATAATTTTGAAAATTTGTATTCTGCTACATATTTAAAAAACAAAATCCCAAAAAGCGTATTTTAATTGGTTTGCACAAATGTTATAGCTTTTACAAACAATGGGATAGATTTTTGGACTTTTTTTGTTTTTATTAGTAAATGGCAGCGATCAGTGATTTTTAGCGGGACTGCGACATTGCGGTGGACAGACCGAACCCCTAACTGACATTGACACTTTTTGGGGACCAGTGACATTATTACAGTAATCAGTGCTAAATAATATGCACTGTTACTGTATAAATGACACTGGCAGGGAAGGGGTTAATACTGGGGGTGATCAAGGGGTTAAATATAAGCCTAAATGTGCTTGCTAACTGTAGGGGGGGGGGGGTTGGAAGGCTCTGTGACAGGTACATGGAGATTGGTCTTTTAGCTTAGCTGAAACACACAATCTCACTGTGCCTGTCTGACAGAAGAGCCGTCTGCTTTGTTTACATAGGCAGGCAGCTCTCCTGTCAGTTTCTCTGAAGACTGTGGGAGGCCAGCGGTGATCGACCCGGCAAGTGGTTAAAAGGCATAATTCACATTTACCAAAAAGCTGCCTATGCAGGTCAGTGGTGACTGCAGATAAAAAAACTGTGCAGCTTTGACCAAAATTGAATAGGCTGTAGGCTATTTACTTACGGTACTTCATGAAGCCCGACAAACTGAAAAACTCCTAGAGATCATCCAATTTTGTCTTATTGCTAGGATGTTGCTAAGAGACTCCTAGCTCTTACTGTTCACCCTCAGTATCACAAAAGCAAGCTCTTTCTCCGATTAAGAAGAATCAAACAATTTTTTTAGAGCAGCTTAGGACATCTCAGGCCACATTATTCCTGCCATCATTATTTAGCAGGCGCCAGATCTTGAATTGTAAACTTTCTCAGATTAAACCCCCCCGCCCCCCCCCCCCCCCCCTCCATCACATGCGCTTCCTTTTCCCTGACGCAGTGGTTCCGAGCTCAGAATTTGAGAGCTTGCACACCCCTCCCCCCTTTCTACCTTACTTGTCCCATCCATACAGGGAGTACCCATGGATAGTTGCAAGCCAGTCATCTGAGCAGTCAAACCAGGTTTTTGAAGTTACCACAAAGTCAAGGTATCAGACAGCTGGGTCCTCCCCTGCCCCACTCAACAAGCTATCTATCCAATCCTGATTTGTGACAAACCAGAGTGCCCAGTAAACAATATACTGTTCTGCGATCAGACTTTGTGACAGGTTGCCCTAACTGTCCTGCTAAAAATTGAGTCCCCTACTACTAGTATCGGTCTTTCTATGCCTGTACCTCTGGCAGCTAGGAGAGGTAGTCTTCTCTAACAATACCACTCTTGGGCTTATATTTCCAACATCACCCACATTTGGATATTTATTGTGATGTTTCAACTCAGGACTAGACTCTCTAACATCTTTTTCTCTACCTCTCAACTGTAACCCAGCTACCCACTATGGAGCCTGCACATTTATATCACCACTCTCCTCCGAAACTGGCCCCAGCAAACATCTGACAGGTAGGGTCTACACTCCTATCCAGATTGCTGATGCTTTGCTGTGTTGCCAGTTGGTTGTTTGAACCCAAAATCTTGGCTTCCAAACAATTTTGTTTACAACTTACTCCGGGTAACATCGCCGCTCCTGTAGGACATGTTACCCACTAATTTAATGGGGATAATCCACCGTTTGAGAATATAAAAGTAACTCCTCTGTATTCACAATGCCCCTCAGTCAAACATGGGGGGCCAATTGGTTTACTTACAGTGCCCCCTCAGTAATCAGTGATCCACAATATTCACAGCGCCCCTCAATGCTCATCACATGGTGCCCTCAGTATTCACAGTGTCCAGTAGTTTATCACAGTGGCACCCAACACAGTAAGCACACTGCAACTTTCACATCCTCACACACACCTCAGGCTGCAAGCGAGATGGCCCGAAGCATCCTCACCTATCACTCCTTAATCCAGCGGCCCAGCAATCTGGCAGTCCGGTTCTTGTTAACATGGTCCATGACGCCCTCATCCACGCACCTATCACTTGTGAACCCAGCAGTAGGAATCACAGAAAATGCTCATCTCTTAAAAAAATGAATTTATCTCCTGACAAAAAAGAATGGATGGAAGTTTTACAATACCTCACTGACTTTTTTGGCAGGTATAGCACATTTAGATATACATTTAGTAAAGATCCAACAACTTTTCAAATATTTTAATTGGTTCGAAATCAGATGGAATCAACATTCAATGTTTTCTTTTTCTAGCATTTCTCTGTACAGCATATTTTTATGATGTTTCAAAAATCCACAAGAATGTATGCAGATGGTCAATTATGGCCGGCATTTATAATCTCAGTAGTAAACGTAGTTTGTGGGTCTCTCTAGATATTTTACATCAATATACATATCCAAATTCTATTCTGCACACATAACACATAAATTAAGCCTCACCACCCCTCCAAGGAGCCTCTTTTAAGTATGGTCATGCAGAAATGTATGAGTGCACCCAAACTGGAACAAAAAAAAAAAAAAAAAATTATATATATATATATATATATATATATATTATATATACATATACACACACACACACACACATCTATATATCTATATATATATATATATATATATATATATATATATATATATATATATATATATATATATATATATATATATATATACATACATACACGCACATCTATAAAAATATCAATGAATAACCTGAATACAAGCTTAGCTGGAGGTAGCAACATAATTCTTTAAGACGACGCAGCACACAAAAATAATAAAGGTGGGGGTGGGAAAAGAAAGCGAGTAAACTATACAAAGCTTCCACACCACCTAACCTTTTAAACCGTTAACAGGACCTAACTATAATTAGCTTTACGTTTTGCTAATTATGCACTTATTGGAAAGCCAGCTGCAGCTTTCAGGTCTTGTTTTATTTAATGCACACACAAAAAAGGTCTACAGCTTCATGGAGCAGTTCTGGATGGCTTGTGTTTTGCAGTATACTGTTCCCAAGTAGAATTAAGCCTAGTATACAACATTATTTTTAAAAACTGACAGCTCAGATGGGAGTCGATGTACTAACAATCCGATGTTAGTACAGGTATCTCCCCTGCTGTTCTATTGTGTTCTGACATGGGGACAGACCCCTCGCCAGAACAGTCCAGTCAGCGCTCTCAGCCATTGACTGAAAGCACCGATCGGCAGTCGGTTGGCTGCTGGCTTTCCTGCATACTCGTCTGACAGAAGCCGGCCAAACGATCGTCTTCTGTTGGACCATCTGCCATACACACGGCACGGATGTCCGCCGGTTTTTAGTGAACCGGCCGATATTGCCTGAAAATTGGTCTGTGTATACTAGGCTTCACTATCAAAAAGTTTGAGTGGTTCCATAAACAAAAAGAGGATCACAAACTACAGAAGCACCTTAGTGAGATGGAGTGTCTTCAAATATATTTAAAAAAGTATGCAACTTAGAACACGGATTTTAATCAAAATGCATACATACATAAATGCATACTGTATATTACAGTTTGGTACACTTAAATGGCTAGCAGGGTTGAATGATTTTACCTCAAAATTTGCCAGTCCTTAAAATTATTCAGGAATTGTGCAGATAAGAGAAGATACCTTGAGAAATAAAGTAGTGACATTAGGTAACTTCCCTTACCTCTGCTCTAAACTAGAAACAGTTATGTGACATTTGATCCACATAAAAAGAAAAGCACAGTGAGCAAAGGTGACATTTTAAAAAGTATATATTTAACAATTTAAATAATACACAAAGCTGTTCAAATTTTCACCATGATTTCTACCCAAATTTTATAAAGATATCAGTCACTAGTAAAACGAACCTATCCCTTTGCAATGTGTTTAATATTAAATCATTGGGCTCTACATACAAGCAAGCATAATGAGTTAAAAAAAAAAAAAAAACTGTACAAATTCATTGTTTAGGCTAGCGTATGGTTCTATATTGACTGCTGAAATCACTTATATTTCCCTTGAGTGTGTAAAGCAGTTCATTTCTCGCCTTTTATGCAAAGTGTTCATTTTTCTACACCATGAATTACAAGCCCAACTTCCATACAAAACTATTCAGGAAAACGTATAACGTATGCCAATGTTTATTGTTATTTAGTGGTTTCTGTTACCACTGGATGAATTGTAGATTTACCCTCATTTCCTGAACCTCTGACCTCATCACTGGAACATAATGTAGGGACATAGACAATAAATACTGGGTGCTTTCATATTCTCTCTGGAATATGGAGAGAGTAGAGAAGATGACATTCTGAGAGGCAATTTCCTTATATATCCTTCTGATGAACCTTCAAATTGTTGTCCTTTAGTAGCAAACATTCTCAGTCATCATGATCTTCTGCAGTGTTCCCTGGACAGCTGGAGATCATGTCTTCTTCATCTGCATAAAATGATACGACCTGATTAATAAAGCATATCCATACAAGAAACAATAGTGGTGGGGTTTGTAGAGTTTGGATATTAACTATAATTGAAAGGCAATGAATTCCACTTCTGTCAACCACATTTGATATTTTATCATGTATTCACAGCAATGGGGAATAATGTACAATTAGCTATAGGTGATTGTGTATTGCAAATAATGGTAAATATCATCTCTAAAAGTAATAGAAAATGCAGATGTCAAGAATCCCAAAATAGTTGGATAATCTTTTAGCCAGGGCTAGTGTTTGTCAGGGATGCTCTTAATATGCTAGA
Source organism: Pelophylax lessonae (assembly GCF_965119305.1). Taxonomy (NCBI): domain Eukaryota; kingdom Metazoa; phylum Chordata; class Amphibia; order Anura; family Ranidae; genus Pelophylax; species Pelophylax lessonae. Next base: position 496,753,466 of record NC_138770.1, on the reverse strand, counting down.
CTGTTCAGTATAACGAGCTGATGTATCTTCTTGGCAGTTTCTATTTGCACAAATATTGTGTCCTTGTCTTAAGAAATAGGTTTATATTCCTGATATGTGTCTATTTTACCATGTACTTGTATTAAAAAGTATCCTGTTCTCTTTGTATTGCTTACTTTGTATGAAATAACTGGTGATTCTGCCAGCACCCCTGCTTTCCTATTTTAAACTGACCCTGCTAGGCATGAGAGCACATCTATCTCAGCGTGGTCAGTTTTCTGCCTGTGCAGGGAGCACAGCCTGCCTGTCCTCCAATGATCAGATTTGTGCTGACATCCCCTCCCCGAACAGCCATTCACTGAGGAGAACAGTATACTACTGTACTGTTGTTTTTCCACCCCTAGCTCTTTAAGCCCCTTATGCAGCTCACAACAGAGATTATGTCATCACAAAAAAAAAAACGGAATATATGCAGGTGCTTCTCATAAAATTAGAATATCAACAAAAAGGTAATTTATTTCAGTAATTCAATTCAAAAAGTGAAACTCATTTTAAATAGATGCATTACACACAGAGTTATATATTTCATGTATTTCTTTCTTTTAATTTTGAAGATTATGGCTTACAGCTAGTGAGACCCCAAATTCAGTATTTCAGAAAATTCGATTATTACATAAGACCAGTAAAAAAAAAACTGGATTTTTGTCTTACTTTTCTCTGAGGTTCACTGACAAACACAACTTCAAGTCTTCAGACTAGGGCTGCAACTAACGATTATTATCATAATCGATTCGTTGACGGATTATTGTTTCGATTAATCGACTAAAAACCTCAAAAAAAAAAAAAAAAAAAAAGGTTGGTGTATAATTTAGCTAATATTCTTGAATATCTGTATTCAGTGGTAAACATAAATATCCAGCTATATACTTGGATATTTAATCCACTCTGAGACAGATATATGTATTATTAGAGGTTTAAATGTGGTACATATCAGATTCAGAGATCAATATTTTTAAAAGACCTAAAACACGGTTTTGCTAATTTTCTACCATACTTATACTTAAATAGTAGTAAAAACTTTTACTTTAAAATGTAATTGAAATGCCTTATATCACCTCTAGTCTATCAGCCTCCACCTTTTCTGGGTCCAGATGCTCATCTTCCCTGCACAGAGCCCTTAAAGTAATTGCAAGCGTTGGATTTTTTCTCTTTTTAACAACAATCTTGTCATACTTACCAGCGGCGCTCTGTGTAATCAGCAGCACTGATTCTCCTCTTCTGCCCCCCCCCTCCCCCCCCCCACGGCACTTCTGGCCCCTCCTGCCATCAAAGTGCCCCTATAGGATGCAGCAAAGTATAGTACTGTATAGAGTGTAAAAAAACCTCTGCCTTTAGAATCACTTGGTTTCTTCTCTTGCCCAGGACTACATTTCCCATGAGGCATTGCTCCTTACACATTCACAAGTTCTCTGCCATCTACATACATGTATGGACGGTGTACTGAGCTGTATGTGCGTTGCACTGTATTTTCTGATGTATAAACAAATAATGCATTCTGTATGCAGGAGAACTAATCGGCTGACCGATTAATCGATTACAAAAATAGTTGACAACTATTTTCATAATCGATTAGTTGTTTCAGCCCTACTTCAGACCATTGGGTATTATGCTGTTTCTCTTCAGCAGTAGGGCTAGGCGGAAACCTTTTTGGTTACGCCCGTGGGACGGTCACAGAGGGTATACCATCACTTCCTGCTGTAGGACTCCATTTTATAACAAGCAGTGTCAGAAGAACAAATAACTCAACCCCAACAGAGGGTGGGCTGCTGTGTCTGTCAGTGAACCTCAGGGAAAAGGATTTCACGGTAAGACAAAAATCCAGTTCTCTCTTTCGTTCACTGATATACACAGCTTCAAGTCTTCAGACCATTGGGATGTCCCAAAGCAGTGTCAACATGAGGGGTGGAACAAAAACACAGCAAAGGCAGAATTCCCAACAAGGCTAAACATAGCCAACCAGGTAACAACAGGAGCTCAACTTAGGAACTGGAGCTCATCACCAGGAAAAATTTTCACCCTCAAGAAGCGGAAGCCTCTGCAACCGCAGCCTGCAAAACTTTGCAGCTAAATGCTGCATCTGAAGATGCAAGTACATCCACCTTTTAAAATCTTGTGAATGTCCCACAGAGGTACCAAGGATCGCACCGGGAGGAACCAGATGGCGAACTCCATGCACAAATGTGTGAACCAAGAAATTCGCCAAAAGCCTTTGGAAAAACATAGCGAAGGCGGAAATATGGCCCTTGATGGTGCCCAGAGCCAAACGATCTACACCCAATTGTAGAAACTCCAACAAACAGGCGAGACACAGAAATGGAGCTGGGAGAAACCCCCCGTGACTCACACAAAGTAACGTACGCCTTCCAAACTCGATGGTAAACCTTCCTGGAAGTAGATTTCCTAGCCTTCAACAGTGCAGGAATCACCGACTCCGACAGCCCTCTGTCTTTCAGCATCTGGCTTTCAATAGCCAGGCCGTTAAAGCCAGCGACCATAAATGAGGATGAAAGAATGTTCCCTAAGACAGAAGATCTTCCCTTAGAGGAAGCTTCCAAGGGACGTCTGCTACCAGCCTTACCAGGCCTGCGTACCAAGACTAGGCCAATCTGGTGCCACCAGAATGACTGGAATTCCTTCTACCTCGATTCTGCGTAACAGTCTCGACAGAAGTTGTATTGGAGGAAAGGCGTAAATCAGACGATATTGACCCTAAGGGGCCACCAGAGAGTCTGCCGCGTAGGCCAGAGGATCCTGAGACCTAGACACGAACCTCTGCGCCTTCCTGTTTAGACGGGAAGCCAGCAGGTCCACATCAGAGGTCCCCGAGCCGAAGACACAGTTGATGAAATACCTCCAGGTGAAGAGACTGTTCTCCCAGGTCCAACGTCTTCCGACTGAGATAATCCGCTTGCCAATTATCTACCCCGAGAATGTGCACAGCAGAAAGGGCCAGAACATATCGGTCTGCCTACCTCAAGATGCCAGCCACTTCCCGGGCTGTCAGGGCACTCTTTCTTTCTAGGATGTTGATCAGCAACCTCCCGAATCCAGACACCTTGAGCCGAACACACTCCCAAGGCACCTCCCCATCTAGACAGACTGTCATCCGTGGTGATTACAGTCCAATACAGGGGAAGAAAAGATTTTCCCCAGACGTAGGGCCGGGGAGCGGAGCCACTATAGGAGAGACTCCCTCGAACCCTGACTCAACAGGATCAGATTGTCGAATGACAGCAGATCCTTGTTCCATTTGATCAGAATCTCACGTTGTAAGGGTCTGGTGTGGAACTGCCTCGAAGGTGGAGACCTTCAACCCCAGCACTTGCATGCAAGTCCTGAGTGATGATCGATGGTTGGAAAACAGGAACCGAACAGCACCATGTAGCTTCAGAAGTTTTGTCTGAGGAAGAAACACAACCGGGCTGATGCTGAATCCAGCGTCAGACCCAAGTAGTCCAGCTTTGTGGATGACGATTTCTGAAAATTCAGTTTCCACCCGAACTCCTGCAGGGTGCGCACTGTAAGGTCCAAGTCGGCTTCTAGAGCCGAGGAAGACTCTGCACGCAGAAGCAGATTACCTAGTACTGCAATCCCCTTCTGCCATAACAAGGCCAAAACCTTTGTGAACACCAGAGAAGTTGAGCACAAATTGAAAGTGCTCCTCGCCCACAGCAAAATGAAGAAAATGCTGATGCCTGACATATATTGGAATATGAAGGTAAACGTCCTTGAGATTGATAGAAGCCAGCAGATCTCCTTGATGAAGGAAAGCTACTACCGTGTGGATGGACTCTGTCCGAAATTTCTGAACCCGCACAAAGTGGTTAAGAGCCTTGAGATCCAAGATCGGACAAACCTTGCCTTCCTTTCTAGGGAACTGTGAACAGATTTGAATAAAAACCTTGGAAACGTTCAGACTCTGGAACTGGCACAATAACTCCTTGTGCTAACAGGTCCTGAACTGCCCCGTAGAAGCCCTGTAGCCGCTTTGGAGACAGGTGTAAGATGGAAGGAAAGAACCTTGCCGGAGGCAAGGACCGAAACCCGATCTTGTAACTGAACCGAATCAGATCTTGGACCCATTTGTCCTGAATGAGCAAGGTCCACGGATCCGGAAAGAAACAAAGATGTCACCCCACCCCAGACGCAGAGGAGGTGCGCCCCTTCCGGCTGGGGATGGTTTGTCTGCGGAACCAGAAGTGCCCGCTTTGGACTTACCATTCCAGGATCTCTTGGAGCCTCCCGCAAAGTTACGGGTAGATCTCGAGCCATTTTCCTACGAACCAGGTGGATGAAAGGGACGCTTGTAAGCTGAAAAGAAGGGACCCCACTTACAGCGAGGTTTCTTGCCCTTAGCAACCTGCGGAAGTAATGTACTCTTACCTCCCGTTAGACCCTTAATGATCTCTTCCATAGAGGCACCGAACAGACGGTCACCTACAAAAGGAAGGTCAGACTCAGCACCTTTTTAAAAGCCTGGTCAGCCGAACAGTATATCAACCATATCATGCGGCGAAGAATCACCGCCATCACAGAAATCCTGCCGTCCAAGGGGGCCACATCCACGGATGCAGCATAAATGTACTAAAACCATTGGATCAACTGATCCTCCAGCTCAGAAGGGGGTTGACTCCCCTCCAGATCCTGGCGCAAAATCTTAGCCCATTCTGTTAAGGTTTGGGATACCAAGGTAATAGCAAACACCGGTCTCAAAATCGAACCAGCCACGGTGAAGCGGTATCGGACCAGAGCCTCAGCTGTTTGTCCAAGGGGTCCTTAAAGGATGGGGAATCCGCCACCGGCAAAAGTGTGACCTTACTTAGCCTGGAAACATGAGAGTCCACCGACAATGGAACCGTTAGTTTCTTCAGAAGAGACCCCTTGAAGGGATATCTCCTAGCAAAACGCTTAGGGAACCCCACTGACTAGTGACAATCTCATCAAAATAGGCAGGAAAGGGAAATGCCTTAGTCACCTTGGAAGGTGGACCTGTTAGCACAATAACTCCTTGTGCTAACAGGTCCTGAACTGCCCCATAGAGGCCCTGTAGCCGCTCTGGAGACAGGTGTAAGATGGAAGGAAAGAACCTTGCCGGAGGCAAGGACCGAAACCCGATCTTGTTATATAGTTAGTGAGGTTGAAAAAAGACATCCGTCCATCCAGTTCAACCTATGATGTGTGTGTGCGTTTGCTGTTAACCGTACATTGTATACCCCTGTATGTTGTGGTCTTTAAGGTGCCCATCTAATAGTTTTTTGAAACTATCAATGCTCCCTGCTGATAGGACTGCTTGTGGAAGAGAATTGCACATCCTTACCGCTCTTACGGTGAAGAACCCCTTACGCACTTTAAGGTTAAACCGCTTTTCCTCTAGTTTTAGTGAGTGGCCACGTGTCTTGTTGTATCTCCTTTCTCTGAATAGTTTGTTCCTTATGCTAGGGTCGCCAGTACAATATTTGTACATTGATATCATGTCCCCCCTCAATCGTCTCTTCTCCAGAGAGAATAAGTTCAGTGCTTGTAGTCTTTCCTCATAGCTGATGTCCTCCATTCACCTAATTATTTTTGTTGCCCTTCTTTGGACTCTTTCCAGTTCCAGCACATCCTTCCTGAGGACCGGTGCCCAGAACTGGACAGCATACTCCAGATGTGGCCGGACCAGAGTCTTGTAGAGCGGGAGAATAATCTCTTTATTTCTGAAGTGAATCCCCTTTTGTATACATCCCAGTATTCTGTTGGCTTTGCTTGCAGCGGTTTGGCATTGCATGCCACTGCCTAGCCTGTTGTCTACCAGTACCCCCAGGTCCTTTTCCCTCCTAGACTCACCCAGAGGTTCCCCCCCTAGTGAGTAGGTTGCTTTCTGGTTTCTGGCTCCCAAGTGCATTACTTTACATTTTTCAACATTAAACCTCATCTGCCATGTAGTTGCCCACCCCATTATTTTGTTCAGGTCCGCTTGTAAGGTTTCCACATCCTGCATAGAAGATATTGGCATGCCTAGTTTAGCATCATCTGCAAATACTGAGATTGTACTAGATAACCCCTCCTCTAGATTATTTATGAATAAATTAAACAGGATTGGTCCCAGGACAGAACCCTGGGGGACCCCACTTTCCACACCCACCCAATCCGAGTACTCCCCATTAATCACCACCCTCTGGACTCTCCCCTGGAGCCAGTTCTTTATCCAGGTACTCACCTTATGGTCCATACCTACCTTCCTTAGTTTGTACAGTAAGCGTTTGTGGGGAACGGTGTCAAAGGCCTTTGCAAAGTCCAGATACACCACATCCACAGGCTTTCCTTTATCTAGGTGGCAGCTCACTTCATCGTAGAAGGTTAATAGATTGGAACTGAACCGAATCAGTTCTTGGACCCATTTGTCCTGAATGAGCCAGGTCCACGGATCCGGAAAGAAACAAAGATGTCCCCCCACCCCAGACGCAGAGGAGGTGCGCCCCTTCCGGCTGGGGATGGTTTGTCTGCGGAACCAGAAGTGCCCGCTTTGGACTTACCATTCCAGGATCTCTTGGAGCCTCCCGCAAAGTTACGGGTAGATCTCGAGCCGTTTTCCTACGAACCAGGTGGATGAAAGGGACGCTTGTAAGCTGAAAAGAAGGGACCCCACTTACGACGAGGTTCCTTGCCCTAAGCAACCTGCGGAAGTAATGTACTCTTACCTCCCGTTAGACCCTTAATGATCTCTTCCATAGAGGCACCGAACAGACAGTCACCTACAAAAGGAAGGTCAGACTCAGCACCTTTTTGAAAGCCTGGTCAGCCGAACAGTATATCAACCATATCATGCGGCGAAGAATCACCGCCATCACAGAAATCCTGCCGGCCAAGGGGGCCACATCCACGGATGCAGCATAAATGTACTAAAACCATTGGATCAACTGATCCTCCAGCTCAAAAGGGGGTTGACTCCCCTCCAGATCCTGGCGCAAAATCTTAGCCCGTTCTGATGGTTTGGGATACCAAGGTAATAGCAAACACCGGTCTCAAAATCGAACCAGCCACGGTGAAGCGGTATCGGACCAGAGCCTCAGCTGTTTGTCCAAGGGGTCCTTAAAGGATGGGGAATCCGCCACCGGCAAAAGTGTGGCCTTACTTAGCCTGGAAACATGAGAGTCCACCGACAATGGAACCGTTAGTTTCTTCAGAAGAGACCCCTTGAAGGGATATCTCCTAGCAAAACACTTAGGGAACCCCACTGACTAGTGACAATCTCATCAAAATAGGCAGGAAAGGGAAATGCCTTAGTCACCTTGGAAGATTTGCACCGGCTTTGTCAACTCAGCTGCTGCCGAGTCCTCCAACTTTAAAGTTTCCCACACTGACACAATCAGGGCCTCCACTAGCACTTTTTATGCAGAGGAGGAGGACTCATTCTCACTATTAGAGCACTTTATGCCCTCCCTAAGATTCACAAGAATTCTGTAGATCCCCTTGGCAGGCCTATAGTGTCAGGGTGAGGCAGGCTTACAGAAAACCTGAGCCGCTATGTGGACAATCAACTTAGACCTTTTGTTGAGGGCCTGCCCTCATATCTTCAAGACACCATTCACCTGCTTAGGGTTCTGGAGGGCCTCCACGTCACTGGCAAAACCTTGTTGGTGGCCATTGACGTGAAGGCTCTCTACAGTTTCACACCCCATGACAAGCACCTATCTGCTATTCAACATGTCCTTTCTCAAAAGAGTTGGTAGGAGCGGTCGCTCAATGAGTTCATTGTTCTATCTTTAGAATTTATTCTCAATCATAACTTCTTTTCATTCCTTGATTTCCATTATCTCCAGGTACAGGGTGTGGCCATGGGAACTTGTTATGCCCCCTCTTATGCGAACCTGTATCTGGGGGAGTGGGAACATCAGTTATTCGCGGATGAGAAGTTCTGAGCGCCCGTGTAGAGTGCACCTTCAAAGGAAAAGGAGGAACTTTACCCTCATGTGAATAGGCCTGAGTCACCGTCTGTCTGGTCCATCTGGAAATGGTCACAGACAAAGTGGACAGTCCTTTTCGAGGCCCATCCGTGAGCACAAATAGTGAGTCTGACTTCCTAAAAGACTCCTTGGCTTTCAGGTACACCTGAATAGCACGAACCACATCCAGGGAATGTAATGCAATTTCCTTAGGGTGTTTTGGCCTGGGACACAGGGAAGGCAACACACAAAGTCTTCATTCAAATGGAAATCAGAGACAACTTTTGGACAGAGAAGTATAAAGTACTAGAGACCCAGACTTGAGTAAAAGTACAAGTGCTCTATCAAAAAAGTGACTTGAGTAGAAGTTGAAGTGCTCTTTAAGCACCACACTTAAGTAGAAGTACTAAAGTATTCAACATTTTTGTACTTCAGTATTGCAAGTAGTTTATTTTAAAAATTTACTACTCAAGTACTGAAAGTAAAAGTACAAGTATTGTGTTATGTAGTTAATAAAGAAAGTAGTCAAAAGGCCAGGGCCCCCCTCCCATTTTAGATCCCCCTTCGAGCAGGCCAGGGTCCCCCTCCCATTATAGATCCCCTTAGAGCAGGCCAGGGTCCCCTCCCATTACAGATTCCCCTTAGAGTAGGCCAGGGTCCCCCTCCCATTATAGATCCCCCTTAGAGCAGACCAGGGTCCCCCTCCTATTAAAGATCCCACTTAGAGCAGGCCAGGGTCCACCTGCCATTATAGATCCCCCTTAGAGCAGACCAGGGTCCCCCTCCCATTATAGATCCCCCTTAGAGCAGACCAGGGTCCCCCTCCCATTAAAGATCCCACTTAGAGCAGGCCAGGGTCCCCCTCCCATTATAGATCCCCCCTTAGAGCAGGCCAGGGTCCCCCTCCCATTATAGATTCTCCTTAGAGCAGGCCAGGGTCCCCCTCCCATTATAGATTCTCCTTAGAGCAGGCCAGGGTCCCCCTCCCATTATAGAGCCCCCTTAGAGCAGGCCAGGGTCCCCCTCCCATTATAGATCCCCCTTAGAGTAGGACAGGCCAGGGCAGGTCCCTCCCCCCATTGAATAGATTCGATACCCTTAGTGAGTGACTTGACTTCAAGACAGTTCTTACTTCTTCTACCTTAGGCTGTCTCGAGTCCTCCAGCCTCTCTCTCCACATTCCCCAGTCCAGTCCCCCCTGCTGAAAGAAGAATATATTCCTACCTCCATCCAGTTCTCGCGCGCTCGGCGGCCGCGTTGCACAGTGCCCAGAGACAGTCTAGACTCTAGTAACTCACAGTCCCTCCCCCAGCCAGGGCCCAGAGAGATCACTCCGCAGGCAGGTGTCTCTCCTCTCTTGCCACCACCACTTCACTTGAGAGCCGAGCGGGAGGCGGGACTCAGGCCGAGGTAGGGCAGAGGCGGCGAGGCTCTGCCCCTGAGCCATCGCATCGGGTCGGGGATTGGTCGTGACTTGTGAGTCTCAAAGACAGTGAGACTCGAGTAAAAAAAGTCAGCAGGTTTGGAATGGAATGATTCATAACATTTTTATAATTGTAACGAGTAACGATACAGCACATGATAAAAAATATCGGAGTAAAAGTATTAAACTCATCGAAAACATGTACTGAAGTAAAAGTGGAAGTAGGAGAAAAAAAATTATACTCTAGTAAAGTACAGATACTGCCTTTTAGTACTTAAGTACAGTAGTGAAGTAGTTGTTCTTTGTTACTATACAACTCTGCTTTTGGAAGAAACAATGGACAGGGGCAAAGAAGCACCTTATCTTTGTGGAGCACCAAGTAAGGAGTGCGACAAGACAATGCCGCCAATTCCGACACCCTCGGCGCAGAAGTGATAGCCATCAAAGAAGCCATCTTCTGGGACAGCGTGAGCAGGGGAATCTCCTGAATATTTTCAAAGGGAGGTTTCTGGAGAGTTGAAAGCACCAATTTGAGATCCTAAGGCGGTAGAGAAGACCGCACTGATGGAGCCAAATGTCCAGCCCCCTGAAAAAAGTTATGCACCAACCAGGGAGTGCGTGGCCAAGGGTCGTTGAAAAAAGACCGCCAAGGCCAACACCTAAAACCGTTGAAGGAAGGCCAAGACCGGAGCCACCGAGAAAGAGCGAGGGTGAACACCATTTTTGACACTTTTTGGGATACCAGTGACATTGCTACAGTAATCAGTGCTATACATATTCACGGTTAATGTAAAAATGACACTGACAGGGAAGGGGTTAACTTTTAGTGATCAAGGGGTTAAGTGTGTCCCTAGGGGCGTGATTCTAACTGTAAAGGGGAGTGGCTAGTGATGTAACCACAGAGACATACGGATACTACATAGCAGGATCGTGTAGTCTCTGCAGTTAGATCAGGGAGAATGACAGGCGGCTTTGTTTACATTAGCTGCCTAACTTTCTTCCTCTCCACCGGGAGATCGCGGGTGACCGGCGGACATCGGAGCCGCCGGTCACTCGCGCGGACATTTCGTAGGCGAGCGACGTAGCCCTACATCGGTTTGCCTGTACGGGGCTGACTGCTGCAGTAAATAGTCATGCGGCCGTCGGCAAGCGGTTAAAGACTTCGGACAATTGTCCTATTTGGCCAAGATCTTTCTTTGTAGGGACCTCGTATGGAACTTTGCAAACAGAACCGCCTCGAAGGTAGAAACCATCAGGCCCAGCATACATATGCAAGTCCGGATGGACGACCACCTGCTGGACAGCAGGAGATGAATCGCAGCATGCAATTTCTAGAGTCTGTCCAGAGGAAGGAACACTGCCTGGAAACAAACCAAGATAGTCCAGCTTTGTGGAAGGAACCAGAGCAGACTTCTCATAATTCAGAAGCCAGGCAAACTCCCTCATAGTCCGTATAGTGATTTCCACGTTGTCCAACAGAGCAGTATGGGACTCTGTTCCCAATAGAAGGTTGTCCAGGTAACCCAGCACTGCGATCCCTCCCTGACGTAACAACGCCACAACTGGGGCCAGCACAAGGTTCCACACCTTTGTAAAGACCCGAGGAGCAGAGGTGAGACCAAAGGGTAATGCCATAAACTGATAATGCTCCTCTCCCACGGCAAAGCGGAGGAAGCGTTGGTGACAGACACATATTGGAATGTGCAAGTAAGCGTCCTTTATGTCGATAGAGGCAAGGAAATTCCCTTGATGCAGGGATGCCACCACCGTGCGAAGAGACTCCATTCTGAACTTCTGTACCCGCACAAAGCAGTTCAGAGCCTTGAGAACCAGAATTGGACGCACCTTGCCTTCTTTCTTCGGGACGAAAAACAGGCTTGAATAAAACCCTTGAAAACGGGGGCGTGGCTGGCACGCAGTCTGCATGGACGTCTGAGACCAGAGCTCCATCTCACAGCAGGGGAACCTAGCGACTTACAAGGCGACCAAGCGGCCAAACAAAATAACAGCAAGCCAGGTAATCAGTCTGGCTTGTGTGGAGATGTCTCCTAAACGAAAGGAGGAAGAAGGACAGGGGGCCCAAGAAACTGACAAATTATTTCCAGCAGCACACACGAGGTGGAAGCAAAGATGGTGCCAAAAGGCAGCCTCCAGCCCGTCTTACAGACCAACCACTACTCTGAGCTCCCAATGACCCGATTTAGGACCCGATTTAGGACTCCTTCCCACATACCACAGCAAGCCCTTTTGGAAGCCCAGCTAAATCCAGACAACATTTGGATTATGATGTGCCTGATCTGACTACAAACACTAATAGTGCACACCAACAGGTCTTTACTCCTGCACCCTCTCCTATTGCAACTATCCAGACATCTAACCAACCTGTATTGGACACACTCCTTTAAGATATGCTCCTGACCCTGCACACATTGCTGCAATCTGAACTCACAACTATTGCCAGACAATTCACTGCAGAAATTCATCTCCTGGGCAACATAGTCAATCAAATGGAAAACGCATTGGGGGACATGACCTCCACTATAAATGACTTAGTAGACGCTCACAATGAAAACATAGACGAACGCAACTGGATCAAACCCAAACTAGCCGATTTGGAAGATTGCTTGCGGCGTAACCATCTTAAACTTAGGGGTGTCCCCGAATCGGTACAGACCGCTGAGCTCAAAAAGTTTGCCATGGATCTCTTCACCTCCCTGACACACCTTCCATCGAATTACCCATCGACCGTATCCACAGGGTCCCCAAACCCTCTTATCTACCGAGCAGTGTGCCCCGTGATGTTATCATGAAGATTCACTTCTTCCATGTCAAGAAACAGATCCTCATCAAAGCCCGCTCATTGGGACAACTCCCACACCCCTATGGGAACATTCAAATATTTACTGACCTCTCAAAATACACACTGGATTTACAAAGACAACTCACCACGATCACAAAAGCTTTACACAATCATAAAATTGAATATAAGTGCAAACAACCCTCCAAATTTGTGATTGAAAGGAACGGAGCCTCCCACCTTGTCTTCGCTCAGACCAAGCTCCTACACCTGGCCTACAAAAACAATCGAGTTAGATTGCTCCAATGTGGAATTCTTCCAACAGGAAGTCTCACAACCACCATAACTAACACTCTCCACATCGACCACCCTATTATCAACATCCCTGCTTTCAGACGACAACAGACTTGCCTCGAGTTTGAACTATTACCCCCACATATCGAATATGCAACCTCATTTGCTGACTATTCGCTGCATACCGCAGCTACTTGTTTGCAGTTTATTTTCCCTTCTGTTCTTTTTCTCCCTTTCTTTGGTTTTTACAGCAGTTCTCTACAGAAGTCTCTCCCACAAGCCGACCTACCAGCTTATTCATTGAAGAATAGCTCAACCGTATTGAATATCCACACCAAGTTCTCTCCGAAACTATAAAAACACCCAACAACTACAAGCACTCCGATGGCAATGTGAGTACCTATTTCACATACACCACTACCAACACCAATGGCCATGAAAATCGTGACTATTAATTCCAATGGGTTGAACCATCCAGCCAAAAGGTCAACCCTTTGGCAAACAGCCAAAAATCTGTCATGCTCTATCCTTTGTGTTCAAGAAACACACTTTAAAGCGACTGCTTCTCCTACTTGCACCCACAAAGACTTTTCACACATTTTTAAAGCCTCAGGCCCCAAAAAAAGCCAGAGAGGTCCTGATTGCAATAAACAAATCAGTGTCCCTCCAACTTGAAGAATGCATTTCTGACCCTTTGGGAAGATTTGTAATTTTGATCGGAACCTTCAATGGGACCCTAATGACTCTTGTTTCACTGTACGCCCCCAACTCCAGACAAATCCACTTCTTCAATCACAAATTGATGAAAAAGCTCAGTTGAATACAGAAAGGCTTTCTAATCGTATGTGGAGATTTCAACATTATCACACTGACTCCTCAGTAGACCCTTCAAGCACATGTACTGGACGCACTCCAGACCTTTACAAATTTATTTGCGGCAACTCTCTCTATGAGGTTTGGCGCTGCCACCATCCCTCTGAACGTGTCTAAACTTTATCGCCAGTCCATAACTCCTATCCTCGCCTGGACTACTTTCTAGTTGATAAGTGGCTCTTACAGAAAATTGGCGAGTCTGATATTGAACCTATCACTTGGTCCGACCACGCAACGCTCCATTTACAATAGACTAAATTACAAAGACAATCAAATCAATCCCTGACAACAAAGCCGAATTGCCAGGGGAATACTATAAACAATTCAGCGACAGCCTAGCATCACACCGCTACAATCTCTTTAACAACGCAGCCTCAACCTTGTCATTCCCTAATGAAATGCTAAAAGTGACTGTAATCAAACTACCCAAACCAGGTAAAGAACTCAACTCCCCAGAGCTTTAGACCGATCTCCCTGCTGAATAGTGATCTCAAATTATACGCCAGGCTTATAGCTTCATGTCTATGGAATCTCCTTCCCTTCCTCATACACAAAGACCAAGCAGGCTTTACCAAAGGGAGACAAACATCAGACACCACCAGACGCTTAATAAACATAACTCATGTAGCCTGACAACCTTGAACGCCTTCTTTGCTCCTCTCACTGGACGCGGAGAAGGCGTTCGACAGAGTCAACTGGTCATATCCAAGAGTGGTATTAAATAAATTCACGCTTCACGGGCAGAATTTTTTCCACTATAATGGCACTATACAACCCCCACTCTACATAGGTCTACACTGACTAAATGCTTTCTCGCCCCTTTAAAATCTCCAATGGCACTAGACAGGGTTGCCCACTATCTCCCCTGATTTTCAACCTTGCCATAGAACCCCTTGCAGAAAGTATCAGATCGGACCCCACTATCACAGGCCTTACTATCGGCCCTTTGGAGCACAAAATCAGTCTCTTTGCTGATGACATCATGCTTATGATGACCAATCCAACCAAATATCCACAAGGCCCTTAAAGAATTTGGTAATATTTCCGACAAGCTATTGTCCATCCCTGGTCAGAGTTTATGACACCAGGGCAATGGTGAAGAACGAGTGCCATGCCAGACACAGTGAAAATATTGAGAAGGTTTGTACTTTCACCCAAGTCACATATGAACTTTTTACTTGGACTTTAATTTGCACAATTTTGCACTAAAGGCACATATATATGTTAATATATTCATATTTATTGTGATTTTCTTATCTATTTATATGTATTTATCATTACCTTCCTCTCACCCATAGCATTGATTCTACTGCGTCATCCATTTATACTATATATTTATTGGATTCCACATTTTCTGATTTTTCACACAGTAGCGCTCAGCACTTTATTCAAATGCCTAGCATTTCCTAACCTTGGATACCGACAAACCATTGTCCATCCCTGGTTTAATCCCAGCAAGCGCTTTAGTAGACCTCATTACCTTTGGGGTCTTACCTTTCACAGTGAAAATATTGTGGGCCACTGACTCCACTTTCCTGTCAGCCGGGTACTTTAAAAGCCGGCGAGTCTTCTACCAGAATCATGGTTGCCTTATTCAACCTGGAAACCGGGAGATCCATCAGCAGTGGAACAGTCCACTTTTTAAGAAGGGACTCTTCAAAGGGGTACCTCATTGCAAATCGCTTAGGGATCACAAAGGGTCGTTTTGAATATTCCCACTCTTTTGCGATAATTTTGTAGTAAAAGGAAGGAAATGGAAACACCTTCGCCGCACTATCAGTGCGTCCACCAGCACCTTTTCGCAGGTGACTGCAGGATTGAGAACTCAGGGCGCATGGCCGCAGACCCCTCAGGGCGGGCCCCGTCGGCGGCGGCCAGATCTGATTCAGGATCTGAGGAGACAGATGAAGCAGGGGAAGGTGGGGGGGGTGCTTTTTACTACCCCCCCGCCTAAAAGCCATCTCCACCCGGGACATAAAGGACTCCAGGACTGCCGTCAGTGCATCAATGGATGGTTAGGACCCAGAGAGGGGGTCAGGTGGGGAAATGTTCTCCAAAGTCTCATGAGGAATAAGGGTACCCCACAAAAGTGCAAAGAAAAAAAAACTGCTGCTAAGGGACACCCCCACCGCATTGGTAACACCACCCGGTCCCCAGCCACAGAGCACCCCCTGATCCTGCAGCAGAGAGGGGAAGGTGACCCCACCAGATTCACCACTCCACCAGACAGTCACCAGCAGCACTAGGATCAAAACCGTCCACGTGTGGCATCCAGGAAAGAGGCCCTAGGGGATAAGGAGGGGCTCCCACAGCTGAAATCGCTGTCTAGAGGGCTCCATAGTAATGGCCGCCATTGGTTTCAATGCCAGACTAACGCAAAATGGCCGTCACGGCTACACAAACATGGCCGCCAGCCTACACAGAATATAGGCTACAACAAAATGGCGGCTCCACAAGACTCCTAGGAGGGATCTCTGGGGCCCAGACCCCACCAGGAACAGCCCCCCTGCAGCTGATCACCAGTACAGCACCCTGCCCCAGCCCCAGGAGATGGGTTAAACCTCCATACAACCCCAAGTATAGGTGGAGGGGGGATGGGGAGAGAGGGGGGGTAGATGACCCACAGGACCATCAGACACAGGGGGGGTGCCTAATGGGAAGGAGGGGAACCCAGGGCGTCCACCCCAAAACCCTTAGGGGGAGAGGGGGGACAGATACTCACCATACCAGGAACCAGGCGGGCACCACTTTAGACAGAACCCCTCACCACTGAAATAGGGGGTGCGGTCAGCCAGGAGGAACGCTACGACGTGGGCTGAAACCCGGTCGTATGCGACCTCGCAAGACGTTTACCTTGCAGGCCAGCCCCCGTCCTGTGGGGCTAAGTGGCGGCAGACCTAGCGGGGAGCTGTGGTCTGCGTGCGCTCATTGGCCAGACTGGGGTGACTACTCGATCTAGATAATCCAGCCCGTTGCCCAGCTGGCAGATGATTGTAGATCTCACAGGAAAAAAAACAGGAGAAAAAATTCTAACTAAAGAGAGAAAAATTGCCAGGACCAAAGATCCCAACAAGGAACTAGGTCCTTACACCTGACTAGGCAGAAAAAAAACCGAGTACCTATAGCAGAGGGGGGTATACCTCCTGGGACTGTTCATAGGCGTAGTCAGTCCTTTTTTCTGCCTAGTGTCCTACTCCAGTAGGGGGCAGTATAACCAATGGTCAAGAATATCAGGAGCTGTGTCCATCAGGACAGTCTCCAATGTTCAGTGTACAGGAAAGGTTTTGGCCGTCCGGGAGATATTTAAGGAACTGAGGACAAGACTGGAGCTGCTACATTAATAAGAGAGCCAATATCCTTTACTTTGGGTGAGATAATCGACCTGGTATCCTTCTGAGGGCTCAGACGAGCAGCTCCCCCCCCCCCTCCATTTCTTCAAGGACCATTGAAGCCGCCAGAGAAGAACTTTAGCAGGACACTGGAGGAGAGACAGAGGCTCCTAAAATCTGAAGACTCTAAAAGAGCAGTCTGTCCTTCCATAAAATCAGATATGGTACCTGGGGATTCCTTTCTGGATAGACAGGAGTAAGGGGAAGCACAAGAAGGCGCTAATGAGGTCTCCAAGGAGGGCAGTGACTAGAGACATTGATAAGGAAACAAATAAAAAATTTGAAGGTGCGGTGGTCCAAAAACCATCACCTGCGACCAAAAACAGCGCAACCCAGAGTCACAGGGCCCACCCTGGGAGGCAAAATTCTTGAGATGCCAATTTAGGCTTCTCTCAGAGTAAACGGTGAAGATGTCCGTACACCCAAGGACACTAGCAAAAACGGAGTCAGACTATCTCTGTCTTAATTGCTAAGCCCAGCAAACTCCAATTCCAATTTCCAATGAGCCCCATTGTCCAATAAAAACATTTTTGGAAGGGTGATGGCAGCCAGTGGAGCTTAGGCACCAGGCTGGGTAAAGTCAAGCCCAAACAAAGTGAATTTAAAATCAGAGAGGGGTGCAAAAAAAGTTAATAGTTTTAAATTTGTCTCCTCTGGCCACAAAAAACTCAAAAACCAGGCAGAGAAGGTCAGCCGAACATTGACTGCAGCCAATTAGTTGGAGTCACTGTTTGGGTTTGTTCGTGGGTGTTGGTTTGTGGGTGCTGGTTGCCAGAAAGATATAAATAGCAGCGGGAGATTTGCGTATTCTTGTTAAGTATAGAAGGAGTAATCTGCGGATTTTGAAGAAATCTGTGTGTGGCCAGCTTTTGGCAGAATTTTTATTTTTAAGATGAGAACAAAGGTTAGTAAGCATGTAGCACTTCTTTAGCAGAAGCATACCATTTTTATATCATTTAATTTCATATCAGACATTTTGAAAGGCTTTTATCATCATTCAATAAAAGGCATTGCATGTTCAAAGATAAAAAGAGATTTACCGTGATAAGAAGTGCCGCACCAGATGCAGTAAAAATGTTTCTCTCTTAAGTAACTTGTCAGAATTTGCAGCTTATCGGGGGTCTAGGCAGAGTAAATAACAAATCAGATGAGAAGAGATTCTACTGAATCACACAATATTGTGCAGAGCTTGATTATCAAATTATCAAAGAAACATTAGTGACTCATCAATAATCAGAGTCGGATTTCAAACAATAACAGCTTTAGAGGATAAACATTTTAATATGATTGCTTTGCAGTCATTTTTTAAAGGAAAGACCCATTAACACCAATTAAAGGAAGGGCCCATTAACACCAATCACATTGCGGCAACATAGGTAAACTTCATGTGCAATGAAGCACTGTGGTGCCATTGTGAATGGCATTCTAAATGTTTGTACGGTGCAAAGCACACAACAAATTGGTGTGCTGAGATGCACTGCAGCCCATTCATTTTTGTTGTGATTGGGCCCTTAAAGACTCTTAAATAGACTAAACAATCTGACTGTACAATCTCTGTAAAATTTCCTTTAGATATACCAAAACTATGGAATAGGATCACCAACCTATCGATCCATTCATTCAGTATCCAGTCAGGCAGGCCCTTGTACTACATAGTTGACGGTAGTTCTAAAGGAGATTTTACAATCAGATTAAATAGTGTATGGTGAGCTTTACAGAACCCAGGACATATTTCTCCTGTGTTTTCAATACTACAGCTCTATCCACATAGGCTGTGATCTGATCGCTCAGCACAATCCAAATTAACAATCTATTCATGATGAAAGTTAAGGTAGAAAAAAAAAAAAACATGATCACTCATTGTTTGCCTTTCATTTAAAAAATGTGCACCTGGAAATGGGTGGTGAGTAGGAGGGTAGATGATGCAGGGTTTGTGCTAATAAGGTCAGCTGGTCAACTCCTTCCCGTGTCCAGGAAGTAAGGCAGAAATAATGGAGAAGTTTTTTAAATCAGCTATGAGGACAGTGAGGTGAGTGTGTAGAATAAATGGAAAGCTTTGTTATTTCTGCAAAATAAGTACAATAATGCTGTATTGGTACATATGGGAGCTGGAATTTAGAAAACAAATACAAAGAACTACGCCATTAAAGACATGAAAAATAAGACCCACCGTGAACATTGGACAAAAAAAAACAAAAACAAAAGCAGCAGGTTTTACCTAAAATTATAACAAATATGAATGCTTTAGCCAACAATTTGGCCAGATTTTCCAAGTTAGAACTATAAATTACATATGGACAAATAATAGAACAGAAATGTGCTACATTATGCGGAAGTAAAATGTAATTCTACTACATTGACTACATACTACATACACTGACATTTGATGAATGGGAGTTCTCTTAGTGTCTCCCAGTTTACTAAATCTAGGTCTTGCTAAATAAACACTCCTCAAACCACACAGACTGCAAGAGCAAATTATCAGAATTAACTGATAATTGACACACAAATCTACAAGAAATGTTAGCCACTCAAAGAGAACTAGCTACAATCTAATGTCCCAGAAATCTTCCCGTCAAGATGTGCTGCAGCTCATTAAAGGGGAAATGCGATTAGACACGTGGGAAAACCTTGCCTGATCGTTATTTTCACCCAAATAAGCCGTTGTATGACAGCGTGACCACTCATAGTTAAGGAAGTGTCAGACTTCCCCAACTACCTATGCCAAATAGGTGGCATCACTAAGACTGCCACCTCTTTGGTCCAGAAAAAAAAACAAACAAGGAAGACAGGATGCTTTGGAAATCCTAGCACGCTGTGATGAACAGTGACCATGGCACCATAGGTGTGGTAAAAAATGGATTTTTGTAAGATCTTACCGTAAAATCCTTTTCTCTTCGCTCATTGACAGACGTAGTCCTCGGTGATACACCACCTTCGGGTTATGTTGCCTCCACAGGAGCAGGACTAGACAGGAAATTAAAAAGCTCTGGCCACACCCTAGGGGCAGTCCCAGAGGGTATATCCTCTCCCTCTCTGCCTCAGCAAATCAGTTATGTGAAAAAGCAGTCTTTAGAGATTTAACCCAACCCAACTCAAAAAAACAGAGGGGCGGGGACTACGTCTGTCAATGAGCTAAGAGAAAAGGATTTTACGGTAAGATCTTACAAAAATCCATTTTTCTCTAGCGCTCATTGACAGACGTAGTCCTCGTGATACACCACCTTCGGGACGTCCCAGAGCAGTATCACAACTGAGGGGTGGGAAAATGAAATCAAATCCCAATCTAGAAGGCCCAACCGGTGCCAACTAGAAGTTTACAATGCTCATCCTTAATGATGAGACTCAACAAAAAAGAGAAAAAAATCTTTTTTTTTTTTTTTTTCAAACAGAAAAAAAACCCTCGAGGTAGACCACCGGTCTCCTCAAATTGCGGCCTGCAAAACCTTGCGGCCAAATGAGGCATCCGCCGATGCCGTCACATCAATTTTATAGAATTTTGTAAAGGTATGTACCGACGACCAGGTGGCCGCCTTACATACCTGGACCACTGACGCCTGATGGCGAAAGGCCCAGGAAGTACTGAGCGCTCGAGTGGAGTGCGCCCTAACAGGGAACGGAGGACTCTGACCCTTAATAGAATAAGCCTGTACCACCGTTTGTCTAATCCATTTGGCAATGGTCGCGGCAGATGCAGGCAAACCCTTTCTGGGGCCATCCGTGATCACAAAAAGTGAATCCGTCTTACGGAATGATTCCGTAGCTTTCAGGTATACCCTGATTGCCCGAACCACATCTAAGGAATGCAACGCATGTTCCCGATGATGCTTGGGCTGAGGACACAAGGAAGGTAGTACAATATCTTCATTCAGATGAAAATCTGAAACCACCTTAGGAAGAAAAGATGGCTTAGGATGAAGTACTACCTTATCCCTATGAATCACTAGGTATGGGGACTGGCATGATAATGCAGCCAGTTCTGACACCCTGCGAGCAGAAGTAATAGCCACCAAGAAGGCCACCTTCTGGGATAAAGTAAGCAAGGGAATCTCCCTGATGTTTTCAAAGGGAGGTTTCTGTAGAACCGACAAAACCAAATTAAGATCCCAGGGCGGTAAGGGCGCGCGGACTGGAGGAGCCAGGTGCCGCACCCCCTGGATGAAATTCCGCACCAAGGACTTGGTAGCTAAAGGCTTCTGAAAGAAGATTGCTAATGCTGAAACTTGACCCTTGATGGTGCTCAAGGCTAGCTTCTGCTCAACCCCTTGTTGCAAAAAGGCCAATATTCGAGTCACCGAATAGGTACGTGGAGGAAATCCTAAAGATTCGCACCACGCAATATAAGTCTTCCATGTGTGATAATAGACCTTGCTGGAAGTCGCTTTCCTTGCTTTAATAAGGGTAGGAATGACTGAAGTAGACAAACCTCTGTCCTTCAGTACTTGGGTCTCAATGGCCAGGCCATTAAACCCAGCGACTGTAAAGCATGATGGTAAATTGGTCCTTGAGACCACAGACACTCCCTGAGACGAAGTTCCCACGGAACGTCTGCGACTAGCATGTCCAAGTCGGCCAGGCCGGCTTGAGGAGGCCAGCCTAGAATTTCTAGGACCACTGGCGCTGATAGAATCTGAACCAGGCGTCCCTAGAGGTATCTGGCCCCGACCATCCGAGAAAGTCTGGTCGTTTTCTGTTCCCACACATTTATCAGATACCTGATTGTTATCAGGAAGGGTGATCTTTTCTGGTTGAACCTCAGGGACCGAAGTCACCCGACTAGAGGCTACTTGGCCTATCTGGTCAACCAGATCCGATTCCTGTGAAGTATAGGGACTAATCTTAGGAAAAGGTAAAGGAAAAGATCTATTCAGGGAACGGTAACTACCGCTTCCTGTAGTACTTAAATGTTGGAAGGGAAGAATCGCACCGGTAGTAGTGGTTGAAGCTCGATCTAATGTCCTGAATACCGGTGAAAACGTCCCCCCACCCTGAAACCGGGTGGGGGCGCACCTTCAGGCTGTGTACTCCTTTGCTTCGGGTTTGGCTGGGTTGGTCCTCTGCTTGTCCGACCAGCCCTTCTTGAACCCTCCTGGAGGAGTCTTGCCTTTCCCGCTAGTACCAGCCGGGCGCCCTTTATGGGCGGTAAAGAAAGGTCCTCGCTTGTTGCGAGGTCCCTTAGCTTTAGCAGCCTGTGGCAAAAAAGTGCTCTTGCCCCCAGTGGCATCCTTGATGATTTCATCTAGGTTGGCCCCAAATAGACGATTCCCCTGAAAAGGGAGATTTGTCAAGGTCTTTTTGGAACCTAGGTCAGCTGACCAGCATTTTAACCACAGCACACGTCTGAGGATCACCGCTGACATAGATGCATGTCCTAATAAGGGAGTAGTGTCCAAGGCTGCGTCACAGATAAACTGTAGCCCTTGTATAATCTGTTCCATCAAATCAGATGTCTCCTGGGGAATATCTTTTCCCCTAAGGTCTTGGCGTACCATTTTCGCCCATTCCGTAAGTGTCTGGGAAACTAGACCAATAACAATTACTGGTCTAAATGCTGACCCTATCAGAGAGAAGATGGTGCGGGACTCTGCTTCCATCTTTCGATCCACCGGATCCTTAAAGGACGAAGTGTCCTCCACTGGGATAACCGAGGCTTTATTCAGCCTGGAAATAGGTGGATCCACCACTGGTGGTACCGTCCATTTCTTAATGATGGATTCCTCAAACGGATAGCGTCTAGCAATACGCTTGGAAATAGTAAAGGTACGTTTAGAATGCTCCCATTCTCCTTTAATCTGATTACCGAAACATTTGGGTACAGGAAAAACCTTCACCGTTTTGATGGGCTTGTTAGTACCAAAAGGAATCTCTGTTTCAGTTGCCTCTGCCGGTAAAGCCTCAAGTTTTAAGGTTTCCTGCACTGCCACAACTAGTGCGTCCACCAATGCTTCTTCCTGAATTATAGCAGGAGAAGAAGCGTCCTCCTCACTGTCTGACGGGGCTTTACCTGGGATAACAGCCTTTGCAGAGGAACCTGCAACTGCAGTGACCATCTCTGAATCAGAGTCAGAGGTGTCAGATAGTATAGGGGTAGGCGGGGGTCGCTTCCTTGACCCCCGTCCCTGACAGGCCGCCTCCACCCGAGCCACCATAGACTCCAAAATTGCTGTAAATGACTCTACACTCTGTGCACCGGCGGGTCCCGTGGCCCCCTCGAGGGAAACAGGTGGGGGAATATGTGTGGCAGGGTCCATGATAATTCCAGTCACTTCCTGGATAATATAATTCAAAAATAAAAAACTTTTTTTTTTTTTTTTTTTTCAGACCCCCAGCGCCACAAAAAGCCCCTTAGTGTTACCTGCTAGGGATCCCTATCGATCGAGAGAGAGAGAGAGATAGACCCCCAGGCTCACCACTTGATGCTCAGAGTTTAACTGCAACAGGTTACAGCGCTGTCTTGACCAACAGGAAGTCTTTTGGCTGGCTGCCCAGGAAGAAAGGAGGCGGCTCCGCCCCTCTGCACGCCTTTCGGCGCCTCCCCTAGCTCCACGAGGTGTTTGGATCACCTCAAACATGGCCGCCCCCATGCTGGAGACACGAGGCTACGCCAAAATGGCGGCTCGTGCGATCCAGCAAAAAAAATGGCGGCGGCCTGTACTGAATAGCGGTGTGCTGCAGGGCACACAACACTCTCTCTGCATGGGGATTTGGCGTGGTTGGCGGTACCGGCCCTGGCGGACCGCATGGCCATTCGGGAGGCCTGCTAATAGCTGGAGATCTGATTAGGAAGGCAGTCTACATGTCCGTGGCTTCTGACTGGTAGGTAGCTTATTCTTATCACCGTAAGATTCCCAGAATGCCACAGATTATAATCTTTTTAACATGTATACAATTAGATTGTTAGCTCCCAAACCAAGCCTCCTGGCTTTTTGCACATAAAATCACACTCAAAGTAGGAGGATCTGTGTCATTTATAGGATAGAGAGGGACTCTATCTTACCATACAGAGAGGGGCCCGCGTTCACCACAAGACCCGTCAGGGGAAAAGGGGGAACATACTACTCACCATACCGGAACCAGGCGGGCACCAACTCCTGACAGTACCCCTCTCCACCGGGGCGGGAGGGCTGTCGACCGATATGGACGCCGTGACTCATGGTCTTTGGCGTTTCAGCGAGACGTTTAACTCGCGGGGTCAGTCCTTTAATGGGACTTTGTCGCGGCCGACCCAGCGCGGAGCTATGGCCTGCACGCGCTCGTAGGCTGAACTGGGGTGACCACCGGATCTCAACATCCAGCCCGTCGCCCAGTTCAGCTTTCTTGCTTGAAGATCTCACAGGAACACTGGAGAAAAAAAGCTGTCTAAAAAATCCTTTAAGAAAAAAATCTTGCCAGGACCTAAGATCCCAGCAAGGTATCTAGGTCCTTACTCCTAACTAGACAGAAAATAACTGATTTGCTGAGGCAGAGAGAGAGAGGATATACCCTCTGGGACTGCCCCTAGGGTGTGGCCAGAGCTTTTTAATTTCCTGTCTAGTCCTGCTCCTGTGGAGGCAACATAACCCGAAGGTGGTGTATCACCGAGGACTACGTCTGTCAATGAGCGCTAGAGAAAACTGGAATTTTGTCTTACCGTAAAATCCTTTTCTCTGATGTTCATTGATGGACACCGCTCCATATCTTCTTGACCCTTGGATTTATGCTGCCCCCTACAGAAGTAGGACACTAGGCAGAAAAAAAAAAAAAATTGACTACGCCTATAGGGTAGTCCCAGGGGGTATACTCCCGCTTCCTCCTATAGTTCTTCAGTTTTGTAAAAAGCAGTGTCAGAAGAACATATAACCCAACTCAATAGAGGGGCGGGTGCTGTGTCCGTCAATGAACCTCAGAGAAAAGGATTTTACGGTAAGACAAAAATCCAGTTTTCTCTTTCGCTCATTGACTGACACAGCTCCATAGCTTCTTGACCCTTGGGATGTCCCAAAGCAGTGTCAACATGAGGGGTGGGAAGAACACAGCAATAAACACACTTCCCAAAGGCTAAACGTAGCCAACCAGGTAAAACAGGAGCTCAACCAGGAACAACTGGAGCTTACCTGAACAAAAAATATACCCTCAAAGAGGACTAATCCTCTCCAACAGCGGCCTGCAAAACCTTGCGGCCAAAGGCAGCATCTGCAGATGCTAACACATCCACCTTATAAAATTTTGTGAAAGTGTGCACGGATGACCAGGTGACTGCCTTGCAAACCTGCACCACTGACGCCTGATGACGGAAGGCCCAAGAGGCACTAAGCGCCCTTGTAGAATGTGCCTTAACAGGGAAAGAAGGATCCTGACCCTTTATGGAGTAGGCCTGCACCACCGTCTGCCTGATCCATCTGGAAATGGTCGCAGCAGATGCGGCCAGCCCCCGACGGGGTCCATCCGTAAGGACAAATAAGGAATCCGACTTTCGGAACGACTCAGTTGCCGCCAGGTACACCCTGATCGCCCGAACCACATTAAAAGAATGCAAGGCAATCTCTTTAGGGTGCTTAGACTTAGGACACAAGGAAGGCAACACAATGCCTTCATTTAAATGGAAACCAGAGATGACCTTAGGAAGGAACGACTGGCAGGGACGAAGCACCACTTTGTCTCTGTGAACCACCAGGTAAGGTGAAGGACAAGACAATGCAGCCAACTCCAACACCCTCCACGCACAAGTTATAGCCAACAGAAGGTATACCTTCTGTGACAAAGTAAGCAGAGGAAGCTCACAAATATTTTCAAAAGGCGGTTTCTGAAATTGAGGTCCCACGGAGGTAACAGAGACCTCAACGGGGGAGCCAGGTGGCAGACCCCCTAAACAAAGGTGTGAACCAAGGAATTTGTGGCCAACGGGCGCTGAAAGAAAATTGCCAGGGCCAAAATCTGGCCTTTGATGGTACCCAATGCCAAACGCTGATCTACACTTCTTTGGAGAAACTTCAAGACACCGAAAAGAAACACAGAGGGAAACCCCCCCTGAGACGCAAACCAAACAATAAACGCCCTCCAGAATCTATGATAAATCTTCCTACAAGTATATTTTCTAGCTTTAAAAAAGCGTAGGAATCACTGATTTAGGCCCCCCTCTATTCTTTAGCACCTGGCTTTCAATAGCCAAGCTGTTAAAGCCAGCGACTGTAAAGCAGGATGGAAGATCGGCCCTTGAGCTAAAAGATCTTCCCTGAGAGAGAGTCTCCAAGGGACATTGGCGACCAGCCGTACTAGGTCTGCGAGGCCAGTCCGGGGCCACTAGGATGACCGAAATCTCTTCTGCCTCGATTCTTTGCAGGAGTCTCGGCAGAAGAGGTATGCGTATATCAGACGATACTTGCCCCAAGGGTTCACCAGAGCGTCTGTGGCGTCGGCCAGATCCTGAGACCTTGCTACGAACCTCTGCACCTTCCCGTTGAGACAAGAGGCCAACAGGTTCACATCGGGAGTCCCCCACTGGAGACACAGTTAATGAAACACCTCTGGGTGGAGAGACCATTCTCCCAGATCCAACTATGCCAACCCATGGTAGCCCACCTGCCAATTTTCCACCCATGGAATATGCACAGCAGAGATGGCAGGAACAAAATGTTCTGCCCACCTTAGAATGCCGGCTACTTCCCAGGCTGTTAGGATAAGCAAAGGGGAGATCAGTCAGTACCTTCTTGGAAGCCCGGTCCACAGACCAGTATTTCAGCCATATCATGCGGAGAAGGGTCACACCCTGCGCAGCCGACGCAGCCGTATCTGTGTCCACCAATTTTAAACTTTCCCGCACTGATGCAATCAGTGCAACCACTAGCACCTTTTCTTGAGCAGCTGTAGTGGAAGAGGTTTCATCCTCACTATCACAGCACTGCAGGTACGTGGATGCAGACCCAGTAGGGTGCCATGCGTCCGCGTGGCCAAATCAACCTCAGAATCTGAGGAGACAGAGGATGCAGGTGAAGGCGGAGGATGCTTTTTGCTCGCCCTATTTTGGAGGGCAATATCCACTCTGGACACGAGCGACTGCAGGACCGCCGTCATAGTAGATATAGTGGACTGGGACACAGAGGGCCCCACAGCCTCTGAGAGGGCATCAGGTGGTGACATGTGTCTCAGGCACTACATGGGTTAACCTGGGGAACGCCAACAAAAATTTGGAAAATTGCTGTTAAAGTACCCCCCCACATCTGCACCACAAGTCCCAGCGCAAGAGTTACAGCTATAACAGAAAGAGGGAGCCATTTAGCACCCACAGGGACTCACTACCCCCTACTAGATAGAGTGCCTAGCTGCATGCCGTGCGGCGATCAGAGAGAAAGAAAAAGTTCAGGAACTGACACTAGAGGCCCACCGCCGATTCACTGCTCCCTAGGCTTCAACAACATGGCCGCCGTGTGAGAGCAATGGGAAACTACAAGAAAATGGGCGCCGGACTACACAAACATGGCCAATAATAGAGCAGCCATCTACGGCAAAATGGCGGCTTCTGAGACCCCCCTAGGCACATTTGAAAAGCAAGGGGGGCTAGGCGTGGGTGAGGGGGGAGTGTTATGGGGAAAGGAAGGGCGCTCGGGGGTCCAACCAACCCAGGGAGGGGCCATGTCAACCCCGAAACACCATCAGAAGGGAGGGGGGACACTACTCACCACACCTTAGGACTGGGCGAGCACCATTCCAGGCAGACCACCGCACCATCTTGGAATGGGGGGTTCTGTGGGCCAGAGGCACGGCAGGCAGGTTGTGACCAGGGTTGTGACCAGAGCTATGCGTCCTCACAAGGTGTTCACTCGCCGGCCAGCCCCCGTTCAGTGGGGCTAAGTCGCGGCCGACCTAGCGTGGAGCTAAGGTCGGGTCGCGCTCACTGGCCGGACTGGAGAGACCGTAAGAATCTAGAATATCCAGTCCTTCACCTAGTCCAGCAGTTGATTGTAGTTCTCACAGGAACAGAATTGATTGTAATTCTCACATGAATAAAAAATAATAAAAGAAGCAACAGGAATAAAAAATAATAAAAGAAGCAAAAACTCATTTAAAAAAGGAAAAAAATGCTAGGACCAGAGATCCCAGAAAGGAACTAGGTCCTCACTCCTGACTAGGCAGAAAAAAACTGAAGACCTTCAGAAGGAAGTGGGAGTATACCCCCTGGGACTGCCTTACAAGCGTAGTCAAATTTTTTTTCCGCCTAGTGTCCTACTCCTGTAGGGGCAGCATAAACCCAAGGGTCAAGAAGATATGGAGCTGTGTCCGTTAATGAACGAAAGAGAAATACTGTAATTAAATAGAATAGACTCAATTCACAAAGCTGTACCCAAGAATAAGCATCTTTATGTTTAGCCGTATGACTAACATTTAGGTCCTAATCATAAATATATGTTCAAAAAATAAGGATACTTACACTCAGCTCCTCATACTTCACTTCATCTTCATCTTCGTCTGTTTCCACATCATCTTCTTGTGGGTCTGTTGCAGGCCAGTACCAAGGCTCCCGAGCACAGCTTATGCCCTGTAGACAAACCTTTCTTTTAAAATCAAACTTACAGCAGCACGTATTCAACTATTAAAAATTATTTCAACAATTTGCTAATTTCCGGTTCTGCAAAACTATAACCAAGGCTTACAACTTTCAAACGTTATCTACAATCAGATTTTAAACCTGCTTGTACGTGCAACATATTAAGACCACCAAACTGTATATCTACATAGATATCATGGGACCCTATACATCTTAACTGACTGGGAAAAGGGGAACAAATGCAATACTAAATATACACTACATAGAAACATAGAATGTGTCGGCAGATAAGAACCATTTGGCCCATCTAGTCTGCCCAATATATCTGAATCCTATGAATAGTCCCTGGCCCTATCTTATATGAAGGATAGCCTTATGCCTATCCCATGCATGCTTAAACTCCTTCACTGTATTTGCAGCTACCACTTCTGCAGGAAGGTTATTCCATGCATCCACTACTCTCTCAGTAAAGTAATACTTCCTCATATTACTTTTAAACCTTTGCCCCTCTAATTTAAAACTGTGTCCTCTTGTGGTAGTTTTTCTTCTTTTAAATATGCTCTCCTCCTTTACCGAGTTGATTCCCTTTATGTATTTAAAAGTTTCTATCATATCCCCTCTGTCTCTTCTTTCTTCCAAGCTATACATGTTAAGGTCCTTTAACCTTTCCTGGTAAGTTTTTTCCTGCAATCCATGTACTAGTTTAGTAGCTCTTCTCTGAACTCTCTCTAGAGTATCTATATCCTTCTGGAGATATGGCCTCCAGTACTGCGCACAATACTCCAAGCGAGGTCTCACCAGTGTTCTGTACAGCGGCATAAGCACTTCTCTCTTTCTACTGCTTATACCTCTCCCTATACATCCAAGCATTCTGCTGGCATTTCGTGCTGCTCTATTACATTGTCTTCCCACCTTTAAGTCTTCTGAAATAATTACTCCTAAATCCCTTTCCTCAGATACTGAGGTCAGGACTGTGTCAAATATTCTATATTCTGCCCTTGGGTTTTTACGCCCCAGGTGCATTATCTTGCACTTATCCACATTAAATTTCAGTTGCCAGAGTTCTGACCATTCTTCTAGTTTTCCTAAATCCTTTTCCATTTGGCGTTTCCCTCCAGGAACATCAACCCTGTTACATATCTTTGTGTCATCAGCAAAAAGACAAACCTTACCATCGAGGCCTTTTGCAATATCACTTATGAAGATATTAAACAAAATTGGTCCCAGTACAGATCCCTGAGGTACCCCACTGGTAACATGACCTTGTTCTGAATGTTCTCCATTGACTACAACCCTCTAAAATCATTAACGGACACAACACAACAAAAATTCCTAATAAATCAAAGAGATAAAACTGTTATGAGTTAATAAATAAAGCTCCATGTGTGAAGGTCTTTGGCTCATTCACATAGGTGCCGTGGCCTGTACAGACTGAATTATTTTTTGTTTTTTTATGTGGCTGGAGCGGTGTATAGGCAGCTGCTATGGGGACACAGCTGCAGGTCCTAATTTGACAGGCATGTGCGTGCAAGTATACAGCCCTGAACACAGACAGTATGCATTCAGGGCCCACATACAATTTAATATGCTTCAGTTATAAATGAACACAGTGAGTGAGAGTGACTTGTGCCGATCCCTCACTGTGTGCATTCAGAAAAGGAAGGGGTCAGTAAATATTACTTATTTACTGCCCCCCGCACCACATCCTGAAATGACCCCCTGTGCCCCACAGCAACTGGTGAGAGGGAGAGGAAGGGAAGCCGACGGTACTGCGTGGGAAAGGGGCACACAGGGGTGCCCGGGCAGCAGGGGGAATTAGATCTTGGAAAGGGAGGGTGATCAGTGCAGTGTGGGTGCAATTACTGGAACCAATCCCCCTGTGTGACTACCCCTGCAGCAGCTGTAAGCTAGCAGGATGGAGGGAAAGCTCCAGCAATGTAGGGAAAGGGGGCCCACAGGGGGCTTAAAAAGCAGAGGTAATAGGATCATCGTAAAAGAAGATTGGTGCCGGGGGGGCATATACTAAAACCGATCCCCCTGCAACATCTGAAAGCTGGTGGGAGGGAGAGAAGGAGAAGCCTTCTTTCAGCTGCTGCCGGGGGGGGGGCATGGGAGATTGGATCTAGTAATTAACCATTAACCACCCTCCCCAGCCCCACCAATCACACCTTCTTGTCCACAATCCGTTTCCTTCTGCTGTCAGCTGCTTGTGTCACCTTGTTAAAAGAATGAGCCATGGGCCCGGTACAGGAGGGCTGCCGGTACACCTTAATCAACAGCCCTGGAAGCTACTACAGTGATAACAGCAATGTTCCAAGTCCTGTGCTTACCACCTTCTGAATATTAACAAAAGGGTTTGCTTGGTAATGCTGACATTCAGAGAATTCCTGTTTTTTTATGTTTTTTTGTTTAATACAAATCCTTCTGTGATTGGATGAGCTGGAGAGGTAGAGCAATGACATCTCCACCTCATCTGTTTAAAGAATGTCTTGTATTCATTGAAAATATGCAAGGCGTTCTGTGGATAGCGACAGTGCTAAACAAGCAAGCCCATGTGCTTACTATGCAGGTATAAGATATGCTGGATCAATCTACTTATGCAATAGAAAATATACCTAGAGTTTAGCTATAACACCTTCAGATGTCAACGAACAACCTGTACATTCTATACAAAATGAAAAGTAGCACATTAAAACTGTATAGAAAGAAATGTAACTAAAGGTTTTCTAAAGCAGCACCTTTTTTCCCCACTGGCATCAGAGAAGGATCGCAAAGCATCATTTCTGACAGTCCTAAAAACACTAGGATTTCAAGATTTCCCAGTTAGGCCCTTTTTTTCTAAGTGTTAAAAGTTCTGGCTTTTTATAAACACTGCAAAGCCAATATCATGTCAGAAAATGAATTCCAGGCAAAAACTGAAGCTGAAAAAGCAAAATGTACACAACCAATTTGCTTGGCATGATGGTTTGTTGAAGTTCAAAATGAATAAAGGCTAAGGTAGAAAGGCTACATTTACAGTGGGTACGGAAAGTATTCAGACCCCCTTAAATTTTTCACTCTTTGTTATATTGCAGCCATTTGCTAAAATCATTTAGGTTCATTCTTCTTCCTCATGAATGTACACATAGCACCCCATACTGACAGAAAAACACAGAATTGTTGACATTGTTGCAGATTTATTAAAAAAGAAAAACTGAAATATCACATGGTCCTAAGTATTCAGACCCTTTGCTCAGTATTTAGTAGAAGCCCCCTTTTGATCTAATACAGCCAGGAGTCTTTTTGGGAAAGATGCAACAAGTCTTTCACACCTGGATTTGGGGATCCTCTGCCATTCCTCCTTGCAGATCCTCTCCAGTTCTGTCAGGTTGGATGGTAAACGTTGGTGGACAGCCATTTTTAGGTCTCTCCAGAGATGCTCAATTGGGTTTAAGTCAGGGCTCTGGCTGGGCCATTCAAGAACAGTCACGGAGTTGTTGTGAAGCCACTCCTTTGTTATTTTAGCTGTGTGCTTAGGGTCATTGTCTTGTTGGAAGGTAAACCTTCGGCCCAGTCTGAGGTCCAGAGCACTCTGGAGAAGGTTTTTGTCCAGGATATCCCTGTACTTGGCCGCATTCATCTTTCCCTCGATTGCAACCAGTCGTCCTGTCCCTGCAGCTGAAAAACACCCCCACAGCATGATGCTGCCACCACCATGCTTCACTGTTGGGACTGTATTGGACAGGTGATGAGCAGTGCCTGGTTTTCTCCACACATACCGCTTAGAATTAAGGCCAAAAAGTTCTATTTTGGTCTCATCAGACCAGAGAATCTTATTTCTCACCATCTTGGAGTCCTTCAGGTGTTTTTTTAGCAAACTCCATGTGGGCTTTCATGTGTCTTACACTGAGGAGAGGCTTCCGTCGGGCCACTCTGCCATAAAGCCCCGACTGGTGGAGGGCTGCAGTGATGGTTGACTTTCTACAACTTTCTCCCATCTCCTGACTGCATCTCTGGAGCTCAGCCACAGTGATCTTTGGGTTCTTCTTTACCTCTCTCACCAAGGCTCTTCTCCCCTGATAGCTCAGTTTGGCCGGACGGCCAGCTCTAGGAAGGGTTCTGGTCGTCCCAAACGTCTTCCATTTGAGGATTATGGAGGCCACTGTGCTCTTAGGAACCTTAAGTGCAGCAGAAAACTTTTTGTAACCTTGGCCAGGTCTGTGCCTTGCCACAATTCTGTCTCTGAGCTCTTCAGGCAGTTCCTTTGACCTCATGATTCTCATTTGCTTTGACATGCATTGTGATCTGGAAGGTCTTATATAGACAGGTGTGTGGCTTTCCTAATCAAGTCCAATCAGTATAATCAAACACAGCTGGACTCAAATGAAGGTGTAGAACCATCTCAAGGATGATCAGAAGAAATGGAAAGCACCTGAGTTAAATATATGAGTGTCACAGCAAAGGGTCTGAATACTTAGGACCATGTGATATTTCAGTTTTTCTTTTTTAATAAATCTGCAACAATGTCAACAATTCTGTGTTTTTCTGTCAGTATGGGGTGCTATGTGTACATTCATGAGGAAGAAGAATGAACTTAAATGATTTTAGCAAATGGCTGCAATATAACGAAGAGTGAAAAATTTAAGGGGGTCTGAATACTTTCCGTACCCACTGTATATGTGAAAAAAACATCTAAATTTCTTTATATATTGTCCAAAAAAAACCCCCAAAAAACACTGTACACTATCTATCTAGAAACCACTAGTAGGCCTCAAGAAAACTACATCTGCTAAACTGAAGTTTAGGAACAGTTGGGCGTTTTTTTTCAGCAGTCACTGCACTCTCCTTTAAGTTATCTCATGTGTACATGTACACTCGTTTATAGAAGTTTAGAGGCAGTTGAGGTTACAGGCATTTTTTTGAAAGCTGAAAAATTGTGTTCAGGACTGTAGTATGCCGGTGTTTCAAACGCCAAATGCTTGTAACTGTGGTAAACTGCGTTTATGCACGTTTGCATTATAAGCCGTTTTAGAGGGGAAAACATTTCTGATATTTTTTCAACATATAAAAATAATAAAAAAAAAAAAATTTCACCACATGCCGTTGCCTGCATCAATGGATGAGTCCAGTAGTGACGAACTCTGGTTCTCTCATGCAATTTTCTATGTCTTCAGAGCAACAGCAACATTAGGAGCATTTTGTCACACATGCTCATGATGGGATCCATAGTGAAAACACAAAAAATAAGACAGCTATCTACAAGCACATTACTCTTTCTGCTGCAGCTCTCTCTTCTCTAACAGAATGGCTGAAATAGTTAATAATTTACTTGGTTTTCATGCATTGTGGGCATTTGGGAGGGTCTCCTACGGTTATCCTGAAAAAAAAAAATGCTTCTAACCTCAAATGCTCATAACTGCTGCTAAACTGGCATAAACTCGGTATGTAAAAGCTGTAAAACAGATGTTTTTCACTGTTGGTTTTGAGCTGTCAAGTTTCCAGCATTCAGAAAAGGTTTTCAACTGCCTTTAGTACATGAACCCTAACTCATACTAGGACTTAAAAGGCAATTTCTAATCAAGCAATAAAATTAAAATATCAACATTTCTTTAGTTTCAAAAAATTAAAAGAGAAGTATGGGTTTGTGTTTTTTTTTTTTTTTTAATTCCTACTTACCTAAGTGGATGCTGCATCTGTCCCCCCCCCCCCCCCGGCGCCTCTATACTGAGAACCAAACAATCGAACGAAGCTCCGTGAGCAGAGGTGTAGGTCCAGGGATCTAGGTGGATCTCGACTCCGCGTTTGTAATGACACAGAGCCTGGACTGACTCTGTGGCGTCGGCAGAGAGCGGACTTCAGCCCAATGTCTGCTGAAAACGGGTCACAGGAGTGCAAAACAAACTACACTCCTGTGATCCATAGGAGAAGTAAAGCCAAACAAGCTTTGGCTGTACTTCTCCTTTAAACCACATATAGTAACATCACATGTTACATAGTATAAAAAGTATTGTACAAAATTGGGTTACAACATCAAAAATGCAGTCCGAATGGTTTCCCCTAAAGCTAATGATTAAAAGAGATGTAAAGCCAAAGCTTGTTTGGCTGTACATCTCCTACGGATCACAGGAGTGACGTTAATTTTGCACTGCTGAAACCCGTTTTTAAGCTCGCTCTCTGCTGATGTCACAGAAGTCAGTCCAGGCTCTGCCTCACCACAACCATGGAGTCAGGATCCGCCAGATCCCTGGACAGACAATGGGCTCAGCCTCTCAGCAGACCGATCTGAGCCTGAGCCGGCCGCTCTGCCCCCTCCACAGCCCAGCTCTCCAGTGAGCGAGGAAGGGGCAGAGCCGAGAGCTGCTGACTGCCAGGCAGCAGCTCTCTGCTCACGGAGCTGGGAGAACCAAGTAATTGCCGGTGTTCAATCGCTCGTTCTCAGTGTAGAGGCACCGGGTGACTGATGCTGCATTCACTTAGGTAAGTATAAATCTTAAAAAAAGAAACCCATAAGCTTGCAGTCTTCAATTTACTGGTTATCCCACCCTAAGCTATAATCAAATTAATGTTGTAACCCAATTTTGTACAATACTTTTTTTTTTTTTTTTAATACATTTTTTCTGAATATTTTATTTACAAAAACAAACAAATTACACATTAAAAAAAAAGTAAGTCCAATATTTAATAATATCAATTATCCCAATCCTTACCTAATTAGTTCCCTCTATTACCCATCACCAAGCAAACTGACCACTAAATTCCTTTATGCTTCATGTATTACTAATTTCTCGCTTCCACCACTCTTTCTTAGTATATAAGCTTTTTTTCTCCAATAGATCAGAATCTGGAGTCTTAGATGTTAAACCTAGCATATAAAAATAGTTGAAACATAGCATATAAAAATTGTTATTGCTTATACTATGTAACATGTGATGTTAATATATGTGGTTAAAACTTTTTAAACTAAAGAAATAAATGTTGATTTGTTTTAAATCTTATTGCCTGATTAGAAGTTGCCTTCAAAGTCCTAGTAAGTTAATTGTGGTTTCTAGATATAGCTAACAAGGATGGCGGCAATCACACAGTATTTGCAGTGATTTTTTGGGAGGGCTACAGTTCTATCAAAGTGGAACTTTAGTCAGAAAATTAAGTCGTGCTAGATTACTTAATGCGTGCTTTCTTATGCTTTTACATATTTTAAAACTATTGTCTTTGTCATATCTTGAATAAAGCTATTTGTTTTTTACAAAATTCAGATTTTTCTCCATTTTGAAATTTTCATTTGCACCTTCAAAGTCCCATTTTTCCCACCCATTTGTAGCTATCTATATTTAGGGATGTGGTGCACTAAATAATCCATATCTCTGGCAATATATTCCAAAAAAATTAAATGCCTATACTGTTTAAAATCCAGTAATTCACTGTCTCACCCTGCCCTGCACATGCTCAGTTGCTTTATTTTTTTAGCACTGTGCTGAAATTGTAATTGAAAGGCCGATCTGCTGACAGCCTAAAGATTTACTGCTAATTATTACTGGGAGGGGCTGGGCATGACCCAGCAGTCTTGGTCCACATTGGAACCAATGAAAGATTATATGGAAGGTGGAGTCTCCTTAAGAACCAATTTGATGAACTAGGATGCAAGTTGAAGGGAAGGACCACCACGGTGATGTTCTTTGAAATATTGCCTGTGCCATGCGCAACACAGGAAAGACGAGGAGATTATAGAGCTGAATCCATGGCTAAAAACCTGGTGTAAGAAGGAGGGATTTGGGTTTTTAGAGCACTGGGCTCACTTTTTATTGGGGTGCAACCTATATGTTTAAGATGGTTTGCACCTAAATGGTAGGGGGTCTTTTGTGCTAGGGGAGAGGTTTATGGGAAGGCTGGAGGAGTTTTAAAACTAGGATTGAGGGGGAGGGTGAATTAGATTATAATGGGGCAGACAGGTCAGACAGGGGTCAGCCCCTATTGGTGGGTGGAATGGGGAAAGATGGGGGAGAGTTATGGCAGAGGATAAGAAGGTTCCCATGTCACAAACAACCATTGAAAATGGTACTATTTGTACCAAAATTAAAAATATGCAAAATAAATGTGCAAAATGTGACAATGAATGAAAGTGTTTGTTCACCAATGCCAGAAGTCTGCCAAGCAAAATAGGCGAGTTGGAAGCTCTGGTACACAAGGAAAAGGATAATTTAATTGGTATTGGTATTTAATTGGTATTGCTGAATCTTGGCTTCATTCTTCACATGATTGGGTTATTAATATTCCTGGCTATGCTCTCTTTCGGAAAGATAGGGTAAAATGGAGGGGTGGTGGTGTCTCTATGTGAGAAGTGATCTCAAAGCGAGTGTGAAAGAGGACCTAGTTGATGGAGAGTGTGATGAGTCTGAAGCAGTATGGGTGGAAATGTACACGGGTGTGCGTAATACAAAGATCATTGCAGTTTGTTATAGACCTCCCAGTATTAATGAGGAGATGGAGACACAGCTCCTGGCACAGATAAAAAGGGATGCAGGGGCTGGGACAGTGATAATAATGAGGGATTTTACCTACCCAGACACTGACTGGAGTAATGACACTGCTGGAACAGTTAAAGGGCAAACATTTATACTGTAAACCTATTACAAGTCAATTTTATGGTACAGTTTATTGAGGCCCCCACTAGAAAGGATGCTCTGTTAGACCTGGTAATCTCAAACCATGCAGAGCTTATTAATAATGTTCATATAAAAGAACATCTGGGTAGCAGTGACCATAATATGATTTCATTTAATGTTACCTGTAAGCAAAAAATGCATACAGGAAACACAAAAAAACTCTTAACTTTAGGAGAGCAAATTTTCCAAGGATGAAGGATGCTCTCCAGGATTTACACTGGGAGGGAATATTGGCATTGATGAGCACAGAACAGAAATGGGAAATTTTCAAAAAAGACTTTATGCAAACTCACTGTAAAGTATATTCCCATGGGCAAGAAGTTTAAAAGGCTAAAAATAAAGCCTATGTGGCTTACGGCCAAAGTTAAAAAAGCTTTAAATAATAAGAAAAAAGCTTTTAAAAAACATAAAAATTAAGTAACACATCAACGTTTAATTGTTACAAAGAATAGAACAGAATATTTAAAAATGAAATCAAGGACGCAAAAATTCGAAATGAACGACAGATTGCAAAAGATAGTAGGACAAACCCCAAAAAAATTCTTAAAATATATTAATAGTAAAAAGGTTAGGTCTGAGCATGTAGGCCCTTTACAAAATAATCAGGAACGGGTGACTGGGGACAAAGAGAAGGCAAATGTATTAAATACTTTCTTCAGCTCTATACTGTATATGCAAAGGAGCATGGGGGGAGCTGATGACCATAATGAGGATGGTATTGACACAGCCCCAAATGATCCACAATGGCTCAAACGTGATCTGGTCCAGAAATATTTAGACAGAATAAGGGGGGATAAAGCGCCTGGACCAGATGGCATCCACCCACGCATCCTAAAAGAAATGAGCGCTGTCATTTCAAATCCATTGTTTCTAATTTTTAGGGACTCGTTAAGGACTGGAATGGTACCACTGGATTGGCGTAGGGCCAATGTGGTGCCTATATTTAAAAAGGGATCAAAGTCTTTGCCAAGTAACTATAGACCTTTTAGTTTAACTATAGTCGGGAAGATACTGGGGGGTTTAAAAAAGACCACTTAGATGAGTTCTTGCTGGAAAAAAATATTTTAAGCAACAGACCTAATGGATTCATGAAAGACAGAAGTTGTCAAACAAACCTGATTTCTTTTTGAGGAGGTAAGTAAAACATTGAACAGAGGGGTGGCTGTGGATGTAATATAGTTGGATTTTGCAAAAGCATTTGACACAGTTCACCACACACAGCTGATGTCTACAGGCTTGGAAAGATCAGTTGGTAAATGGATAGAAAATTGGCTAAAAGATAGAATTCAGAGTAGTGGTTAATGATTCTTACTCTGAATGGTCTAAGGTTATCAGTGGTGTACCCCAAGTTTCAGTGTTGGGACCCTTACTTTTTAATACCTTTATAAATGATATAGGGTCTGGGATTAAAAGTACCATTTCAGTCTTTGCAGATGACCCCAAGCTTTGCAGTGGAATAACTTCTTTACAGGATGTCTCTAACTTACAAGCTGACGTCAATGCACTGTTTCATTGGGCAACTATGTGGCAAATGAGGTTTAATGTTGATAAATGTAAAGTTCTGCACTTGGGGGCTAAGAATATGCATGCAGCATACATACTAGGGGGGAGTAGAACTGGGGGAATCCATAGCGAAGAAGGATCTGGGTGTTCTGGTAGATCCTAAGCCTTATAATAGCATGTAATGCCAAGCTGCTGTTTCCAAAGCAAGCAAAGTCATTTCTTGTATTACAGAGGCATGGATTCCTGAGAGTGAAGTGTCATTTTGCTCCTGTACAAATTAGTAAGACCTCATCTGGATTATGCAGTTCAGTTTTGGGCACCAGTTCCTAAAAAGGATATTGGGGAACTGGAGAAAGTGCAGAGAAGGGCAACCAAACTGATAAGAGGCATGGAAGAACTCAGCTATGAGAAAAGATTAGAGGAACTGAATTTATTCTCTCTTGAGAAGAGGAGATTAAGGGGGGATATGATCAACATGTACTGTATAAATACATAAGGGGTCCATATAGTGAACTTGGTGTTGTTATTCACTTTAAGGTCAACACAGAGGACAAGGGGGCACCCTTTACGTCTAGAGGAAAACCGATTTCGTCTCCAAATACAGAAAGGTTTTTTCACTGTAAGAGCTGTGAAAATGTGGAATAGACTCCCTTCAGAGGTGGTTCTGGATAGCTCAGTAGATTGCTTTAAAAAAGGACTGTATTCTTTCCTGGGTGTACATAATATAAATGGGTACTAATATTTATATGTAAAGGTAATCCAGGGAATATCCGATTGCCTCTCGGGGGATCAAGAAGGAATTTTTTTCCCCTGCTGTAGCAAATTGGATCATGCTTTGTTGGGGTTTTTTTGCCTTCCTCTGGATCAACTGCGGGTATAGGATTATGTACAGTGCCTTGCGAAAGTATTCGCCCCCTTGAACTTTTCGACCTTTTGCCACATTTCAGGCTTCAAACATAAAGATATAAAACTGTAATTTTTTGTGAAGAATCAACAAGTGGGACACAATCATGAAGTGGAACGAAATTTATTGGATATTTCAAACTTTGTTAACAAATAAAAAACTGAAAAACTGGGCGTGCAAAATTATTCAGCCCCTTTACTTTCAGTGCAGCAAACTCTCTCCAGAAGTTCAGAGAGGATCTCTGAATGATCCAATGTTGATCTAAATGACTAATGATGATAAATAGAATCCACCTGTGTGTAATCAAGTCTCCGTATAAATGCACCTGCACTTTGATAGTCTCAGAGGTCCGTTTAAAGCGCAGAGAGCATCATGAAGAACAAGGAACACACCAGGCAGGTCCGATATACTGTTGTGGAGAAGTTTAAAGCTGGATTTGGATACAAAAAGATTTCCCAAGCTTTAAACATCCCAAGGAGCACTGTGCAAGTGATAATATTGAAATGGAAGGA
This sequence comes from Pelophylax lessonae, assembly GCF_965119305.1. NCBI lineage: Eukaryota > Metazoa > Chordata > Amphibia > Anura > Ranidae > Pelophylax > Pelophylax lessonae. The sequence goes on along the minus strand of NC_138770.1, from coordinate 496,713,647 downwards.
GTATCAGACCACTGCAAATCTAAGAAGACCTGGCCGTCCCTCTAAACTTTCAGCTCATACAAGGAGAAGACTGATCAGAGATGCAGCCAAGAGGCCCATGATCACTCTGGATGAACTGCAGAGATCTACAGCTGAGGTGGGAGACACTGTCCATAGGACAACGATCAGTCGTATCCTGCACAAATCTGGCCTTTATGGAAGAGTGGCAAGAAGAAAGCCATTTCTTAAAGGTATCCATAAAAAGTGTTGTTTAAAGTTTGCCACAAGCCACCTGGGAGACACACCAAACATGTGGAATAAGGTGCTCTGGTCAGATGAAACCAAAATCAAACTTTTTGGCAACAATGCAAAACGTTATGTTTGGCGTAAAAGCAACACAGCTCATCACTCTGAACACACCATCCCCGCTGTCAAACATGGTGGTGGCAGCATCATGGTTTGGGCCTGCTTTTCTTCAGCAGGGACAGGGAAGATGGTTAAAATTGATGGGAAGATGGATGGAGCCAAATACAGGACCATTCTAGAAGATAACCTGATGGAGTCTGCAAAAGACCTGAGACTGGGGCGGAGATTTGTCTTCCAACAAGACAATGATCCAAAACATAAAGCAAAATCTACAATGGAATGGTTCACAAATAAACATATCCAGGTGTTAGAATGGCCAAGTCAAAGTCCAGACCTGAATCCAATCGAGAATCTGTGGAAAGAACTGAAAACTGCTGTTGTCAAACGCTCTCCATCCAACCTCACTGAGCTGGAGCTGTTTTGCAAGGAGGAATGGGCAAAAATTTCAGTCTCTCGATGTGCAAAACTGATAGAGACATACCCCAAGCGACTTACAGCTGTAATCACAGCAAAAGGTGGCACTACAAAGTATTAACTTAAGGGGGCTGAATAATTTTACACGCCCAATTTTTCAGTTTTTTATTTGTTAAAAAAGGTTTGAAATATCCAATAAATTTCGTTCCACTTCATGATTGTGTCCCACTTGTTGACTGTTCACAAAAAATTACAGTTTTATATCTTTAAGTTTGAAGCCTGAAATGTGGCAAAAGGTCGAAAAGTTCAAGGGGGCCGAATACTTTCGCAAGGCACTGTATATGAGATTGTATGGTTGGGTTTTCTTTGCTGTTTTTTTTTGTGTTCTCATGCTTACTTAGGAAGGCTTGAAAGAAAATGTTCTTTACTGTTCCACAGACGGGAGGCTCTCCTTTTATGCACGGATATACCCGGAATAGGCCCCTGTGCCCAGACATATTTTATGCATTATGTCTTTTGGGATAGGCTGGTTGAGTTATACATGGTAAATTGTACATTGCATTGCTATGCTCTGTGTCATTTTGTGTATTCAAATGTATGTGAAGTGGTGCTTGTACTATTGTTCTATTGTTGACTTGTAGTGGATGTTAACCCGAATAACATTTTGTTTTTTGAAAGAAAAAAAAAATGGACTGTTATTGATAATGAATCATTTAAAATTAAAGAGGTTATAAAATTTGGGGTTGGAAGATCAGAGACCAGGAGTCTGTTGCACACATGGTGCATCCCGCTGTTAACCCAAGTGTGTTTCCACGGCTGCAGCCTACTGGGACAGTGTACAGATTGCTTTTTCTATTGCTGCCTATTCATTTATGTAACATGTGAGCATTTTAGCTAGGTTTTTATTAAATAATTTATAAACATAATTGAAAAAAATAAAGGTGCGCAAACTGGTGAATGTCCTATCAGCAGCAACCGAAACTCCAACCTGGGTGGAGTGAATAAATTGGAAAAGGTGTGTAGGTGCGCTTGATATGTATAATAGAGATCATGTGAATCCAAACAAAACACTAAGTGGAAAATGTAATTAAAAAAAAACATTAAAAAATTAATACATAAAATTATACACAATAAAGGTGCACAGTGTGTGTAAGAATACACAAATACATTAATATAAATAAATAGATAATAATAATAATAAAGTCCCAAAACAGTCCACAAACAAGTGCAAATGTATCTTCTTGATGATAAGGTGCAAATAGGTGAAGGTGCAATATTGGTTCACAGACTTGTATCCCCCACAGCACCACGTGATAATGGACAAGGTGATGGTACCCTTACCAGCTATTAAATTAGCATACACTTTAAAGCCTGCAAGGACCAGTGTAGTGCAGCAAGAAATCTTCCCACGACCCGATCTTTCACCTCATGAAAAAGTGAGAATGAGACTCTTATCAGATGTAAAGATGTCACAGATCAGGTATGGGAAATTCTGCCAATAGCCACCAATATCTCTGATATCCAGGTTGTCTCTCTCTGAACGATCCCCTACTGCAGCTCTTTTTCAATAATGGTGAAGATTTCCTCTATAGGTCACTCCAGGTGTGTCTCCACAATAGTAGTCCCCATATGGAAAAGTAAGGCGCAAGCAATAGTGCATTATCTCAAGGGTGAGTTTATTCAAAAAGTAGAGCACTTACATGGAGAGATGAAATGATGGGTGAGTAAATGGTTACAGATGATCGCGGCCGCTCTGCAGTGCGGACCGCTAGAAGTGAAAGCGCAGCTTCTCTACCCGACGCGTTTCCCCTTAGAAGGCGTCCACTTTTGTTTGGATTCACATGATCTCTATTATACATATCAAGCACATTTATAAACATACCAGATGGATGGAAAATAGGATCACAATTTGTCTGGATTTTGCGGGCAGGATCAGATCGGATAGCGGCGGATGTCAGCCCTGACATCCGCCGCTCCATGCAAGGTCTGTCTGAACTGACAGGTGGACCTGATGGGACAGTCCGTGTGAAAGGGTCCTTATTGTTTTATTACATTTTTTTTTTGTGAGTATTTTACTTTTTTATACATCACAGCATTTATTACACAAAGGTAAGATTTCAACTTTTAGCAGTGGGCTGGATGAAGTAGAGACTGGTTTCATTAGTTTATTATAAACAACAAACATGTTGTACTGGTTTTGCACAGAGCCGACCGAACCTCCTCTTCTGGAGTCCCCCGCTGGCCTCCTCCTCTTCTCTGCGTGCCTCTCTGTCCTGTGAATGTAGGGAAAGAGAAGAGAGCGACAAGAGACGGGCACAACGCTGTATCTGGTTTGTTTTAAAGCTCTGTTACTGCTATTTAGGAACATGTAAATGGTTTAATATCCAAAGTCTGAGCTCAGGTGCCGTTTATAAATATATCTAATGGTTCCCATAGGCATATGTGACAGATTTTAGAAAAGGAGATGAGGATTACTGCTAATCTTTCATTTACCTTCTGTTCATCTAGATGCAGACATGCTTTCTGGCTTTTCCTTAGGTCACCTTCTAGTTTCTGCTCTTCCTTTTTGCTTCGTAATCTTGACCTAACATAAAAAAGTAATCTTTAATAAAGGAATCTGTTGTTACAGCATACATTTTCAAACAGCAAACTTGTAAGGAGGGAATACAATGTCCTAGTTGAGGTAGAAAGAGGATATGAAGGATAAAAACTTCAAAACGGAAGGTGGAGGAGCGCAAGGTCTCCAACATCCAACAGCTCCATGATGTTGTCATGGAGGAGAGGAAGAGGACTCCAGTGGCAACCTGTGAAGCTCTGGTGAACTCCATGCCCTTGAGGTTTAAGGCAATGCGGGAAAATAGAGGTGGCCACACAAAATATTGACACTTTGGGCCCAATTTGGACATTTTCACTTAGGGATTTACTCACTTTGTTGCCAGCGGTTTAGACATTAATGGCTGTGTGTTGAGTTATTTTGAGGGCACAGCAAATTTACACTGTTATACAAGCTATACACTCACTACTTTTACATTGTAGCAATGTGTCATTTCTTCAGCATGAAAAAGATATAATAAAATATTTACAAAAATTTGAGGGGTGTACTCACTTTTGTGAGCTACTGTGTATGTGTGTGTGTGTATATATATATATATATATATATATATATATATATATATATATATATATATATATATATATACACACACACACACACATACATACATACATCTCTACATCTCAGTAAAGTCTCTTAGTCCCCAACTTTTCGAGCTCGTTCTTGTGGTAAATTTTCACCAAATATAGGGTCAGCAAAAATATTCATCCACTGACTTTGGTGCTCACAAAGTGCACCCCCCTGTTTTTGTGCTCCGGCACTCACTAGAGGAATTTGACTCTGCTATATAGCATGAGTCAAATGCGCTTGTGTATATCTCGCCTCCAGGTTTTTCTAGACTCCAGCTCTCCTTGGTGCCTCCAAAGTGGACCACATACAGGCGGTCCCTGGGTTACAAACATCCGACTTACAAATGACTCCTACTAAGGGAGGGAGACAACAGGAAGGGAGAGCAAATCTACCCCTAGGAAGGGAAATTCAAAGGTTTTAATGGGAAAAAGGTGTCTCCACTGAAGCTTTATCAGCAATCTTTGTTTCCACAATAACCCAAAATTTTCAAAATCCAATTGTCATAAGGACAAAGTGAGGAAATCTTTTGAACACGGGCATAGATAGCAAAACAAATGGCACAGGGGTGCTAACCCTTCCCTATGCTATCCAAATAATTTAAAAATGATTTTTTTGGCTAGAGCTAAACTTAAAAAATTTACCTGTTCTGACTTACAAACAAATTCAACTTAATAACAAACCTATGCACCCTATCTTGTTTGTAACCAGGGGACCACCTGTACTCCAGTAATCTTATGGTATCCTGGCTCCTTCACCACCTCAAGGGTAAGGTATTTAGACCATCAGGCATGAATAGAAAAAACAAAAGAGGGAATAAAGCCATTTTTTAATAAACTCTATAACCAGTAATGCACTCACATAAGTGCAAATGAAAACCACATCTAGACCCAAGAGTGCATTATTGGTTTTAGAGTTTATTTAATAAAATAGACTACTAGAACCAAGGATATGTGCAAGGGTTGCTGTACTGTATATGTAGGAGCTGGAAGACCTGGAGCCAATTAAGAGTGAGTGGGTAAAGAGGAAATAAGGGTGCAAGCCTGTGTAACTCATCACAGCAAAGGTCTTCTACTCTGGGGTAGGACAACAGGTACCAGCCCCATCCTGGCTTTACCCTCCACTTTGAACAGGACTCCACCGCAGGCAGACCACAGAGCTGGACCTTTACAGCAGCCTGTAGCTAACTCAATATGATGTGTCAAGGTGAGCAGCCATGTATAATCCACTTCCTAATGCAACTTAACTGCATCTCCTACCATGCACAGTGCTCTAAGGCTCAGCCAAGGAGTCAACCGATTCGCAAAGCTGCTGAAGGAAAGATGCAGTGACTATGGTGCAGCTATTTACTGAGTATTATTATTCTTATACAGGATTTATATAGCGCCAACAGTTTACACAGTCAGAACAGTAAGGTTGTGGAATTTTCTTCCACAAGCAGTCGTATCAGCAGGGAGCATCGATAGTTTCAAAAAACTATAAGATGGGCACCTTAAAGACCACAACATACAGGGGTATACAATGTTCGGTTAAAAGCAAACACAAGCACATCATAGGTTGAACTGGATGAACTGATGTTTTTTTTCAACCTCACAAACTATGTAACTATGTAACACAGTGCTTTACAACTTAGAAGAATCTTGTGAAAAAAAACTCAGTATGAAAGTATAACATTTTCCTATTACTACACACATAGGCTTCTGAGTAGTTTTGCAAAGTGAGGGCTATCTCAAACTGCAGGCTTATTTGGGGGGGAGACAAATGCCTGCGTGCATTCATCCATCCATGCATCGTTCCCCCAGGTTCTCTGGATTGATTAGTGAAAGTTTGAAATTTGTCAATGTGCTAGAAGGCAGTTTGTCTGCTTGAGCTCTGGAGAACAGCCTGTAAGCAAGAGCAGATCAAGCTAGAGTTTCTGTTAGGGATGCACCGAAATGAAAATTTTGGGCCGAAACCGAAAATGCAGGATGCCATTGGCAGAAAACCAAAACCGAAATGACTTTTTCCCCCAAATAATTTAAGAATAGATAGAACAGGGGCATACGCCAAAAAACAGGCAGCGACGTACACCTGTCGCTGCCACCCTGTCACAGTATATGCACTGTGACGGGTTGGCAATAGGTTAATTTAATTACCAATGGTATTTGTATTATGCAGCACGAGTGGGTTAATGTATTGTCACTGCTGCATTAGTGACCAACCAGTGGCAGTTAATTAACCCCTTTGTGCTGCATTAGTGCAACCAGTATCAGTGTTAATTAACACTGGTTGCACTGATACTGGTTGCACTAATGCAGCACAAAGGGGTTAATTAACTGCCACTGGTCGGTCACTAATGCAGCAGTGACAATACATTAACCCCCTCATGCTGCATAATTAATACAAATACCAATGGTAAGCTGCCTCAGCTATCACCCCTCCTCCCCCCTCCCCCCCGCATCAGCCTCAGCGTCCCTCTCCTACTCACTCAGCTCCTCCAGTCACGGTGTCCATTATTCAAAAGTCCCGCCTCTGACCGGCCGCCCGCCTCCCAGTGATGTCACTACTACTACGATCTGTCCATGAATGAAGTGACACAGCGGGCGGGCGAGCGGCCGCTAATATCTGTCACTATGTGAGCTTTCACTTCTCTTCAATTCCCTGACAGTCCGGGCGGGAGGGCGGGGCGAGCGGCCGCTAATAGATAGAACTATGTGATCCTTCCCGTCAGCTCAGCGGAACTGTGACTGTGTGTGAATGAGATCTGATCTGACCTGACACCGGGCGGGGGGGGGCGGGGGGGAGCGGCTGCTAATAACTATGTGAGAGCTTCTGAAGTGGAAATATAGCTTAAAAAAATGTGAATATGTAAAATACAGTAATAAAAGCGTGTTCTTGTGGTGAAAATGTGTTGTCACTGAATTATAACGTGGGGATCAAATTAATTACATCATATAAATAAATTAAAATATAAATAAAACATTTCAATATATCTTCTATACGACAAAAGTGCTGAGTACTTAGATTTCTTAAAGATGTCAATAAATAAATATGCCGTTGACAAAATATAAATATATAAATAGAACTTCAAAAAAGACTAAAGGTGCTATGTGCTTTTTCTCTTCAATCTAAAATAAATAAAGTGCAGTGTTCATAGTGTCCATATATAAAAATCCAGAATCAGGTGCAATTCCCTTCAATATCTTCAAAGGAAAATAAACGTGCTCTCATGCAAAATAAGGGTGTTGTGACTTGCTGCCTCCACCAGGTGTCATCATTAATTTGATCACCACGTTATAATTCAGTGACAACACATTTTCACCACAAGAACACGCTTTTATTACTGTATTTTACATATTCACATTTTTTTAAGCTATATTTCCACTTCTGAAGCGCACTACCCACCCAAATTGTACACTTTGTATTGACTGGTTCCTGGTGCCAGTACTGTGGTGCAGCAGCAGGAAGGGAAACACATACTACCTCGGATAGCGCAGGAACCACCCATACATATAAAATATGTGAGAGCTTCACTTCCTTGTCAGCGGAGATACGTGCCTGACAAGGAAGTGAAGCTCTCACATAGTTATAGTTATTAGCGGCCGCTCCCCCCGCCCGGTGTCAGGTCAGATCAGATCTCATTCACACACAGTCACAGTCCCGCTGAGCTGACAGGAAGGATCATATAGTTCTATCTATTAGCGGCCGCTCGTCCCGCCCTCCCGCCTGGTATGTCCCTTCATTAATGCAGAGATCATAGTAGTAGGGACGTCATTGAGAGGCGGGCGGCCGGCCAGAGGCGGGACTTTTAAAACCTGCCCTGCGGCCACCGAAATTATCGGCCACCGAAATTATCGGCCGATAATTTCGGTGGCCGAAATTTCGGTGTATCCCTAGTTTCTGTGTAGGTTTGGGGCTGAATTTCTGCGAACAGAGTTTGCGATGTGATTAAACTTGATGGTCTCACTGCTGAGGCAGACAGATTTGTATCCATTTTGCGATACCATCAGGTAGCTAACTGATCAGTCCAAACTTCTTTCTGCAACATAATGACTCCAAACACAAGGCCAAAATCATAAAACATCTACAGCAAAAAGAGCAATAGGGAAAACTGTAACATATGGTATGGCCTCTCCAGAGACCTGACCTGTAACTGCAACATGTTTTCCATGAAGCTTGGAACAACTTACCATGAAAGAACTTTCATCAACTGGTTGGTATTTTAGTATTTTTTACATTTATATTTCTTTTTACACTTTTTTTTTAGTTTTATTTAATTGTGGAATTGCTACTGTTCAAAAGGCAAAGGGTGGTGACAGCGCAGATTTTTTTTTAAGTCCACTAAACTTTCTAGAATGCATTATTTGTTAGACTTTTGTTAAGTATTGTAAAAAACACACATACACAATTTATGTTTTACAAACAGACATGACAAATGATTCCCACAGCACTATGGGTTTGCTAAACAGATAGCATGGCAAAAGCAGCCTGTTGTAACGTTTGATATATTTGATAGAGTCCTCAGTTAGTATTGGAATTTGCCTTAAGGTGGGATTATGAATGACTGAATCTTAGCCCAGCCACCGACGAAACTACTGTACAAGCAAAAGCCCTAGAACAGTACTTTTGCTGGCTACAAATATGATTTTCAAAAAAAAGCAGAACTAAACCCTCTCTATCACAGCCAAGGAAGTTGCCATTTTATCCTCTATTTGATCTGCAGTTGCCATGGTGCTGCACATGTGATCAGCTATGACAACAACCATTTGATGGTTTGACAGTTTTGGGAGCTGACATAAGCACACTAGTAACTGTAACCATTATCATTTAGGGCATGCATTGAATGTACTGGTTTTGAGAAACGGTTAAATTGGTGGGTTTCACTTGGTTTGAAATAAAAATTTTAAAAAATGTGTACAAAACACTAAACATTCACTTTAACCAAGCAGAACCGAGTTTGTATGTTTTCTGTGTACAATAAACTGTACTGATATCCTTACTGAACACTTCAAGAAAATAAGCTCATCTTCTAAAAAGCACTTCCTCCCCATAATATTCTAAGTAATATATTGTCTTCTTATCCTCTAGATATGCCTTTGCAGACACATTTTATTAGACAGATGAGGGATAGACTTTTATGAGCTGTGGTAACTTAATCCCTCACACACACAGATAAGCCTTAACAAAATGGCTCTGCTGTTGATTTTCTTCGGTGGCGGTTGAAAAGCCACAGCACTGCAGTAAAACACCAGAGAGTTATTTTGTTATTACTTCAGCATTTTCTACAATTGTTTTGTGCAACAGTTCTGACTGTTCTCTTTGGTGTCAGGCAGAGAATGACTGATACCAGAAAGAACTCTCAAAAGACTGCCACCATGGGAGATACAAAGTTCTGATGAATTGAGATTGGGGGAGGGGGTTCAGCAGCCTGAAAAACATAGGGCCTATAGTGACTAAACTTTAATTTAAAAAAAGCATGTGGTTTTTGTATATACAGCATTTATTATGTTACAGACTAAAACACAAACCCCCCCCCCTTTTTTTTTTTTTAAACACTTCAATACAGGGCACTTTCACCCCCTTCCTGCCCAGGCCAATTTTCAGCTTTTAGCACTGTTGCAATTTGAATGACAATTGCGAAGTCATGCAACACTGTACCTAAACAAAATTTGTGTAATTTTTTTCCCTACAAATAGAGCTCTCTTTTGGTGGTATTTGATCACCACAAAGTGTTTTCTTTTTTGCTAAACAAATAAAAAAAGACCGAAAAGTTTGAAGAAAAAAAAAAAAAAAAAGTTTGGTTTAGGTTATAAAATTTTGTAAATAATTTTTTTCCTGCATTTATGAGGCCGCACTGACAGGCACTGATGGGGTGGCACTGATGATGAGGCACTAATATGCAGCACTGATGGGCAGCACTGCTATGCAGCACTGATACGTGGCACTGATAGGTAGCACTGATATGCAGCACTGGTGGGCACTGATAGGCATAGGTGGGTGGCACTGATAGATGACAATGATGGGCACTGGTGGGCAGCACTGATAGATAGTAGTGATGGGCAGCACTGATGAGGAGGGCACTGGCAGGCTCCCTGATGGCATGGGTGGGCATGCCTGGTGGCCAAGGGTGAGCATGCCTGGTGGGCAATCCCTGGTGGCTCTAGTGGCATTCCCCGAGGGTCAATGCTCTGATAACCAGCACAGACCCTTCCCCCGCCAGGAGAGGTGCCGATGTCAGGCGCGAGCTGAGGAAAGCCGATCAACAGCACTTCCTATTTACTATGTGTGACCAGCTGTGATTGGTAAATCATAGGCTACATCATAGGCTCTTTTTATCGGGATCAGAGATGCGGTGTGTCCTATCCTGCTGGATGTCAAATGACACCAGGTCAGGATAGAGCAACCACTTTGCCGCTGTCATTTTGCTATATGACGGGCAGCAAGTGGTTAAGCATATTCTGCCTTTGACCTCAGCCAGGACATCCTTGTATGTTAGGATGACCAGATGTCCCCAGACTGAGGACACTATCCCCGGACCAAGTCTGCCCCCGGTTTTGTCCCCAGATTGAAGGTGTTTGCCCTGTGGGCTGGGGCGGCCGGGTCCAACCCCAGGCTGCGGTCATTGCTTTTCTCCCCTTGTGGCGCACAGTGATTGCATACACACAGCTGTGCTGGCCGCTCTGCTGAATGGAAGGAAGTAGCAGGGAGGGGGCGGGGCCCAGACTGACACTCAGGGAGGAGCTTCAGGAGCCACACCATGACTGACTATTAGAAAGAGGGACAGATATATATGGGATCAAGGTGTGTCTCAGTCCCAAATAGTATGAACAACAACAGAAACAATGGCCCACTGGTCTTTTAGAGAGACACAACCCAAAAAATTAAAAATACATGCATTATATGAAATCACATACATTTAAAATCTAATCATGATCAAGTGATTATCAAGTATTTCCATCAGTAGAAAAATACATAAATAGGATACATGTCATAGAAACATAGAATGTGTCGGCAGATAAGAACCATTTGGCCCATCTAGTCTGCCCAATATATCTGAATCCTATGAATAGTCCCTGGCCCTATCTTATATGAAGGATAGCCTTATGCCTATCCCATGCATGCTTAAACTCCTTCACTGTATTTGCAGCTACCACTTCTGCAGGAAGGTTATTCCATGCATCCACTACTCTCTCAGTAAAGTAATACTTCCTCATATTACTTTTAAACCTTTGCCCCTCTAATTTAAAACTGTGTCCTCTTGTGGTAGTTTTTCTTCTTTTAAATATGCTCTCCTCCTTTACCGAGTTGATTCCCTTTATGTATTTAAAAGTTTCTATCATATCCCCTCTGTCTCTTCTTTCTTCCAAGCTATACATGTTAAGGTCCTTTAACCTTTCGTGGTAAGTTTTTTCCTGCAATCCATGTACTAGTTTAGTAGCTCTTCTCTGGACTCTCTCTAGAGTATCTATATCCTTCTGGAGATATGGCTTCCAGTACTGCGCACAATACTCCAAGTGAAGTCTCACCAGTGTTCTGTACAGCGGCATAAGCACTTCTCTCTTTCTACTGCTTATACCTCTCCCTATACATCCAAGCATTCTGCTGGCATTTCGTGCTGCTCCATTACATTGTCTTCCCACCTTTAAGTCTTCTGAAATAATTACTCCTAAATCCCTTTCCTCAGATACTGAGGTCAGGACTGTGTCAAATATTCTATATTCTGCCCTTGGGTTTTTACGCCCCAGGTGCATTATCTTGCACTTATCCACATTAAATTTCAGTTGCCAGAGTTCTGACCATTCTTCTAGTTTTCCTAAATCCTTTTCCATTTGGAGTTTCCCTCCAGGAACATCAACCCTGTTACATATCTTTGTGTCATCAGCAAAAAGACAAACCTTACCATTGAGGCCTTTTGCAATATCACTTATGAAGATATTAAACAAAATTGGTCCCAGTACAGATCCCTGAGGTACCCCACTGGTAACATGACCTTGTTCTGAATGTTCTCCATTGACTACAACCCTCTGTTGTCTGTCACTCAGCCACTGCCTAATCCACTCAACAATATGGGAGTCATGCTCAATGACTGCAGTTTATTGATAAGTCTTCTATGTGGGACAGTGTCAAAAGCCTTACTAAAATCTAGATATGCAATGTCTACTGCACCTCCACCGTCTATTATTTTAGTCACCCAGTCAAAAAAATCTATAAGATTTGTTTGACATGATCTCCCTGAAGTAAACCCATGTTGTTTTTCATCTTGCAATCCATGGAATTTAAGATGTTCCACAATCCTATCCTTTAATAGGGTTTCCATTAATTTGCCTACTATTGATGTCAGACTCACTGGTCTATAGTTGCTCGATTCCTCCCTACTACCTTTCTTGTGAATGGGCACGACATTTGCCAATTTCCAATCTTCCGGGACGACTCCTGTTACTAATGATTGGTTAAATAAATCTGTTAATGGTTTTGTCAGCTCACCACTAAGCTCTTTTAATAATTTTGGGTGTATCTCATCAGGACCCTGTGACTTATTGGTCTTCACTTTAGACAGCAATCTTAGAACGTCTTCCTCTGTAAAGACACATGCATCAAACGATTCATTAGTCATCCTTTCAAGTGGAGGTCCTCCTTTTTCTTCTGTAAAAACTGAACAGAAGTATTCATTAAGGCAGTCGGCTAGCCCTTTATTCTCTTCTACATACCTTCCGTCCTTTGTTTTTAATTTAGTTATTCCTTGTTTTAATTTCCTTTTTTCATTTATATATCTGAAGAATGTCTTATCCCCCTTTTTCATAGACTGAGCTAGTTTTTCTTCTGCCTGCACTTTAGAAGTTCTTATAACTTGCTTGGCCTCTTTCTGCCTAATCTTGTAGATTTCCTTATGTTCATTGCTCTGGGTTTTTTTATAATTACAAAATGCTAGCTTTTTATTTTTAATGATTTGGGCCACTTCTGCTGAGTACCACAGTGGTCTCTTCCTTTTTTTGCTTGTACTGACAAGTCTAATGCAATTTTCTGTTGCCTTCAATAATGCACCTTTTAAGTAGTCCCATTTCTCCTGGACTCCATGTAATCCGTTCCAGTCTTATAAGGACTCATTTATGACTAATTTCATTTTTGAAAAGTCTGTTTTTCTAAAATCTAAAACTTTTGTTTTTGTGTGGTGTGACTCTTTCACAGTTCTTATATTAAACCACACTGACTGGTGATCACTAGATCCCAAGGTTTCGCCTACAATGACATCATATACCGAATCCCCATTTGTGAATACCAAATCCAAAATGGCCTCCCTCCGGGTTGGCTCCTCAACCACTTGTTGCAGAGACAACCCCAGTAGGGAATTTAGAATATCTGTACTCCTGGTAGAACTTGCTATTTTGGTTTTCCAGTTTATATCTGGAAGATTGAAATCTCCCATAATGATAACTTCTCCTTTCATTGTCATTTTAGCTATTTCTTCAACTAGTAGATCATCTAGTTCTTTAACTTGACCAGGTGGTCTATATATCACACCTACATGAGTTACTGCATGATTAGCAAACTGCAACGTAACCCAAACTGACTCTATGTTGGCCTCACCAACTTGTATTAGGTTAGATTTAATGCTATCTTTCACATACAGGGCCACTCCTCCTTTCTTGCCTTCTCTGTCTCTTCTGTATAAAGAGTACCCTGGTATGGTTATGTCCCAGTCATTTCTTTCATTAAACCATGTCTCCGTAACAGCCACTATACAGTATGTATTACAGTATTATGTATTATGTATTTTTCTACTGATGGATTTACTTGGTATTCACTTATGATTTGATTTTAAATGTATGTGATTTCATATAATAAATTTATGTATTTTTAAATGTGTGGGTTGTGTCTATCTAAAAGTCCCATGGGCCATTATTTTTGTTGTTTTTCAGAACGAATACACGTGACCAGCGGAGAGCCAGAACCACATTGTTGAGGTACAAAGAGAGCCCCAGGGGATCCCGAGAGAGAGAGAGAGAGAGAGAGAGAGAAAGAGATAGATCTACTATACACAGAGAGAGGGACATACAGTATATAGAGAAAGCAAGATACAGTATGTAGAGAAAGAGAAATACAGTATATAAAGGGGAAATATAGTATATAGAGGGAGATACAGTATATAGAGCGGTAGATACATTATACAGAGGGAGATACTGTATATAGAAAAGAAAATACAGTACATAAAGAGAAATACAGTATATATACAAAGCAGGAAATACAGTATAGAGAGTGGGGAATACAGTATACAGAAAAAGATACAGTATAGAGAGGGAGATATTGTATATATAGGAAAATACAGTATATAGAGAAAGAGACAGTATATTGAGGGGAATACAGTATATAGAGAGGGAGATACTGGAAAATAGAGGAAAATACAGTATATAGCGGGATACAGTATATATAGAGGGAATACAGAGAGAGGGAAAAACCGTATATAAAGAAAGATACAGTATATAGAGAGGGAAATACAGTATAGAGAGAGGGAGATATAGTATATAGAGAGAGGGAAATACAGTATAGAGAGAGGGAGATATAGTATATAGAGAGAGGGAGATACTGTATATAGGGATATGCATTGAAAAGTTTTTTCTCTATCTTATCTTCTTAACATTTGGTAGTCATATCCCAAAAAATTCTAAGAAGTATAATTTTTTTTTTTTATCTCATGGGTAAAATGTGAGAAATAACGTATATATCATACAATCATTCCATAAACACATACCACATACACTGCATATATCATTTAAGGGAAATATGCTTATAGAATAATTTACCATTTGCCAAGAAAAAAATATATATATCCCCGAGTTTCATTTTAAAAATCTGGTCACCCATTTGTATGTATTACTAAACCCATGGATATTTTATAATATTTTAGAAAGCGGGTGTATTGCTAGACCACTTTTCAAATTTGCCAGGATAACGAACTGGCTTTCAAATTTCACAAAGAAGTCTGCTCTGTTCAGAAAGAACTGTATAGAAATTCAATGAAACAGATAGTCAAACAAAATAACTACTGATAGCCTGTTTCTTTAGAAACACAGAATAATTTTTATATGGAAGGCCTTCAATAAATAATTATACAATAATGAGTGTTTGTGTGCGCATGTGTGTGTGTTAGTGAGAGAGACTGGAAAGAGATATAGTCTATCTAGGAACAGGCTAAAACTGGGAGCTGACCCAACGGACCAGTAAACAGTCAGCAGGCTAAAGATATGTGTTACGGTATTGAGTTCTAATAACCCCTGCAAGAGTGATTTTTTTCTACGGAAAAAAAAATTAAGTGGGCAAGGAGCCCTGAATTGCACTCTTATGTACAGACTAGTTCCTCACAAATGGTTTACTTAATACTGACCCCTACAACTGGTGAAGGAATGCAAATAGAAAAAAAAAAGTGGATCTTAATCAGTTTTAAATCTAAATTAGGCTACAATTATGCTAAAAGTGGTATTGCAAGACACAGTACTGAGTGTGGCAGCACCAGTCAGCCTGCGGGGTTCAAGGGACATTGCACCATTTGTGGGGTCTGTAAACCTGTGGTGTGTGGTTGGTGGAGAAACTCTGAAAGGCTTCTTTCACACGGTCCGCCTCCGCAGGCGGATCCGTGTTGCTCAGCGGGGATCGATCCGCGATCCCCGCTGAGCCGGGCGGATGACAGCTCCGTCTCCGCTTGCAGAGTGGAGAGGGAGGTGTCTCAGCACCCGCTGCCCTCTATGGGGGATCGGAGGAGAGCGGAGCGCCTGTCCGCTCTCATCAGATCCGCTCCGCTCCGATTACTGAACGGATGGAAAAATAGGGTTTCCATCCGTCCAGATTTCAGCACAGGATCGGATGCGGATGGCAGCGGGTGTCAGCGGAGGTGACCTCCGCTGACACCCGCTGCCCCATAGAGCTGCATGGAGGATCCGATCAGATCCGCCTAAAAAACTGACAGGCGGATCTGATCGGACCGCCCGTGTGAAAGAGCCCTAAGCACCGTGATCTGGTTGACAGCAGACTGCATTTTCCGAAAGTGTGAATTCTTTGTGCAAAACCCTTTAAAGTGACTGTATGCTGTTTTTGTGAGTAGTGGAAATTGCTGACTGCAGTATAGAGAACACAAAAAAAGTTACTACAAGGTAATGCCCTTCAGCAGAACTTCATTTAGCAGCAACAAGCTAAAGCCAAGCACCCAGAAGCCAACATGTTGCTGGCTGCGCACCTGACCAGTTTACAGGAGTCCATTGAGGCTCAGGTTGCAGTTCTGGCCTAGGCAGCAGAGAGGAACTTTACATAGTTACATAGTTAGTGAGGCTGAAAAAAGACACAAGTCCATCCAGTTCAACCTATGATGTGTGTGTGTGTTTGTTTTTAACCGTACATTGTATACCCCTGTATGTTGTGGTCTTTAAGGTGTCCATCCAATAGTTTTTTGAAACTATCAATGCTCCCTGCTGATACGACTGCTTGTGGAAGAGAATTCCACATCCTTACCGCTCTTACAGTGAAGAACCCCTTACGCACTTTAAGGTTAAACCGCCTTTCCTCTAGTTTTAGTGAGTGGCCACGTGTCTTATTGTATCTCCTTTCTCTGAATAGTTTGTTCCTTATGCTAGGGTCGCCAGTACAGTATTTGTACATTGATATCATATCCCCCCTCAATCTTCTCTTCTCCAGAGAGAATAGGTTCAGTGCTTGCAGTCTTTCCTCATAGCTGATGTCCTCCATTCCCCTAATTATTTTTGTTGCCCTTCTCTGGACTTTCTCCAGTTTCAGCACATCCTTCCTGAGGACCGGTGCCCAGAACCGGACAGCATACTCCAGATGTGGCCGGAACAGAGTCTTGTAGAGTGGAAGAATAATCTCTTTATTTCTGGAGTGAATCCCCTTTTTTATACAACCCAGTATTCTGTTGGCTTTGCTTGCGGCGGCTTGGCGGAACTGAGATCTAGTTTAGCAGCTTGTGGCCTGAGGTCTGGAGGTCTCTGTTACACCAACATAGCCTTGGGCAACAAGAATAGGCAAGCCATTACTTGTAGAACCATAAAACACTGGGCCACTAAGTTCTATCTTACCTCTTTCAAATGAGCAGCTTGAACATAAGACTTGTCCCTCTCCTTCCATGGAAATCCCAGAAAGTCTACTTGGACCTAGTCACAAAGCATAACAAGGACCATGAGAAACTAAAGAAGAAATCTTCAAATGCCTGGGGTGAGGACTTAGATGCACATTTAACACCTACTCAGTTGGACCACTTGGGCAGGAGAGCCACCTACTTCCCAGATACAAAAATGCATGTGTCTTTTAAAGAAGTGGCTGGAAATAGGAAATCTCACCTTTGCCCAAATTGTGGAGTGGGTCACAATGGAATATTTTTTTTGGGCTCTGCCATCAACCATTAGGGTGTGGTTCAGCCAGGTGAACTGAAAGTTGGCAGACCAATTGGTGGCTATAGTAGAGCAGTATTTTGTCTTCGAGGACCTGTGTTAGCTCAGCACCAGTGCAAAGGAAGCTACCGCCTATTCCAGTAAGCAACAAAGTATTTTCCGGGGACAAGGAGTATCCTAAAATAGGTGAAAGGAGATGTCCCTGAAAACCACTGAGTAGTCTCAGTATGTACATATGCCTAGCCCAGGCAGTCACTGCTGGCACCAGGCCCAATAATGTACTAGCAATGTGATAAGAGGTAAATAGGATTTACTTATAAACAACATAAACTGGGTACTGCTTTCACTTCAAAGAACTGCCTAAAAGACCTTAAGCACAAAGCTGGTACTAGATGAAGCTGTGAGGCTGCTCTGAGAGAACTTAGAGAACAGAAGACCAATCACAGGTGTGTAATCAAAATGTGAACAGATGACTTGGTAGCCACCTTGTAAATCTGAGCCTTGACAGGAAAGCGTGGAAACTGATCATGGACAGTAAAAGGTTGGATGATGGTTTGCTTGAACCAAGTAGAGAAAGTGGAACAAGAAGCCAGGGCACCCCAACAGGGTCCATCTGGGATTACAAAAATTACTCTTCTTAAAATATGAAGTACCTGATAGCGTATGAAGTACCTGATAGCGAGACACAGAGTCCAAACCACACAGACAATGAAAAGAAATTTCCTTTTGGTGAACTGGACAAAGAGATGGAAGAACAACGTCCTGGTTGAGGTTAAATGCAGAAACTATCTAAGGCATGAAAAAGGTCATGGGCTTCAACACCACATTGTCTCCATGTAAACCAGAAAGATTTTCTTACAGAATAAAGCCACATGTTCAGACACTTGCCTTGCAGTGGTGATGGCTACAAGGAACACCACATTTTGGGTCAGTGTAAAGGAAGAAATGGCACTAATGGGTTCAACCGATGGTTTCTAAAATGAAGAGAGAACTTTGATTTGCATTCCAATGAGTCACAGGGGGAGCTACATGGGAGACTCCCTTTTCAGGTCTTCAACAATGAGTGAGAGAATTGAACAGAAAGGACATATACCTGGCCTTTGACATTGCTAACAGCAGAAAACTGGTCCAGGCCCAGCCACAGAAAAGAGGATTCATCCCAAAGAGAAAACTCCTAGGGTGTAAGCCCACAGGTGCACACTAAGTATGCCTTCCCCATCCAATACTAGAGCTTGTGGGAAGTAACCTTTCTAGCATTTAGCGTCATGGGAATCACAGATTCAAAAATGCCCTTGTCTCTCAAAACCCGGGCTTTACCAGTCAAAGCCTATGACCGTGATGCAGGATAGTAAATTGGTCCTTAAAACAAAATATCCTGACGATTTGAAACAGCCCACAAAGCATCCACCAGAACTATTACCAGGTCAGCATACCACATCTTGACTGGGCCATTTCAGACCCACGATGATTACTGGAATGCCCTTCATCTTGATCTTGAGAA
The DNA here is from genome assembly GCF_965119305.1 of Pelophylax lessonae. NCBI lineage: Eukaryota > Metazoa > Chordata > Amphibia > Anura > Ranidae > Pelophylax > Pelophylax lessonae. Next base: position 496,694,836 of record NC_138770.1, on the reverse strand, counting down.
GTATATGAGGAGGAAGTTTTAGGAGAGGAAAGGCATAGATTAAAATGCACTGATCCAATGAAGCCACCAGAGCATCAACTACCTCTGCTAGCAAATCCTTGGAGGCAAATCTGTGAGGTTTGTTGTTAAACGTGGGGGCTAGGAGGTCCACATCCATAGTTCCTCACCTACATCACAGGTCCTGGAACTCTGCTAGGTATGGGAGACCACTTCCCTGGGTCCAGGCACTACCAACTGAGGAAGTCAGTCTGCCAATTGTTTATGCCTGGAATGTTCACAGCAGACAAAGTGGAATGTGAAGTTTTGCCCAGGACAGGATCCGATCTACCTCTCTTGCAATGGTGAGACTTCTGGCTCCTGATGGTTGATGTACAGTATGCCACTACTGAATTTGGACTGGATGAAAGCCAAATTGCCCTAAGATCTAAAATGTTAATCGAGAGACACGACTCCTATGAAGTCCCATGCACCGACAGAGTATGCAGGGCTCCTTCCCAGCCCGACAGATTAGCACCCATCATGAGGATCTTCAAAAAAGAGGCAGGAAGAATTTCCTTGACCCCAGAACCCGATTTCTGAGCCATCAAGCCAAGGACAACCTGGTCCTTGGTGACAAATGAATAGGTCTGTCCATGAAGTTGTCTGCCTTGCCTCAAAAGTGACAGAATGTCGGGTTGTGGAGGACTGGAGTGAAAGTGGGCAAAGAAGGCTACAATCAGGAGGAAGACTCTCACGCAAAAGCAGAAAGTTGAAGGACTCCTGGACTGAAAAGCTTGATTTGGAGATTGCAAAGTCTGATGTTTTACCTAAGGAAGAAACACTTAAGCCTGAGCTGTGCCCAAGACAAGATCACACATTCCAAATGAGAAGTGGATTCCAGGACAGATTTCTGAAGGTTTAGGATCCCAAAATTTGTAATATCTGGACAGTCAAGGCTATGCTGTCTCACAAAGCATGCGCCGACTCTGTTCCCTCAACAGAAAGTTGTCAAATTATCCCACAAAAGGGGATGCCATGAAAGCTCAGCATAGGTATCATTGGGTTAAGCACTTTGGTGAACACCTGAGGATGAAAGACCAAAAGGCAAGTCCACAAACTGGTAGAGCGGGAGCACCACTGCCAAATGGAGGAGACTTTGATGTGCTGGGAAGAGGGGGACAGCCAGATAGGTGTCCTTGATGTCCACAGAAGAAAGTCTCCCTAATGAAGGAAAGCAACGACCTGGCAAATTCCAAGCAGAATTTCGGGGTTAGAATTTCAGGCTTTGGGAAGAGAGTGCATATGCCCCTTTGGGTTTTGGAATAGTGAAAATGTTAAGCTAAAAACCCTGAAACTGTTATGCCGCAGGAACTGGGGCAATGACATCTCGGTCCAGAGGGCCACAATGGAGATCTGGTAATCTGTGCAGCGACATATGAAGGTTGGAGATGAGAAACCAATCAAGGGGCACGGAGTGAAACTCTAGTCAGTTTCCCTGGGTTACTTTAGGAGTTGTGTGTGTGTGTGTGTGTGTGTATGTATATGATGACTGTATGAAGTACTGCACTGCCATGGTGATCTTTGAAACCAGTCAGGGGAATGGTCTGCCATAAGATAGTAATATTCCCTTTATTGTTGCATTGTGTGATCCTGAGAAGAGAATTTACACTCGTCTAGGAATTGTGCAGTGAGAGGAAAAAGGCACTGAAACCTAAAAATAGCATAGTCTTCACTGAGTGGACATCGGGCTCCTTTAAACATAATACTAATGCGCTAGGGCACTAGCACTAAAATAATGCTATGACCTAGGGAAGACCACAAATGATAGTATATTTTCCCTATAGGTTGTTAGCTAGTGATTGGGAAAGTAAACCTAAAAAGATTTGCCATTGGGTTAGAAGAGGCCTGGTATCTTGGAAACACCAAAAGGTTGAGGGAATCAACTTGTCACCTGTCACCAAGAAACAAGTCAGGATCTTTCTGGATATGTTTGAGTACAGTCGTAGACTCATTCCAAATGTTGTCACTGTTGCAGGACTCTTAAGTGATCTGACCAAAGGAAAGAACTACGGTGTAGTGCTGTCACAAGTGGCAGATGGAGAGAAGCACTAGGTCTCCGAGTTGGAAGTGGACACAGGCATAGAAAAATTAGGGTACTGTGGAATGAGAGTGCCTGCCCATCAAATGGTCCCTGGAGACATTATGCTTTTTACTGGGGTGCCACTTTCGACTAATAACAGACTGGTGGGCTCCCTGCAATCTGGCTGTTTAGCAGTAGACAGTGATTATTCGCTAAATATAGAAATGAGAGGCAAGTGAGAGAGAAATTAAGTCTTTACTAGGAACAGGCTAAGCATGGGAGCTGATAGAAAAATTAAATGGCACCTCCTATGAAGCTTTCTAATAACTCAGCAAGCAGCTGACATCAATTTTTGGTGTGTGTCAAAACATTTTCATATAAAATGTTGTGTTGAGGTACAAGCTCATTAAACAATATGTGTCCACATAAAAACATACATAAAATAAAATGAAAAAACAATACAGTGCTACTACTTTAATAAGTAAATATCCTGTGATTAATTTCAAACGTGACTGTCCTTTGTGCAATTTAAAAAAAAAACCCTCAAGTGTTGATTGGTGCTTCATGCTCTTCTTAAAAAGTGCTCCTTTTTTGTGCCCCCCCCCACCTTTAGTAAGGGGGGGGGGGGCACTCACCAGAAGACTTTGGGCCATAAGGACCCTCACTGCTTATACTGAACTCCTTATTACCAGAAAAGGCTCAGCATACATCCAAGTGTCACCAGAATGGATATCCCAGAATAAAAAAACAATACCGAATATTCGTGCAATACGTTTATTTAACCACTTCCTTACCACTGGACGTCATATGACATCCAAGTGGGGGATATCTGAACAATGCCTGCAGTTGCAGACATCAGATATTTTGTTCCGCTGGTGATTCCCTGCACCATAGGAACAATCATAGCGGCTGTTAAGCCGCTTGATCATTCTTACAGGCGGCGGGAGGGGACACACCCCCCTCCTGCCGCTCTCCGGTGCTTCTGCTGGCTCGCCTGTGCTATCGGTAACCCGGAGAAGGAATCTGCCGGCGGTAGAAGTACACCATAGAGTCTGCGGAGGACCAGATGGTCCCCAGCAGTCTCTATGACTCTCGGAGGCCTGGCAGATGTCAATACTGCCTAGATTTCGGCTCTATAGCCGAGATCTTTTTTTTTTTTTTTTTTATTTCAGGCTCTCTAGCCTGTAGGAGAGATCTGAGGTCTTATTGACCCCCCAGATCACCCCATAAGGGAAGACCTCTCATGCCATATTCCTATTACAAGGGATGTTTAAATTAATTGTTATAGGAATAAAAGTGATCAAAAAAAAAAAAATTAAAAAAGGGAAAGTGTAAAAAAAAAAAAAAAAATCAATAAAAAAAAAAAAAAAACATTTAAAGTGCCCCTGTCTCCGGGTGCTCGCACGCAGAAGCGAACGCATTTGTGTACGTCGTGGCCACATATGTAAACGGCGTTCAATCTATACATGCGAGGTATCACCGCGAACATTAGAGCGAGAGCAACAATTCTATTCCAAGACCGCCTATGTAACTCTAAAATGGTGACCTATAAAACTTTTTAAAGCGTTGCCTATGGAGATTTGTAAGTATCGAAGTTTGGCGTCATTCCACGAGTGTGCACAATTTTAAAGCATGACATGTTAGGTATCTATTTACTCTGCGTAACATCATCTTTCACATTACACAAAAAAAATGGGCTAACTTTAGTGTTTTTTTTTTTTTATTCAAAAAAAAAATTGCATTTGAAAAATTTTTGCGCAAATACCGTGTGACATAAAAAGTTGCAATGACCTCCATTTTATTTCCTAGGGTCTCTGCTAAAAAAAAATATATATGTTTGGTGGTTCCGAGTAATTTTCTAGCAAAAAAAAATTGGATTTTTGACTTACCGTAAAATCCTTTTCTCTTAAGCTCATTGACAGACGCAGACTTCTTGATTAATATCAGTAGGGATATACTGCCCCCTACAGGAGTAGGACACTAGGCAGGAAAAAAGTTCTGGCCACACCTTATGGGCAGTCCCAGGGGGTATATCCTCCCTCTCCCTGCTACAGGATGTCAGTTATGTAACAAAGCAGTGTCAGAGAATTCAACCCAAACCAACTCAAAAATAGAGGGGCGGTTCCTGCGTCTGTCAATGAGCTTAAGAGAAAAGGATTTTACGGTAAGTCAAAAATCCAATTTTCTCTGTCGCTCATTGACAGACGCAGACTTCTTGATTAATATCAGTAGGGACGTCCCAAAGCAGTGCCACAAATGAGGGGTGGGATAACAGAAATAAAATCCAATCCAGAAGGCCCAACCGGAGCCAACAAGAAGCATCAAGGACTCATCGAACAAAAGAATGAGACCCAACTGAAAAAACAAAAAACCCCCGAGGTAGACCAACAGTCCCCTCAAACAGCGGCCTGCAGAACCTTGCGCCCAAAAGAGGCATCCGCCGATGTCAGCACATCAACTTTATAAAATTTTGTAAAGGTATGAACCGACGACCAGGTAGCCGCCTTGCAAACCTGAAGCACCGACGCCTGATGGCGGAAGGCCCAGGAAGCACTAAGAGCCCGAGTAGAGTGTGCCTTAACAGGGAACTGAGGAACCCGACCCTTAAAGCGGTAGTATCCCGCTTTTTGAGACTTTTACCTACAGGTAAGCCTATAATAAGGCTTACCTGTAGGTACAAATAATATCTCCTAAACCGGCACGGTTTAGGAGATATTTACAGTGCATGCAGCCGCATGCGCTCTGAAGGTCCGGGGGGACCTTCAATTATGTTCGCCGGAGATTGCCGGAAAAATCACTCCTGCGCGCATGCGCGGGAGTGACGTCATCGCAGCTCCGGCCAATCATCGCGCCGGAGCCGTGTCTTCCGGCCAATCAGCGCGCCGGAGCCGCCGAACCCGGAAGACACGGCGAGGGATCATGGCAGCGCCCGCAGCGATGTCCGGGGGTCCGTGTCGGGGCTTCGTTCTAAGGTAAGTTACACATAATGGGCTAGTATGAGATGCATACTAGCTCATTATGCCTTTGTCTTTCAGGTTTTTTTTTTTTTTATTTTTTTTTTAATAGGGTTTACAACCGCTTTAATAGAATAAGCCTGCACCACCATCTGTCTGATCCATCTGGAGATAGTCGCAGCAAACGCAGGCAACCCCTTTCTAGGGCCATCCGTGATCACAAAAAGTGAAACAGCCTTACGAAAAGAGTCAGTAGTAGCCAAGTACACCCTGATCGCCCAAACCACATCCAAGGAGTGTAACGCAAACTCCCGAGGATGACTGGGCTTAGGACACAGGGAAGGTAACACAATATCCTCATTCAAATGAAAATCGGAAACCACCTTAGGAAGGAAGGATGGATTCGGACGAAGAACCACCTTATCCCTATGAACCACCAGATATGGGGAACGACAGGACAACGCGGCCAGTTCCGACACCCTGCGTGCCGAAGTGATGGCCACCAAAAAGGCCACCTTTTGGGATAAGGTAAGCAAGGGAATCTCCCTAATATTTTCAAAGGGAGGTTTCTGGAGAACCGACAACACCAAATTAAGATCCCAGGGCGGCAAGGGTGTCCGCACCGGAGGAGCCAGGTGCCGCACCCCTGGATGAAACTCCGCACCAAGGAATGAGTAGCCAGTGGCCTCTGGAAGAAGATTGCCAATGCTGAGACCTGACCCTGGATAGTGCTCAAGGCCAGTTTCTGCTCAACCCCCCGTTGCAGAAAAGCCAATATCCGAGCCACCGAGTAAGAACGTGGAGGAAACCCAAGGGATTCACACCACGCGATAAGACTTCCATGTGCGATGATAGACCTTTCTGGAAGTCGCTTTCCTTGCTTTAATCAGAGTAGGGATAACTGAAGCAGACAAACCCCTGTCATTCAGCACCTGGCTCTCAACAGCCAAGCCGTCAAAGCCAGCGATCGTAAAGCAAGATGGACGATCGGTCACTGAGACGGCAGATCCTCCCTGAGAGGAAGTCGCCAAGGAGCGTCTGCGACCAGCCTGACCACGACAGCATATCAGGCCCGATGAGGCCAATCCGGAGTCACAAGGATGACTGGAATTCCCTCTATTCTGTGAAGAAGTTTCGGTGACAACTTGAGAGGAGGAAAGGCATACAGCAGCTGGTACTGCCCCCACAACCCTCTGCACCTTTCTGTTGCGCCGAGATGCCAACAGATCCACGTCCGGGGTGCCCCAATTAAGGCACAACTGGTGAAACACCTCTGTCTGAAGAGGCCATTCCCCTTGATCCAGGGTCTGACGGCTGAGAAAGTCCGCCTGTCAATTTTCCACACCCAGAACGTAAACTACAGAAAGAGCCGGAACAAACTGTTCCGCCCAAAACCTGCCGGCCACTTCCACGGCCGCCAGAACACTCTTGGTGTCCCCTTGATGATTGACATATCCTCTCTATACATTGTCCGACTGAATCCGAACCAAGCAGCCCTGAAGATGTTCGGTCCGGTGAACCAGGCAAAACCTGATCGCTTTCAGTTCCAATACATTTATCGATAACCTGGATACTTTCGGAAAAAAGGGCTTCCCCTGACTGAGCAGCGGAGACCGAGGCCCCCAAACCAGAAACTACCTGGTCCGCTCGCTCAGCCGGATCCGATTGTCCAGGGAATCGGAATTCCAGTTCCATTTGAGAAGAATCTCCTTTTGGAGAGTCCGCGTATGACACTGAGCCTGCGGAGACTCCGCACAGAAGAGGAGGTCATCCAGGTAGCCCAGGACCGATATGCCCCGCTGCCACAACAACGCCAGGACTGGGGCCCAAACTTTTGTGAAGACCCGAAAAGCAGAGGCGAGACCAAAGGGTAACGCCACAAACTGATAATGGTCTGCTCCCACCGAAAAGCGCAGAAACCGCTGGTGTCCTGCGTAAATGGGAACGTGAAGATAGGCACCCTCTATGGGCGCCCTTTACATCCAGTGCTGCACTGCCCCCAACAGAGCCATTAGGCGATTCGGGGACAGTCGCATATTGGAAGGGAAGGACCGCACCGGTAGAAACGATCGCAACTCGATCTTGTGTTCCGACCGTATGACCTCGTGAACCCATTTGTCTTGAATACTGTAGAGCCACGGGTCCGGGAACCGGCGAAGACACCCCCCCACCCTTGATCTTCAGGCTGAAGCGGTCTTATCCTCAGGTCTGGAAGGACCGGATTTTTGCTTACCAGACCAGGGTCTCTTAAAACCCCCTCCGGGGGGGCTTTGGAGGACTTTTCCTTATCGCCCGCCCCGGAGGAGCGAAAAAACTTCTTGTGAGCTGTAAAGGAGGGTCCCTGTCTACGACGAGGTTCCTTACCTTTATTAGCCTGTGGTAGAAAGGTGCTCTTGCCCCCAGTGAGATCCTTAATAATCTCATCCAAGGTAGCACCAAACAGGCGATCCCCCTGAAAACAGAGATCAGTCAAGGCTTTTTTGGAAGCCTGATCCGCCGACCAGCACTTTAACCATAGCATGCGTCGGAGGACCACCGCCAAGGTTGACACACGTCCCAGCAATGGGACAGCGTCCAGTGCGGCCTCACAAACAAATTGTAGCCCCTGCACTATTTGCTCCAGCAAATCCGGCACGGCAGCAGGGAGACTTCTCCCCTCCAGGTCATGGCGTAATAGCTTGGCCCATTCCGTCAATGTCTGTGAAACCAGAGCAATGGTAAACACTGGCCTTAGGGCCGATCCTGCCAGGGAGAATATGGAACGGGACACAGATTCCGCCTTACGGTCAACTGGATCCCGAAAGGACGGGGAATCCTCCACCGGGATAACTGTGGCTTTATTTAGTCTGGAAACCAGGGGATCCACCACCGGTGGCAGCGTCCATTTTTTAGGGAGGGACTCTTCAAACGGGTAGCGCCTAGCAATCTGTTTAGGCATCCCAGGGGGTCGTTTTGGATGAGCCCACTCGTCTTTAATAATATCATCAAAGCATTTGGGAAAGGGAAATACCTTTTCCACCTTGGAGGGCTTGCGAGTGCCAAAGGCAACTTCGGTCTGAACTGCCTCCACTGGTGCAACCTCCAGTTTTAGGGTCTCCCGGACTGACATAATCAGTGCGTCCACCAGTGCTTTGTCCTGCGCTATGGCAGAGGCAGGAAGATCATCCTCACTGTCAGAGGAACGCGGGACATCAACCTTAAAGGAGGAACCCGCAGCAGCAGCGACCGGCTCAGGATCAGAGTCTGCGGTATTGGACGAGACAGGGGTGGGCGGGGGTCGTTTTTTAGTCCCCCGTCCCTGACAGGCCACCCTACACCCGGGACACAAATGACTCCAGGACCGCTGAAAACGAATCAATGGTGAGTGGAGAATCGGAGGGCCCTGCGGCCCCCTCGAGGGGATCAGATGGGGACTCATGTGCAGCAGGGTCCATGGCAATGCCAGGGAAACCTGTCAGCAAAAAAAAAAAAAAAATGACAAAATGAAAAAAAACAAAAAAAATGTTTTTTTTTAAAAAGAATCCCCCAGCGCTAAAGCGCCCCCAGTGGTCACGTGCTTGAGACCCCCGCAGAGAGAGAGAGAGAGAGAGAAGAGAGACCCCCAAAAGGCTCACCACTTGATGCACCAAAGTTCAAACCAGGACTGCTCTCAGCGCTGTCTGACAGGAAGTCTTTGTGGAGTGATTTTCCCGGGTCTAGGGAGGGGCTCCGCCCCCTTACACGCCCTTGGTGATTACTACAGCTGCTCAGCTCTCAAGCAGGACGAGCTGGGTGTACCAAGATGGCCGCCACCATGCCGAGGACATGCAGGCTACAACAAAATGGCAGCCCGCGGGAAAATGGCGGCCTCATGCAGTCCGCAGTGTCAACAGGGGACCCCCGTGAGCCTACCCTACGGATCGATCATAGATGGGCCTGAAAGCACAGGTATTAACCCCCCTGATCGTTTTTAGGGTAACACCGGCGGCGCCCCCCCCACCGCCTCCATATGTGGCCTGTACCCACCAGTGAGGGGGGGCAGATAGGTGGGGGTGCGTAATAGGACAGAGGGGAACCCGGAATCATAAGGGGTCCGACCATCCCGGGGAGGGGCCCGCGTCCACCCCAAAACCCGTCAGGGGGAACATTCTACTCACCATACTGGAACAGGCGGGCACCAACTCCTGACAGAACCCCTCTCCACCGAGGTGGGGGGGCTGTCAGCCAATGCGGACGCCGCGACTCAGATTCCGACTGGTCGTAGGTGACCTGGCGAGACGTTTAACTCGCTGGGCCAGTCCCCGTCCAGTGGGACTAGGGATGCACCGAAATTTCGGCCACCGAAATTATCGGCCGAAAATGAGCCTCTCTCATTTCGGCCGATAATGGGTTAACAGTGCCGAAAATAAAAATGGCCGCCGTGGGGAAGGAGGAGGGCGCAGCGCAGCGCAGGGCAGGTTTCAAAAGTCCCGCCTCTGGCCGGCCGTCCGCCTCTTAATAATGTCCCTACTACTCTGTGCATTATGAATGGACATACTAGGCGGGGGGCGGGGCGAGCGGCCGCTATAGAGAGAACTATTGTGATCCTTCACTGTCAGCTCCTCACGTCTATGTATGAATGAGAACTGAACTGAGCTGACACCGGGCGGGGGGGCGGGCGGAGCGGCCGCTATTAGCTGTGACTATGTGAGAGTTTCACTTCCCTGACAGGCACGTATCTCCGCTGACAAGGAAGAGAAGCTCTCACATAGTCACAGCTAATAGCGGCCGCTCCGCCCGCCCCCCCGCCCGGTGTCAGCTCAGTTCAGTTCTCATTCATACATAGACGTGAGGAGCTGACAGTGAAGGATCACAATAGTTCTCTCTATAGCGGCCGCTCGCCCCGCCCCCCGCCTAGTATGTCCATTCATAATGCACAGAGTAGTAGGGACATCATTGAGAGGCGGTGCCGCCGGCCAGAGGCGGGACTTTTGAATGCAGGAGAGGACACCCGAGGAGGAGGACGCTGAGGCAGTGGGGGAAGGGGGAGGGGAGCTGAGGCAGCTTACCAATGCTATTAGTATTATGAGGCATGAGGGGTTAATGTATTGTCACTGCTGGTCACTCATCTATTAGTGACTGACCAGTGGCAGTTAATTAACCCCTTTTGTGCTGCATTAGTGCAACCAGTGTCAGTGTTAATTAACACTGGTTGCACTAATGCAGCACAAAGGGGTTAATTACCTGCCACTGGTCAGTCACTAATAGATGAGTGACCAGCAGTGACAATACATTAACCCCTCATGCCTCATAATACAAATACCATTGGTAATTAAATTAACCTCTTGCCAACCCATCACAGTACATATACTGTGACAGGGTGGCAGCGACAGGTGTAGGTGTACGTCGCTGCCTGTTTTTGGTTTATGTCCCTGTTCTATCCATTTCAAATTTTTTTTGGGGAAAAAGTCATTTTCGGTTTCGGTTTTCGGCCAAGGGCATCCTGCATTTTCGGTTTCGGTTTCGGCCCAAAATTTTCATTTCGGTGCATCCCTAAGTGGGACTATGTCGCGGCCAACCCAGCGCGGAGCTAGGGCCTGCACGCGCTCGTAGGCCGGCTGGGGTGACCACCGGATTTCAACATCCAGCCCGTCGCCCAGATCCAGCATATTTGCTTGAAGATCTCACAGGAACAAACTGGAGAAAAAAAGCTAACTAAAAAAGATTTATCTAAAAAAGCTTGCCAGGACCAGAGATCCCAGCAAGGAACTTAGGTCCTTACTCCTGACTAGGCAGAAAAAAACTGACGTCCTGTAGCAGGGAGAGAGAGGATATACCCCCTGGGACTGCCCATAAGGTGTGGCCAGAACTTTTTTCCTGCCTAGTGTCCTACTCCTGTAGGGGGCAGTATATCCCTACTGATATTAATCAAGAAGTCTGCGTCTGTCAATGAGCGACAGAGAAATTATGATTTTTACATGTAGGAGCAGAGTGCAAGAAATGGCCCAGTATGGAAGTGGTTAAAAAGGATTATCTCATAAAAATATAAGCCAGTAAAAACAGGATTTTTGTACTTACCGTAAAATCCATTTCTCTGAGTTAGACGGACTCCATAAATCATAGCTAGTGGGTTATAGTGCCTCCTCCAGGAGTAGGATTAGGCAAAACAAAAAAACACCTGGCTATGCCCATGGGCCGTCTTCAGCTGGTATATAACCCCCCTCTCTGCTCTAGGTAATCAGTTTAGTAGCAAGCAGTATTAGAAGTATCAGAACTCCATAGAGGGGTGGGTGCTGTGTCCGTCGATAAACTCAGAGAAATGGATTTTACGGTAAGTACAAAAATCCCATTTTCTCTTTTGTTCGACGGACACAGCTCTTAATAAATCATACCCAGTGGGACGTCCAAAAGCAGTGCCAAAAGGAAAATGAGGGGTGGGGAAAATAACCCAAGGCTACACATAAGAGCCCTTAACCAGGACACAGGAGCCTTAACCGGGTCACAGGAGCCCAGTCTAAAAAATAAAGGTTTAAAAGAAAAAAATACCCTTCAAGAGGGAATAGCCCCTCTTAAACAGCAGCCTGCAAAACTTTGCAGCTAAAAGGAGCATCCGCAGATGCCACAGTATCTATCTTGTAGAATTTCGTGAAGGTATGCACAGACGACCAAGTGGCCACCTTGCAAACTTGCGATATTGATGCCTGATGAAGGAGGCCCAAGAAGCACTCAGCGCCTGGGTAGAATGCGCCGTAGCAGGGAAAAGTGGAACCTGACCTTTAATGGAATAGGCCTGACTCAGTCTGCCTGATCCATCTGGAGATGGTATGTGAAGAAGCGACCAGCCCTTTTCTTGGTCCGTCAGTAACCACAAAAAGCGAGTCTGACCTCCGAAAGGACTCCGTAGCTGCCAGATATACTGGAATCGCACGAACCACATCCAAGGTATGCAAGGCAAATTCTTTGGCATGAGCCGCCTTGGGACACAAGGAAGGCAACACAATTTCCTCATTCAAATGGAAGTCAGAGACAACTTTCGGTAGGAATCATGAACAGGGATGAAGAACCACTTTATCCCTATGAACCACCAAATAGGGACTGCGACAGGATAATGCCGCCAATTCCGATACCATGCAGGCCAAGGTAATAGCCACCAAGAATGTCAACTTCTAGGATAACGTAGGCAAGGGAATCTCCCGAATATTCTCAAATGGAGGTTTCTGGAGAACCCGAAAGTACTAAATTTAAATCCCATGGCGGCAAGAGACAGTACAGGTGGAGCCACATGTCGAACCTTCTGAATTAAGGTACGAACTAAAGAGTGTGAGGCTAGGGGTTGCTGAAAGAAGATTACCAGGGCAGATACCTGGCCCTTCATGGTACTCAAGGCCAACATCTGATCAACGCCCCATTGAAGGAAGGTTAAGATCTGAGCCACACAAAAGGATCAAAGGATGAGCGCTAATGGACTCACACCAAGAAATGTACGCTTTCCACGTGCAATGGTATATCTTGCTGGAAGACGACTTCCTCCCCTTCACCATAGTGGGGATCACTGATCCACACAAGCCTCTATCCCTAAATACCTGGCTTTCAATAGCTAGGCCTTTAAAACCAGTGACTGCAAAACAGGATGGTAGATTAGCCTTTGGGACATCTGGTCATCTCTGAGAGTAAGCCCCCAAGGGACGTTTACAGTCACCAAGATGATTGTAAGATCCTCGCTCTTGATTCCTCGCAAGGAACTGCGAAAGAAGCCTAAGCCGAGGATGACACTGGCCTTACCGTGGCCTTGGACGCCTGCGACGTATGCCAGAGGAACCCGTGATCCCGCCCTGAACTTCAGTATCCTCCTGTGGAGCCAAACCTGCTAAAGGAGCTGCATGTAGGACTGTGCAAACAGAACTGTCCTAAAGGTGGATACCACCAGACTCAGAACCTGTACTTTATGCAAATTGGGAGAGAGAACTGTCTGTGTGACAGCAGCCTGTGAATCACAGCCTATGGTTCCTGAAATTTGTCCAAAGGAAGGACCGCCCTGGTCAGAATTAAAATCAGACCTAGGTAAATAAATTCCCCGGACATGGATAGGGGGACCCTTAGGTAGTTGAGACATCACCTGAATCTTTGCAGGAATGCAATCCACCGAAGGAGACTCAGGATCTAAAAAAACCTGAAAAGGACAAGCTTTGTCCCCCTTTCTGGGCACCCCCATAAGAAACATTTTGTAGAACTCCTTGACGCTCACCAAAGAAGTCCACGGGGCCGGAAACCAGCGAAGATGTCCCCCCATCCCAATAATGGGTGAGGCTGAGGGCAGACCTTCATACTGAAGGAGTCTTGTCTGCTGGTCCAGGGAAGCTAGCGCTAGGCTTACCCGACCAAGGTTGCTTGGAACCCCCCGGGGAAGATTAAAAAGATCTATTTCTCTTATTCTCTATCCCAAGCGATCGCATTGAAAGGGCAAATCAATAAGAGCTTTCTTAGAGGCTTGGTTTGTGGACAAATTCTTAAGTCACAGCACGCGCCTAATCACCACCGCTGAAACAAGGTTTGAACAGCCCAGGTGTATCCAAAGCTCCATCACAAATAAACAGCAGCCCATGGACCAATTGGTCTGCTAAATCAACATAAGCAGCAGGGACCTGCTCATCCCCCAGGCCCTGACGCAAAAGCTTGGCCCATTCAATTAGGGTCTGAGACACCGGGGCTGAGGCAAAGACTGGCTGCAATGTCGAACCAGCCATAGTAAATATGCTGCTTTCTGGTCAGCCGGGTCCTTAAAGGACGGGTATTCCTCTACTGGAATCATGGTTGCTTTATTCAACCTGGAAACAGGAGGGCCTACCACTGGTGGACCAGCCCACTTTTTTAAAAGTGACTCCTCAAAAGGGTAATGTACACAAAAATGTGTAATTTTGGTTGTTCCCATTCCTTACAGGAAAACGTGTCAAAATAAGGCACATAAGGAAACACCTTTGGAGTATGATGCGACTTCTGCGTAACAAATGACACAGCCATGTCCGTGGCTACATCAGCTGCATCCTCCATTTTTTTAAGTCTCACGCACTGCAGTAATAAGTGTCTCTACCAGCACTGCTGCGATCATGGAGGAATCATCCTCACTTTTTCGATGGATCAGGAGGTGTGATAATAAATCCGCCGCATCGCCATCAAGCTCAGAATCAGATGAGACGGCCTGGGTAGGGGGAGGGGGGCGCTTCCTACTGGGCCTTTGCCCACACGCCACTTCCACCCGGGACACTAAGGACCACCGTCAGTTCAACCATGGGAAGCTGGGGTTGCGAGGAGCCTGCCACCTCCATGAGGGAGTCAGTGGGGGAGATGTGAACCTAAGGCTCCATACAGGAAAGGAGGACCTTGCAGTACAAAAACAATCTATTGGCACCACGAAAGGATCCCCTCAAGGCTCAGGGTACCTATCAGCAGAGAGAGATAACAGGGACCCCCAAAGACTATCCCTACCAATCGGAGGTGCGCCGAGAATTGGAACCCAGCATGATCAAGGACGCTATCCCTGTTCATATGTCCCGGGCACAGCAAGAGGAAACTAAGGAGGAAAAGGAAGAGGGGGAGCTTTGGCATCCCCATGAGGCTTCAGTTGTCTCCAGCATCCCCCAGACTAAGGTAAAATGGTCCCCGTGACATTATCCGGCTACACAAATATGGACGCCAACCAGAGACCAGCCAGAAAGGGAAAGTGGCCATCATCAGCTAAAAAACACTGAAGCATGCCTAGAATCTTTCCTGCACCCTCTGCAACGCTGCACCCCCCTGAAGGTAGGACACACGTTTAGGGGAGACTCTGCACCAGTCTCTGCACTGGGATCCCCCTGCACTATACCCACACTGCAAACAGCAGGGCATGCACCTAGGGGTCTCCTACACTGGGACCCCTCCAGACTACCAGGGCGGGAACACACACTATCTCAGGACCCTTACAGAAGGAGGATAGCAGGGGAAACCCCAGGGGACTACCCTCCGCTGCATTCTCTGGCCTGGGACCCCCACCAGACAATGGGGCCAGACAAGGGGGAATGGGAGTGGGGGAAGCCCAGCTCAGTGAGGAATTTAGGGATGGGAGGCGGGCCGAGATATATCCTGGGTAACTATAGGCCGGTCAGCCTAACATTAGTAGTCTGCAAGATTTTGGAGGGGATGTTAAGGGACCACATACAAGACTTTAGTAATGAATATTGTATTATTAGTAGTAATCAGCATGGATTCATGAAAAATCGTTCTTGCCAAACCAATCTATTAACCTTCTTTGATGAAGTGAGCTGCCACCTAGATAAAAGGTAAGCCTGTGGATGTGGTGTATCTGGACTTTGCAAAGGCCTTTGACACCGTTCCCCACAAACGCTTACTGTTCAAACTAAGGAAGGTAGGTATGGACCATAAGGTGAGTACCTGGATAAAGAACTGGCTCCAGGGGAGAGTGCAAAGGGTGGTGATTAATGGGGAGTACTCTGATTGGGCGGGTGTGGAAAGTGGGGTCCCCCAAGGTGTCCTGGGGCCAATCCTGTTTAATATATTCATAAATGATCTAGAGGAGGGGATATCTAGTACAATCTCAGTATTTGCGGATGATACTAAACTAAGCATGGCAATAATGTTGAAAAATGTAAAGTAATGCACTTAGGTGCCAGAAACCAGAAAGCAAGCTACTCACTAGGGGGGGAACCTCTGGGTGAGTCTAGGATGGAAAAGGACCTGGGGGTACTGGTAGACAACAGGCAACCGCGGCAAGCAAACCCAACAGAATACTGGTATGTATAAAAAAGGGGATTCACTCCAGAAATAACTGAATTTTTGTAAAATCTTACCGTAAAATTCCTTTTTCTGAGTCCTCTGACAGTCGCCGCCCACTCATACAGTCTTCACCAATGGGGTATTGACTTCCTCTTCTTAGGAGTAGCTAAGCATAAGACTTGTTAAAACAAAAGCATTTACATAGACACAGCCATGGGGGCTGTCCCACTGGTCCACTACCCCCCCTGCAATAGCCATCCCAACTCAGTTTGGTAGCAAGCAGTTAAGTGTATAAGAACCCCAAAAAGAGGGGTGGGGCAGGGACTGTCGGAGGGCTCAGAGAAAGGAATTTTACGGTAAGATTTTACAAAAAACTGAATTTTTGTAAAATCTTACCTGTAAAATTCCTTTCTCGGAGTCCTCCGACAGTCGCCGCCTCTTCATATTCGTCACTAATGGGGTTATTGACCTTTGCTCCGTAGGAGTAGCTAGGCAACAGAATATATTAATATCAAAGCTTTTAGCATATCCCACCCCCAGGGGGTGGTCCCCTCAGTCAATACCTCCTTGCTTCCTGCATACCAACTCAGTTTCAGTAGAATAGCAGTAGAGTATATAAACAAACCCCAAAAGAGGGGCGGGGGCGGCGACTGTCGGAGGACTCAGAGAAAGGAATTTTACAGGTAAGATTTTACAAAAATTCAGTTTTCTCTTACGTCCTCCGACAGTCGCCGCCTCTTCATATTCGTCACTAATGGGGACGTCCCAAAGAAGTGTAGACATGAGGGGTGGGAAAACAGCAGCCGCGCCTAAAGCAACGCAATACCCACATCAGAGAAAGGAACCTTACCAAAGTAAGAGAACCAACTGGGCAACAGGAAAACGTGCTCAACAGGAGCAACAACCCAGGAAAAAACAAGTAACTCAGGGGTAAAAACACCCCAACAGCCAAGGGCCCAAATAAGGGACCCTAAGGCACTGCCGCACTAAGGACTTTACGGCCAAAAGAAGCATCTGCCGATGCCTGAACATCCACTTTGTAAAATTTGGAGAAGGTGTGAACGGACGACCAAGTCGCCACCTTACACACCTGGGCCACAGAAGCCCGATGATGACAGGCCCAAGACGTACTCAGAGATCTGGTAGAGTGCGCCTTCACAGGCACGGGAGGAACCTTCCCCCTCAAAGCATAGGCCTGCTCAATGGTCTGTCTGATCCATTTGGCGATGGTAGAAGCCGACGCCATAATACCCTTCCGAGGACCCTCAGGAAGGACAAAGAGAGAATCCGACTTGCGAAAGGATTTAGTCGATGACAGGTAAACCCTGATCGCCCGAACAACATCCAAGGAATGCAAAACCACCTCCTTCGGATGCTTAGGCTTCGCGCAAAGCGAAGGCAAGACAATGTCCTCATTGAGGGGAAATTCAGAAATTCTCTTCGGAAGAAAAGATGGGTTAGGTCGCAAGACCACCTTATCAAAGTGAATCACCAAATACGGAGACTTGCAGGACAAGGCCGCCAGCTCCGACACCCTGCGAGCCGAAGTAATCGCTACTAAGAAGGCAACCTTCTTGGACAACAAAGACAACGAGATCTCCCTGATATTCTCAAAAGGAGCATGTTGTAACACGGAGAGAACAAGGTTCAAATCCCATGGAGGCAAAGGCTCCCTCCTAGGAGGGACCAAATGTCGCACCTCTTGAACAAAGGTGCTAACCAAAGAGTTAGACGCCACAGGACGTTGAAAAAGAATGGCCAGCGCAGAAATCTGACCCTTAATCATGGCCAACGCCAAACGCTGGTCCACGCCTGTTTGAAGGAAAGCCAACACTCTCGATACCGAGTATGAGCGAGGGGAATACCCCCTGGACTCATTCCAGGCAAAATACGCCTTCCAAGTACGGTAGTAAATCTTCCCTGAAGAGGCCTTCCTGGCCTTGATCAAAGTGGGAATGACCTCAGTGGAGAGACCCCTATCCTTCAGGACCTGGCTTTCAACAGCCAGGCCGTTAAAGCCAGCGACTGTAAAGCAGGATGGAATATTGGTCCTTGAGACAGAAGGTCTGCTCGAAGAGGCAGACGCCACGGAGCGTCGACCGCCAGATTCACGAGGTCTGCGTACCAAGACCGGCGAGGCCAGTCCGGTGCCACCAGAATCACCGTTTTCGGTTCCGAGGCCAACCTGCGAAGGAACCTGGACAGCAGCTGAATCGGTGGAAAGGCATACATCAGACGATACTGACTGATGCCAGGGCGTCACTAACGCGTCCGAGGCGTCTTTCCGAGGATCGCGCGTCCTTGCCACGAACCTTTCCACCTTGTGATTTAGACGAGACGCGAACAGGTCCACATCTGGGGACCCCCACTTCGCGCATTTGGAAGACATCCGGGTGAAGGGACCATTCCCCCTGGTCCAGGGTCTGGCGGCTCAGATAATCCGCCTGCCAGTTTTCCACTCCCGGAATGTGAACTGCAGAGATCACCGGGACGTGCGTCTCGGCCCAAGACAAAATGTCGGCTACTTCCTGAGCCGCCCGGGCACTCCTGGTGCCCCCTTGGTGGTTGATGTAGGCCACCGCTGTGGCATTGTCCGTCTGCACCCGAACTGGAAGGCCCTGAAGCCTGTCCGTCCAACGCAGAAGACAGAGAGATATCGCTCGCAATTCCAGAATGTTGATTGGAAGGGAGGATTCCTCCTCCGACCAAGTTCCCTGGGCGGACAAAACGCCCAGAACACCACCCCAGCCCGACAGGCTGGCATCCGTGGTAATCACCGTCCACGACAAAGGACAAAAGGACTTGCCCCCCGACACCGCCGGGGACTGGAGCCACCACAAAAGACCCCTTCGGGTGAGATGGCTTAACGACAGCCGCAGATCCAGAGATTGCGGACGCCCGTCCCACTTGGCCAGGACCTCCGCCTGAAGCTCCCGTGTGTGAAACTGGGCGAAGGGAATCGCCTCGAAGGCCGAAACCATCAATCCCAGACACCTCATACACGTCCGGAGGGATGAGCACTGATTGTCCCTGAGGGACCTGACTTCGCACTGAAGTGTCCGAAGCTTGTCTTCCGGCAGGAAGACCTTCGCTTGAACAGAGTCCAGAATCATCTCCAGGTAGGGAAGGCGAACCGACGGACACAACGTCGATTTTGGAAAATTTATCGTCCAGCCGAATTCCTGCAGAGTCTGCATCGTGATGGACAGGTCATTCACCAGACCCTGACTGGTCGCGGACCGAATCAGGATATCGTCCAGATACCCCAGGACAGAAATGCCCTGGGCCCTCAGTAAAGCCAGAACCGGCGCAAGCACCTTGGTGAAAACCCGCGGAGCCGAAGCGAGACCGAAGGGTAACGCCACGAATTGATAATGATCCTCCGCAATGGCAAATCGAAGGTACCTCTGGTGACCCTCGAAAATGGGGATGTGTAGGTATGCATCCTTCAAGTCGATGGAGGCCATGAATTCCCCCGGAACCAGGGCAGCCACCACCGAGCGCAGGGATTCCATGCGAAACTTGCGAACCCGTACAAAACGGTTCAGAGCTTTCAAGTCCAGAATCGGACGTACTTTGCCCTCCTTTCTGGGCACAGTGAACAGATTGGAATAGAACCCCCCAAATCTGTCCCGATGAGGCACCGGAACCACCATTCCCTGGGCCCGCAGGTCCCGCACCGCCAGGTGCAGATCCTGCAAGCGCTCCGGAGTCAGCTGAAGGTTTGAGGGGAAAAATCTGCCCGCCGGCCGAGAGAGAGAAACTCGATCTTGTATCCAGATCGAACGATTTCCTGAACCCACCTGTCCCGAATGCGGTCCAGCCAGGGTTGAAGAAAACCGAGCAAACGTCCCCCCACCCCAGAAACGGGTGAGGGCGCCCCTTCAGGCCGCATTGTTATGGGCAGCGGATCCGGACTGCCCGGACTTCTGCTTACCCGCCCACGGCTTCTTCTGGGAGCCTTGGTCTTTGAAGGGCTTGCCCTTATAGTGCGACCGAAAGGCACGAAAGGACCCCTGAGAGGGCCTAAACGAACATTATTCTTACCACGAACAAACTTATTCTTGTTAGATTGGGGCAAGAGAGTGCTCTTACCCCCAGAAATACCCTTTATCAGGGTATCCAAAGATTCGCCAAAAAGGCGGGATCCCGCGTAGGGCAAATTTGCCAGTCTTGCGAGAAGATTGGTCAACCGACCAACATTTCAACCATATCAGGCGACGGTTCAAGACCGCCACACTAGAAAGGCGTGCCGCCAAAGGGACCATATCCAAGTCCGCATCACACAAATACATGACACCCTGATGAATCTGATCCACCATAGCCAAAGTTGTCGGCGGGGCAGAGTCAGCCACCAGAGTACGCCTGAGCACCTGCGTCCAATCCGCAATAGCCTGGGCTGCCATAATGGAAACAAAAATAGGCTTCAGCATAGAGCCAGCAACCGTATAAGCATGACGGGCCAGAGATTCCAATCTCCTGTCCGTCGGGTCCCGGAACACCGGGGTATCCTCAGCAGGGATCGCAGTTGATTTATTCAAAATCGCCACTGCGCGATCCACCTGAGGCGGTACACACCAACGCTCATCAGTAGCCGGTGGAAAGGGATAACGCAGCTTGAACCTACTCGGCACAGCAAAAGGCTTTTTTAAATTGCGCCATTGCTCATCAAACGCGCGCTGAAATTCCGTAGAGCAAGGAAAAACCTGCGATGTTTTGCGTTTCCTCTGCGTCCCATAAGAGGACATCAAAGCAGGAGGACATGGTTCATCCTGCAAATGCAGTGTTTGCTTGATAGAAGCAACCAACTCATCCATGAGTGCAAGCTCTTCAGACGAGCCAGGGGGAGAATTATCAACCCCTTCCACCTCAGCCTCTCCGTCGGACCCCACAAGGTCCAGGGATGAGCGAGACCCTGAGAAGGGCACTCCAGCCATAGCAGCCCCATCGCCCTCTGAATCAGAGGAAATAGACACCCTGGGCCGTTTTGTGGATCGATCAGCCACCAGCATCTGCACCTGAGCAGCTAAGTTAGCCACAATAGTGGCCAGATCAGCCCCCTCGGGGGAAGCAGCAGCCCCTTGGCCCCCCACCAGGGTGGGAGGAAACTTGCAATCCTGAGAATCCATGCCCCAGCAGAAAAATCAATAAAGGGTACTGCCCCTTTAAGATCGCGGCGAGCGCTGCCCACCGCACCCACTGAAAACACACTGACCCCCACAGGGATAAGAAACTGGGCAAGGAATACAGGAAAAAAAGTGATATAAAACCTGGAGAGCTCACACAGGCTGCTGCACCGATCGCTGTCCCAGAGGAAAAGGAAGTGATGCAAGACTGACCGCCCCTATGAAGCCTCTGCAAGGCTACACAAACATGGCCACTCGGCTGAGGACAAAACCCTGGGCAAAGAGAACATGGCGCTGACAGGTGGGATCGATCGCCACTCAAAATGGCTGCGTTTGGTGCCAAAAACGTGTGCAGTACCTCACAGGACCTGCCACCATAAATTTTGCCCCAGGAAAATGGCGGATCGCCGCACAGCATGTCTAAAATCTTACTGCTTCATATGACACCCAGCAGAGCGGGAGAACCCCCCCTCACAGCACACACACAGGCAGCAAGTGCACACAGGAGCTGACAGGGAGCACAGCAGTCACACAGACATGCAGGGTCACACAGTCCCAGACTGACACCCAAAAAAGACAGGTCCCCACACAGAGATACACTTACCAGTCCGGATGGCGTGGGGAGCCTGCTCCAGCGACCAAACCGCAGTACTGAGGACAGGGAGTGTTGCAAGCATGACGCAGTGGAGTAGCGGTGCGAAACCGCAATGGCGTCCAGTGAGGTAGCCACCTCACCGATAGCATCCCTGCAGCGAACAGGGATGGGTCGTTCAATGTGCCAGGGCAAAACCTAAGCTGAACGCTCGATGGCAGGCTGGGAAGCCCCTGGCCCTGAGCCCTAGGATCCAGGGTGGCCAGACTGAGACCCAGCTCCGCACGATCATCTTCATCAGAAGAACTAACTAATGCTGGAAATAAACAGCTAAGTAAAAGAAAGAGAAAAAAATTCAAATAAAATCAAAAAAAGAGAAAAGTGGCTGAGACTAAGAGCCCCAGCACAGAAACAGCCTGCGTACTCCTGAGCTAGGCATATGAAACTGAGTTGGTATGCAGGAAGCAAGGAGGTATTGACTGAGGGGACCACCCCCTGGGGGTGGGATATGCTAAAAGCTTTGATATTAATATATTCTGTTGCCTAGCTACTCCTACGGAGCAAAGGTCAATAACCCCATTAGTGACGAATATGAAGAGGCGGCGACTGTCGGAGGACGTAAGAGAAATTCAGTTTTCTCTTACGTCCTCCGACAGTCGCTGCCCACTCATACAGTCTTCACCAATGGGGATGTCCCAAAGCAGTGTAGACACGAGGGGTGGGAAACGCAACCGTCAGAAAGGCAACGCAGTATCCACATCAGAGAACGGAACCTTACAAGAACAGCAAGGGAACCTTCTGGGCAACAAGAAAGCTCAACAGGAGCAACAACCCAGGAAAGCAAATAACCAAGGGGGTCAACAACCCCAACAGTCAGGGACCCGCAACAAATCCAGGGTCCCCTAAGGTACTGCCGCACAGAGAACTTTGCGGCCAAAGGAGGCATCAGCTGATGCCAGAACATCAATTTTATAAAATTTGGAAAAGGTGTGCACTGACGACCAAGTCGCAGCCTTGCACACCTGGGCCACCGAGGCCTGATGCCGGAGAGCCCAGGACGTACTCACCGATCTGGTAGAGTGCGCCTTGACAGGGAAGGGCGGTACCCGTTCCTTCAACGAATAGGCCTGTACAATTGTCTGTCTGATCCATTTTGAAATGGTCGCCGCAGACGCAGCCATACCCTTCCGAGGTCCCTCAGGAAGGACAAAGAGAATCCGATTTTCGAAAGGATTCAGTCGAAGACAGGTAAACCCTGATCGCCCTGACAACATCCAAAGATTGCAAGGCAATCTCCTTAGGATTCGCACAGAGCGAAAGGTAAAACAATGTCCTCATTGAGGTGAAAATCCAAAACCACCTTTGGAAGAAAGGACGGGTTAGGTCGCAAGACCACCTTATCCCTATGAACCACCAGGTAAGGGGAGCGGCAAGACAACACTGCCAACTCTGACACTCTGCGAGCAGAAGTGATCGCCACCAGAAAGGCAACCTTCTTAGACTGCAGAGGTAACGAAATTTCCCTGATGTTTTCAAACGGGTAACGTTGTAACATGGACAGAACCAAGTTAAAGTCCCATGGAGGTAAGGGCTCCCTACGAGGAGGGGCCAAATGACGCACACCTTGAAGAAAGGTGCAAATCAAGAAATGAGACGCCACAGGGCGTTGGAAAAGAACAGCCAATGCGGATACCTGGCCCTTAAATCGTGGCCAACGCAAGGCGCTGGTCCACACCAGACTGGAGGAAAGCCAACACTCTCGCCACCGAGTACGAACGAGGAGAGAAACCCCTGGACTCACACCAGGCAAAATAAGCTTTCCATGTACGGTAATAAATCTTACCAGACGAGGCTTTTCTAGCCTTGATTAAAGTAGGAATGACATCTGAGGAGAGACCTCGGTCTCTCAGGACCTGGCTTTCAACAGCCATGCCGTTAAAGCCAGCGACTGTAAAGCAGGATGGAAGATCGGTCCCTGAGACAGCAGATCATCTCGCATTTGCAGCCACCAGGAAGGTTGGACGGCCAGGTGAACGATGTCCGCGTACCAGGACCGGCGTGGCCAGTCCGGCGCCACCAGAATCACCAGTGTTTGTTCCGAGGTCAACCTGCGAAGGAACAACAACTGAATCGGAGGAAAGGCATAGATCAGACTATACTGATGCCAAGGCACCACCAGCGCATCCGAGGCGTCTGCCAGAGGATCGCGCGTTCTTGCCATGAACCTTTCCACCTTGTGGTTTAGCCGAGATGTGAACAGATCCACATCCGGGGATCCCCACTTCGCACACAGCATTTGAAATACCTCCGGGTGCAAGGACCATTCCCCCTGATCCAGGGTCTGGCGGCTCAGATAATCGGCCTGCCAATTCTCCACACCCGGAATGTGAACTGCCGATATCGCCGGGACATGAGTCTTGGCCCAAGACAGAATACTGGTCACTTCCTGGGCCGCCCGGGCACTCCTGGTGCCCCCTTGGTGGTTGATGTACGCCACCGCAGTGGCATTGTCCATCTGCACCCGCACAGGACGGCCCTGAAGACGATCCGACCAGTGGAGCAGGCACAGCCTGATCGCTCTCAATTCCAATTTGTTTAATTGGAAGGGAGGATTCCTCCTCCGACCAAGTGCCCTGGGCAGACAGGTTGCCCAATACGCCACCCCAGTCCGACAGGCTGGCATCCGTGGTAATCACCGGCGATAGCAACGGCCGGAAGGATTTCCCTTCCGAAACAGCCGGGGACTAAAGCCACCACAAGAGATCCATTCTGGTTTGGCGACTCAGAGACAGACACTCTCAGGTCCAAGGACTGAGGTAGTCTGTCCTACCTGGCCAGGATCTCCGCTTGGAGAGACCACGTGTGAAACTGTGCAAATGGTATCGCCTCGAAGGCTGATACCATCAACCCCAGGGACCGCATACAGGTCCTGAGTGACGAAGATTCGTTGTCCCTGAGGGACCTGACCTCGGACTGTAGGGTCCGGAGCTTGTCCTCCGGTAAGAACACCTTTGCTTGTGCAGAGTCCAGAACCATTCCCAAATACGGGAGACAAACGGAAGGGGACAAGGTCCAACTCCTGAATTGTCTGGACCGTAGTGGACAGATCGCGCAACAGGTTCTGACTGCCACTCGACCTTAACAGGAGATCGTCTAGATATCCCAAGACCGCAATGCCCTGTGCCCGCAACAGGCCCAGAATAGGCGCCAACACTTTGGTAAAGACCCTTGGAGCCGAAGCGAGACCAAAAGGTAACGCCACAAACTGATAATGATCCTCCGCAATAGCGAATCGGAGGTACCTCTGATGACCCTCGAAAATGGGGGATGTGTAGATACGCATCCTTCAGGTCGATAGAGGCCAGGAATTCTCCCGGACTCAGGGAGGCCACCACCGAGCAGAGCGATTCCATGTGGAACTTCCGAACGCGCACAAAGCGTTTCAGAGCTTTTAAGTCCAGAATCGGAAGTACCTTGCCCTCCTTTCTGGGTACAGTGAACAGATTCAAGTTAAAACCCCCGAAACCTGTCCTGATGAGGCACCGGGAAGATTACCCCCTGGGCGAGGAGATCCCGTACCGCTTGATGCAGGTCTCGCAACCGCCCTGGGATCAAATGAAGATTTGAGGGAAAGAATCTGTCTGCAGGCCGTGAAAGAAATTTGATCTTGTACCCTGATCGAATGATTTCCTGAACCCACCTGTCCGGAACTCGGAGCAGCCAAGGTTGGAGGAAACCGCGCAAACGTCCCCCCACCCCTGAAATGGGTGAGGGAGCCCCTTCAGGCAGAGGCGGACTGAGCCGCCGCACTCGCTTAGCCGGATTTTTGTTTGCTGGCCCAGGGCTTTCTCTGGCCACCCTGGCCCTTGAAGGGTTTCCCCTTGTACTGTGCCTTGAAGGCAGGAAAGGACCCCTGATTAGGTTTAAAGGCGGGACCCCGCTTGCCGCGGAAAAACTTGCCCTTAGGATTCTGGGGCAGCAGAGTGCTCTTGCCCCCAGAGACTCCTTTAACCAATTCATCCAGGGAGTCCCCAAAAAGGCGAGACCCCGCATAGGGAATATAAGCCACCGTCTTTCTGGATTTCTGGTCAGCCGACCAACATTTCAACAAGATTAAGCGACGGTTAATCACAGCGACACTGGACAGGCGTTATCGCCAAAGGGGCCTCATTTAGAGCCGCATCGCACAAATACAGGACGCCACGGTAGATCTGATTCAACATCTCCACTGTAGCGGGAGGGGCAGAATCGGCCACGAGGGTGCGTTTGAGCACCTTGGTCCAATCCGCCACAGCCTGAGCCACCATCACAGAGGCAAAAATAGGCTTGAGCATGGAACCCGCCACCATGTAGGCGTGTCGGGCAAGAGATTCCAGCCTCCTATCCTTAGGGTCCCTAAACACCGGAGAGTCCTCGGCAGGGAGCAGGGTAGATTTATTCAATCTAGCCACCATGTGATCCACTTGAGGAGGCACACACCAGCGCGCCATCATAGTGGCCACAAAAGGGTAGAGAAGTTGAAACTTAGGCACCACGAAGGTGTGTTTTAAATTACGCCATAGCTCATTCACCTTATGGTGAAACTCTGCGGGGCAAGGAAAAACCTGCGCCGTCTTGCGGGTTCTGTGTGTGCCAAAAGAGGACAACGCCCGGAGGAGTGGGCTCATCCGGTGTTTCCTTCACCGCTAGAATCAACTCATCCATAGCTGTACGTTCCTCGGGCGACCCGGGGCGGGGGGGGGGGGGGGCTTGTCATCCACCTCTGCGACCTCCGCCTCCCCCTCAGACTCTTGCGGGTCCTGAGAAGAGCGAGACCCCGAAAGGGCCACGCTACCCACAGCAACCATATAACACTCAGAAGAAAAGGAACTTCTAGGCCTTTTCCTA
This sequence comes from Pelophylax lessonae, assembly GCF_965119305.1. Taxonomy (NCBI): domain Eukaryota; kingdom Metazoa; phylum Chordata; class Amphibia; order Anura; family Ranidae; genus Pelophylax; species Pelophylax lessonae. Next base: position 496,668,490 of record NC_138770.1, on the reverse strand, counting down.
GCAGCACGTTCAGACATCAGCACATCCATTTTTGAAACCAAAGTTGCCACAACAGCAGCCAAATTAGTGACTGTAGAGGATTCAGAGGACCCTGAATCCCCCACCAAAGCTGGAGGAAACTTGCTGTCCTGGGATTCCATAGCAGAAATAAAAAATTTTTTGGAACTGGCCCTTTAAGAGCGCTGTGGACCCCACAGCACACCGCTATCGACACTGACACACAGACCCCTCGCAGGGACAAAACTGACCAGGAAGATTGCACAAAGCAGGATAAGAAAAGAACAGCAGGACAGACACCCCACAGTGTGTTACCAGCTTCTTCGGTCGGCTCTGTGAGAAAGGAGGAAGTGATGTCACCGCTGGAGGCTGAACTAAGCTGCAGGACAAGGGAAAATGGATGCCAATGTAAACTAATAGGAGGCTTCGGCAAGATGGCCACTGACATGTGCTCGGAACGATCGTGTAGCCACACACAAGATGGCGCCGTAAGGCGCGAAAATACACTACATAGCATGCTGTATGAGCGCCCACAGTGAAGCCAGACATGCTGCCCGCACTTAAAATGGCGGATCGGCGGTCTTTTAACCCGCAGCGGTCGCCGCATGTGTCTGCATCCCCAAGCACCCTAAAGTGACATTAGGAGAGGGACCCCCAAAAACGGAATTTTTGTAAAATCTTACCTGTAAAATTCCTTTCTCTGAGTCCTCCGACAGTCGCCGCCATCTTCATATTCGTCACAATGGGGTATTAGACTTTGCTCCGTAGGAGTAGCTAGGCAACAGAATATGTCAATATTAAAGCTTTTAACATATCCCCACCCCAGGGGGTGGTCCCCTCAGTCTATACCCTCCTGCTTCCTGTTTCATATCTCAGTTTCAGTGGAATAGCAGTAGAGTACCTAAACCCCAAAAGAGGGGCGGGGGCGGCGACTGTCGGAGGACTCAGAGAAAGGAATTTTACAGGTAAGATTTTACAAAAATTCCGTTTTCTCTTACGTCCTCCGACAGTCGCCGCCATCTTCATATTCGTCACAATGGGGACGTCCCAAAGCAGTGCAAACATGAGGGGTGGGAAACGCAGCCGCGCCTAAAGGCAACGCAGACTCCACATCAAAGAAAGTAACCTTACCAAAGGAAGGAAACCAGCTGGGCAACATAAGAAAAAACTTGCTCAACAGGAGCAATAACCCAGGAAAAAAACAAATAACTCAGGGATAAAAAGAAATCCCAAACAGTCCAAAGGTCCAAAACAAGGGACCCTAAGGAACCGCCGCACCAAGAACCTTGCAGCCAAAGGAAGCATCAGCCGATGCTTGAACATCCACCCTGTAGAATAGAGTGAAGGTGTGCATGGTCGACCAAGACGCCGCCCCACACACCTGGGCCACAGAAGCCCCATGACGACAGGCCCAAGACGTACTCAGAGATCTGGTAGAGTGCGCCTTCACAGGCATAGGGGAAACTTTACCCTGCAAAACATAGGCCTGTTCAATGACCTGTCTGAATCAATTGGCGATGGCAGAAGCCGACGCCGCTACGCCCTTCCGAGGACCCCCGGAAGGACAAACAAGAATCCGACTTGCGAACAGATTCGGACGATTTTAGGCAAATCCTAATCGCCCGAACAACATCCAAGGAGTGCAACTCCACCACCTTCGGATGTTTAGACTTCGCGCAAGGCGAAGGCAAGACAATGTCCTCATTGAGGTGAAATTCCAAAACCCTCTCCGGAAAAAAGAAGGGTTAGGTCGCAAGACCACCTTAACCAAGTGAGAGACCAGATACGGACATCTGAAGGACAAGCTGCCAGCTCCGACACTCTGCGAGCCGAAGTAATCGCCACCAAAAAAGGTGACCTTCTAGGACAACATAGACAACGAGATCTACCTGATCCGTTCAAAATGACCATGTTTTAACACGGACAGAACAAGAGTCCAGTCCCAAGGAGGCAGAGGCACCCTCCTAGGAGGGACCAGATGCCCCTGAACAAAAAAAATGCCAACCAAGGAGATAGATGCCATAGGACGTTGAGAAAGAACGGCCCTCGCAGTCACCTGACCCTTGATCGTAGCCAGCGCCAAACGCTGGCAACACCCTTTCGAAGGACAACACCCCAGACACCGAGTACGGGCGAGGTGAAAACCCCTGGACTCACACCAGGCAAAACAGGCCTTCCAAGTACGGTAATAGACCTTCGACGCGAGGCAATTTTCCTCGGTGATCAAGATGTGAATGACCCCAGGGGAGAGATCCCTATCCCTCAGGACCTCGGTTTCAACAGCCAGGCCATCAAAGCCAGTGACTGTAAAGCAGGATGGAATATCGGCCCTTGAGACCGGAGATCTTCTCGAAGAGGCAGACGCCACGGGGCGTCGACCGCCAAAAGCACGAGGTCAGCGTACCAGGACCGGCGAGGCCAGTCCGGTGCCACAAGAACCACTGTGTTCTGGTTCCGAGTTCAACCTGCGAAGGAACCTGGACAGCAATCGAAAATGGTGAAAACGCATACATCAGTCACTACTGATGCCACGGAGCTACCAACGCGTTTGACGCGTCTGCCCGAGGATCGCGCGGCCATGCCGCGAACCTTCTCACCTTGCTGTTCAGACGAGACGCGAACAGGCCTACCTCCGGAAGACCCCACTTCGCACACAATATCTGGAAGACATCCGGGTGGAGGGACCATTCCCCCTGGACCAGGGACTGGCGGCTTCAGATAATCCGCCTGCCAGTTCTCCACCCCCGGAACGTGAACCGCCGATATCGCCGGGACGTGTGTCTCGGCCCAAGACAGAATGTCGGCCACTTCCCGAGCCGCTCGGGCTCTATTGGTGCCCCCTCGGCGAATGACGTAAGCCACCGCCGTGGCATTGTCCGTCTGCACCCGAACCGGACAGCCCTGCAGCCTGTCCGTCCAACGTCGAAGGCAGAGATTTATCGCACGCAATTCCAGAACGTTGATCGGAAGGGAGGATTCCTCCTCCGGCCAAGTTCCCTGGGCGGACAGAACGCCCAGAACACCACCCCAGCCCGACAGGTTGGCATCCGTGGTGACCACCGTCCATGAGAGAGGACGAAAAGACTTGCCCCCCGACACCCCTGGGGACTGGAGCAGCCACAGAAGCTCCCTTCTGGTGCGATGGTCCAACAAAATCTGGAGACCCAGAGAGTGCGGTCGCCCTTCCCACCTGGACAGGATCTCCGCTTGGAGACCCCGCATGTGAAACTGGGCGAAGGGAATCGCCTCGAAAGCCGAGACCATCAATCCCAGACATCTCATGCGCGTCCGGAGTGATGAGCACGGAACGTCCCTGAGGGACCTGACTTCTTCCTGAAGAATCCTGAGTTTGTCGTCCGGTAGGAAGACCTTCACCTGGACCGAGTCCAGAATCATTCCCAGGTAGGGAAGACGAATCGACGGACACAGCGTCGACTTAGGAAAAGTTATCGTCCAACCAAACTCCTGTAGAGTCAGCATCGTGACGGACAGGTCCTCCTCCAGACCCTGGCTGGTCGCAGACCGAACCAGAATATCTTCCAGAGATCCCAGGACAGAGATGCCCAGGGCTCTCAACAAAGCCAGAAAACCGGTGCAACCCCCCTGGCGAAAACCCGTGGAGCCGAGGCGAGACCAAAAGGTAACGCCACGAATTGGTAGTGATCCTCCGCAATGGCGAATCGAAGGTACCTCTGGTAATCCTCGAAAAACGGGATGTGAAGGCACGCATCCTTCAAGTCGATGGAAGCCATGAATTCCCCCGGAACCAGGGCAGCCACCACCGACCGCAGGGATTCCATGCGGAACTAGCTAACCCGCACAAAGCGGTTCAGAGCCTGTAAGTCCAGAATTGGACGTACCCTGCCCACCTTCCTGGGCACAGCGAACAGATCGGAAGAGAACCCCCGAAATCTGACCCGATGAGGCACCGGAACGACCTGAGGGAAAAGAATCTGCTCTCCGCCGAGAGAGAAAACTCGATCTTGTAGCCAGAACGAACGGTTTTCTGAACCCACCTGTCCCGAACACGGGCCAACCAGGGTTGAAGAAAAACCGAGCAAGCGTCCCCCCACCCCAGAACTGGGTGAGGGCGCCCCTTCAGGCCGCATCGTTATGGGCAGCGGGTTCGGACTGGCCGGACTTCTGCTTACCTGACCACGGCTTCATTTGGGAGCCTAGACCTTTGAACGGCTTGCCCTTATAGTGCGCCCGAAAAGCACGAAAGGACCCCGGAGAGGGCCGAAAAAAATCATGCTTCTTACCAGGAGCCACCATAGCCTAGTGGGATAGGGGCAAGAGCGTGCTCTTACCACCCGTGATCCCCTCTATCAGTGTATCCAAGGATTCTCCAAAAAGGCGAGATCCATCACATGGCAGATTGGCCAAGGTCTTGCGCGAAGATTGGTCCACAGACCAACACTGCAACCAAACCAGGCGGCGAGACAATACCGCCACACTGTGTACACGTGCAGCCAACGGCACTATATCCAAGTCCGCATTACACAAATACATGACACCCTGATGGATTTGATCCACCATATCCAATGTCGCCGGTGAGGCCGAATCAGCCACCAGGACGCGTCCAAGCACCTGCGTCCCACTCGCGACAGCGTGGGCTGCCAGAAGAGAAGCAAATAGAGTTTTTAGCATAGAACTCGCAATAGAATAAGTATGACGGGCAAAAGACTCCAGCCTCCCGTCCATGGCATCCCGGAACACCGGGGCACCCTCTGCAGGAATCGCAGCGGACTTATTCAAAAACCGCTACCGCGTGACCCACCAGAGGCGGTACACACCACCGCTCATCAGAAGCGGGCGTGAAAGGATAACGCAGCTGAACCTACTTGGCACAGCAAAAAGCTTGCGTATAGTGCGCCAATGTTCCGTAACAGCGCGCCGAAAATCATCAGTGCAGGGAAAGACCTGCGATGCCTGGCGTCTTTTCTGAGTCCCCCAAGCTGCCAGGGCAGCAGGAGGACATGGTTCAACCTGCAAACGCAGCGTTTGTTCAATAGAAGCAACCAATTCATCCATGAGTGTAAGCTCTTCAGACGAGCCAGGGGGAGAATTATCAACCCCTTTAACCTCAGCCTCCACCTCGGACCCCACAAGATCCAGGGAAGAACGGGACCCCGATAAGGAGACCCCAGCCATAGCAGCCCCATCACCATCACCCTCTGAACCAGAGGAAATTGAAAAAACTCTGGGCCGTTTTGTGGATTGAGCAGCCATAAGCATTTTTACCTGAGCAGCAAGGTTAGCCACAACCTCAGCCAAATCCCCCCCTGGGGGGGAAAAAAACGGCAGACCCTCGGCCTCCCACCAAGTGGCAGGAGATTTGCTTCCCTGAGAATCCATTGCCAAATAATATGCTGGAGAATAAAGGGTTAACTGCCCCTTTAACAAGCGCGGCGAGCGCAGCCCACCGCACACACACACTAGCACAAGAAGACCCCCACAGGGATAAAAAGCTCAACTCAGGCAAGGATATAGGGATAGAGAGGATAAAAACCTGGATAGACCACTGCTGCTGCTGCTGTCTCGATCGGTGCGCCCAGGGAGAAGGAATGATGCAACTCAGGGCGCTCTATCAAAGCTTATGGAAGGCTACAAGAAAATGGCCGCCTGCAGTGTGAACATGCGGCCGGAGCGAGCGCAGCCAAAATGGCGCCGTTTGGCGCCGAAAACGCCGCTCCTCCACCTCAGTGAAGTGAAAAAAACACACCACAGTATAGTAAATCATGGCGGACCGCCGCAGCGGTTGCTGTAATGTGCCCCAAACACGATATAATCATGCCCCACAGCACACAGCCTTTCACACATTCACAGTCTGACACAGATAGTGCAGCACAGCCCCCCCTCCTTGCAGCCCACAGCATGCAGCCAGAGAGATAGGGAACTTAACAGTGTGAACACAGGCAGGGTTACACAGTCCCAGACTGACACCCCCCAAACAGACAGGTCCCCACACAAATACACTTACCTTCTATATGGCGTGGGGAACCCGCACAGGCGAACAAGCCACTGCACATGTGACAGGGAGAGTCGCATCCAGGACGCAGCAAAACTGGGGTTAAGAAACCGCACAGCGTCCAGTGAGGTAGCCACCTCACCATAGCATCCCTGCACTGAACAGGGATGGGTCGTTCATTGTGCCAGGAGTGTTACCTGGCTGAACGCTCGATGGCAGGCTGGGAAGCCACTGACCCACAACCTGCGACCAGGGGGATCAGCCCGAGACCCAGCCCGCACGAATCCTCTTCATCAGAAGAACTAACTAATGCTGACAAAAAGAACAGCTAAGTAAAGAGAGAGAAAAAAACTCAAACAAAAATCAAAAAAGAATAGAGAAAGGCTGAGACAAAATGCCCCAGCATAGAGACATCCAGCTACTCCTGACAAGCTAGACATTGAAACTGAGATATGAAACAGGAAGCAGGAGGGTATAGACTGAGGGGACCACCCCCTGGGGTGGGGATATGTTAAAAGCTTTAATATTGACATATTCTGTTGCCTAGCTACTCCTATGGAGCAAAGTCTAATACCCCATTGTGACGAATATGAAGATGGCGGCGACTGTCGGAGGACGTAAGAGAAAACCCCCACACAGCGCTGCTGTGAGAGAATAAAAACCCCCGCAGGGACCGGGACCAGGGAGCCCAAAACGCACAGACACAGGGGACACCACAGACACACAGGACTGCCGACCCCAGACAGAGGCCCCACATAGAATGTACTTACCTGTACCCGATGGCGTGGGGTGCCTCATATCAAGCGGGAAACCGCCCACCTTCAGATGGCAGGGGAGTGCCGCCAGCCCAAAACGCAGGACACCATCAGTGCATGGACGAACCTATGCTGTGTCCAGTGAGGTAGCCACCTCACATGGCTGCATCTCAGATGGACAGGGATGGGTCGTTTGTGAGGCCAGGGCGAACACATAGCCTGCAAAACGTTCGATGGTGGGCTGGGGTTCCATCTGACCCTCTGTCCTGGAGAACCAGGACGGTCAGTCCAATTCCCAGCTCCGCAGACGGCGTCTTCATCCGAAGGTCCCCTAACTAGTGCTGATAAAATAAACAGCTAGCAATGCAAAGAAAAAATGACATCTTTTGAAAATAAAATCATAAGAGAAAAAGAGAAAAGGCTGAGACTGTAGCCTCAGCACAGGGAAGCATATCCACTCCTGAAGCTAGGCAGAAGACAAACTGAATTGGGATGGCTATTGCAGGGGGGTATTGGACTAGAAGGACAGCCCCCATGGGTGTGACTATGTAGATTTATTGTTCTTTTACAAGTTTTATGCCTAGAAACTCCTGTGGAGATGAAGTCAATACCCCATAAGTGAAGACTGTAGGAGTGGGCGGCGACTGTCGAAAGACGTAAGAGAAATGACATTTTGCAGAAAATAAATCATAAAAAAAGAAGAAGGCGGCTGAGACTGTAGCCCCAGCACAGGGAAACCTATCTACTCCTTAACTAGGCAGAAGACAAACTGAGTTGGGATGGCTATTGCAGGGTGGTATTGGACCAGTGGGACAGCCCCCATGGGTGTCTCTATGTAAATGCTTTTAACAAGTCTTATGCCTAGCTACTCCTAAGGAGAGGAAGTCAATACCCCATTGGAGAAGACTGCATGAGTGGGCGGCGACTGTCGGAGGACGTAAGATAAAAAGATTATTCTCCCACTCTAAAAGACTTTGGTCCGGCCACATCTGGATTATGCAGTCCAGTTCTGGGCACCGGTCCTCAGGAAGGATGTGCTGGAACTGGAGAGAGTCCAGAGAAGGGGAACAAAAATAATTAGGGGAATGGAGGACATCAGCTATGAGGAAAGACTACAAGCACTCAACTTATTCTCTAGTGAAGAGACGATTGAGGGGTTTATGATATCAATATACAAATACTAAGGGAATACAATAAGACACGTGGCCACTCACTAAAACTAGAGGAAAGGCGGTTTAACCTTAAAATACGTAGGGGGTTCTTCACTGTAAGAGCAGTAAGGATGTGGAATTCTATTCCCCAAACAGTCGTATCAGCAGGGAGCATCGATAGTTTCAAAAAACTATTAGATGGGCACCTTAAAGACCACAACATACAGGGGTATACAATGTACGGTTAACAACAAACACACGCACACATCATAGGTTGAACTGGATGGACTGATGTCTTTTTCAACCTCACAAACTATGTAACTATGTAACCTGCAGGCAGGTCCAACTGTCCCTGAAGGTTACCCGCATCCCCCCCAAAGAAAACCTCCATGAGGCTATGTCGTTGCTGACCAAGCGCATAGTTGCGGTCTGCACGCGCTCGCTAGCTGGGCTGGGGGGACCACTGGTCCGAGATTATCCAGCCTCTCACCCAGCAGTTGATTGTAGAACGCCCGAGAGAAAACAAAAAAGATGTAAGGAAGGAGAAAATTGCTAGGACCAGAGATCCCAGCCGGGAGCCTAGGTCCTTACTCCTGACTAGACAGATTAAAACTGATTACCTAGAGCAGAGAGGGAGGTTGTATACCAGCTGAGGACGGCCCATGGGCATAGCCAGGTGTTTTTTGTTCTGCCTAGTCCAACTCCTGGAGTAAGCAATATAACCCACTAGTTATGATTTATGGAGCGCTGTGTCCGTCGATGAACGAAAGAGAAAATACCTTTAGTGCATTTCACCGGAATGCCTCATCAGGAAATCATGAAGCGACCATAATTTCCGAGTCTTATATACCCCCCTTTTGGTTTCCTATTAGCTGATTTCTTTGCAAGCATCTCCTCACCCGATCACCTTACAGGATCGGGGGGGGGGGGGGGGGCGTTATTTACCATATGTCTGCCATTAACTGCAATGTGTTTCCCAATCAGTATGTAGTAGTGACATTCCCTTGCTTCCCATCGTCAGAATAAAAAATGTACAATCGTAAAAATGTAAACTATATAATATATACACATACAGAGTGAGTACACCCGTCACATTTTTGTAAATATTTTATTACAGTCAGGTCCATAAATATTTGGACATTGACACAATTCAAATCTTTTTGACGCTATACACCACCACAATGGATTTGAAATGAAACAAACAAGATGTGCTTTAACTGCAGACTTTCAGCTTTAATTTTAGGGTATTTTCATCCAAATCAGGTGAACGGTGTAGGAATTACAACAGTTTGCATATGTGCCTCCCACTTTTTAAAGGGACCAAAAGTAATGGGACAGATTAACAATCATAAATCGAACCTTCACTTTTTAAAACTTGGTTGCAAATCCTTTGCAGTCAATTACAGCCTGAAGTCTGGAACGCATAGACATCACCAAATGCTGGGTTTCATCCCTGGGGATGATCTGTCAGGCCTCTACTGCAACTATCTTCAGTGACTGCTTGTTCTTGGGGCATTTTCCCTTCAGTTTTGTCTTCAGCAAATGAAATGCATGCTCAATCGGATTCAGGTCAGGTGATTGACTTGGCCATTGCATAACATTCCACTTCTTTCCCTTAAAAAACTGTTGTTTTTTTTTGCAGTATGCTTCGGGACATTGTCCATCTGCACTGCGAAGCGCTGTCCAATGAGTTCTGAAACATTTGGCTGAATATGAGCAGATAATATTGCCCGAAACACTTCAACACAATTCATCCTGCTGCTTTTGTCAGCAGTCACCTCATCAATAAATACAAGAGAACCAGTTCCATTGGCAGCCATACATGCCCACGCCATGACACTACCACCACCATGTTTCACTGATGAGGTGGTATGCTTTGGATCATGAGCAGTTCCTTTCCTTCTCCATACTGTTCTCTTCTCATCACTCTGGTACAAGTTGATCTTGGTCTCATCTGTCCATAGGATGTTGTTCCAGAACTGTGAAGGCTTTTTTAGATGTTGTTTGGCAGACTCTAATCTGGGCTTCCTGTTTTTGAGGCTCACCAATGGTTTACATCTTGTGGTGAACCCTCTGTATTCACTCTGGTGAAGTCTTCTCTTGATTGTTGACTTTGACACACATACACCTACCTCCTGGAGAGTGTTCTTGATCTGGCCAACTGTTGTGAAGAGTGTTTTCTTCACCAGGGAAAGAATTCTACGGTGATCCACCACAGTTGTTTTCCGTGGTCTTCCGGGTCTTTTGGTGTTGCTGAGCTCACCGATGCGCTCTCTCTTTTTAAGTATGTTCCAAAAACAGTTGATTTTGCCACAGCTAATGTTTTTGCTATCTCTCTGATGAGTTTGTTTTGTTTTTTTAGCCTAATGATGGCTTGCTTCACTGATAGTGACAGCTCTTTGGATCTCATATTGAGAGTTGACAGCAACAGATTCCAAATGCAAATAGCACACTTGAAATTAACTCTGGACCTTTTATCTGCTCCTTGTTAATGGGATAATGAGGGGAAAACATACACCTGGCCATGGAACAGCTGAGCAGCCAATTGTCCCATTACTTTTGGTCCCTTAAAAAGTGGGAGGCACATATACAAACTGTTGCAATTCCTACACCTTTCACCTGATTTGGATGTATCAAATTAAAGCTGAATGTCTGCAGTTAAAGCACATCTTGTTTGATTCATTTCAAATCCATTGTGGTGGTGTATAGAGCCAAAAAGATTAGAATTGTGTCGATGTCCCAATATTTATGGACCTGACTGTATTACAGTATTTGTAGCTGCTGCAGAATTTTTTTGGGGGAGCTTAGAGCTCCTTTTTAAGTCACGTGATTGATGTCCTTACTATCACCGCAGCATGGTTGGGGGGTAGAGCTAAGCCACAGCACATCTTGTGTCCTGTGACATTGCTTTAGCTATTATACCCCTTCCCTTTCAGCCTTTCAGAGTGCACTAAGTCAGGCATGTGGTCAACCCTATGAGCAAATCACGTACAAAACAATATTATTTTGTTGAAAGTCCCTCGTACATAAATCTGTGGCGCCCTATCCATATTAAAGGGGGGGGGGGGGGGGTTCAGAACCACTATAAATTCTGCCCAAGTTATAAGCTTTTACTTTTTAAGCCACACTAGAAACAAGACAACAGATATCTGGCTTTGGTGGAAAACATCTTTACTGCAAGTGCCTATGGTTATGGTCTTTCTATCTAAGAAGCATATGGTACTCAAGCATGCACAAAGTTTTGCAGGCACAAAGCATTTTCTCCTACCTAAAATCATCAGCTGCTTGTTCTTCTGCTTGTTTCTTCATAAAAACCTTCCGCCTGTAGTTTTCCAGATCTTCCTCTGCTTTTCTTTTCTTCATTTCTTCATGGCCAATGCCACTACGTCCTGTATTCAGGAAATAAATTTGATATTCTATTTCTATTTTCCTTCCTTAAAACAGCAAACACATCGTAACAGGGAAATGCAATTATTTATCAAATATGAACTGATTACCACCTTTGCTCATTAGCAGTATATAGCAGTCTTGTGACTTCTATAGGTGTTCAGCTGAGCACAGGTTAGAGTTTGCAGGAGGAGTGTACGAGTCTGTGGCGCCTAGCATTTTTCGCAAAAAGAAATGAATGTTTTCTATATAAAAGGTAGATAGAGCAATATCCTCTGATGATGTCTATGTGGACGATACGCATCAGGAGCTCGCAATAGAAGTTTCATCTTTATTGCCTATTACCATGCGAACATTTAAGTGCAAGTCTTTTTTTATTAAAAGTATTTTTTAGCAATATTACGCTATGTGCACTCTTCTTTCTGGCTTTCATGTAACCTTGCTATGAGAGATTTCCATCCCTCTCCGTACCATCCCATGAGCCTGAAACTACATCCAGGGTCGCATCCATAGGAGGAGTCTGGATTATCTTTTAAAGCATAGTTGGTTGGCTTGCTATATGGCATTGTAGACCCACTGGATCTGGTGAGCGCTTAATTCATTTATTTATCTGGTGATGGGATGTCCCTTCTCACTTTATGATCTTACTGTGTTCACCGCCGGGATTCATCACGATTCTGGGACTATATCTTTAATTTATTTTCAATTTCTGACATGGGACTATATTTGAACTATCAAGTCATTTCATTTTATCATGTCATCACAAGTTGGTATCATCATGTGTATATCTTTTCCTGTTTTTTTTTTTTAGCGGTGCACTTATATTTACCTTTATATATTCACAATTTGTTTATCAGTTGTTTTGTGCTGGCAGCTTTTTTTCACTGTGGTATTAGCGCATATTAGAATATTTTCCATCTGGTTTTGTGTATACTCCATTCATTTCACAACTCTGGCGTGATATATGGTATGGAAAAATTAAAGTTATTGTAAAGGCAGAAGGTTTTTTTTAATCTTAATGCATTCTATGCATTAAGATAAAAAAAAAAAACTTCCTAGTGCAGCAGCCCCTTTCAGCCCTCCTCTATACAGTCCGGTCCATAAATATTGGGACAACGACACAATTCTAATCTTTTTGGCTCTATACACCACCACAATGGATTCAAACTGAAACAAACAAGATATGCTTTAACTGCAGACTTTCAGCTTTAATTTGATTGCATTTACATCCAAATCAGGTGAAAGGTGTAGGAATTACAACAGTTTGTATATGTGCCTCCCACTTTTTAAGGGACCAAAAGTAATGGGACAATTTGCTGCTCAGCTGTTCCATGGCCAGATGTGTGTTATTCCCTCATTATCCCATTTACAAGGAACAGATAAAAGGTCCAGAGTTAATTTCAAGTGTGCCATTTGCATTTGGAATCTGTTGCTGTCAACTCTCAATATGAGATCCAAAGAACTGTCACTATCAGAGAGAAGCAAGCCATCATTAGGCTGAAAAAACAGAACAAGCCCATCAGAGAGATGGCAAAAACATTAGGTGTGGCCAAATCAACTGTTTGGAACATCCTTTTTCTTTTTGTGTAACTGATGGAAAATTTTTCAATAAAGAGATAAAGTTAAAATAAAAAAAAATAAAAAAGAAAGAGCAACACCAAAAGACACGGAAGACCATGGAAAACAACTGTGGTGGATGACCGAAGAATTATTTCCCTGGTGAAGAAAACACCCTTCACAACAGTTGGCCAGATCAAGAACACTCTCCAGGAGGTAGGTGTATGTGTGTCAAAGTCAACAATCAAGAGAAGACTTCACCAGAGTGAATACAGAGGGTTCACCACAAGATGTAAACCATTGGTGAGCCTCAAAAACAGGAAGGCCAGATTAGAGTTTGCCAAACAACATCTAAAAGAGGCTTCACAGTTCTGGAACAACATCCTATGGACAGATGAGGCCAAGATCAACTTGTACCAGAGTGATGGGAAGAGAAGAGTATGGAGAAGGAAAGAAACTGATCATGATCCAAAGCATACCACCTCATCAGTGAAGCATGGTTGTGGTAGTGTCATGGCGTGGGCATGTATGGCTGTATGGTAATTATTGATGAGGTGACTGCTGAAAAAACAGCAGGATGAATTCTGAAGTGTTTCGGGCAATATTATCTGCTCATATTCAGCCAAATGCTTCAGAACTCATTGGACGGCGCTTCACAGTGCAGATGGACAATGACCCGAATACTGCAAAAGCAACCAAAGTTTAAGGGAAAAAAGTGGAATGTTATGCAATGGCCAGGTCAATCACCTGACCTGAATCTGATTGAGCATGCATTTCACTTGCTGAAGACAAAACTGAAGGGAAAATGCCCCAAGAACAAGCAGGAACTGAAGACAGTTGCAGTAGAGGACTGGCAGAGCATCACCAGGGATCACCAGGGATGAAACCCAGCATCTACTGATGTCTATGCGTTCCAGACTTCAGGCTGTAATTGACTGCAAAGGATTTGCAACCAAGTATTAAAAAGTGAAAGTTTGGTCCCTTAAAAAGTGGGCGGCACGTATACAAACTGTTGTAATTCCTACACTGTTCACCTGATTTGGATGTAAATACCCTCAAATTAAAGCTGAAAGTCTGCAGTTAAAGCACAACTTGTTTGTTTCATTTCAAATTCATTGTGGTGGTGTACAGAGCCAAAAAGATTAGAATTTTGTCAATGTCCCAATACTTATGGACGTGACTGTACTTACCTGAGCCAGTCTTTATCCAGCGATGTTGCAGGAGTGTCTAAGCTGCCTGGAACTCTCCTCCTCATTGGCTGAGATATCAGCGCAGCGTGATTGGCTCCCACTGCTGTCAATCAAAATCAGCCAATCAGGAGATAGAGGGGGCGGGGGCGGGTCGCAGGTCTGTGTCTGAATGGACACAGGGAACTGTGACTCGGCTTGGATGCCTCCATAGCAAGCTGCTTTGCTCTGGGGCACTCATCAGGAGGGAGGGGCCAGGGAGAGCCGAAGAGAGACCCGAGAAGAGGAGCATCCAGGCTGGTCTGTGCAAAACCAACTGCACAGAGCAGGTAAGCATAACATGTTTTTTTTTTTTTAATAATAGAGACTTCACAATTACTTTAAGGCATGCTGCTTTTTTCCCGCAGTGGAGAGACATGAATAAATAGTTACACTGTGTACTTCAGATAAAGTTAAAGTAAATGCTTTGATGCATTAAAAATGTGCATCACATTGCCTTCTAAAAGCAGCTCACTTCAGGCAAAAACTGACAGCTGCCTGCACACTAAACGGTGCTAAGCAAATCTTACCGTGAAAAAATGCATAAACCGATTACTTTTAGTAAAACTCTACATCAAAACATTTAGTAGATCCGGAAACAAAACAGGTACCTGATATTAAAGGCAAATAATGATTTTTCCTGTAAAATGCTGACCAGCTACTAATTCCAAGCCTCCATTGAGGTTACACACAAATGAAAAAGGACCAACAGAAGGGCTTGGGAGCCAGAAGGTTTAAGAACCAAGCTTCTGTTTTCCAGAAAAAGTTGGTATTTTTTCATATCACCTCACCCCTACAGATATCTCTGCATCTGCTGATTTTTTTATTTATTTTTTTGACAATGGTTTTTAGTGGTGGTAAAAAAAAAAAAAAAAGTACATACTTTTTATACTTTCATCCCTAACCTTTGTCCAATTTTACTTTAACCAGTTCAGCTCCAGAGCAATTTACTTTAACCAGTTCAGCTCCAGAGCAATTAATTTACTTAAACCCCCAGAACATTCTAGATTTTCTGAAAGCAAAGGCCCTGTAGAATTAAAGGTGATAGCTGCAAAGTTACATCAGATGATGTGCGCAACTGTTCATTTAACGCAAAATTTTAGGAAAAAATATAATAAAATGAATTTTAGTGCAAAAACACAATATAATACCCATTAAAATATAAAAGATGAGGTTGCATCGAGTAAATAGATACCAAACATTCCATGTCTTAAAATTGCATGCGCCCGCAATTTCGCCAAAAACGATGGTGCCCAAAAATCACCATAGGTGACGCTTTAAAAGCCTTTACAGCTCATCAGTTTAGAGTGAACTAGGAGCTCTTGTGCTAAAATGATTGTTCTTGTTCTGATGTGAATTAGCTTTTATCTGTAAGTCAGCCATAGTTAAAAAAAAAAAAAAATCCATAAAAAAAAAAAAAAAAAAAAAGTTCCTCTTTAACCCTTATTACCACTCAGTTTATCAATCTTCTCCCCTTAGCTATTTTTTTTTCTTATTTCCATTATTCAAACTCTTCACATTTAAGCTTTTTTTTAAATTTTATATTTTACATTTTATTTTAAAAGTTGCACTAGAAAAAAAAAAAAATCAAACATTTTAAAATTAATTTGTAAAGTAGCTTTGTAAAGCTGTGTACCAGATTCATAATTTTAGTGTCAAATTTACATAGAACAAATTATAGAAAAAAATGTATATATTTTTACCTATAGTAACAAAATTTTTTAAGCCAACAGGCTTGCTTTTTCTGTTTTGTTTTTTTTTTTTGCCTATAGATGACTTAAAAAATGATTTTTGCTAGTCCATATTACCAAAAGAAAGCCACTAGGTCTTAAAAAATGTCCTATATGTATTATTATGTTAATAATGACAGTTATTGCCAAATAAACAGGCCCATAGCAGAAATGTAAAATTGCTCAGATCGATAGGAGGTTTACAGGTGTAAGAGCTGAAGTAGTTATTTAACCACTTTAAGACCGGAAGGATTTGTCCCCTTCCTGACCAGGCCCTATTTTTCAATTCGGTGCTGTGTTACTTTAACGGACAATTGCGCGGTCATGCAATGCTGTACCCAAACTAAATTTATGTCCTTTTTTCCCCCTAAATAGAGCTTTTTTTTGGTGGTATTTGATCACCTGTGTGATTTTGATTTTTTGCGCTATAAACAAAAAAATAGCGACAATTTTGAAAGAAAAAAAAAAAAAAAAGACAATATTTTTCACATTGTGCTATATGACATTCCCAAAAAAATTGTAAGAATCAAAATTTAACATTTTAGGCCAATTTGTTTTCTGCTACATATTTTTGGTAAAAAAAAAAATCACAATAAGCGTATTTTGATTGGTTTGCGCAAAAGTTATCGCGTCTACTAAATACGGGAAAGATTTAGGTTCATTTTTGTTATTTTATTTTTTTTTTTTACTAGTAATGGCGGCGATCTGCGATTTTTTTGCGGGACTGCGACATTGCGGCGGACAGATCGGACCCCTAACTGACATTTTTGACACTTTTGGGGGTACCAGTGACATTACTACAGTAATCAGTGCTAAAAATATGCACTGTTACTGTAATAATACCATTGTCAGGGAAGGGGTTTACCCTGTGGGAGATCAAAGGGTTAAATGGGAGCCTAGGGGAGTGAGGCTTCTGAGATAACCATAGAGACATGTGATCCTATATAGCAGGATCACATGAGCTCTGTGATCATCCCAGGGAGGACGGTCGGCTGTGTCTACAACAGCCGACCGTCCTCTCTCAGCGGGGAACAATCACGTCAGCTTCCCCACTGACTAGCGTGGGCGGGAGCGCGCCGCCGGCGGCACGCGCTCGCCCCCCTAGCCTCCTGAGTGCAAGCAACGTATACCTATGTTGCTTTGCCCAGGAGCGACTGTCTGCCGCAGTAAATCTGCGGTAGGCGGTCGGTAACTGGTTAAAGAAATACAGTATACCAGAAAACAGTGACATATACTGTAATATATCACAGCTCCCCTCACTTGATGTGGTGGCTGCATTACTTTTTTTCTATGCATTTTCACCTGGCAATCCTACCAATTACACGTTTCCTATCTTAGTGTGACAACAATGACTTACTTTACAGTTTCAATAGAGCAACAGCCTTGCTGCTCTCTCCTGACTACAGAACATCCCCACCGCTCATCACAATAACATACGCAGAAGTTGTTGTATAGTCTACAAAGCTTACATATAGTTTAAAAAGTATAAATAAACACAAGTCCATCGAATTCAACCAATAGAAAAATATAAATAGAACATCTACATAAACAGATACCTATGGTCGATCCCAAGGAAGTCAAAATAAAAACGTATAAAGCCATGGTCCAATTTGCTCCAGCAGGGGGGTAAAAATCCTTCTTCATCCACCTCAAGGCAGAAAGATATTCCCTAGATCAACAATTTCTGGTGGTACTACCTATAAATGTTAATATACTGTAAAGTTATATCTTGTGCATTTAAAGTGGTTGTAAACCCACCTTAATAACATGTACCGATAGGTAAGTCTATAATAAGGCTTACCTATAGGTACTGTAAATATCTCCTAAACTTGCACCATTATCAGCGCTCTGAAGGAATGGCCACTTGTGCCCTTCCTTCAGAGCCCTGTGCACGCGCGGGAGTGAAGTCATCGTGCCTCCGGCCAATCAGATGGCCCGAGGGCGTGAAAACCGGAAGCAGGACGGCTGAACATGTCTGCCGTGTTACCGGTGAGCGGGCGACACTGCGGGGGCTTTGTTATAAGGTATTTCATAATGAGCCAGTATGCAATGCATACTAGTTCATTATGCCTTTGTTTTTTTTGTTTTTTTCTTTTTCTGAGGTTTACAACCTCTTTAAGAATGCAGATAGTTTCTTCTTAAAATACTTCTGAGCTGGCCAGAACAATTTCTTGAAGGAGCCTATTGCATACTTGTTCAGCTCTTCCTGTGAAGTATTTTCGTATGTAGTCAAATCTCTTTTTCTCTAGACGTAAAGAGGGCCCCCCCCCCCCCATTTCCTCTGTAATGGCCTTAAAGTGAATAACTAACCACCAAGTTCACTATATGGACCACTTACGCATTTGTACATGTTGATCATATCCCTAATCCTTAATCGCCTATTCTCATGAGAAAATAAAAAATTCAGTGTCAGCTAATCTTGCCTCAAAGCTGAGCTCCTCCATGCAACCATTCTCCTTTCCTAACACACTTAAGATTGGCAGGTAAAAAATTGGATTTTTGACTTACCGTAAAATCCATTTCTCTGATGTTCATTGACAGACACAGCTTAACCATTGGGACGTCCCAAAGCAGTGTTAAACATGAGGGGTGGGAACAGCAAAAAATTCCGAAAGCTAAGAACAGTAGCCAACCAGGCAACAGAGGCTCAACCAAAACAACTGGAGCCCACCTGAAAAAAATTGTATTTTTTGCTTCCCGTAAAAATCCTTTTCTCTGAATTCATTGACGGATGCAGTCTTCTTGTTCTTGTTCTCATTAGCAGTAGGGTTATGCTGCTCCCTACAGGAGTGGGACACTAGGCAGAAAAGTTCTGGCTATGCCTATAGGCAGTCCAAGGGGGTATACCCTCTCTTCCTGCTATAGGATGTCAGTTTTGTATCAATGCAGTGTCAGAGAAAACAATACCAACCCAACTCAATAATAGAGGGGCAGGTACTGCGTCCGTCAATGAACTTCAAAGAAAAGGATTTTACGGTAAGACAAAAATCCCATTTTCTTTATCGTTCATTGACGGACGCAGTCTTCTTGTTCTCAAAAGCAGTAGGGACATCCCAAAGCAGTGCCATAAAAACATGAGGGGTGGGAACAGCAGAAATAAGTCCCCAAGGCCTGAACCACAGCCAACCAGGCAACATAGGACCCATCAGAACAACAGGATGAGATCCACCTGAAAAACATTAAACACCCTCAAGGGAGACTAAAAACACTCTTAAACGGCAGCCTGCAAACCTTTGCGGCTTAAAGAAGCATCTGCAGATGCCAGCACATCCACCTTATAAAACTTTGTGAAAGTATGAACAGACGACCAGGTAGCCACCTTTCAAACCTGAACCACAGATGCCTGATGGCGAAAAGCCTGCACAACCGTTTGTCTGATCCATCTGGAAATAGTCGCAGCACACGCAGGCAGCACTTTCTTTGGTCTATCCGTGAGAAAAAGCGAATCTGACTTACAAAAAGACTCAGTAGTCGCCAAGTACACCCTGATTGCCCGAACCACATTCAAAGTATGCAAAGCAAATCCCTTAGGATGTTTAGGCTTAGGACACAAGGAGGGTAACACAATGTCCTCATTTAAATGGAAACCGGAAACCACCTTCGGAAGGAAGGACAGATCTGGACGAAGTACCACTTTATCCCTGTGAACCACCAGATCGGGAGAACGACAGGACAACATCGCCAGTTCAGACACCCTGCGCGCAGAAGTAATAGCCGCCAAAAAGGCCACCTTCTGAGATAAAGTAAGCAGGGGAATCTCCCGAATATTTTTAAAGGGAGGTTTATAGAGAACCCACAGCACCAAATTCAGATCCTAGGATGGCAACGGAGGCCGCACTGGAGGAACCAAGTGTCAAATCCCCTGGATAAAGCTACGTACCAGGGAATGGGTGGCTAAGGGCCTTTGGAAGAAAATTGCCAAGGCTGAGACCTGACCCCTAATAGTACTTAAGGTCAAATTTTATCTTAACACTCCATTTAAGGAAAGCCAAGATCCAAGCCACTGAGTAAGAGCGAGGGGGAACTCTAAGAGACTCACACCATGCAATATACGACTTCCACATGCGATGATAGATCTTTCTAGAAGTCGCTTTTCCCGCTTTAAGCAGAGTGGTAATCACAGAAGCAGACAATCCCCTGTCCTTCAGCCCTGGTTTTTAACAGCCAAGCCGTCAAGCCAGTGACCGTAAAGCAGGATGGAAGATTGGTCCTTGAGAAAGCAGATCCTCCCTGAGAGGAAGTCTCCAAGGAACGTCTGCGACTAGTATGATCAGGTCGGTGTGCCAAGCCCGACGAGGCCATTCTGGATGACAGGAATCCCTTCCGCCTCGATCCTGCGAAGAAGTTTTGGCAGCAACTTGAGCGGAGGAAACGCATACATCAGCCGATACTGACCCCAGCACGTCTGTGGTGTCTGCCAGAGGGTCCTGAGAACCGGCCACAAACCTCTGCACTTTTCTGTTCTGAGATGCCAACATATCTACGTCTGGAGTGCTCCAATGAAGGCACGGTTGCTGGAACACCTCCGGATGGAGAGACCATTCCCCTGGAGCCAAGGTCTGCCAGAACTCTTCTGGTGCCCCCTTGGTGATTGACATAAGTCAAAGCCGTGGCATTGTCCAAATGAACGCGCACTGGACAGCCCCGGAGGTGCTCTGTCCAGTGGTTTAGGCAAAGCCTGATCGCTCTCAGCTCCAGAAAATTGATCAGTAACCTGGATTCCTCCAGAGACCAGACCCCTTGAGCAGAAAGCTTTCCGAGAACACCTCCCCACCCGGACAGACTGGCATCCGTGGGGATTACTGTCCAATACATAGGGAGGAAGGATTTTCCTTGTTTGAGCGTTGGGGACCGAAGCCACCATAGCAAGGACCTCTTGGTCATCTGGCTCATGTGGATTCAATTGTCCAAAGAGCTTGATCTTTGTTTCATTTGAGAAGAAATTCCTTCTGGAGTATTCCCGTATGAAATTGGAGTGTAATGCCCCATACACACGTGCAGATTATCTGCAGACTTTTGTCTGCAGACTTACCAAAACCATATAATATGAGGTCAAACCTAAACACTTTCAATTTGTATGCAATCCGGCAGGCCCTTGCACTACATAGAAAAGGTAAGTCTGCAGACAAAAGTCTGCAGATAATCTGCACGTGTGTACGGGGCATAAGGCACTGCCTCGAAGGACGACACCATCAGTCCCAGAACTCTCATACAAGTCTGAAGGGACGACCATTTGCTGGACAGCAATAGCTGAATCGCAGACTGGAGTTTTTGAAGTTTGTCTGGAGGAAGAAACAGCCTGGCTGAGGATGAGTTTAAAGTCAGGCCCAGATAGTCCAGCCAAAGTTCTCATGGTAAGCTCTAGGTTTGTCACCAGCGCTTTAGGGGAATCTGCATGGAAGGCAGATAATCCAGGTATCCCAGGACCGATATCCCCCGCTGCCGTAACAAAGCCAGAACCGGAGTCAACACCTTTGTGAAGACCCGAGGAGCAGAGGCGAGTCCAAAGGGTAACGCCACAAACAGATAGTGCTCCTCCCCCACAGCAAAACGCAGAAACCATTGATGTCTTGCACATATTGGGATGTTAAGGTAGGCATCTTTGTTGTCTATGGAGGCCAGGAAATCCCCCTGGTGTAGGGGGGCCACCACCGTGCAAATGGATTCCATCTTGAATTTTTGAACTCGCACAAAGCAATTTGGTGCCTTCAGGTCCAGAATTGGATGCACCTTGCCCACCTTCCTAGAGACCGTAAACAGATTTGAGTAAAAGCCCTATAAAACTTTCCGAGAACCGAACCAGAACGATTACTCCTTGTTGTACCAGGTCCTGTACCGCTCCAAAGAGAGCCTGTAAGCGATCCGGGGACAGTCGCATATTGGAAGGGAAAAACCGTACCGGAGTGACAGATCAAAACGCGATCTTGTAGCCAGACCGTATGACCTCACGCACCCACTTTTCTTGTATCCGGGATAGCCACAGAAACCCGGAAACCGGCAAAGATGTCCCCCCACTCCAGATACGGGTGGGGGCGCACCTTCGAGCCGAAGGAGCATTATCCGCAGGTCTGGAGAAACCAGATTTCTGTTTTCCAGACCAGGACCGCTTGGAGCCACCGGAGGAGGCCTTGAAAGACTTTGATCCTTTATCACTCATCCCTGAGGGACGAAAAAAACGTTATGTGCTGAAAAGGAGGGACCCCGTCTGCGACGAGGGTCCTTACCCTTGTTAGCCTGTGGGAGAAAGGTACTCTTGCCCCCTCTGTAAGACCTTTAATAATGTCATCAAGGGTAGCCCCAAACAGGCGATCACTCTGAAGGGGTAGATCAGTCAAGGCCTTCTTAGAAGTCTGATCCGCAGACCAGCATCTTAGCCAAAGTATACGTCGGAGGACCACTGCCGACACCGACAGTCGCGCCAATATTGGAGCCGCATCCAGCGAGACAATGCAAACAAAAATCAGATTTTTGTAAGATCTTACCGTAAAATCCTTTTCTCTTAAGCTCATTGACAGACGTAGTCTTCTTGATTCTCAAGAGCTGGGTTATATTGTCTCCGCAGGAGTAGGACTAGGCAGAAAGACAAAACGTTCTGGCTCCACCTTAGGGGCAGTCCCTGAGGGTATATCCTCCCTCTCTCTGCTACAGGGAATCAGTTCTGTTCTAAAGCAGTAACAGAGAATTTAACCCAACCCAACTCAATGATAGAGGGGCGGGTACTACGTCTGTCAATGAGCTTAAGAGAAAAGGATTTTACGGTAAGATCTTACAAAAATCCGATTTTCTCTATCGCTCATTGACAGACGTAGTCTTCTTGATTCTCAAGAGCTGGGACATCCAGAAGCAGTGCCACAAATGAGGGGTGGGATTGACAAAAATCAAAATCCAATCTAGAAGGCCCAACCGGTGCCAAACTAGAAGTTTTAAAGGCTCATTATAAACAAAGAATGAGACTCAAAAGAAAAATTTCCAACGGAAAAAAACCCTTGAGGCAGACCACTGGTCTCCTCAAATGGCGGCCTGCAAAACCTTGCGGCCAAACACGGCATCAGATGATGCCATTACATCAACTTTATAATGTTTTGTAAAGGTATGCACCGACGACCAGGTAGCCGCCTTGCACACCTGGACCACTGACGCCTGATGGCGAAAGGCCCATGACGCACTAAGCGCCCGAGTGGAGAGCGCCTTAACAGGGAACGGGGGCTCCCGACCCTTAATAGAATAGGCCTGTACCACCGTCTGTCTGATCCATTTGGAAATGGTCGCGGCAGATGCAGGCAACCCCTTTTTGGGTCCATCCGGGATCACAAAAAGTGAATCAGTCTTGCGAAACGAGTCTGTCGTTTTTAAGTATACCCTGATCGCCCGGACCACATCCAAGGAGTGTAAAGCAAACTCCCGAGGATGACTGGGCTTAGGACACAGGGAAGGTAATACAATTTCTTCATTCAGATGAAATTCTGAAACCACTTTTGGTAGGAAGGATGGATTCGGACGAAGAACCACCTTATCTCTATGAACCACCAGATATGGGGAACGACAAGATAATGCGGCCAGTTGTGACACCCTGCGTGCAGAAGTAATAGCCACCAAGAAGGCCACCTTCTGGGACAACGTAGCAGAGAGAGGGAGGATATACCCTCAGGGACTGCCCCTAAGGTGGAGCCAGAACGTTTTGTCTTTCTGCCTAGTCCTACTCCTGCGGAGACAACATAACCCAGCTCTTGAGAATCAAGAAGACTACGTCTGTCAATGAGCGATAGAGAAATGCAGCCAACTGGTCCGTCAGCTCGTTAAAAGACAGGGGGAAGTTGTACCCCCCCTCCAGGTCACGGCGTAGTAACTTAGCCAATTCAGTCAAAGTTTGCGACACAAGGGCAATAGTAAACACCGGTCTGAGCGCAGACCCCGTCAGGGAGTACATACTGTGGGCCACAGACTCCGCCTTTCTATCCGCCGGATCTTTAAAGGAGGGGAAATCCTCCACTGGAGTCATGGTAGCTTTATTCAGTCTGGAAGCCGGAGGGTCCACCGCAGGAGGCACAGTCCAGTTCTTAACAACGGACTCTTCAAAGGGGTAGCGCCTAGCAATCTGCTTGGGCACCCCAGGGGGGCGCTTTGGGCGGTCCCACTCTTTTTTGACCGTGGTGTCAAAATACGCGAGAAGGGGGAAAACCTTAACCGCTCTGGGCGGCTTGTGAGTACCAAAAGTAACCTGCGCCTCAGTTGCAGTCACAGCTGCGTCCTCCATTTTCAGGGTCTCACACACAGATACAACCAGTGCGTCCACTAGCGCCTTTTCTTGCGCAGTAGTGGAGGGAGAGGTGTCATTCTCACTATCAGAGAAGACAGGGCAGAGGAGAGGTAGCAGACCCTGTAGGGAAACCCACGTCTGCAGTGGCCAAATCAGATTCAGAATCTGACACATTAAATGAGGCAGGGGTAAGAGGGGGGCTTTTTTTGGCACCCCGTCCTTTGCAGGCCACCTCCCCCCCGGGACACAAAGTATTCCAAGACCGCCGGCAGTGCATTTATGGATAGCTGGGATCCGAAGGTCCATGTTGCACTAGTGGAACCCCGTAGCAAAAAGTGGAAAAAACGTTTTGTTTTGTTTTTTAAAGAGGAAGTAAACTCCCCCCGAAAAAAAAAATGAAAAAAAAAAGCCTGTGAGACAAAGGCATAACGTGCTAGTATGCATCGCTAGTGTGCATTAAAAAGTAAATATCTCCTAAACGGTGCACGTTTAGGAGATATTTACAGTACCTATAGGTAAGCCTTAATTAAAAGCTTACCTACAGGTACAAGTTATAACAGAGGGTTTACAACCTCTTTAAAGCGTCCCACCGCATTATAGCACCCCCAAGAGGTCAGGCAAAACTCACAGAGACCCCCAGCAGAGAGAGAGAGAGAACCCCCAGACTCCCCCACCAAAGATGCACCAGAAAGGCCCAATAAGTCTGCACCACATGTGTCTGCAGCGATCTCGATCCTCCTAGAAAAACCTCCTAGAGTGTCAGCGCTAGGGTATAAGGAGGGGCTCCACCACCACAAAAACTGCCTCTAGTGGCTTCAAGAACATGGCTGCCATTGATTTACAATGGGATCCACCGCAAAATGGCCATGCCAGGTGTACCAAGATGGCTGCCGATCTTCACAGCACGTGTAGGCTACAAGAAAATGGTGGCCCCGCGTGGCTCCCACCATCGGCCTACGCCCGGTCCCAGCCCCCAGGAGTAGCTCCAATCGCCCCATAGCCCCAGTAGTGAGTGGGGGGGGGGGGGGGAGAGGGACAGGTCAGGGGAGGTTTGTGACAGGACAGAGGGGAACCCGGGAACGTGAGGGTCCGATGTCCCAAGGAGGGGCCCGTGTCCACCCCAAAACCCACAAGGGGGAGAGGGGGGGGAACAGTTTACTCACCATACCAGGAACAGGTGGGTCCCATGTTCTGACAGAACCCCTTGCCGCCGAAGAGGAGGGCTGTTGGCCAATAGGAACGCTGCGACTCGGGCCTAGATCCAGTCATATGTGACCTGGTGAGACATTTAACTCGTGGGGCCAGTCCCCGTCCGGTGGGACTATGTTGCGTCTGACCTAGCACGGAGCTGGCTGGCTGGGGTGACCACTGGAACTATTTATCCAGCCTGTCGCCCAGATCTGCCATAGTTGCTTTTAGATCTCACAGGAAAAAAATCCGGAGAAAACGCTAACTAGAAAAAAACAAACTAGCTAGAAAAAAAACTAGGACCTTACTCCTGACTAGGCAGATTAAAACGGACATCCTATAGCAGGAAGAGAGGCTATACCCCCTGGGACAACCAATAGGCGTAGCCAGAACTTTTTTCTGCCTAACGCCCTACTCCTGTAGGGGGCAGCATAACCCTACTGCTATTGAGAACAAGAAGACTGCATCCGTCAATGAACAATAGAGAAAAACAATACACCCTCAAAGAGGACCAAGTTCTTTAAACCAGTGGTCCTCAACTCCGGTCCTTGGGGCCCACTAACAGGCCAGGTTTGCAAGATAACTAAATTACATCACAGGTGATCTCATTTGGTGCTCAGTGATTGCAGAATTCTAGTCTGCATCTCCCCAAGGTAATACTTAAAATCTGGCCAGTTAGTGGGCCCCGAGGACCAGAGTTGAGGACCACTGCTCTAAACGGCAGCCTGCAAAACCTTGCGGCCAAAAGAGGCATCCGCAGATGCCAACACATCCACTTAAAGGAACTTTGTGAAAGTGTGCACTGGCGACCTGGTGGCCATTTGCAAACCTGCGTCACTGACAACGGATGACGGAAGGCCCAGGAGGTACTGAGCGCCCAAGTAGAGTGCGCCTTGATAGGGAAAGGGGGAACCTGACCCCTGATGAAATAGGCCTGAATCACTGTCTGTCTGATCCATCTGGAAACAGTCGCAGAGGAAGCGGACAACCCTGTCCTAGAACTATCCTTAACCGCTTGCCGACTGCTCACAGTATATTTACTGCGGCAGTCAGCCCCTCACAGGCAGAGCGACGTAGGTCTACGTCGCTGGCTCTGGGGAGCGGGCGCGCTCCCGCGCGGTCACGGACCCCCCCCGCGCGTGTGACCGGCGGACCCGATGTCCGCCGGTCACTTGGCGATCGTCGGGGGAGAGGGAGAAAGTCAGGCGGCTTATGTAAACAAGCCACCTGTCATTCTCCCCGGTGTAGAAACACTGATCACACGGTTCTACAATGTAGGACCGTTGATCATTGTTCATACAGCTCAAGCCACAGCCAATCACAGTAAGAATCACGCCCCTAGGGACACACACAGCCCCTCCCTCTCAAATAAAGTTAACCCCTTCACTACCAGTGTATTTTTACAGTAACAGTGCATATGTATAGCACTGATTACTGTAGAAATGTCACTGGTAACCCCAAAAGTGTCAAAAATGTCAGTCAAGGGTCCGATCTGTCCGCCGCAATGTCGCAGTACCGCAAAAAAAAAAAAAAAAAATCGCAGATCGCCGCCATTACGTGTTAAAAAAAAAACAACAAAAATGACAAAAATCTTTCCCTTGGTTAGTAAAACGCGATAACTTTTGCACAAACCAATAAAAATACGCTTTTTGCGATTTTTTTTACCAAACATATGTAGCATAAAACAAATTGGCCGAAAATGTTAAAAAATTTAGATTTTTTACATTTTTTTGGGGGGGAATTTCATATAAAAAAATGTGAAAAATATTGTTATTTTTGCAAAATTGACGCTCTTTTTTTGTTTATAGCACATGATCAAAAAAAAAAAAAAAAAAAAAAAATCGCACAGGTGATCAAATACCACCAAAAGAAAGCTCTGTTTGTGGGAAAAAAGGACGTCAAATTAGTTTAGGTACAGCGTCGCACGACCGCGCAATTGTCCATTAAAGTCATGCAGTGCCGAATCGCAAAAAACCCCCTGGTCTTTTAGCAGCCAAATCCTCCGGGGCTTAAGTGGTTAAGCACAAATCGTAAGTCTGACTTCTTAAAAGACTCCATGGCTGACAGGTACACCCCAATTGCCCGAATCCTATCCAGAGCATGCAAGGCATTTTCCTTCAGATGTTTTGGCCTGGGACACAGGGAAGGCAACACAATGTCTTCATTTAAAATGGAAATCAGAGACAACACAATGTCTTCATTCCCACCTTCTGAGACAACGTAAACAAGGGAATCTCCCGAAGCTTCTCAAGGGTAAACCTCTGGAGGACCAAAAGCACCGAATTGAGTTCCCAAGGCGGCAATGGAGACCGCACTGGAGGAACCAAATGGCGAACACCCTGAAGAGAGATATGTACCAGGGAGCGTGTGGCCAAGGGTCATTGGAAGAAGACTGCCAAAGCCGACACCTGGCTTTTGATGATACTCAAGGCCAATTTCTGTTTAACACCCCCTGAAGGAAGGTCAAAATCCGAGCCACCGAGAAGTGACTCACACCACGCGATGTTCGTCTTTCACGTACGATGGTAAGTCTTCTTAGAAGTAGATTTCCTAGGTTTTAAAAGTGTTGGAATCACCGATTCAGACCAACCCCTATCCTTCAGTACTTGGCTTTCAACAGCCAAGCTGTCAAAGCCAGTGACTGTAAAGTAGAGTGGAGGATTGGTCCTTGGGACAGCAGATCCTCCCTGAGAGGAGCTTCCAAGGAACGACGGCGACCAGCCGCACCAGATTGGTGTAACAAGCCCAGCAAGGCCAATTTGGGGCCACTAAGATGACCGGAATCCTTTCTGCCTAGATCCTGCGTAGACATCTTGTCAGGGAGGGAGGAGGGAAGGCGTAAATCAGACGATACTTACGCTACGGAGCCACCAGTGCATCTGTGGCGTCCGCCAGAGGATCCCGTGACCTTACAACGAACCTCTGCACCTTTCTGTTGAGCCGAGACACCAACAGATTCATCTCAGGGATGCCCCACCAGAGACACAACTAATGAAACACCTCCAGATGAAGAGACCATTCCCCTTGGTCCAACGCCTGCTGACTGAGGTAATCCGCCTGCCAGTTTTCCACCCTGGGAATGTGTACGACCAAAAAGACAGGAATGAATGTTCTGCCATGCCAGCTTCTTCCAGAGTCACCAGGACACTTCTTGTGCCCCCTTGGTGATTGCTGTGGCATTGTCGGTTTGAATGCACACTGGACATCCTTGGAGATGATCCGTCCAATGTTCCAGGCACAGTCTGAGCGCTCCGAGCTCAAGGATATTGATTGGTAGTCTGGACTCTTCCAGGGTTCAGACCCCCTGAGCAGAATTTCTGTTGAGAACTCTACCCCACCCCAACAGACTGGCATCCATGGTGAACACCATCCAAAACAAGGGGAGGAAGGATTTGCCCTGGCGGAGAACGAAGCCACCAGACCAGGGACCCTTTTGCACCCTGGCTCAGCTGGATTTGGTTGTCAAAAAACTGCAGAGTCAAGTCCCATTTGATCAGAATCTCCCTTGCAGGAACCTCGTATGGAACCGTGCAGACGGGTCCGCCTTTAAGGGTAGACACCATCAGGCCCAGCACTCGCATGCAAGTCCGGATGAATGACCATCTGCTGGACAGCAGGAGGCGAATTGCAGCTTGCAATTTCTGCAGTTTGTCCAGATGAAGGAGTACTCTGGCTAAGGCCGAGTCCAGAGTCAGACCCAGATAGTCTAGTTTCGAGGAAGGAACCAAGGCAGACTTCCGAAGATTCAGAGTCCAGCCCAACTTGCTCAGGGTCCATATGGAGATCTCCAGGTTTTCCACCAGCACAGTAGGAGACTCTGCTCGCAGAATGTGGTCATGCAAGTAGCCCAGAACCGCAATCCCCTGCTGATGTAACAATGCTAGCACCGGAGCCAACACTTAGGTGAAGACCCGAGGAGCGGAGGCGAGACCAAAGGGTAACGCCACAAACTGATAATGCTCCACTCCCACGGCAAAGCAGAGGAAGCGTTGGTGACAGACACATATTGAAATGTGTAAGTAAGCGTCCTTTGTGTCCATAGAGGCAAGGAAATCCCCTTGATGCAGGGAAGTCACCACCATGAGAACAGACTCCATTTTGAACTTCTTCACCTGCAAAAGCAGTTCAGCACCTTGAGGTCCAGGGTTGGACGCACCTCGCCTTTCTGGAGACTGTAAATAGGTTTGAGTAAAACCCCTGAAAACGTTCCAAAGTCAGAACCAGGACAATCACCCCTTGAAGTAAAAGGTCTTGCACCGCCCCAAAGAGAGCATGTAAGCGGACCTGGGACAGTCGCACATTGAAAGGAAAGAACCTTTCCAGAGGGTAAGAACGAGACTTAATCTTGTAGCCGGACCGTATGACTTAGTGGACCCACTTCTCTTGTACCGGGGAAGTCCAGGGGTCCGGGAACCAGCGAAGACGTCCCCCCCAGCCCAGATACAGGTAGGGGGCACACCTTCAAGCTGAAGAGGCCTTGTCCTCGGGTCTGGAGAAGACCGCTCTTGACTTGCCAGACCAAGTTC
Source organism: Pelophylax lessonae (assembly GCF_965119305.1). NCBI lineage: Eukaryota > Metazoa > Chordata > Amphibia > Anura > Ranidae > Pelophylax > Pelophylax lessonae. Next base: position 496,638,745 of record NC_138770.1, on the reverse strand, counting down.
CCTTGGATCCTCCAGAGGAGGCCCTGAGGGGCTTTGATTCCTTGTCAGTCGACCCTGAGGGACAAAAAAACGTATGAGCCAAGAAGGAGGGCCCATGTCTACGACGAGGGTCTTTGTCCTTACTAGCCTGTGGAAGTAGGGTACTCTTCCCCCTGTGAGACCTTTAATGATGTCATCCAGGGTAGCGCCAAACAGGGGATCTTCATAAACCAGAAGATCAGTCAAGGCCTTTTTAGAAGTCTGGTCCACAGACCAGCATTTGAGCCAAAAGACACGCCGATGGACCACTGCCAAAACAGAGAGCCGAGCCACTAGGGGAGCCACATCCAAAGAGGCATCACAGATAAACAACAGCCCCTGGACCGGCAGGGGGGCTGCTCCCCCTCCAGATCACCACACAACAGTTTAGCCCATTCAGTCAGAGTCTGCAACACTAGGGCAATGGTGAATATTAGCCTCAGTACTGAACCAGCCAGGGTGTACATATTGCGGGCCACAGCCTCCGCCTTCCTGTCAGCCAGGTCCTTAAAGGCCGGGGACTCTTCAACCAGAATCATGGTTGCCTTGTTCAATCTGGAAACCGGAGGGTCCACCACCAGTGGAAAAGTCCACTTCTTAAGAAAAGACTCCTTATTGGGGTATCGCCTAGCAAAGCACTTAGGGACCTCAAGGGAACGCTTTGGTCACCCTCATTCTGTAGTGACAATTCTGTCAAAATAGGAGGGGGAAAGGTTACACCTTTGCTGCTCTGGGTGGCTTGTGAGTGCCAAAGGGAACCTGCGCCTCCATTGCAGCTGCGTCCTCCATCTTTAAGGTCTCACGCATAGATACAACAATCAGTACGTCTCCCAGCAACTTTTCATGCGCAGTTGCAGAAGTGGAGGAATCCTCACTATCTGAGGATTCAGGGCCCATGGTCGAAGACCCATGCAGGGTGACCAATGTCTGCGGCGGCCGAATCAGATTCAGAACCTGAGGAGACCGATAAGGCAGGAGAAGGCAGGGGGTGTGCTTTTTTGCCAGCCCGTCGCCTAAAAGCCAACTCCACCTGGGACACAAAGGACTCCAGGACTGCCGTCAGTGCATGGGTCACCAGGGGGACTACTAAGGGACACCCCCTCCGCTCTGGCAGCACACCCAGTTGCCAGTCACAGAGCCCCAATCAATCTTTAGCAGAGAGGGAGAGGACCCCAACAGACTCACCACCCCGCAGAAACCGGGCACTGCACCCACCAGGAGAATATGCACTGCATGTACAAGGAACAGGAAAGGATCCAGGAGTCAGCACCAGGGGATGAGGGGGGGCTCCCACCGCCGAAATTGCCACCCATAGGGCTCCACTGTCATGACAGCCCCTGTTTCCTATGGCAAACCACCGCAAAATGGCCAGACTATACAAACGTGGCAGCTGTGCATTGAAGCACAAAGGCTACAAGAAAATGGCAGCTTGGCGTGGCACCACGAGGCTCCCAAGGACCTAGAAGGGATCCCTAGGCCTTAGGACAGGCCCTGGCAGGACCCCCCCCCCCCCCAGCAGGTACACCCCCCATCCCCACACAGCCGATAGTCCGGTCGCCGGCGGCGCACCCCCCGCCAGCATAGTGCCCTGCCCCCAGCCCGGGAGGTGTACCAGACCACCCACACAGCCCCAGCAACAGAAAGGAGGGGAACCCAGGGGTCCGACCATCCCATGGAGGGGCCAGCGTCGACCCCAAAACCCTCCAGGGTGAGAGGGGGGGACAGCTACTCATCATACCAGGAATCAGGCAGGCCCTGCTCCAGACAGAACCCCTTGCCATCGAATTGAGGGCTATCGTACAGGAGGAATGCTGAAAACATGGTCGCATGCGACCTCGCAAGGCGTTTAGCTCGCAGGCCAGCCCTCGTCCGGTGAGGCTATGTCATGGCCGACCTAGCCCAGAGCGGAGGTCTGCGTGCGCTTGCTGGCCAGACTGCGGTGACCACTGGATCTGGATTATCCAGCCCATCGCCCAGTCCTGCAGTTGATTGTAGATCTCACAGGAAAAACCAGGAGAAAAAATTCTATCTAAAAGTAAAAATGTTGTCAGGACCCAGCAAGGCACTAGGTGCTTACTCCTGACTAGGCAGAAAAAAAATGGAGAGCCTATAGCAGAGAAAGGGAGTATACCCCCTGGGACTGCCCAGAGCCAGACTCTTTTTCTGTCTAGTGTCCTACTCCTGTAGAGGGTAGTATAGCCCAATGGTTAAGAATATCAGGAGCTGTGTCTATCAATGAACACAAGAGAAATACAATTTACTTTTACTGGTAATTCGCTTTCCACATAGTTGACAGCACATCTGGGAGACTGCCAGTTTGGAAATTAAGGCTAGACCAACCCCTTCCTTGTGCATAAAATAATAGCAGAAATGGACAATTAAGACACAAGAACGCAATAAGGCTGTGCTGTCACGGCAATTACGTGGAAAGAAAATTACCAGTAACGCCCCTTTCATACTTGTGCAACTTGTCCTGCGACTTGGGAATGCAAAGTCGCATGACAGATCGTACCCCATGGTTTCCGATGAGTACCATTCATATCTGTGCGATTTCAAGTCGCAGCAACTTGAAAGTAGTCCCCACACTACTTTGTTCCAACTTTGATGCAACTTGAGGGCCATAGACCTCAAGATTACACAGGCATTGTCACATCAAAGTCGTGCGGCAAATCCACGTCAAAGTCGTGTGATTTTCAGGTCATGCAAGTGTGAAAGGGGCCTAAGAGTCCCATGGGAGCACAGCTGAAAGACATAGCAGATAAATACCCCTCAGTGGGAAGATAAAGATAATATTGTCTGTCCAAAGACCGCCTCCTGATCTAGATCCACATCTAGCCTTTAGTACCAGAAAAAAATTTGAAAATGTGACCACAGAGCGGCTTTACTTATTCAACCCACAGTAGCTGACTCCACCTCAGCCCAAGAGGCATAGACAGATCTGGTGGTCAGTGATGGTTACACCATGTAATTACAACATATGGTCTGGGTGATCCACCTGGCGATAGTCATCTTAGAAGGCTTATGGCCTTTTTTTTCTGTTCCTGGAACTGAACTAAGATATCTTCTCTTTCTCCCAAGGCTGCGTGAGTGAGTATTTTTGGTACCTGGCCAAACACCCTCTTACATCTAGCTTGGGAAGGTCATTGTCTTTTTTCATAAGGGGGATTAGGATGAAAGGAGGGAAAAGTAATCATTTGAGCAATGGAAATCATATGCTATACAAGGACAGAACATTCTTATGCTGAAATACGTTGAAGTAAGGTCGACTTACAGCGAAGGCATAAAATATCCCCCCGCTCTCTTTGCGGTGGAGATGGCAAGGAGAAAAGCCATCTTAATTGCCAGCAATTAGAGAGAGGCTTGATCTATAGGTTCAAAAGGTAAGTTTGACAATATTCCCAAAACACAGGAGAGCTTCAAGGTCAGAACCTTCGGTCAAACAGGTCGTCTTAAAAGCAAAGCTGTCAGGAAGGGCATGCCAGCAGGCAAGGCATTTCCTCAAGATAAACCTCCATGCACAGACGCAGGCTGACATACAGTCATTCTCGTCCACATGGAAAAGGTGCACATCCACAAGCTTGCACACATCCCAATGTGTAATCGCGTGCCTGTACACTTAACATCTCTCAGAAATGTTGGCATCAGGTGGGCTATTTAAACTGGGTCAGTGCTGTCCCATCTACAGCATTTCCTGTGTGATCCGTTACCTGTATCGGATACCAGTTAACGAACCGGCTTCTCCCGACTATCCCTTGAACTTTTCCTGCTCTAACATTGGATTACTTCTTGGCCTCTGCTTTTGCCTTTTCCTGTTGCCACTATACCACTGATCTGGTACTGACTCCAGCCTGCATCTTGGACATGATCTGATTACCATTTTCTGATTCCAGTGATGCTTCACATGCTGCCTAGCAATCTGCTCCAAGCACCTACCTGCTGCCAGTCAGTGCCTGCTCATTTCTCGCTGACCAGCCAGCACTTGCTCGATACCTGCTTGCTACCAGCCAGTGTCTACTCATTACCTGTCTGTTGCCAACCAGCACGTGCCTATTCCAGCCTGCTACTTATCTGCAACATTCTCCAGAGCCAGCAAAGAGCAATGCTGATGACTATTTTTTTTAACGGAAAGGCTGGGGGAAACGCAGAAGCGAAAACAGTCCCACCTCCGACTGAGGGCTTCCAAACCATCTTGAAGGTCCCTCTAGATTAGCGTTGATCCACCAGTAAACCTGACTATAGAATGTTTATATGTATTTGTATATTTTTTACTATTTTTTGAATATCTTCTGTGTTGGTTTTCTTTATTTTTTAAAAATTTAATTATTGAATGCCTATGTACTAATAAAATACTGTGACTTTTTTTAATATAAAATACTCTTCTTTTGTGTTTGAATGAATATATGGCACAATTAAATCCCCTGCCGCCTAGGTGTGCTTGATCACCTTCCCATTCCATGCCCTTGTTCCCTTACCCTTCATATTCCACTTGCACACCCGGACCCTATTTATTTGCTACTTTACATATTGGGGACGGTGCCGTACAGTTTTATCAGCCGACCCTTCTCCACACAAATTCTATCAACCACAGCCACACTCAAGCACTGCCAATGGGGTCTCCTGTCACCTGCAGGAACATATGCCCAGGAGTTGGCAGATCTTCAAGTCTCCCTATTTCCTGTCCCTCTCAGATGGGCATTGTTATTTTCTTTGTTTATGTAAAAAGTATAAACTGGTTGTCAGCTATTTAGTAGGAGTGAAGCCAGCTTCTGCTTTCCAGCCAAGGGTCCAACCTCCCCCCTCTACCCAAACTCCTCCTGATTATCATTGCTCATCTTGCTACTCTATGAGCCTAGGAAAACTGCAGGGAGACTTAAAATGGAGCTCGAAGAGACTGTGAAAGTCATATTCATTGATCGTGCCCATCTTCCATCAACACAAAATGCAATCACATTTAAACACTTCTGGGTTCTGAGTTTTGGTATCAACACTGGCTGGTTAATATGCAGATGGGGAACTTTCTGACCCCGGTCTACATGGGCTGGTCCCCTAGCTGTCTAATTTCTCCATAAAGATAACCTGTCACATGGGGGTAGGTCAGCCCCTTTTTAATAGTGATTAGGTTCAAGAACAAAGTGAAATATATTTTAAAAATTAAAAAAAAAAAATTAAAAACTCACAGATACTTGCAGTACATGCAGTTAAAACACATATGCAGAAAGCATGCATTATGAGCATGGTATTCCCATAAACCAGAAGTAAAAGAATATTTTTGGGCCATCGCTTAACTGATAAGATATGAATGTTTTCATGTCTCATTTTTAGAATTTTGGGTACTGTAGTTCTTTCCAAGTTCTTGGGATTTTTAAGCTAGATATTTTTGATACTTATTAACATAATGCTGTCTAATTTTTTAAATTTAACAGAAAAAAAAATGTTGATTATATTTGTGTGCAGTAAAAGTTTTGTTTTACTGAAAATATAGGTTTTATAAGCATATTAATATTGTGACACAAAATCTGAGCTACTATAATTTTTCTTCCACAGATCCACTGCTTCAAAAACATATATAGTATTTGTAATCTTCAGTTGATTTTTCAGAATGTCTCTTCTATCATAAGTATGAAAAATATGATTAGAATCAAAAGGGTTAATGCTTCAAAATATATATCCAGTGATTTAATATAGAAGCCTGTATAATAAATTGGTATAATCTGTGCTCTGCATCAGGATCTAAGAAGTACAGACTTCATCAAGTTCATAAAACTAGCCTTAAAGCTTGATTCTTGGATTTTAGCACCATTAGCTGCACAAGGCAAAGGTTGTTTCATGATGATTGCAGAAATGTACCTTTTCTAACTATCTAAAATTACAGTGAAACTCCCTTTCATCAAAATCTTGAATGTACATTGCTTCACATAAAGTACAAAATATGGCTAAATTGTCCTGGAAAAAAATAATTTTAGCAATTTGAGGATGTTTTTCTATAATAACACAACTTTTTAAATTCTGTAGCCTTGGGAAATTTCAAATGAACTAAGTTTCTAAAGGAAAGTTATGTGATATGAATTGATTGCCAACTTGCAAAGGTTAGAAAACCTGGAAAAGCTTGAAAAATAGGAAGATAGGAGTCCCACGCATTTCTTTTGGCCCAGAAAGTAGTCTTTAACAATGATAGGCTAAACTAGAGCCCATGGCCTCCAAACTTTCTAAACAAAGGGCCAGTTTACTGTCCGTCAGACTTTAGGAGGGCCGGACTGTGGCACGCGGGACTAGAAATTTTTCCTGCCATCAGTGGGAGTAAACCGTGTCCTATCTTTGGTATTAGGTGGAGGAATAATGCCCCATTGTTTGTGTCAGTGGGAGAAATAGTGCCCCATTGTTTTTTTGACAGTGGCAGGAATTATACTACATTGTTGGGATCAGTGGGCAGAATAGTGGTTCGTATTAGTGGGATGAAAAGTACCCCAAAGGCCAGATAAAAGTCAAGCAAAGGGCCACAGCAGGCTCCCGGGCTGCAGTTTCTAGACCAGTGGGCTAGACTAATAGAAAGGAATGGAGCAAGGAGGGAGCAGGCAAACTACAATCCTGCCAGGAAGTGTAAGAGATTTTGCCTGGTATTCGGACAGTTTTGGAGCACTTGAAACTTCTGCAGGTTGGCGCAGGCACAACTAGCTGCCTGCACTGTGTACCTGTCAGCAACTTGTCATGCTAAAGTTTTTTGGCTTTATGGCCTGCTTAGCTATTGTCAAAGGGAAGTTTTAGTAAGAAACACAGATGTTAAATAAAAAAAAAAACAAAAAAAAAAAAAACACAAGACAAGTTTTAACCCTTCTGTATTATATCCAAAATGAAAAAAAAAAGAAAAAAAAGTTTACTTTAACTTCTGGCCAATAAAACAGTTTCCTAACCGCTGCTTGGTGCAAACAATACATTAATTCCAATCATGCTCCAGCTGAAGTCTTTGGAACAATTTACAGAAAATAACATGGGGTTCCCCCTGTTAATGTAACTGATTTAACTGGCCATTCCTTACCCCTGGCATATAGGCACTTATTTCTTCCTTGTCCCAAGCCAAATACATTTCTGTAGCTGTGAAATTGCTACGGCCACAGCTGAAGCTTCTCTGGTGTTGAGGCTCAGGGAACTACAATATTGGCAATAAATCTACTATTGTGTGATTTGGAGTTGAACAGAAGGATTATCTTGAAAGTGAATCTGCTGCATTTGTGGGTCCAGGTCAGTATTTTATGTAAAATCAGTAAGGGAGAAGACAAAAAAAAAAAAAACCCTTTAAAATGGCAGAAGGTTAGAGTGAGGAGAGTATGGCTTGCGGTCTGTCATAATTTGAAAATTAAGTACATAAAAAGGTAAGTATTAGATCCTTAACATCCATGAACAGTTCATGCTTATTTTTCAGTCTGAGAACTTAGTCTATCAACACTAGTGAATGCTCTGGTTTAAATAAAAAAAAAAAAAAAAATTCCCCTCTTGCATATTGCTTCTGAACTAGGATGGCACCTAAATCCATAGAGATTTGCATCAGAAATTATTTTGGTAACTGAAGATCTAGGGAGGTATTATTGCACAAGTAAGTATTCAGTGCCAACACTCAAGACACAAAAATGTACTGAATGGACCATTGCAGGGGCTGTTGCATCCTAATTCTTTAACTTAAATTATTCCACAGCCCCCCAGAGCCTAGGGTTATAAATATATTTAAAACACGTTTCTTGCAGAGGTTAATAAATCTGAAGGCTGTGTAGATATTTCTATCGGACTTCACCTAAAAAAAAAAATGCTTGCATATTTTTGTTAGTTAAAAGATCTTCGCTCTCATTGGACCAGCTATGGGGACACTTAGCAGGAAGGAGGGGCCAGGAGTGCTGGCAGGGGACCCGAAAAAGGGAGGATTGGGGCTGCTCTGTGCAAAACAGAGCAGGTAAAGCCTTCTACACACTATAAGAATATCAGGTGAACATTTTCATCCAAAGAATTTTCGTACAATTTTCGTACAATTTTCGTATAGTGTGTACACAACTTTCGGCAGCCGATTCCAACTCTTCGTACGAAAATTCCCGAAGGTACAAACTCCAAAATTTTTCTTGGATGAGAACAGAACGAACAATTTTCCCTAATGTGTGCGGTTTTTGTTCAAGAAAAATCAGAAAAGAAAGACTGCGCATGATCAGAAACAAACAACAAAAAATAAGCCTTTGTCGTATGAGAATTTTCATAAGAATTTCCGTTCATCGGTTCCGATTTGCTGTGAAACAACGAGGAAAATCGGATGATTTGGCCCAATTTTTTTATAGTGTGTACCCCACTTAAGTATGATGTGTTATTTAACCACTACCCATCCGCGCTACAGCCTATATACGGCTGCAGCGCGGACTCAAATTTTCGGGAGGCCGTTTTTAAACGGCCTCCCAGTGACACGCCCCCAGCGCGCTCCCGCGAGCGCGCTGCGGGGAAAATCTGTGTCGGCCGTGTCCCTTGGACACGGCCGATCACAGATCGTGGTGAATGGCCAATCACAGCGGCCATTCACCACGTGATCTGGCCGTCCAATGAGCGATGATCTCATATGTAAACATATGAGATCATCTCTCATCGCCGGCGCTCCTTCCTCACACGGAGCCTGCAGTGTGAGGAAGGAGGGGGAGCCTCACAGCGCCGGGGACACAGGAGAATGTAATCAGGGCACCGATCACCAGTGCCCTGATTACACAAGGTAAAAACACACACACAGTGCCCCCCCATCAGTGCCCACCATCAGTGCCCCCCATCAATGCCCACAATCAGTGCCCATAGTGCTGCTAGTCAGTGCCCATCAGTGCCTGCTCATCTAGGCACTGACTGGCAGCACTATGGGCACTGAGTGTGGGCACTGATGGTGCTGCCCATCAGTGCCGCTCATCAGTGCCACCCGTCAGTGTCCAGTGCCATCCGCCAGTGCCCATCAGTGCCGCCTATCAGTGCCCATCAGTGCCGCCCGTCAGTGCCGCCTCTCAGTGCCGCCTCTCAGTGCCCAGCAGTGCCGCCTATCAGTGCCCAGCAGTGCCGCCTATCAGTGCCCAGCAGTGCCGCCTATCAGTGCCCAGCAGTGCCGCCTATCAGTGCGGCATATTAGTACCTCCTCATCAGTGCCCATAAGTGCCACCTCATCAGTGCCCATAAGTGCCACCTCATCAGTGCCCATCAGTGCAGCCTATCAGTGCCCATCAGTGCAGCCTATCAGTGCCCATCAGTGCAGCCTATCAGTGCCCATCAGTGCCGCCTCATCAGCGCACATCAGTGAAGGAGAAAAATGTATTATCAAAATTTACTCGCAGAAAATAAGAAAAACTTTTTTTTTTTTTCAACATTTTTTGTCTTTATTCTTTTTTTTGTAAAAAATAAAAAACCCAGAGATGATTAAATACCACCAAAAGAAAGCTCTATTTGTGTGAAAAAAATTTCAAATGGGTACAGTGTAGCATGACCGCGCAATTGTCATTCAAAGTGTGACAGCGCTGAAAGCTGAAAATTGGCCTGGATGGGAAGGGTGTTTAAGTGCACATAAGGCAAGTAGTTAAAAAAAACAAAAAAATGGATTTTTGTAAGAACTTACCGTAAAATCCTTTTCTCTTAAGCTCATTGACAGACGTAGTCTTCTTGATTCTCAAGAGCTGGGTTATGTTGTCTCCGCAGGAGTAGGACTAGGCAGAATGACAAAAACGTTCTGGCTCCACCCTAGGGGGCAGTCCCTGAGGGTATATCCTCCCTCTCTCTGCTACAGGGAATCAGTTCTGTTTAAAGCAGTACAGAGAAATTAACCCAACCCAATGATAGAGGGGCGGGTACTACGTCTGTCAATGAGCTTAAGAGAAAAGGATTTTACGGTAAGTTCTTACAAAAATCCATTTTTCTCTATCGCTCATTGACAGACGTAGTCTTCTTGATTCTCAAGAGCTGGGACATCCAGAAGCAGTGCCACAAATGAGGGGTGGGATTGACAAAATCAAATCCAATCTAGTAGGCCCAACCGGTGCCAAACTAGAAGTTTTAAAGGCTCATTATAAACAAAGAATGAGACTAAAGAAAAATTTTCCAACGGAAAAAACCCTCGAGGTAGACCACTGGTCTCCTCAAATTGCGGCCTGCAAAACCTTGCGGCCAAATGAGGCATCAGACGATGCCATTACATCAACTTTATAATGTTTAGAGAAGGTATGCACCGACGACCAGGTAGCCGCCTTGCACACCTGGACCACTGACGCCTGATGGCGAAAGGCCCATGACGCACTAAGTGCCCGAGTGGAGTGCGCCTTAACAGGGAACGGGGGCTCCCGACCCTTAATAGAATAAGCCTGCACTACCGTCTGTCTGATCCATCTGGAAATGGTCGCGGCAGATGCAGGCAACCCCTTTTTGGGTCCATCTGGGATCACAAAAAGTGAATCAGTCTTGCGAAACGAGTCTGTCGTTTTGAAGTATACCCTGATCGCCCGGACCACATCCAAGGAGTGCAAAGCGAATTCCCGAGGATGACTGGGCTTAGGACACAGGGAAGGTAATACAATTTCTTCATTCAGATGAAATTCTGAAACTACTTTTGGTAGGAAGGAAGGATTCGGACGAAGAACCACCTTATCTCTATGAACCACCAGATATGGTGAACGACAAGATAATGCGGCCAGTTCTGACACCCTGCGTGCAGAAGTAATAGCCACCAAGAAGGCCACCTTCTGGGACAACGTGGGTAGAGGAATCTCCCTAATATCTTCAAAGGGAGGTTTCTGAAGAACCGACAACACTAAATTAAGATCCCAGGGGGGTAACGGCGCGTGCACTGGCGGAGCCAGATGTCGCACCCCCTGGATGAAATTCCGCACCAAGGAATGAGTAGCCAAAGGCTTCTGAAAGAAGATGGCTAATGCTGAGACCTGACCCTTGATAGTACTCAAGGCCAGTTTCTGCTCAACCCCTTGTTGCAGAAAAGCCAATATTCGACTAATCGAATAAGACCGAGGACGGAACCCCAAAGGTTCACACCATGCAATGTAGGACTTCCATGTGCGATGATAAATCTTTCTGGAAGTCGCTTTCCTTGCTTCAACTAGAGTAGGAATAACTGAAGCTGACAAACCTTTGTCCTTCAGCACCTGGGTCTCAATAGCCAGGCCGTTAAAGCCAGCGATCGTAAAGCAGGATGGAAGATCGGTCCCTGAGACAGTAGATCCTCTCTGAGAGGAAGTCTCCATGGGACGTCCGCCACCAGTCTGACCATGTCGGCGTACCAAGCTCGACGAGGCCAGTCCGGAGCTACCAGGATTACTGGGATTCCTTCCTCCTCTACCCTGCGAAGAAGTCTTGGCAGTAACGCGAGAGGAGGGAAGGCATATATTAGCTGGTATTGCCCCCACGGGGCGATCAGTGCGTCTGCGGTTTCTGCTAGAGGATCGCGGGAGCGAGCCACGAATCTCTGAACTTTCCTGTTGAATCGTGATGCCAACAGATCCACATCCGGGGTGCCCCACCGTAGGCACAACTGGTGGAAAACGTCTGGATGGAGGGACCATTCCCCCTGATCCAGGGTCTGACGGCTGAGATAATCTGCCTGCCAATTCTCCACCCCCGGAATGAACACCGCAGAGATTGCTGGAACAAATCGTTCCGCCCAGCGAAGAATGCAAGCCACTTCTTTGGCCGCTCGGACACTCTTGGTGCCCCCCTGATGATTGACATAAGCCACGGCCGTGGCATTGTCCGACTGGATCCGAACCGGGCTGCCCTGGAGCTGCTCGGTCCAGTAAATCAGACAAAGTCTGATCGCTCTCAGTTCCAATACATTTATCGGTAATCTGGATTCTTCCGGGGACCAAAGTCCCTGGGCAGATAATTGACCGAGAATTCCTCCCCATCCGGATAGACTGGCATCCGTGGTCACTATCGTCCAATATATTGGCAGAAATGACTTTCCCTGGCTGAGCATTGGAGATCGAAGCCACCAAACCAGAGACTCTCTGGTCTGTTTGCTCAATCGTATCTGATTGTCCAGGGATTCCGGATTCCGATTCCATCTGAGGAGAATCTCTTGCTGAAGAATTCGGGTATGGGACTGGGCAAATGGGACTGCTTCGAAGGAAGCCACCATCAACCCCAGAACCCTCATGCAAGTCCGAAGGGAAGACCAGCTGTTGGACAGTAACAACTGGACTGCTGATTGAATCTTTCGAAGTTTCCCTACCGGAAGAAACACTCTTGTCCTGACTGTGTCTAGAATTAGACCCAGATATTCGAGCCTCTGGGTGGGAACCAGAAAAGACTTTTGCTGGTTCACCAGCCACCCGAATTCCTGTAAAGAAATCATAGTAATTTCCATGTTTTGTAGCAAGGTCTGAGGAGACTCTGCATGAAGCAGAAGATCGTCTAGGTAACCTAGAATCGATATACCTCTTTGGCGCAGAAATGCCAACATTGGGGCCAACACCTTTGTGAAGACCCGCGGAGCCGTGGCGAGACCGAAAGGTAACGCCACAAACTGATAGTGGTTCTCCTCTACGGAAAAGCGTAGAAAACGCTGATGTCCTGCGAAAATGGGAACGTGAAGATAGGCGTCCTTGATGTCTATGGACGCTAGGACATCCCCTGGATGCAGGAAGGCTGCTACCGTGCGAATGGACTCCATTCTGAATCTTCTTATGTTGACGAAAGAATTGAGTGCTCTTAAGTCCAGAATTGGACGCACTTTGCCCTCTTTCCTGGGTATTGTAAACAGGTTTGAATAAAACCCTTGAAACCGTTCTGTCCAAGGAACGTGGACTACCACTCCTTGTTGTAGTAGATCTGTGACTGCTCTCCGCAGATCTTCTAGACGATCCGGAGATAGTCGGATATTGGAAGGGAAGAATCGCGCCGGTGGGAGAGATCGAAACTCGATCTTGTACCCTGACTTTATGACTTCGCAAACCCATTTGTCCGGGATTCTGGAAAGCCATGGATCCGGGAACCGGCGAAGACGTCCCCCCACCCCAGTTATGGGTGGGGGCGCACCTGCAGGCTTTGGATGGTTTATCTTCAGGTCTGGAGGGGGCGGGCTTTTGCTTGCCCGACCAACGACCCCTGACGCCTCCTGCAGGAGCTTTGGAGGACTTAGTTTTTTCACCCGCTGGACGAAAAAACCTCTTGTGAGCAGAAAAAGAAGGCCCTCGTCTTTGACGAGTTCCTCTACCTTTAAAATTTTGCGGTAAAAAGGTGCTTTTTCCACCGGTGAGATCCTTAATGATCTCATCTAAGTTGGCTCCAAATAGACGCTCTCCTGAAAAAGGGATATTAGCCAATGCTTTTTTGGAACCTTGGTCGGCTATCCAACCTTTTAGCCACAGTGTACGCCTGAGAACCACTGCTGAGACTGATGCTCGCGCCATTAATGGAGTGGCGTCTAACGCCGCATCACATACAAACTGTAACCCCTGTATCATTTGTTCCAACAAATCTGATACCGCCTGAGGGACTTCTTCTAAGTCCCGGCGTAACCACTTGGTCCATTCAGTTACAGCCTGCGAAACCAGACCAATAGCAATTATTGGCCTGAAAGCTGATCCAATCAAGGAAAACATGGTGCGAGACATAGCTTCTATCTTGCGATCCACTGGATCTTTAAAAGACGGAGCGTCTTCTAAAGGAATAACCGTGGCTTTATTCAATCTAGCAATTGGTGAATCCACCACAGGTGGTTCTGTCCATTTCTTAATAAGGGTTTCCTCAAACGGATAACGCCTGTCAATGCGTTTGGAAATATTAAAAGTGCGTTTTGGCAGACGCCATTCTTCATCGATTGGATTGCCAAAACATTTGGGCAATGGAAAAACCTTTGCCACTTTGATGCGCTTTTTAGTCCCAAAAGGGATCTCAGTTTCAGCTATTTCTGATGGAATACCCTGTAACCTTAAAGTCTCTTGAACAGATACAATGAGTGCGTTTACCAACGCTTCCTCTCGGGCTATGGCAGATGCCGAAACATCCTCCTCACTGTCTGAAGAGACAGGACCCGAGACACCAATACCAGATGAAGTACCTGCAACTGCAGAAATAGGCTCAGAGTCTGAATCCGAGGTTTCAGATAATAAGGGGTTAGGCGGGGGTCGCTTTCTTGCGCCCTGTCCCTGACAAGCCACTTCCACCCGGGACACAAAAGTTTCCATAATGGCTGACAAAGATTCAATTGTCAATGGGGTGCTGGAGGATCCCGCAGACCCCTCGAGGGGATCCGGAGGAGATACATGAGTGGCAGGGTCCATGTTAATACAGGACACTTTTGCCAGCAATAAACAAAAAAAAAACTTTTTTTTTTTTTTTTTTGTGTGTCTCCCCCTAGCGCAATAGCGCCCCTCAGAGTACCTGCTTCTCGATCCCAGAGAGAGAGAGAGGGACCCCCAAGGCTTACCAACCGATGCAGTGCAGTTTCCAACAAACTGCAGCCAGCGTCTGTCTTACACAGACTGGAAGGAGCTGTTTGCTTTTTCCCGGGCAGAAGGCGTGGCTCCGCCCCCTGTGTACGCCTTCCGGCGTTCCCAGCCCTCCACGAGGAAGCTGGGCTCACAAAACATGGCCGCCCCCATAGAAGAGACATAAGACTCCAAAAACATGGCGGCCGGCGTGACCTGAGGACATACATGCATTCGGTCTACGGCAAAATGGCGGCGGACCGCCGATATCGTTTTCCCAGCACATCCACCTGCACTCTGCTGAGAGGTGACATATGGATCTACAGAGATACACTGCACATAAGGTAGGATTATACCTCCTATGTTTGCTGTAATGTTACAGTCTGCTGGGTAGAGTGTTAGCTCTTGAACCAAGTCCACTTCCCACAAACACATGCTGTATTACAAGGGGGACTTGTAAGTGTCAGATATATACTGACCATATATGGAGGGGCCCATAATATATACTGCCTCATAAATGAGGAAAAAAGGGAACGTTTTACTCACCATACCGAACCGACAGGCACCCTCTCTTCATAATACCCTCTCCACCGAGGTGGGGGTTTGTGGACGCCTCGACTCTCTGGTCCTGGCGTCCAAGCGAGCTTTTAACTCGCAAAGTCAGTCCCTTTACTGGGACTCCGTCGCGGCCGACTCAGCGCACTGGTCTGCACGCGCTTTTAGGCAGAAACCGGGGTGACCACTGGATCTCACATCCAGCCCGTCGCCCGGCCCCGCATACTTACTTGAATATGTCGCGGCCGACCAAGCGCAATGCCTGGTCTGCACGCGCTCGTAGGCCGGCTGGGGTGACCACAAGTGTCGCCCAGTCCGGCATTTTTGCTTGAAGATCTCACAGGAAAAAAACACTGGAGAAAAACTACCTAAAAAATGTCTTTTTCTTAAAGAAAAAAAGTCTTGCCAGGACCAAAAGATCCCAGCAAGGAACTTACGTCCTTACTCCTGACTAGACAGAAAAAAACTGATTCCCTGTAGCAGAGAGAGGGAGGATATACCCTCAGGGACTGCCCCCTAGGGTGGAGCCAGAACGTTTTTGTCATTCTGCCTAGTCCTACTCCTGCGGAGACAACATAACCCAGCTCTTGAGAATCAAGAAGACTACGTCTGTCAATGAGCGATAGAGAAACAAAATTGGATTTTACCCTTTCCTGTCCGTGCTAGAGCCCAAAGACAGCTACAGCACAGGCTTAAAATGCCTGGAGGGTGTCCAAAGATGTCCTCCTGTACTCGCTCGTGGGTAGCGCACTCTGTGATCTCTGAGTCCTTGAGCCAATCACAGCGCCTTTTATCACATGGTCAGCTGTCAGCCATTGACAGCTAATCACGGAAGTAAAACAGAAGCCAGTTATCTGCTTTTTTTTTTTTTTTTTTCCCCCGTGGAGGAAAAAAGAAGAAAGCCGTTAACCAGCTTCTGTTACAAGGACATTCCCCTCAGTGTCCACCAGTGCTGCTAACCAGTGCCATCTATCAGCACCCACCAGTGCTGCCAATCAATGCCCTTCAGTGCTACCAATCAGTGCAGCCTCATCAGTGTCACCTCTCAGTGTCAGTGCCTCATCATCAGTGCAGCCTCATTAAATACCACCAAAAGCTCCATTTGTGTAAAAAAAAAAAAAAAATCTAAAATTCTTATGTGTACAGTGTTGCATGATCATGTAATTGTCAAAGTGCAACAGCGCTGAAGGCTGAAAATTGGCCTGGGCAGGAAGGAGGTAAAAATGCAAATAAAGACAAAAAAGGGGGCGCACCAGCCTAGCGAATTATACTCGGCGGGCTTTTTAATGACAAATTTTAAAATCAGCTACTCACAAACATGCGTGATATTCCAGCATTTCAATTCCATAGAACAGTCTCTTTACAAAAGTCCAATGTCTCGTAGAAATGGAGGGCTGACGCGTTTCGAGGCTGTGCCTCTTCCTCAGAGCCTGAAGGCAATGCCTGGATCCATGGTTTAAATACAATGGACCAGGCCCCACATGACCCTCAGAATTGTGGGAGGAGACACCGCCCTTACGAGCGTAGCTACACAGCTGATAACTCAAACCAAAACAAACTTCAATCGATACATTCTATGGATCTATACACTGAGCTTGTATGATATCTATTTACACATAGCCTTCATAATAAATACTAAAGAGTACACGTAAACATAAATGCTTGTGGTGCTCGGCAATAACAGCCCGAGGCATTGAATCCCCCTCACACAGTAAGCGAATGGCACAAGGGGACAGAAATCCAATATCTTGGTGAATATATATCCAATATGAGAGACAAATATACAATACCCACACACAAAAGAATGGCTACTGCTATATTTAGTGAATAATAGATGGACATCTGTTGGTTGTAGTGGCATGATGGCTACCTATAAAAGCTGCCCTGTCGGTCCCAAATGGCCCAGCCATAGCGGAGACATGCTGGAACAGTGCAAACCGGCGGTGGAACGCACGCCGCCCATCCCGGAACAGCCGTGCGCACCACCAATCCGACGTCACTTCTGTCTGACCGGCCGGGCGGTGGAACGCATGCCGCACCTCCCGGAACAGCCGCGCGCACCACCAATCACTGACGTCTGGACGTCCGGGCGGTGAAACGCAACCGCCGGATCCGGAAGTGATAGGCGTCCAGGGGAGGCGCCAGCCTAGCATCATCCCGATGCCCTGTTAGTGTAACAGCCGAATTAGAAGGAGGATCCTCACTATTCTCGTACCGCCCACCATCCTAGGCAGACCCATTGTGCATCTACAGCCACCTGTGTGAGGGGAATACACACCTCGCCTTGATTAGGGAATAAAGTAACATGCATGGAATAAAAATACTTCAGATAAAAATCCATACAGAACAAAAATATATGTACAAATATAGATAAAAACACATATTCATCCTTATTTGGTCCAATACAATAAATATAATAAAAAGGACCCAAATACACGTTATATTGAATTATACCAATATTAAAAACACCTAATCATTAAAAAATATATAAATCCCATCTTATAAGCTAGCAGTAATAATATTACTATTGATAAAAAAAACCTGCTCCAAAAAACTAGTGTATAAATATATATATATATATAAAAAACACTCTCAATATAGAAACCATAATGGAAGTAAAAAGTGTATGGACTAAGGTAAATTACTAAAAGCTGTGTTAAAAAATATATATAGATCATACGTCGAACACGGCACACTAAATCTCCTCTAAAACCAAAACACAAAAAATTGAAAAAATAAAAATGACTCAGTGATGAAAAAAATTCAAAAGAGCTCACGCTATCACCGCTCAAAGGAAAACCCATGATGGTAATAGGACCTATTAAACCACAAAGCTCAGACAAAGATAATGGAAAGTTGTACTTGGATGGATGTCATACTATTGGGAAAGGGGCAAGGGATAGGGAACCTAAAGAGCAAAAAAGGGAACCGGGCAATGGTACTGAATGTGGGAAATGGAACCGAAATCAAAAATCGGAGGAAGAGACTGGACGTGCTCAGAATTCTCATAGCACGCCCTGGATCTCAAGATCTTCATTCAAACCTCCAGGGGTCATAGACCCTAGGGTAAAGATCCAATACGATTCTCTCCTACATAACTTTTGAAATGTGGCTCCTTCATTCGGGTCTTTGTCTATTTGTTCAATGCCAAAGACTCTCAGACCCGTCGGATCACCATTGTGGTACTGCTCAAAATGACAGGTTTTGGAGTAGCTATTACGGCCTTTTTGTTCCTGTCCTGGTTTTCCTGTTCAGGATACTACATTTATGTTCACCAAACCTTACCCTAAGGGGTCGGATAGTACGGCCCACATAAAGTAGGCCGCAGGGACAAACAATGCCGTACACCACATAATTGGTGCCACAGTTAATAAACTGTTTTATTTTCCAACTGCGGCCATCCAAGCCAGAAACTTTGCTTCTCCTGTTCCACATATACGAACAGGTTGCACAGTTCCTTACTCCACACCTAAAATTGCCTTTCTGGTCAAAAACAGTAAACCAAGGATTGCTCAGGGATCCACCATTGCGAACTTTAGCCTTCAGGACCCTACTGGGGGCAATTTGACTCCTCAGGTCTCTGGGTTTTCTTAAGACAACCTCAGGGACCGGGGGTAGAAAAGTTCCCAGTAGTGGATCCTGTTTTAGGATTTTCCAGTTGCGCTTCAATGTGCGCTGTATGTCAAATGCCTTGTTATTATAAATGGTGCTAAACCTAGTGATCCTTGTTTCGGGCAGCCTGCTATGTTGTTCCCTGGGCCTAGCACCTTGGCATATGTTCTTAACCTGGAAACCCTCATCCGAGTCAAGTTCCCTCACATAAAACTGCAAATATTTGGTGAAGGCTTTATCTACAAGGCTCGCTTGATATCCTTTTTCCAAGAATCTATTCCTCAGGACCTGGCCCTGTTCTTCATAATCTGTAACTAAAGTACATATCCTCTAATCTGCAGAATTGGCCAAAGGGCACATTTCTAATCCACCTGGGGTGGTGGTTACTCTTCGCATGAAGGTAAGAGTCCCTCCCACTAGGTTTAAAATGTGTCTTTGAAATGATACCCTCATCCTGAGCAGCCCCTAATTCCAGATCCAGGAAAACTAGATGATGGTCATCCCTCACATGAGTGAAGGATATCTCAAAGGGATTACTGCTACAGTGTAGGATAAATCCATCGAACTCTTCAGCTGTACCGTCCCAGATGTCATCAGTATGCCTCAGTATGTCATCAATATATCTGGCATATAATGCCAGATGGGCTCTGTATGGGTTATTGTTCCATATATATCGGTCCTCCCAGTACCCCATGAACAGGTTGGCGTAACTGGGAGCAAACCGAGCGCCCATAGCGGTACCCCTGATCTGCCTATAGTACTCATCCAAGTAGACAAAGTAGTTGTGATTCAACGTGTATCTTATTGAATCAACCAAAAACTTTGCTTGGAGAGGATGCAGGTTACTGGATTTTAGATAGTGATCCACTGCTGCAAGTCCAAATTTATGTTTGATGGACGTATATAGGGATGAGACATGCAACGAAACCCATTTATACTGTTGCAACCATTGTACAGGTGCCAAGATTTCAAGCATGTGCCCAGAGTCCCTGACATATGATGGCAATGCTAGAACTAGATCCTGTAAAAATGAATCAATGTAACTACCCAAGTTACTTGTTAAGCCATCAATGCCTGCTATAATGGGTCTCCCAGGGGGATTTTTCTCGTCTTTATGAATCTTGGGAATATTGAAAAACGGGGAGTTCTCGGGTGCTGAATGCACAGAAAAATGATACTCACTTTTGGTGATGATGTTCTTAGTTAGTGCATCATCTAGGAGTACCTTAAGAGTATTTTTGTACTCAAGATCCATTGAATGAGTACAAAAGTCAGGGGTACCGCTATGGGCGCTCGGTTTGCTCCCAGTTACGCCAACCTGTTTTATTTCCATTATGGTTTCTATATTGAGAGTGTTTTTATATATATATTATTTGGAGCAGGTTTTTTTTTATCAATAGTAATATTATTACTGCTAGCTTATAGGATGGGATTTATATATTTTTTAATGATTCTGTGCTTTTAATATTCGTATATATCAATAACGTGTATTTGGGTCCTTTTTATTATATTTATTGTATTGGACCAAATAAGGATGAATATCCATCTATTATTCACTAAATATAGCAGTAGCCATTCTTTTGTGTATGGGTATTGTATATTTGTCTCTCATATTGGATATATATTCACCAAGATATTGGATTTCTGTCCCCTGGTGCCATTCGCTTACTGTGTGAGGGGGATTCAATGCCTCGGGCTGTTATTGCCGAGCACCATGAGCATTTACGTTTACGTGTACTCTTTAGTATTTATTATGAAGGCTATGTGTAAATAGATATCATACAAGCTCAGTGTATAGATCCATAGAATGTATCGATTGAAGTTTGTTTTGGTTTATCAGGTGTGTAGCTACGCCCGTAAGGGCGGTGTGTCTCCTCCCACAATTCTGAGGGTCATGTGGGGCCTGGTCCATTGTATTTAAACCATGGATCCAGGCATTGCCTTCAGGCTCTGAGGAAGAGGCACGACTCGAAACGCGTCAGCCCTCCGTCTCTACGAGACATTGGACTTTTGTAAAGAGACTGTTCTATGGAATTGAAATGCTGGAATATCACGCATGTTTGTGAGTAGCTGATTTTAAAATTTACGTCATTAAAAAGCCCGCCGAGGATAATGCGCTAGGCTGGTGCACCCCCCTTTTTTGTCTTTATTTGCAGTGTTTGGTTGATCGTCCCTGGTCATTGAGGGCAGCAAAGCTTAGCCATAGTGGATGCCAAGCTGAGTTCCGTGTTAGAGGCAGCCTGAAGACCCAGTTCTGAGCGCAGGAGCAGGGTGCTCAGCATCTCTTTTCGTTTTAGGAGGTAAAAGTGCCCAGTAGGCAAGTGGTAATATCACTTTATACAACAAGCCCTTTTGGGGGCATGGCTAGTGATTAAAGTGTATCGATGTGTTCTACTGGGTGTTATGCCACTGAATACCAAACGACTCACACCACAAAATGTACGCTTTCCACCGTACAATGGTAGATCTTTCTACAGGTAGACTTCCTAGCTTTCAGCAGCGTCAGAATCACTGACCCAGGCAAACCTCTATCAATTAGCACCTGGCTTTTAACAGCCAAGCCGACAAAGCCAGCGACTGTAAAGCAGGATGGAAGATTGGCCCTTGGGACAACAGATCCTCCCTGAGAGGCAGTCTCCAAGGGATGTTAGGGACCAGCCACACCAGGCTGGCGTACCAAGACCGGCTAGACAAGTCCGGGGCCACTAGAATGACCCCTTCTGTCTCGATTCTGCAGAAGAGTCTAGGTAGAACCTTGAGAGGAGGGAAAGCTTTAGATTAGACGATACTGGCCCCACAGGGCCATCATTGCCTTAGTGGCGTCTGCCAGAGGATCCCGTGACTGTGCCACAAACCTCTGAACCGGTCTGTTGAGCCGAAACACCAACAGATCCACCTTGGGGGGTGCACCACCGGAGACATATCTGATAAAACACGTCCGGGTGAAGGGACCATTCCCCTTGGTCCAACTCCTGCCGGCTGAGAAAACTTGCCAATTTTCCACCCCTGGAATGTGTATGGCGGAGAGGGCCAGAACGAAGAATTCTGCCCATCGTAGAATGCCAGCTACCTCCAGAGCTGCCAACAAACTCCTTGTTCCACCCTGGTGATTGAGATAAGCCACAGCCTTGGCATGGTCCGACTGAATCTACACTGGACACCCTTGAATACAATCTGTTAAGTGATCCAGGCACAGCTTGATTGCTCGGAATTCCAGGACATTTAATTGGTAGCCTGGACTCTTCCAGTGTCCAAACACCCTGAGCGGAGCTCCGACTCAGGAGACCTCCCCACCTGGACAGACTGGCATCCATGGTGACCACTCTTCAATACAAGGGGAGAAAGGATTTGCCCTGTTGAAAAGCCAGAGAGCAAAGCCACCAGATCAGAAACCCTTTGGTTTCCCAGCTTACCTTATGTGATTGTCCAGAGACTTCGGGCACTTGTACCATTTGCCCAAGATCTCCCTTTGCAGGGACCTCATATGGAACTGTGCAAACGGAACCGCCTCCAAGGTAGATAAATCAAGCCCAGCACCTGCATGCAAGTCCGGAGGGATGACCATCTGCTGGACAGCAGAAGATGAATCGCAGCATGCAACTTCTGGAGTTTGTCCAGAGGAAGGAACACTCTGGCTAGAGCCGAGTCCAGAGTCAGACCCAGATAATCCAATATTCTGGATGGAATCAGAACAGACTTCTGATAATTCAGATGCAAGCTGAACTCCCTCAGGGTCTGTATAGAGATCTCCACGTCGTCACAGCCAAAAAGAAAAATTGACCGCACTCAGGAATAGATGAAAATCGAAGCGTTTAATTCCTCATCAAGAATTGATACAGACAGTACATCACAGGGACATGCAACTGGTTGACGCGTTTCACAATTCTGAAGATCGCTTACTCATAACCACAGTGTGACCAACAGGGACCACAAGAATACAGGGGGGGGGCCCATATCTACCCCAAAACCCTCAGCGGGGAGAGAAGAGATAGCTACTCACCATACCAGGAACTAAGCGGGCACCGCTCCATACAGATCATCGAGATGGGGGTGCTGTCGGCCAGGAGGAATGCTGTGATTCAGGCCTTTACCTCGCAGGCCAGCCTCCCGTCCAGTGGGACTATGTCACGCCAACCTAGCGCGGAGCTGTGGTCTGCGCACGCTCGCTGCCCAGACTGGGGTGACCACTGGATCTAGATTATCCAGCCCATTGCCCAATCCGACAGTTGATTGTAGATCTCGCAGGATATTTAAAAAAGAAAAAATTGCCAGAACCAGAGATCCCAGCAAGAAACTAGGTCCATACTCCTGACTAGGCAGAAAAAAAAAAACTGAGCACCTATGGCAAAGAGGAGGAGTATACATCCTGGGACTGCCAATAGGCGTAGTCAACTTCTTTTTCTGCCTAGTGTTCTACTCCTGTAGGGGGCAGTATAACCCAATGGTCAAGAATTCTAAGGGGTTGTGTCCGTCAATAAATGAAAGAGAAAGCAATTTTAAAGCACCTTTTGGCCAAAGTTTTGGAACTGAACGAAGAGAAGGCAGGAAAATGTCCTGATAAGGGTTGAAAGAGAATCCACCTTGTCCCTTTTAAGAACAAGAAAACAAGAAAGTGTTCTTTACAAAATAAGGCTACGAGTTCCAAGATCAGTCTTGGTGAAATGACAGCCATGAGAAAATCCCCTTTATGAATAAGGTCAGGCAAGAGAATAACCCAAATGGACTCAAAGGGAGGCTTCTGTAATATCAACAGGATCAGATTAGGGATTAAGATCCCATGACAAGCTTGGTGAATGACTGGGGGGGGGGGGGGTGACGCGACATGCGAGTAACTCTAGGAACAAAGGTGTTTACAATCAAATAAGCGGGCAGAGGTCTCTGAAAGAGCATAGCCAAGGCCATAACTTGAACCTTCATGGTGCGTAAGGTCAAGTGCCTTCCAAGTCCAACTATAGAATTTCCAAGAGGTTGATTTCTTAGTTTTCACCAATGAAAGAATAAATGGAGTGAGAGAGATCCCAACTACTCAAAACTTAAGCTTCTACAGCCAAGCTAGCTGTCATAGCCAATGACCATGAAGCAAGAGTTTTTAGAGGAGCCCTGAATAAACTTATGCTGCACAGTGTTGCAGCAGCCCTATGACACACTGCTCCTGGCACTCATTGCTATGAGCACAAGACTGGGGCCTGGAGTCCAAGGACAAACAAATGGAGGAGAAGGGAAGACTTGGTAAAAATGTAGATTGAGAAGGGGACCCCACAGAGGAAAGGCAAAGCACCTGACTCACCACTTCAGAATTTTGCCCAGGGGATACCTCATTCTTTGGGAGGGCACACTCCCTCCTCTATGGAGGGGATCTTTATGGACTGAGTCACTCTAATGCAGCTCACCACTGCCCTGGACTTGTAGAGCACCCTGAACCTTTTACCGCTGTACCAAGGGTGAGCGCCAAACAACTATCAGTGCCAGAAGCAAAACACTATATGCCAGACCCACGTCTTTATAAGAGGGTCGGGCCTGGGTACGGTCTAGCAAGGTGCTGCCATAGGTGTCAACAATCCAGAAGCTGCAAGAATCAGCCGCAGTGGCTGTAGATGCAGCTAGGTAAGAAAGGAATCCTTCGCGTGAAGAACAATTTTTCCATGTAAGAATCAGAATTAAAAACTAAGCCACAGGGAAGGGTGAAAAATGTGTAAGGCCAATTGCCCATCACAAAACACAGATAGCATGGATGAGGCAGAAAATTGGGAAAGTGCAGAAAGGCATGCTGGATGTCTGAGTGAAATCCCTCAGAAGGAAGGTGGTAGAGCTGCACGATTCTGGATAAAATGAGAATTATGATTTTTTTTTTTGTTTCGAATAAGGATCACGATTTTCTCACGATTCTCGGCGTAACATCTTTTACATATTACAAAAAAATTGGGCTAATTGTACATTTTAGTTTTTTCTTTAAATTCATTAAAGTATATTTTTTCCCCAAAAAACTGCGTTTGAAAGACTTCTGCGCAAATACAATGTGACATAAAAGATTGCAATGATCGCCATTCTATTCTTTAGGGTCTCTGCTAAAAAAAAATATATTATGTTTGGGGGTTCCAAGTAATTTTCTAGTAAAACATACTGATTTTAACTTAAGCAACAAGTGTCAGAAAAAGGATTAGTCTTTAAGAGGTTAAACTGCCCTCACTTAGACCCTGTTCACACTGGGGCGACGCTACTTGCCGGGGCGACCTCACAGGTCGCGGTGCGCAGCTTGCACCGCGACCTCGGAGCGGCCGGCACGGACTTCATATCATTGAAGTTAATGCAGGTCACTCCGGGTCGCCCCAAAGAAGCTCCGGACCCTTTTTCTAAGTCGGAGCGACTTGTGTCGCTCCTATTAGAAAGGGTCCACAGCTTCTCTATGGCAGGCGACCTGTCAGGCGACCGCCTGACAGGTCGCCCCAGTGTGAACGGGGTCTTACAGACAGAAGTTCATTCCTTTGACCTGGTCCTAAGAGAATGAAATGATACATTGTAAAACATTGTGTTTATAGTTATCCAGCAGCCTTAACAATGTCTTAGGGTCCATGTACACGGAACGCTGGAAATGGCCGTTTAGGAGCAGTTGGGCGTTTTTTTCAGAAGCCCCTGAACCCATCTACATTTTATCTTATCTGTCCATGTACACCAGGTCGTTTACAGTCATTTGCAGGCAGTTGCGTTCAGGGACTTTTTTTAGAACGCAATTATTTGCGTTCGAATGTGTGTTTCCCGGCGTTTCAAACGCACAAACGCGTCCGAACGCGTCTGAACGCGATGACCCGCGTTTAGCGTTTGCGTTTTTCCATTTTAAAAGGGGAATAATTTTTTTGACCTCTAGGAACGCTTTTAAAACGCAAACGCCGCTAAACGCCCGCTAAACGCGGGTACAAACGCGACCGAACGAACGTTTCAAACGTCCTAAAAATTCCAGCATTCAAAGGGACTTTTAACAACGTCCCGTGTACATGGAGCCTAAATAACATTTGCTGGTTGCTTTTTTTTTTTTTTGATAGCTGTGAGTGAGCAGAGAACAGCTCTGTAAGGGTCCATGTACACTGCAACTTGTAAACGGCCATTTAGGAGCAGTTGGGCGTTTGTTTCAGAAGCCCCTGAACCCACCTCTAGGTTATCTTGTCTGTCCATGTACACAGGGTCGTTTACAGTCATTTGCAGGCAGTGGAGTTCAGGGACGTTTTTTGGAAAGCAATTATTTGCGTTCCAACGCGTGTTTCCCGGCGTTTCAAACGCAAAAACGCGACCGAACGCGATGATCCGCGTTTAGTGCTCGCGTTTTTCCATTTTAAAGGGGAATGATTTTTTTGACCTCTAGGAACGGTTTTAAATGCAAACACCCGCTAAACGCGGGTGCAAACGCGACTCAACGGACATTTTAAACCAAAAAAAAAAATTCCAGCATTCAAGGGACTATTAACAACGTCCCGTGTACATGAAGCCTAAGAATCGAGGACATGCAGTTTTAAGAACGTGAGAGTGGGTGAATTTAGATTGCAAATTTTTAACGATTAATCGTGCAGCTCTAGAAGGTGGCAATGAACACATTGGCATTTTCCATGCGCAACTTTTGAAAGTTGAGAGTTTTCAGATCCGGATTGGGCCGAACTCCTCCATTTGGTTTGGGAACTGTAACGAGCTTTGAATAAAAACCTTTAAAAATGTTAGCCTGTTGGTACAAAGCCAATAACCCATTGATGCTAAAGCTGCTGGACAGCAGAAAGCAGGTTTGCCTGCTGTGATGGGTAAGGAGACAAGTCAGAGAGCATGATACACTGAAAAAGTAGAGTATGAAAATCTAGTTTATAGCCCCTGGAAACAACACTCTGAACCCAGGCGTCTGAGATCTTCTGGGATCAGAAGGTTGAGAAGGCCAACAGACGCCCCCCCTCCCCCCTTACTGTAAGGAGTGGGGGTGGCTCATTACTGGGAAAGGACCTTAACTCCTAACTTGGCTATTTTGGAAGGTTATGCGTTCTTGAAAAAGTATGTTCCTGTCTTAGGCTTAAAGAGGAAGTAAAGTCAGTGGTTTTGTTCTTTTTCTTTTTTGTTACCTGAAAAGTAAAGGCATAATGTGCTAGTTTGCATCACATATTAGCATATTATATGAATCTTACCTACAAAATGAAGCCCTCATCACCCCCGCTGGAGGCAGCTTCAATCTTCACCTGTCTTCCTTCTGGGTCCACGGACTCCGGTTGTGCTACAGGCCCGAGCCACGTGACGTCACTTCCGCGCATGCTCGTGGGAGCCGCTGGTAACAGCACAGGGCTCTGAAGAAACGGCACGGGCGGCCCTTCCTTCATCAGCGCACTATACAGTAAATATCTCTTAAATGATGCAAGTTTAGGAGATATTTACAGAACCTATAGGTGAGCCTTATTATAGGCTTACCTATAGGTACAATTCAGAGATGTGGGTTTACAACCACTTTAACTGGAATGGCTGAAAGGAACATTTCCAAACCTAAGGAGTAGTAGACCTACAGGTAGAGGCTCAAGCCTTTTTCTTCTCGGGAAGAGTATTCTTACCCCATTGATCTCCTTGATATTTTTCACCTTCAAAGGGTAACCCACTCAAGCCATTCTTTGCAAGGGAATTCAGCTGACCAGCACAGTAGCACAAGACTGATGGCAAACATTATAGCTGTCTATGGACAGAGGGATCCGTAAGGATGAAGCTAGGACTTCGTGCCATACTCTTAGTCCAGACAGTGTGACAGACTGTGCAAAAAATACTAGTGTATTTCCACGCGCCACTGGAAAAAGGTTACTAAAGTGCAATCTAATATTAATATTAAATTAAATAAATATATAAATATTGGTGAAAAAGCAGATGCTGTGTAAAATAGATAGTTTGTGAATAATTGGTCAAGGGCCAACATACAGCGCTTGCTTAGCGTTGCTCCAAACAATAAAGTGCAATAGTGTATAATAAATACCACAGGTTATAAATATATGATGCTGAATTTCTAAACAAGAGCAATATGGTGGTTAAAAAGTGCATATGATATCAATAAAATAGGATAGATAAATATAAATATATAAATGGTGATTGTTGATAAAAACAGTAGTAATGTCCTTTTCAACAAATCCAAAGTTCATAGAAAAAATGCTTCGGTGCAAACTTGATAAATGACTCAGATGTTCTTTATCTCAAATAGATAGTAAGGTTGGGTCACTTACCAGAAGGTGTGGGTACTGAATGCCTTACGGCACCAGGACCAAACAGGCTTGATGAACCCCCTGGGTTCCCCGGATCTCCTTATGGTGTCCATTGGGATGATGACAATCCCTCAGGTCTCCATGTTAAGACGATCCAATTCAGTGCATGAGAAAGAGAGAATGCTCCAAATAGTGTAGTATATCGATACTTTATTTTCCCCCAAATAGGGTTAGCAACATACAAATATTCGGCCGTATGTGTTGGTGGTCTGCGGTGCCTTTAGTTTTACTTTAATTTTGGCTTGGGAAAAAGTCTAGGCCTCAAACAGCTATAGAATCCAAGTAGTTCCAGATAAGTTTTTAAATTTAAAACAAATACTTGCTGAAATGGTATTTTGGTTTTAGTATGCTTGCATTTCAAAGTGTTCCCAAAGCACTATGGGCTATCGAAAGAGCAGGGACAGCAGAAATTCCCTGCTTTTATGCTCCCTTTGTCAGATAGAAACAGCTGTCCAATACTGGAGGAATCATTGCTCCAATTCATTCATTAGTCAATGATAGCTATATCAGTTCTAATTAGCTAATAACATATGGCAAACATGGCAGTGAAAAGATAAAAGCAAGCATATGGCTGAACTAGCAACTGTGAACTTTTAAATTGTTAAGTGGCCTTTCTGAGGTTTGTAGAAATCAATATGATTACAAAGCCACTAAATCACTTTTATAGTGTGAGCTCAACCCCTTGCTTCCGCTGCTATGACTGGACTGTAAATAAGGCTCCTAACTCCAGAACACTTTGACGTTCAGCATCACTACCATGCTAGGTGCATTTGAAATAGATGATCAGAAAAGGTATCCTATATTGGATGCTATCCTATCATATTTACCATTTACAATCAGGACTGCATTAGATCAGTTCTTTACAACTCTGCTAAGTCACTTTACTGTTGTACAGAGCCCAGTGTAATTGGATGTACTACTATGCAACTCTATTCACAACACAGCTCAACTGGTCAAGGCTAGTCTTTCTTACTAGAACTCCTTGAATGATCAATGAAAGCTCAAACATTTTTGACAATTTGTAAAATAAAAATGGTATGTATGCCCATCACATACATCTACCTCAGGAACTATCACCACAGGTGCACAACCAACTGTAGGATGCCAGGTACTGGGTGAAAGAAAAGGCCACAACTATACTGCTAGTACTGGCTCTTTAACTTAGGTGAAGATGTAAGCCAGTGTTTTGAGGACATATAGGCAACCTGATAAAGGGGACCTACATTTCCTAGAAACATCAGCTTGCATCCATGTAAGGTTAAACAAAAAAAAAAAAAGTCAATGCTACCAGTCTAGTGCTGGCCTCTTATCTATAAAATTAATTTTAAGTACATGTAATGCAATGTGAAGATGTGAACCATCCCCGAGAGCTGTAAATAAAACCGTACTTGGCAAGCCATCTTACCCCCAAGCCAAGCATCTCCTGAATAATGGGGAAAATGTAGTTTGGTGGGATGAATGGTTCAATACTCATTTAATAAGTTGGCAGACAGTGCACTGCAACTGCCCAAATGTTGTCTGCAAAATTCAAGACATGGTAACCTGTTTAGTGCATTGTTCCGTTACCTAGAACTTTGATGTTTTTGTTTGCACCCAAGGCCTGTGTAATTTAAACTCTATAATATGGAGCTGTAACCTCAGTTGAATATACATTGGAGAATTGTTACAACTTTGAAGGAGAGGTTTGTAGAGGTTTGTAGCAGTCACAAATCTCTCTAAAGATGTTCACTAGATAATTGTAGTTAGCTACAGAAGAGTTGCTGCTTATTAGTAGCTAATGAAGCTGGAGAGACTACAGCTACCTTCAAAAACTCAAGTATAGAGCTACAACCTATTTAAATGAAGGATAAACAAATCATTGACTGACTGCAATTCAATTTTCCTAGCAACAAAAACACTAAAGAGCAATAATTGCGTAGCTAATCGATAAATCACTTGGAGACAACATCCTTAGAAACAGTGGACAACCTTTTCAGAGCCTAAGTTCACACTGATGCGGCTGCGGCGATCGCATGTAATGTCGGAGCGCACTGCTCCTTCATTACATGCGATCGGCTGTGCGGTGCGGGTTTAGCCATACACTTTGTAAGGCTAAATTCGCACCGCACCCGCAGCAAAGACGCACAGGACCCTTTTTTCCAGCCGCATCAGGATCGGATCGCACAGCGGTTCACACTCGTGCGATCCGATCCTGTGCGAACTGCAAGATCGCACTGCAAAATGCGATCAAACTGGGGGTGTCGTTAAGATTACATTGACACCCCCAGCGTATCGCATATGGCAGTGTGAACTGTCAGGGGTGCGTTTGCGATGTGGGAACAGGCTGCGAATTCGCAGCCTTCCCGCATCGCATAAGTGTGAACCGGGGCTTAAAGACTTTATGAACAAAGCATATCACTCTATAGTGTGTACTTGTCTAAATCCAGAGCACCAATTTTTTGCCAGCTGCCCCATTCAGCGGCTATAAGCATGAGTCACTTCTGATGAGTTTTCTTGACACCAATAGAAAAATGGTGACAGGGGAGGGACCTCCAGCAGATTGACAGCCTCAGCTCTGTTCATGTGTGCTGTGTGAAGGGGGTGTGTTCCTTCCCTTCAATCAGCTCTCAGAGCTCTCCTCACTGATGTAACTTCAGCTTTCTGTCCCCTGTTTCCAGAGCTGTGAGATCCTACGTAAAATCCTGCACTTTAAATGGATGTAGGGGACAGACGGTGGTATTTAGACAGGTACAGCTCATGTAGGAGGATTTGTTTCATCTCTGTGTATCACCCAGGTCAGTCAATTCACTGGGTATATGTAAGGATTTACAACTATGTAAATGAAAAGCAAGCAGATTAAAAAGATACTAACCTGTTTTTATATTCAGCGGAATTGGTTCAACAATACCATTACCTGTAAAAGAAAAAAATACACTGTTACATCATAAACCATACAAGTCAACAGTTTTCAAAGTAGTATTAAACCCTCAGCATTTTTTGGTTAAAGAGAGGTTGTAAACCCTCGAAAGTTTTTTTTTTTCTGAAACCTGAAAGAGAAACCCATAGGGCTCTTTCACACGGTGCGCCTCCGTAGGCGGATCCTTGTTGCTCAGCGGGGATCGATCCGCGATCCCCGCTGAGCCGGGCAGATGACAGCTCCGTCTCCGCTTGCAGAGCGGAGAGGGAGGTGTCTCAGCACCCGCTGCCCTCTATGGGAGATCGGATGAGAGCGGACCGCTTGTCCGCTCTCATCAGATCCGCTCCGCTCCGATTACTGAACGGATGGAAAAATAGGGTTTCCATCCGACCAGATTTCACGCACAGGATCGGATGCGGATGGCAGCGGGTGTCAGCGGAGGTGTCTCTGCTGACATCCGCTGCCCCATAGAGCTGCATGGAGGATCTGATCAGATCCGCCTAAAAAACTGACAGGCGGATCTGATCGGATCGCCCGTGTGAAAGAGCCCATAATGAGCTAGTATGCATTGCATACTAGCTCATTATGAAATACTTACCTAAGAACGAGCCCCGCCGTGCCGCCCGCTTAGCTGGATGACGGGCGACATGTCCAGTCGCCCGTCTTCCGGGATCGCGGCATCCGGCCATCTGATTGGCCGGAGCCGCGGTGACGTCACTCCCGCGCATGCGCGCGGGAGCCGACGGTCACGGCACGGGGCTCTGAAGAAACGGTACCAGCGGCCGTTCCTCCAGAGCGCATGCACCAGTGAAGTCACTGGCTGCATGTAAGGTAAATATCTCCTAAACGGTACATGTTTAGGAGATATTTACAGTACCTATAGGTAAGCCTTAATATAGGCTTACCTATAGGTAAAAGTGTCAGAGGAGGGTTTACTTCCTCTTTAACACTAATTATGAGCGGAACTGCTTGGGGTTTGCTTTAAGCAGAGTTCAGCAAAGTTTGGATCCCTAAGCCCACTTAAGTTATAGGGAGCCAAAATGCTTGATTTCTGGGCTAATATGCAAGGAGGCGAGCACATGTACCAATGCAAAAAAATTTAATAAAAATAAATAAATAAATAAAAAATGCAAAATATATTTGGTCAGGAGTAGTGTTTTTTTTTTTTTAGATGCTTAAAGTGAAACATTAGAAATGTCCAATTCCTTTAAATAACAACATGGAGGGTATCCTAATCCTGCATTTGAGGGAGGGCAACTGTGTGATGCACAGGAAGTGCTGCAGCAGCACTGACGTTTACAAAGGAAAAAAGTTTACAAATTGATGGTAAATGACTGACAGCTGTCATTTAGTTTCTTTTTTTTAAACAAACAGCACACAGACCTCAAGGGTCTGCTATGAATTTTGCGGGAGCTATGGAGGGGTTTGTGTGTGGTTTTTTTTTTTTTTTTTTTTTTTTTTAAAAGATGAAGAAGCAGGCTATGAATGTAATTTGCTGGTAATGTAAACTGCATCATTTTTTTTGCTTTGCAAACGTAAATTTTCTGTAGAAAAATTCTACAGCAAGAATAAGAAAAAAAAAACGCATAGATTCTCCACCAAAATACACTATATTTTCAAAAGTATTGTGCCGTCTGCCTTTACAGGCACATTTACTTTAACCACTTTCTGCCCACGCTATAGCCAAAAGATGGCTGCAGCGCAGGCTGGCGTCTATAGACGTCCTCCCATGATTGCGTGCGGGTGGCACGCTCTGCGATCGAGTCCTTCGGACGCGGCTGATCACAGCAGGGTAAAGGGCCAATCATAGCGGCCCTTTACCACGTATCTGCCAGCCAATGACAGCTCAGTGTGATGATCAGTGTGAGGAGAAAAGAAGAAAGCCGGTAACTGGCTTCTGTTACAGAAACACCATTCCCAAACTGTGCCCAACAGTGCTGCTAATTAGTGCCACCTATAATTGCCCTTTAATGCTGCCCATCAGTGCCACCTACCAGTACCTATCAGTGCCGCCCATTAGTGCCACCTCTCAGTGCTGCCTATCAGAGCCCATCAGTGCCTCCTCATCAGTGAAGGTGAAAAATTACCGGTTTGCAAAATTTTATAACAAAACTATGAAAAATGTTTTTTATTTTTTCAAAATTTTCGTTTTTTTTGTTTTTTTAGCAAAAAATAAATAACCCAGTGGTGATTAAATACCACCAAAATTTTGAGAAAAATAATAAAAATGTTCTTTGGATAGTGTTGTATGACCACGCAATTGTCATTCAAAGTGCGACAGCGCTGAAACCTGAAAATTGGCCTGGGCAGGAAAGGGGTATAAGTACTCAGTAAGCAAGTGGTTAATGGTATCCCAGTCTTAGTCCGAAGGGTTCAATATTGAGTTGGCCACCATTTGCAGCCCTAACAGCTTCAACTCCTCTGGGAAGACTGTCCACAAGGTTTAGGAGTCTGTTTATGGGAATGTTTGACCATTCTTCCAGAAGCGCATTTTTGAGGTCAGACATTGATGTTGGATAAGAAGGCTTGGCTCAAAGTCTCCACTTTAATTCATCCCAAAGGTGTTCTATCAGGTTGAGGTCAGGACTCTGTACAGGCCAGTCAAGTTTCTCCACCCCAAACTCGACATCCATGTCTTTATGAACCTTATTTTGTGCGCTGGTGCACAGTCATGTTGGGACAGGAAGGGGCCATCCTGTCCAAACTGTTCCCACAAAGTTGGGACTATGAAATTGTCTTGGTATGCTGACACCTTAAGGGCTTCCTCCACTGGTTAGTCAAGCCCAACCCCTAAACCCCCTTACCCCCACACACACACACACACACACACACCATAATCCCCACTTCAGTGCACAAAGCAAGGTCCATAAAGATATGGATGAGCGAGTTTTAATAATTCCCAAAGACACATTCCTAAACCTTGTGGACAGCCTTTCCAGAAGAAGCTGTTATAGCTGAAAAGGGTGGGCCAACTTAATATTGAACTCTAGCGACTAAGACAGGGATGCCATTAAAGTTCATGTGCGTGTAAAGGCAGGTGTCCCAATACTTTGGCAATATAGTGTATCTTTATAAGAGACACTTTCCATATACCAACCAGAGTCTTACAACCTTCTCTTTATTGCAGTTTGTGCAATAACAGGGAGATTCACCCTCTCTATTTGTCCTGTTTACCATTATCATTGAAAGTTAAGGTAAAAGAAAAATCCATATTTAGGGTTGTTCCCAGAAAATTAAGAGAGTGGAAATCTTCCAATGGGGACACTCATTCAGGTGGCCTGGGGGGGTCCCCAAGAGATTTGTTTAACCACTTCCCGCTCGCCATATCCAAAATGAAAAAAAAAAAAGAAGTTTTGCCAATAGTTCTGCTTTAAGTTTTAGAGTTGGGCATAGTTCAGTTAGTGTTGAACGAAAGACTGGGTATAGCTCTTTAAAGCACATTCCAAAATCTGTATTCAAGGACGAAAAGTCTCACCGATTTTTACTAATGTGTTCTGTTCCCCAGGAGACAAAGTGCACATAGTAATTTGTCCCGTCTTCCTAGGTGCTGTTCAAGGCTAGGTGTGATGTCAGACAGAACACAAACTTGCTCCCCCCACATCTGTCTGGCCACACAGCTAGCAAGGAGATGACTGCTTTAAAATATGACACTACATGTACTATAAGTTAAGACAGACAGCGGTGCATGTATTTCTCCCCTGGGAAATAGAACACAATAATAAAAACTGAAGTGAAACGACTTCCTTAAAGCGGAGTTCCACCCAAAAGTGGAACTTCCACTTTAAATACTGCTGACCCCCTGACATTCCACATTTGCCACATCATTTTTTTTGGGGGGGGGGGGGGGCAGGTACCTAGATTTGACTGGTACCCGCTACCACTTCCGCTCCGATCGCCTAGGTGGCTCGAGCATGAGTTTTCCTCTCCCCCTCCCTCCCTGCAATCTTCTGGGACATGTCACAGGTCCCAGAAAATCGACCAGCCATTAACAATGCGGTGCGCACCTGGCTGTAAAGCTGCAAGCTGTCACAGCCGGCTGCCCACACTAAAGATGCCGACACCGGTGAGAGGAAAGGGAGTGGAGTGAGGCTTTTGGCGGACTCATCGCTGGATCGTGGGACAGGTGAGTGAGTGTTTATTAAAAGTCAGCAGCCACACTTTTTGTAGCTGCTGTCTTTTAATAAACCCATAAATGAGTGGAGCCCCGCTTTAATATGCATCTGTGGTTTCCATTTGGTGCAGGCACTGGTGTCTGAAGTAGGCACAGTATATTACATTTTAAGAACAAGGTAATTAGAATGTGTAGATACAGAATGTAATGCTGCAAGTAAAAAATGTTGTACATAACTGCTCTCTTGAAAATTGCTGGGATCCAAACATGTAATGCTTATATTTTGAAGAATTTGTACAGGCCGGCACAAAAGACAGAAATTTTCACAAACTTACTGCAGCATGTACTTTTTCTTTTACATCTGTTTTCAAAGTTTTAAGTCGCCTGGGGCCAGGGATTAACCATCTGTCTACGTCACAGGACATATTTCTACAGAATATAGAGGCCTGAATTAATAATGAGACAATATAAACCTAGACTGCACACCAGGGTCTGCACAAAATTTACCTTTCCTGGTTTCTAAAAATCCAGATTTATGGGCTCGGATGTTTGCAGAACAAACCTGCACATCCTATTATTAGTATGTCTTATTGGTGAAATACTTTTGCTGCTACCATTCTTAATTTACATTTTATTAGGTGGACAGTGTCACAGCACCTTTCCATACTAATTAGGGAGCATTTTTTTTATTTGCCTTCTTGAGAAATGTATTTTACTTTGTCCTTTAAAATGGAGAATCACCTTTTTATCTGACTGGCTCGATAAAAATGGGCACAAATACACTTTGTGATAGAAAAAAAATATATATTGTGCCCATTTAGCAATAAATAATAACAATAATGCACTGTGGGCCTGCCACAAAGATCAACAGCCAACCTCTACAACATAAATAACACTTGCTAGGTTTAACCTTAACAACAGTAACTGCTGCTACTAATGCATTGAAAGCCCCAAAGAACATCCACAGAGAGGAATTTTATAGGAAAAGTGTTGCGTTTACAACTCTATAAGGCAGACAAGTGACGAATTTGTGACAAATTGGTAGGTTAGAAGTTCTACAAAAACAAAAAAAAAAAAAACAAATAACCTACAGATTCAATAAAAATGTTACAATAAATAAGAGGTAAAATGTAGTACTGTACTTTGTTTTTCCTTCTCAGTTACTAATTCACAAAAACACGTTTGTGAGCAAAGATGCATTGGGCTCAGGCTGCAAAGTGGCAAAAGTATGGTAAGCAAAAGGCCAGCTTAGGCTTGTATTCCAATATTTCAGGCTGCTAGATAAGTTTTTAGCTTCCACCCGCCAGACAATTGAATACATTTATTTTAGCCATAAATTCTGACAGTAGCCTGGGCCGGGTATTAAAGCTAGTTAACGATAAGAGCAAAACAAAACACAAATATTCATTTTAATACTGTTCTCTATAGGAGTCATAAGGACGTATAGAAGTTGCCACATTGCTGTCTGTCAGCTCAGGGATTGGGTTTAAAAAAAAAAAAAAGAAGAAGTGGGCATTGGAGTTTTCAACAGAGTCCGCATCATGCTCTATATGAGCATGTAAGCTGAAGAGGAGGTCTCTAGTACTTTTACTTCTATGGTGCTGTCACAGGCAACTCCAGGCTTGGGATGAACCTGACCAAATTGTCAGGATCCACCCAGAGCCCTGATTGACAGCTGGTTCCAGCACTCAGCATGTGGCTGAGAGACAGCTGGGCCTGCCCCCTCTGGCGCTGGAGGGGAAGAGCAGAAAGAGGTGACTGACAGTCGCCAGTCTTTACTGAGAGCTTACCATAAACTGGGTGATCTACGGTTATGTGATTGCTCAGTTCTCGGGCTTAGAATTAGCAGGGACAGCTGCAGCATCAGATTGATGCTGCAGCATGGAGGCAAGTCTATTTAATTTTTCATGCATCCCAAACTTCTCCTTCAGGCTGTGTTCACACTGGTGCGATGTTAGACACTGCATGTGATTCACACCGCAGTGCACTGTTGTGCAGATCACATGTGATGTCTGTGCGATGCGATTTCAGCCATACTAGCCAACTATGGCTGAAATCGCATTCGCACAAAAATGGTGAAGGACTTTGACTCTTTTTTTAGTCCACACTGGAACCAGATCGTTTGGGTGTGCACACCTATGTGTTCGATTCCTGCACCATTTAACACTTCATAATGCAATCCGATCTGGGGGTGTTATAAAATTTACATTGACACCCCCAGAAGTTCTCAGATTTTAGTGTGAACCAGGGTGCGAATTAGGTGCGATGCAGGAACCACCACTGAACCTTGGGCTAATAGGGGTATTTCTCAGAAAATTCTGGACGACATCTCCGTCCTGCTGATACTGCTAAAGAAAGTGACAAATATGTCCTAAAACTCTGAGCAAAGCTGTAGCTTGAGAGCATGCTCGAAAAATCCGAATATCCATGACACAACCAGTTTTTGGTTGTCCTGCATATGGGAAGGTCAAATCCTTTGTTCTCATAGAATGCCAAAGCCACCTTAGATTGCCGCCCAGTAAGGGTATTAACACTACCCGTACTGGGCAGAAAGTCACAAGGATCCCTCTCGGCACAAGGCCCAGATCCCGGAAAAACTCCTGACTGAGGAAAAAGAACACATAGAAAGGCTGTCTTCATGACTGAGACTTTACTCAAAACTGAAGTGAAAGAGATTCCACCTGGAGCAGCAAGCTGTCAAGGGGCCTTAAAGGCCCCAATTCTGGACAAGCTTCCTGCTGAGGATGTAGCCCTAGAGACTGACATCATGGCCTAATCCTTACTCCAACTGGACTGGAGGGGGTCCCATATGGAGCTTTAGGTCACCAAAGGATCCTTCCTAGCCTAAAGCTGTGATCTTGGCAAACGTCCCTGGCTGAAGAAATAGCCCCTTAGAGTGCATGTCTTCATAGATCAGTCCTTACCCAAGCTGGACTGCAAAAAGATCTCATCTGGAGCCAGCAAGAAAGTCCAGAGCAAGTGGTAAACCTGCCTAGAGAGTCTTGGTTCTCCTTCATGTCTCAGATGCAGCCAGCCATCAAAGTATTGGAAGAGTAAGGAATAGTCTACCCATGAGGCATCTTTCATTCAGCAGACATGTATTCTGAGGCAGGAGGCCAGACTAAAACATAGCTCTTAGCTGTCAAATGAAGCTATCCCTTGAAGGGGACTGTTTAGCCTTTCACAATGCAGACAAGATTGTCCCACTTGTAGAATTATTTCCAGCTAATTTGCTGTCAAATGAAGCTAGCCCTTGAAGGGGACTGCTAGACAGATCTACCCCTTAGGGACAAGTGTCCAACACTACCAAGGTCCAAGACTACCACCAGAAAGCGCTACACCCACCCCCACCCCCCCCCCCCCCCAAGGACACACCTAATCATCCTGATTGAGTATACCCCTGAAGGACACAGCATCCTCCAATGACAACTCCATATACAGTATACAGCTAAGCTGATGGCCACATCAACAAAACAGGTCACTCATTATGCTGGAAAACCTATCCCCCATAAGTGCCTTAATCTGACATCCTGCAGTGCAGGTAGAAGTGTCCTGGTTGGGGTTTGAACTTGGGCAACCCTGTACTGCAAGGTGCTGACCACTAAGACATTCTACTCTGTCCTGTTCAATTTGCACACCTTCAAGAATGATCTTCCAGCTTAAATATAGAGAAAAAGGCATTGCACTAATTTGGAAGTTCTAAAATACTTGCATTGCAGATACCTCTGCCATTTTAGGCATCCTAGCAACCTTATAAAAGGAGGTACAAAAACCTGCTCAAAGATCTTCCTCATCTGCATATTCCTTTTAGGAATTGTTTGAAGAGGATTAAAATGGCCAGTTGACTGGTCCTACAAGGAGAAGCTTGACATTGTAAGAGTAGAGAATCCTTGCACAAGGAGAGTTGTAACAGTTTCCTTTAGAGTGTCCTGACTACCCGTGGCAACCTGTTGGTCACTGTCATCTTGCTCCCTGGATGCCTGAACAAGGCAAGAAATTCATACAGTTTTACCAGCCAAGGCATAAGCAGCAAAGGCCCAGTTTACGGTGTGCAAATCATGTAGATCTGGAAACGCTGAATAGCAAGTGTCCATTAGTTAGCTCTCCACACACTAGCTTTAAGAAACCTGTAGAAGGGCTGACAATCCAGGAACAGTATCAGTAAGGTAAGGAAGACACTGCCTGCCCTAATAGAGCAGTCAAGGCATAGAGGTATTAGGCTGCAGAGAACAAGGACTTGTTGCAGAAATAAACAAATCTCAGTAAGGTTAAAGGGAGAACTCCACATTGTTAAGAAAATAAATATAAAATGTACCAATTGCTACTCAAGCCATGCAGTAATTTATTAAACGACCTTCCCAACACAAACTGTAGCTGCTGAAGTTTCTTAAAGCGTTTGTTACTCCAAATTAAATAAAATAAAAGATCCTGTTCCTTTAAAGCAGGGGTGGGGAACCTTTTTTCTGCCGAGGGCCATTTGGGTATTTTTAAAATCATTCTGGGGCCGTACAAAATTATCAACTTAAAAATGTGCCTGTTATATTTGGTCAAACATTTAAATAACTCACCCCTAATGTGATGGCTGCAACTGCTTCTCTTTGGTGAGGTGTGCGATGTTAGCTGGTATTGATGATGTTGCTACTGGCAACTGGTTTTCCAGGTTTGCCCCCCTTAATGCAGAGTGATGAGTGCCCTTATCAACGCAGAGTGATGAGTGCCCCCATCAACGCAGAGTGTTGAGTGCCCCCATCAATGCGGAGGCAGCCCAATGGCAGGGCCGGATCGGATGGCTTCGGGGGCCACATACGGCCCCCGGGCCGTAGGTTCCCCACCCCTGCTTTAAAGCATGATACACAGCACAGTGCTTGTGCTATGTAATTTGGCCCCCTGTATCACCTGAAATACCTGGCTGATCATGCCAGTTTCTGCCCTCCCCCTGCTGAGCCCTGACACCCTGGTCAATGTACATGCCTCCGTCAGCCACATCCCTGCAGAGTCCTCCTGTGTCGTCCTCCCCCCTCCCATCCCTGCTTTCTGCTCCTGTGTCAGGTGCCCGCCCTCTCACCCCCTGCTGCTGAAAAACCTTTTAATACCTTATATAATCCTATTTTCTTCCTACTGCTAGGTGCTCCTGTCACGGTTTTATAAAAAAAAAATGCTGTTTTTACCCAATTTCAGAGTGCTGCTCGGCCGTCATGTGACCGGCCGACTCTCTCCTCCTCCCCTGACTGACGCCAGGGGGAAATTCTTAGCCCTGCCCAATGCAGCTGTCAGACGGGGAAAGGAGAGAGGCAGCGGGTCACGTGATGGCCAATTCGGCCCTCTGAAATCGGGTAAAGCCAGCATTTTTTTAAATAAAAACAGAGTGATAGGAGCACCTAGCTTTTAAAAAAAAAAAAAAAAGGGGGATTATATAAACTTAGTGTGGGTCAACAACCGCTTTAAAGCGGAGTTCCACCCAAAAGTGGAACTTCCGCTTTAAATAGTCCTAACCCCCTGACATGCCACATTTGGCATGTCATTTTTTTTGGGGGGGGGGGGGGAGCGGGTACCTAGTTTTGACTTCCGCGGCGCCCTGAGCGGAAGTTCTCCTCTCTCCCTCCCTCCCTGCAATCTTCTGGGACATGTCAGAGGTCCCAGAAGATTGCCGGCCAATCACGACGCATAGCGCAACTCGCGCATGCGCAGTGCGTACCCGGCTGTGAAGCTGCAAACTGTCACAGCCGGGTGCCCACATCAGTGATGCCGGCGCCGCAGAGCAGAGAAGGAGAAGACGGCGCATCGCTGGACCGTGGGACAGGCGAGTGTGCGGTTAGGCTGGAACTCCGCTTTAAGCTGTCCAGAGAGACAAAGTAACAGTTGTTTGTTAGGTGAGAGAAAACTCCTGAGGGGTTAACCACTGCTAAAGGAATACCAACACAGCAGACTTTTCACATCAGAGCACCTCTAAACAAGTGATTTCATTAGACAGAGCCTCTAACACAGAAAGAAAAACCTGGCTAAAATAAACAGATATCTGTTCAGGACAGAAAGCAACTGCACCAAACTTTGATAAAAATGCTACAATGCACATCCCAGCATGGACATATCCATATGTTTTCATTTTGGTTATTTATTGCTCTTTTCTAACATAAGTGGAGTTACTCCCTAGCAGCCAGCATAGCGTCTGGTCCCTTCTGCTGACCTCAAGCCAAAAATACTCCCGTATCCTGGTCCTCTTCCACAGAAATTGATGCATCCGCAGGGCGACCCGAGTCTCAGGAACAGCAGAGCACACAGTCATGCTGGGCACACTTTAAAGCTCACCCGCTTTTAGCAGGGCATCCAATCTGGCGCAACTGCTCACCATTGCAGAGCTTCCGTTATTACAGGCGTCAATCTACTGTGCGTGTGTGCCATTCACCGCCTTGCTGTTAGCTGTGGTCTCGTTGACTACTGGAGTCATCCTGGAAACTTTTGGACGACACAGGATGCTCCCAATATCCACACAGCTGTCCCGTGTGAGATCCCAGTCGCCACATCTTCCAAAAGGTAGGAAACTTTATACAAAATGGTCCTTATGAGTGAGGACGACAAAAAAGGAACGCAGCCTCTGGCTCAGCCTGAAAATTTATGGGAGTGGGGTCTTATGGGGTAGGAGCGAGGACAGGGCTACCCAAACGTTTGCTGCCACGGAAGTCTGTCAGGAAAAAGGTTTTGGATACAGTGGAGGAGTAGAACACCAGTCAGGGGTTTATTGCAATCTGTGTCCCCGTTAGGTAGTTTACCTCTCTCTGTGTGTCCTATTTACAGTTATCAGCAAAAATGAAAGAAAATAGCAAATTCTGTGTTGTCACTAGAACATACTGTACATAGAGGTGATAATCTGTGTTTCCCTCACTTTGGATAGATTTTCTCTAATATCCTATTTGGATATAGGACAGATAATGAAGTAAAATCTCTGCAATGGGACATACATGGCAAAAAAAAAAATTGACAGGGGTCACAACCCTCCCTTATTATATCCAAAAGGGAAACAATAGGGTTGCATTTAGTTCTACTTTGAGCACTACTCACCCTCATCATGCCAACACAGCTGTCAAATTGGGACCAGTGGCTGTGTTTG
Source organism: Pelophylax lessonae (assembly GCF_965119305.1). Classification (NCBI taxonomy): domain Eukaryota; kingdom Metazoa; phylum Chordata; class Amphibia; order Anura; family Ranidae; genus Pelophylax; species Pelophylax lessonae. The sequence goes on along the minus strand of NC_138770.1, from coordinate 496,596,759 downwards.
TGCAGCTGCTCCATCGCAATTTACATGAGTGGGGCTGCCTGCACCAAGATGCACAGAATACCTGAGCATTCTGTGTGGGCAAGCATGGTCCTTGCATGGGAAATACATGTAAGCGCTCCCTTATAATTGAGGCCTTGCACTTTAAGGGTAAATTCACACCAGTAATTTAGGCCAGTGCGAATTGTAGCTGAAGGAATCTTCGGATTCCTACTGAGGCTAGGTGCAGCTGCTGGCACTATTCACTATAATGACAGATCGCCAGTGGCCACAGCTATTTGCGGCTCTCCTCACAGCCAGCGATTACCTGCGGTGATGCACACAAAGTGGTTGTGAAAGCAAGCCTTTTCTGTTTTTATTTTGCTTGTGATAGGGGAACACCTAGTGATCCTGCCAGTCCATCTGCTATTCTAATTCAATCTGACCGCTCAAGCACGGAAGCAGATCAGTACTGACATGGTCAGTTTAGGTAGCTGTGCACCTTGCTTGGAATTATAGGATGCTATGCTGATGCATAATGTGCCTGTACCTCCCTTAGGCAGGCCATACACGGTTCGAATCTCAGGAGGTTCAGCAGGAACCGACTGAGATTTGAACCATGTATGGGCAGGCTGAATGTACCAAGTTGATCAATCAACTTGGGTATAACCAGCATGCTAGGTTTTATCTACAATTATCACTAGCAGCTGCTATAGCCACTAGCAATAATCATGGTCTTTCCCAGCGGGGATGGCTACCCTCCCCAGCCTGCCAGAAGACAATGGCCCGGCAGGAGGGATTTGTGCATCAACACTGAATGTGTTGATGGGGGAATCAAATGAATTTCTTTCCTGCAAGCCGTGGTTGCAAGAGAGAAATTTTCTCCGTGTATGGCCAGTCCAAGTCAGTTTGGCTGTCACACCTCCACCCATAAAACTATTTTTTGTTAGTGTCTGTATCTTTCTTTATCCTCCATTTGCCACAAATTGCCTGCGGAAGAGAAACCTAGGTCCTTAGCATTGCTTAGGAAAACATTGTCCACTCGGGACACTAAGGACTGCAGGACCACCGTCAGTGCAACCATGGGAAGCTGGGGTTCCGAAGGACCTGCCACCTCCATGAGGTGGTCAGTGGGGGGAGATGTGACCCTGAGGCTCCATAGGAAAAGGAAGACCAATGCAGTACAAAAATGAGAATTCAAACCCAGCATCATCATGGACGCTATCCCTGTTCATATGTCCCAGGCACAGGAAGAGGAAACTAAGAAGGAAGAGGAAGAGGGGGAGCTTTGGCATCCCCATGAGGCTTCAGTTGTTGCCAGCATCACCCAGACTAAGGAAAAATGGCCCCCGTGACATTCGGCTACACAAACATGGCTGCCAACCGGAGACCAGCCAGACTAAGGGAAAATGGCCACCATCAGCTACAAACACTGAAGCATGCACCCTCTGCAAGGGAACCCCCCCCTTAAGGTAGGACACACGTTTAGGGGAGACTCTGCTGTTCACTCTGCACCGGTCTCTGCACTGGGACCACCCTGCACTATACTCACACTGCAAACAGCAGGGCATGCACCTAGGGGTCTCCTACACTGGGATCCCCTCCAGACTACCAGGGTGGGACACTCTATCCCAGGACCCTTACAGAGGGGGAAAGCAGGTGAGACCCCAGGGGTTCCTGCTGCATTCTCCGCCCTGGGACCCCCATCAGACTCTAGGTCCAGATAGGGAGGAAATGTGAGTGGGGGAAGCCCAGCTCAGTGAGGGATTTAAGGATGGGAGGAAAGAACCTGCAGGCAGGTCCGACCGCCCCTGGAGGTTACCCTCGTCCACCGCAAAGAAAACCACCAAAAGGGGAGAGGGAGGACTGTACCTACCCTTCCATGGTGCAAGTAATGCTTCAGACAGAACTACTGCTCACCACCGAAGTAGGGGAGCAGTCAGCCAAGGGGCCGCTGCAACTCAGACCCCAGCCTCGTCGTATGCGACCCTGCGAGACATTTAAACTCGCGGGCCAGCCTCTGTCCGTAAGGCTATGTCGCGGCCAACTTAGAGCATAGCTGCATTCTGCATGCGCGCGCTGGCTGTGCTGGGGGAGACCACTGGATCTAGATTATTCAGCCTGTTGCCCCGCCCGCCAGTTGATTGTAGATCTCCTGAGAGAAAACAAAAAAGATGTAAGGAAGGAGAAAATTGCTAGGACCAGAGATCCCAGCCGGGAGCCTAGGTCCTTACTCCTGACTAGACAGATTAAAACTGATTACCTAGTGCAGAGAGCAGGGGTTATATACCAGCTGAGGACGCCCCATGGGCGTAGCCAGGTGTTTTTTGTTCTGCCTAGTCCTACTCCTGGAGGAGGCAATATAACCCACTAGTTATGATTTCTGGAGCACTGTGTCCGTCGATAAATGAAAGAGAAAAACGTATTTTACAGCAAGAGACATTATGGATTAAACGATTGAACGCAACTATCCCCCCTGAGATTAATGAGATGGTAACATACAAACCATTCCTTTGACTGATTATATATTTTGCCCATTTAGCCCCTTCTGGTGAAGCTAGGGTGAAAGAAGCCCCCCCCCCCATTTTGAGGCTAAATCACGAATCACAAACGTCATTTATGGTATAATAAACCTGGTGAACAATTACACGCCATGTCCTTACCAATGCATATCAGGTATGAGGTATATATACATTCTGGTGTTTGGATCACACGTCAATTGAACTCAATTATCTGTGTCTAACGCTCTATATGTTTGCTTTGTTACCCTATATATATTTACTGTATATATTCTGTTTCTTCTCCCTTAAAATACTCGATATGTATTGACGCCATTATCAATGTTATATTGGTGCATTTTTAAAAAGCAATTTTGTTGCTGTATTCCGACGTTGGGCACGTTCTCTGTGGGCATGGGGAATTTTTTGGTCACTGGGTGTCGTCGTTCCCCCCCCCCAGGCGGGTGTGTGGCCCTTTGGGAGGAGTTACAGCTTTTGGTTTCCAATTGCTGCCTCTCGTCACTTTAGCCTGAGTTTTGGCTTCCAAGTGGCACAGACGTCATTTCCGGCAGTGTGATGACATGTCGGATTTAAGGGGTTGCTTCTCCACAGATGGTCCTGAAATGTGATGGGCCATGCTGATGGAGTCCTTAAAAACAGGGATTGTGCCTTGGATTTTTATACTTATACATAGCTTACTTCTGTCACTGGCTATTGGATGACACCTTGTCCTTTCACATCCATGAGCACTGAAGCCAATTTAGTTTAAAACTTCTGAATATCGGTAAGTTGTGTGTCCTTATTTTATCTAGCATTAAGAACTGGCATACATGTTTGCTAACTTACAGCTTCACATGCTCAGTAGAATAATAAAAGTCTATATGCACAAGATACCCCAGAACAGCATTCTGAGCCCCTGATACTCAGTAAATTGAGCTATATCCAATTACTACTCACCACCCACTATACCATACTGATCCATTGGCATTGCCTGCTCTGGGATTTTTGGATCGTGGTATGGATTTCCACTCTAAACCCTTGGCGCATCCAAATTGATTCTGCTTGCCAATCTTTTTAGTATATCTTATGTATGTTACAGGAGGTGTTCCCTGTGTTTTGGGGGGGGGGGGGGGTCATAATCAAAACTGTACCTCCACATACCATTTGGAACCATTTAAAAGGCTGAATACTTTTATTTTATGCTGCTCTTCAAATCATTAACTTAGCAAAGTTTAAAAAAAGCAAGGTTTAAAGCCAAATTAAATAGTAAAGATCCACGTTGTGATTTCTGTCCCCAGGTCCATAACCAGACAAAGTGGGAGAGATTTACTAAAACTTGTGCACACAGAATCTGGGGCAGCTGTGCTTAGAAACCAACCAGCTTTGAGGTTTTAGGGCCAGTTCACAGCACAAAAAAAAAAAAAAAAGTCCTCCAGATGCGTTACGGATGCTTTTCTACATATACTTTAACACTTTTTTGCTATGTTTTTGATGCGTTTCCGGATGCATTTCAGATTTTTTTCCTTTTTTTCTGTTTTTTTTTTTTTTTATGGTGCTAGGGTTCAGTGCTTTTTTGATGCTTTTTACTGTGTTCCAGTACAATTCTGCGCAGGAAAACAAGCAGCATGTTGTACATTTTTTCTAGAACTGAAAAGCACTGGAACGCACTGCATCAATGTGATGCCACTGGAACCCAAATAACCTACTTTCCATGCTTCTTTGATGCAGAAAGGTCCTTATTTTTCCTACAAATAGCTTTCTTTTGGTGATCACCACTGTGTTTTTTATTGTTTGCACTATAGAAAAAGGCTGACAATTTTGAAAAAAAAAATATATAAAAATTAAAATGTTTTACTTTCTGCTATAAAACACATTGAATAAAAAAAAAAAATGTAAAAGAAAAAATCTAATTTTTTTTCATAAATTTAGGTCAAGATGTATTTGTAATTTTTCTGGTGTAAAAAAAATGAGTCAACTATAAATGTTAAATAGGAATCATTACACCTGCCATCATTTAACGTGCCTCTGATTACCCCCAAATAAAGTTCAGCTGTTCTAGTAGGCATTTCCTGACATTCTCTTAGTCGTATCCTACAGCAAAAGCCATGGACCGCAGAGAGCTTCCAAAGCATCAGAGGTATCGTATTGTTAAAAGGTATCAGTCAGGAGAAGGGTACAAAATAATTTCTAAGGCATTAGATATACCATGGAACACAGTGAAGACAGTCATCATTAAGTGGAGAAAATATGGCACAACAGTTACATTACCAAGAACTGGATGTCCCTCCAAAGTTGATGAAAATACGAGAAGAAAACTGGTCAGATGGCTGCCAAGAGGCCTACAGCAACATTAAAGGAGCTGCAGGGAAATCTGGGCAAGTACTGGCTGTGTGGTACAGGGGTTCCCAAACTTTTCAGACCGCGACCCCCAATATTAGATTGCTGACGACCCGCGACCCCTCCCCCTCCCCCTCGTATGTAAGATTTGCGATTTGGTTACATACTGACAGAGCTAAAACAAAAAGGAACACAATCTCTAAGCCAGGCTATTTTATTAACAAATTACAGCCCACCAGCAGTGTCCATACATGCAGCCCACCAGCAGTGTCCATACATGCAGCCCACCAGCAGTGTCAATGAATGCAGCCCACCAGCAGTGTCCATACATGCAGCCCACCAGCAGTGTCCATACATGCAGCCCACCAGCAGTGTCAATGAATGCAGCCCACCAGCAGTGTCCATACATGCAGCCCACCAGCAGTGTCCATACATGCAGCCCACCAGCAGTGTCCATACATGCAGCCCACCAGCAGTGTCCATACATGCAGCCCACCAGCAGTGTCCATACATGCAGCCCACCAGCAGTGTCAATGAATGCAGCCCACCAGCAGTGTCCATACATGCAGCCCACCAGCAGTGTCAATGAATGCAGCCCACCAGCAGTGTCCATACATGCAGCCCACCAGCAGTGTCCATACATGCAGCCCACCAGCAGTGTCAATGAATGCAGCCCACCAGCAGTGTCCATACATGCAGCCCACCAGCAGTGTCAATGAATGCAGCCCACCAGCAGTGTCCATACATGCAGCCCACCAGCAGTGTCCATACATGCAGCCCACCAGCAGTGTCAATGAATGCAGCCCACCAGCAGTGTCCATACATGCAGCCCACCAGCAGTGTCCATACATGCAGCCCACCAGCAGTGTCCATACATGCAGCCCACCAGCAGTGTCAATGAATGCAGCCCACCAGCAGTGTCCATACATGCAGCCCACCAGCAGTGTCAATGAATGCAGCCCACCAGCAGTGTCCATACATGCAGCCCACCAGCAGTGTCCATACATGCAGCCCACCAGCAGTGTCCATACATGCAGCCCACCAAGTGTCCATATAAGCAGCCCACCAAGTGTCCATACATGCAGCCTAGCAAGCGCAATGTCCAAATATGCAGCATCGCAAGCGCCATTGGAACTAACCTCATTTTGTTTCAAAAAAGACCGGGAAGCAGCGCCGAGAGCAGAAGGGGCGGGCCGGGCCGAGAAGGAAGGACGAGCTGTCATACCGTAAGAGCAGAAGGGGGCGGGCCGAGCCGAGGAGAAGGGAGAACAAGCGAGCGCAGTCATCGGAAGTCCCGTCTCCTCTGCCGAGACGTGTGACGTCTGTCATAGGCGGGACTACCGATGACTGCGCTCGCTCGTTCTCTCTTCTCCTCGGCTCGGGCCGCCCCTTCTGCTCTAATGACAGCTAGTCCTTCCTTCTCCTCGGCCCGGCCCGCCCCTTCTGCTCTCGGCGATGCTTCCTGGCCGTTTTTTTTTTTAATATCGGCGTATAACACGCATCTCGCGACCCCCCTCTCCCCACTCCGCGACCCCCCGGGGGGTCGCGACCCCCACTTTGGGAACCACTGGTGTGGTACATGTGTGGGCTATGGGGTAGAGTGGAAAGACGGAAGCCTTTTCTTACCAAGAAAAACATCCAAGCTAAATTTGGCAACAACACATCTGAAGTCTCCCAAAAGCATGTGGGAAAATATGTTATGATTAAACCAAGGTTGAACTTTTTGGGCCATAATTCCAAAAGATATATGTTTTGCACAAAAACACTGCACATCACCAAAAGAACACCATATCCACAGTGAAGCATGGTGGTGGCAGCATCATGTGTTGGGTGGTTTTTCTTCAGCTGGAACATGGGCCTTAGTCACGGTAGAGGGAATGATGAACAGTTCCAAATACCAGTCAATTTTGGAAAAAAACCTTCAGGCGCCTGCTAGAAAGATGAACATGAAGAGGAACGTCATCTTTCAGCATGACAGCGACCCAAAGCATACATCCAAATCAACAACGGAATGGCTTCACTGGAAGAAGATTAAAGTTTTGGAATGGCCCAGCCAGAGCTCAGAATCCGATTGAAAATATGTGGGGTGATCTGAAGAGGACTGTGCACAGAAGATAACCTCGCAATCTGACAGATCTGGAGTGTTTTTGCAACGAAAAGTGGGCAAATATTGCACAGTCAAGATGTGCCATGCAAATAAACCTATACCCAAAAAGACAGAGTGCTGTAAATAAATCAAAAGGTGCTTCAACAAAGTTTTAGTTTAAGGGTGTGCACACTTATGCAACCAGTTATTTTTAGTTTTACTTCCCTCCACCTAAAATGTTTCAGTTTGTTGTTCAACTGAGTTGTACAGTTTATTGGTCACATTAATAGTGGAAAAAAAAGTTCGGAAATGATTTAGCTTGGTGTCATTTTTTTTACATAACAGAAAATTGACATTTTAACAGGGGTGTGTAGACTTTTTATATATATATATACACACACACACACACACACACACACACACACACACACACTGGATTTTTAACCACTTGTCGACCACCGCACGACTATTTACTGCGGCCTTTTGGCTTTCCTGGGCACACCGACGTAGGGCTCCCGCCCCCGCTCGTTCCCGGACATCCCCGCGCAAGTGACTGGCGGCTCCGATGTCCGCCGGTCACACGCGATCTCCCGCTGGAGAGGGAGAAAAGCAGGCGGCTAATGTAAACAAAGCCACCTGTCATTCTCCCTGATCTAACTGCAGAGACTACACAATCCTGCTATGTAGGATCGTATGTCTCTGTGGTTACATCACAAGCCACGCCCCCCACAGTTAGAATCACGCCCCTAGGGATACATTTAACCCACTGATCACTAAAAAAGTTAACCCCTTCCCTGCCAGTGTCATTTTTACAGTAACAGTGCATATGTATAGCACTGATTACTGTAGTAATGTCACTGGTACTCCCAAAAGTGTCTAAAATGTCAGTCAAGGGTCCGATCTGTCCGCCGCAATGTCGCAGTCCCGCAATAAAAAAAAAAATCCTAGATTGCCGCCATTACTAGTTAAAAAAAAAAAAACAATAAAAATTACATAAATCTTTCCCATATTTTTTAAACGCAATAACTTTTGTGCAAACCAATCAAAATACCCTTATTGCGATTTTTTTTTTACCAAAAATATGTAGCAGAAAACAAATTGGCCTAAAATGTTAAATTTTGATTTTTACATTTTCTTTGGGGGGATCGTACCCGTCAGGGGCAGGCAGGGACCTGCACAGAGGTGGGCGGAGTATTGGAGGTGCAGGCATCAGAGCAGAGTAGAGGGGTGACAGTTAGGAGGGGTAGAAGGGGAAAAGGCAAGGAGGCCCGTCCTGGGCTGGAGCACCCCAATGATACGCCCCGCTGCATGATGTTGGGGAAACCAGTCAGGGACCAGCATTGCTGGAGCAGAGCGACGCCCCTAGCTGCCAGGGGAAGATCTCTTCCAGTGAGGCCGGGAGAAAGGGAAAGGAAAGACAGGTGCTGGTGGTAGGGGACTTACTCATCAGAAGGACAGACAGTGCAATCTGTCACAAAGACCGTGAGCTCCGAACAGTCTGTTGTTTACCGGGCGCTCGGGTTCAGCACATCGCGGATCGGGTGGACAGATTACTGGGTGGGGCTGGGGAAAACCCAGCTATCATGGTACACGTGGGTATTGACATAGGCAGAGGAAGATGGAGAGTCCTAAACGATTTCAGGGACTTAGGCGCAAAGTTGAGGAGTAGGACCTCCAAGGTAGTATTTTCAGAAATACTACCTGTACCTCGAGCCACACCAGAGAGTCAGCGGGAGATTAGGGAAGTTAACAAGTGGCTGAGGAGCTGGTGTAGTAAGGAGGTTTTCGGGTTCCTGGAGAACTGGGCCACTGGCACTTTGGTAGGGACGGATTGCACCTAAATGGGGAGGGTGCAGCCGTAATGGGTGAGAAGATGGGCATAAAGTTAGAGGGGCTTTTAAACTAGGTGATGGGGGGGGGGGAGGGTACAGATGTAGAATTAGCCAGTGGAAAGCAAGATTCAGAGGGCACAAATGGGGACATTAGCGGTAGGGTGTTCGGAGCTCCTAAACCCAGGGTGGGTATGGGGAAAAATCTCAAGAGCAGCCTAAAAACATCAAATGAGGATATATGCAACCAGTCAAAATTAAGAGGTTTATATACTAATGCCAGAAGCCTGGCCAACAAGATGGGAGAGCTGGAGCTGCTGATGTTTGAGGAGAACTTCGATTTTTGGGGATAACAGAGACTTGCTTTGACAGCTCTCATGACTGGATGGCGACCATTCAGGGGTACTCCCTTTATCGCAGAGATAGAGAAGGTAAAAAAAGGGGGAGGGGTATGTCTGTATATTAAGAACAGTGTACAGGTAAATATGAGGGATGATATTAATAATGGACCTATGGACGAGGTAAAATCCCTATGGGTAGAACTTCAAAAGGAAGGCACTGTGGGGAAGGTAATATTGGGCGTATGCTGTAGGCCCCCCAACCAGAGGGAGGAGGGGGGAGGCGGACCTCGTTTTACAGATAGGATTGGCAGCAAGGATGGGAAATGTCATTATAATGGGGGACTTTAATTATCCAGATATAGACTGGGCAGAAGGAACCATGCATTCAGCCAAGGTTCGGCAGTTCCTAAATGTTTTGCAGGACACTTTCATGGGTCAGATGGTGAATGCACCGACAAGAAACAATGCAGTACTTGACCTACTGATCACCAACAATAGAGACCTACGCAAAACAATTGGTGCTAACCAAAACAGACCTGCGCGAATGGAGTGATATTTGACAACACAATATATGGATAAATATATGTAAATATATAGAATAATTGTAAAATAAATAATATGGGAATTGCTTCCACACTGCGAGCCGCAATAACGTAAAAACTTGAACTGTGATAACAAAGGGTGAAAATTGCGCTTAGCAGTCACTGAAAAGGTGCTTTAGTGCATAAATATTAAAATTACAAATTAGAGTAAATGTTGTACACAATAAATATTACTAAATAAACAATGGTGACTCATGTGGTTCAAAAAAAGTCCTTAAGTGCTCAGTGCAAACTGTGTCTTCAGCAGCAAGATTGGGCTAAATGGGAACCTTCACCAAACACCTCCACCCAGTGGTAAGACAATATACCTCTTACCAGACAACGATGACCCCTTAATTATAGGGGGTCAAAACCGGCATTGATCTCCACATAGGCTCAAAATGTTCCTCAGCGCTGTCTCTGGTTAAAGGATATTGGCCCAGATGCCTTTAAGAAGCTCCGGATCTCCGAGCGTCATAATGTAAAAAGAACAAAGGGAAACTCCAATGGTGTAATAACGTCACATACTGGGGTTTAATGAAAGAATTGCACTTAAATCAAAGCAGTTGTTAAACGCCTGGAAGTACAATACAGTTGATCGGGTGGATGGGACGCCGCTTGCGCTTCTGCGCGCCACCTCACCGGAACTCTACGGTCTCACGTGTCCCTGACACGTGTCCCAGGTGTAACAACTGCTTTGATGTAAGTGCAATTCTTTCATTAAACCCCAGTATGTGACGTTATTACACCATTGGAGTTTCCCTTTGTTCTTTTTACATTATGATGCTCGGAGATCCGGAGCTTCTTAAAGGCATCTGGGCCAATATCCTTTAAGCAGAGACAGCGCTGAGGAACATTTTGAGCCTATGTGGAGATCAATGCCGGTTTTGACCCCCTATAATTAAGGGGTCATCGTTGTCTGGTAAGAGGTATATTGTCTTACCACTGGGTGGAGGTGTTTGGTGAAGGTTCCCATTTAGCCCAATCTTGCTGCTGAAGACACAGTTTGCACTGAGCACTTAAGGACTTTTTTTGAACCACATGAGTCACCATTGTTTAGTTAGTAATATTTATTGTGTACAACATTTACTCTAATTTGTAATTTTAATATTTATGCACTAAAGCACCTTTTCAGTGACTGCTAAGCGCAATTTTCACCCTTTGTTATAACAATAGAGACCTGCTTACGGATATAGAAATACGGGGCAACTTAGAAAACAGTGACCATAGGTCAATTAGTTTCAGTATTAATCATAGTAATAGGAAACATAAGGGTAATATAAGAACACTGGATTTCAAAAGAGCCAATTTCCCAAAACTGCGCTCGCTGCTAGAAAATATCAAATGGGATAGAACCCTGGGAACAAAGAACACGGAGGAAAAATGTGAGTGCTTCAAGAGCATACTTAACAAAGGGATTGGCCAGTGCATTCCAAAAGGGAAATACATTTTAAAGAGCGAAACGAAACCCTGGGTGGCTAAACTCCAACATAAAAATGCATATTAGTGCTAAAGAAAAGGCCTTCAAAAAATACAAGGCTGAGGGGTCATTGGCAGCATTCAAGCATTACAAAGAGTGTAATAAGAAATGTAAAGACGAAATTAAGGCGGCTAAAATAGAACATGAGAGACATATAGCGGAAGAGAGTAAAAAGAACCCCAAAAAATTAAGTATATAAACAGTAAGAAAGCGAGGCCAGAACACATTGGCCCCATAAAAGATGACAAAGGAAATATGGCCACAGGGGACAGAGAAAAGGCGGAAGTGTTAAATAATTTCTTCTCTTCAGTCTTCACAAAACAAAATCGGGGGGCTACGCTAACCCAGCTTTTAAGGCCAAATTAAATAACACACCTCAGGAAGTACCACCATGGCTAACAGAAGATAGACTTAGAACTAAACTAGAGAAACTTAACATAAATAAACCCCCGAGGGTTCTTAAAGAGCTCAGCCAGGTGATTGCCAGACCATTATTCTTGATCTTTAAGGATAGTTTACAGATAGTTATGGTGCCAGATGATTGGAAAAAAGCCAACGTGGTACCAATATTTAAAAAAGGGCAGAGATATATCCCGGGTAACTATAGGCCGGTCAGCCTACCATTAGTAGTCTGCAAGATTTTGGAGGGGATGTTGAGGGACCACATACAAGACTTTAGTAATGAAAATGGTATTATTAGTAGTAATCAGCATGGATTCATGAAAAATCATTCTTGCCAAACCAATCTATTAATCTTCTATGATGAAGTGAGCTTCCACCTAGATAAAGGAAGGCCTGTGGATGTGGTGTATCTGGACTTTGCAAAGGCCTTTGACACCGTTCCCCACAAACGCTTACTGTTTAAACTAAGGAAGGTAGGTATGGACCATAAGGTGAGTACCTGGATAGAGAACTGGCTCCAGGGGAGAGTGCAAAGGGTGGTGATTAATGGGGAGTACTCGGATTGGGCGGGTGTAGAAAGTGGGGTCCCCCAGGGTTCTGTCCTGGGACCAATCCTGTTTAATTTATTCATAAATTATCTAGAGGAGGGGATATCTAGTACAATCTCAGTGTTTGCGGATGATACTAAACTAAGCATGCCAATATCTTCTATGCAGGATGTGGAAACCTTACAAGCGGACCTGAACAAAATAATGGGGTGGGCAACTACATGGCAGATGAGGTTTAATGTTGAAAAATGTAAAGTATTGCACTTGGGTGCCAGACCAGAAAGCAAGCTACTCACTAGGGGGGGGGGGACCTCTGGGTGAGTCCAGGATGGAAAAGGACCTGGGGGTACTGGTAGACAACAGGCTTGGCAGTGGCATGCAATGCCAAGCCGCTGCAAGCAAAGCCAACAGAATACTGGATGCATAAAAAAGGGGATTCACTCCAGAAATAAAGAGATTATTCTCCCACTCTACAAGACTCTGGTCCGGCCACATCTGGAGTATGCTGTCCAGTTCTGGGCACCAGTCCTCAGGAAGGATGTGCTGGAACTGGAGAGAGTCCAGAGAAGGGCAACAAAAATAATTAGGGGAATGGAGGACATCAGCTATGAGGAAAGACTACAAGCACTGGACTTATTCTCTCTCGAGAAGAGATGATTGAGGGGGGATATGATATCAATGTACAAATATTGTACTGGCGACCCTAGCATAAGGAACAAACTATTCAGAGAAAGGGAATACAATAAGACACGTGGCCACTCACTAAAACTAGAGGAAAGGCGGTTTAACCTTAAAATACGTAGGGGGTTCTTCACTGTGAGAGCAGTAAGGATGTGGAATTCTATTCCACAAGCAGTCGTATCAGCAGGGAGCATTGATAGTTTCAGAAAACTATTAGATAGGCACCTTAAAGACCACAACATACAGGGGTATACAATGTATGGTTAACAGCAAACACACACACACACACACATCATAGGTTGAACTGGATGGACTGATGTCTTTTTTCAACCTCACTAACTTTGTAACTATGAATTTCATATAAAAAAAAAATGTGAAAAATATTATTTTTTCAAAATTGTCGCTTTTTTTTGTTTATAGCGCAAAAAGTAAAAATCGCACAGGTGATCAAATACCACCAAAAGAAAGCTCTGTTTGTGGGGAAAAAAGGACGTCAATTTCATTTGGGTACAGTGTCGCACGAACATGCAATTGTCCGTTAAAATCACGCAGTGCCGAATCGCAAAATAGGCCCTTGTCTTGGAGCAGCCAAATCCTCCGGGGCTTAAGTGGTTAAATGTATTTTTACTAGTAATAGCAGAAATCAGTGACTTATAGCGGGACTGCGATATTGCGGCAATCAGACACTGAAACTTTTTGGAAACCAGTGACACTAATACAGTTATCCAGATATCCTATATACACTGTCACTGTACTAATAACACTGGCTGGGAAGTGGTTTAACATCTAGGGCACTCAAAGGGTTAAATGTGTGCCTAACCAGTGTTTTGGTGTACTATGTGTGCTGCTTTTACTAAGGGAAGTGATGGACTTTATTCCCTGCTTTGAGGGGGAAAGAAAATTAATAACTTCCCTGCCGACAGGACAGAGGTCTGCTTGTTTACATAGGTAGAGCTCTGTCTTGTGTCTCTTCCCAACGATTGGCGGTCATCCATTGGCCCGCACCCGCTGATCAGTATCTGCGATACGGTCAGCAAGCGTTTAATTGAACACACTGAAGTTAGAAGCTGACTGGTTACTATATACAGCTGCACCAGACTCTATATGCATCTGTTTTAGTAAATGCCCCCCACTGTGTGGATATGGGCAAATGACAACTTTCCCTTCCCTACATTTTACATTAAAATATTGCAAATCCTAGCAAGAAAAAGTTAAAATCTACTATAAATCTAGGGCAAAATCTATCTAAAACTTGAACCCATAGTGGTAAATGTCAGCTGGTCTGACACGGGTAATACTAATTAGGAACAGTTTATAGCGTCAGTTTAATGGCCACAGCCACCTTTGAGGTCAGTCTTCATGCTATATACTGTGTGGTGCTCAATTTAAATTGCAGTTGCCCATCTTATTGTTTATTCATACTGCCTAACTGGTGTTTTGTGTGTTGCCAAGTCTCCACAGCAACTAATTAAATTTAAACTTTTAGCTATTAGCTGATAACAGCATTTTCTCTTTTGGAATTAACCCGGGCAGCTGTTGCTGCTGATGATGAGAACCTAATGCCAGCAGGAAGCAGTGTGAGGATGCAAAAGATAAACAAATACTCTTCTCCACCTAAGTAAAAGGTAAAATCCCCATTTAAAACCAGCTTAAAAGTGCAGTGTCTGTATGATTAAAATAGTGTAAATTCTGCAAAATAATATTATAAATCTAAACTAGGAAAGCATAAAAACAGTACATTCTTACAAATTTAGATTTTTTATTTTATGCTGCAGTCACCAAAATACAGTCACTTACCTGTAATGTCCCACGTTGTGCAAATTGATCTTCTGTCCTGTGATTCCCAGTCCTCGAACTTCCAGGTAAGGGGGGGGGGGGGGGGGATTATAGTTTTGGGTATAAGAATGCAATGCATTTCAGAAATTCCCAATGGCAGGCTGCCCCCCTCCTCCACTGATAAAAAGTCCATTCATTGATTTTACTAGATTCACACTGATGCAATGGGGGACACCGCATGTAATTCACACAGGAAGATCAGCACATTCCTGTGCAAAGTATGTCTCTAGGGTGCAAACTGAGCCATGGATTTGTATGCTCAAATCGCATCGCGTTCACACCAAACTTGTGCAGGACCTTTTTTTGTCCACACCAGAATCGGATCGCATGGGTGTTCGATTCTGCAAATTGCACTGCGTTTTGCAAACAGATTGCAGGGTGTCAATAGCTTAATAAACACTCCACAATTGGTTCGCATGAATAGATTGCGATTCTGATGTGGTGCGGAACCTGCAGCAAATTCGTTGTGAATTCGCACCGCATCTAGATTGAACCGAGGCTAAATGTAACATGGTCTGCAAAATGGGGAGAGGATTCTATCATTCATGCATCCACAATGGTGTTCCACAGTCAGGAGCTCCTGAAAGGCATTGCAATCTTTAGCTGGTCATACACTAGTAGATTTCCAAATAAATGTTCATACAAAAATTCTCAGTTCAATTGAAGATCTGACAAATGTAGTTAGAAAGTAGTTAAAAATGTAAATTGCTTTTAACAATCAATTTTAGAATTAATGCACTCTCTCCTCAATGGAGTAAAAAATGAATGGTGATAAGGATTGCAAAATTGAACAAACGTTCCTAAAACAAAATATTGGAAATTAAATCCTAGTACAGGCCAGCTTTAGTCCCAGGCTATTACCCCCTTCAGCTTCAGAAGTTTAGAGCTGTGAAGAGTACTGTTCAACAAAGAAAACATGCTCTGCTGCAAAGTACCTGAGAGATCGGGAACAGGTGCTCTGGCCAAAATGCCTTTGGAAAGTAATATTAATATCGTAACACAATGAAGCCGGCTGCTAAATAACATCCATTGCATCAATTCTTTCTTGGCTGCATTGCAGGATACAGCAGTAACACGTGTTTCGTCTGAAGACTTAGGCTCCTTTCACACGGCCCGCATTCCGTTGCAGACCGCTCTCTGCTCAGCGGGGATCAATCCGCTATCCCCACTGAGCAAGCAGATGACAGCTCCGTCTCTGCACTGTGTGCGGAGAGGGAGGTGTCAAGAGCCCCACTGCTCTCATCCGATCCGATCCCCAGGACGGATGGAAAATAGGGTTTCCACCTGTCCGGATTTCACGGACAGGATCGGATGCGGATGGCAGCAGACATGTCACCGCTGACATCCGCTGCTCCATAGGGATGCATGGAGGATCCGATCAGATCGGCCTAAAAAAACTGACAGTCTGATTCTGATCGGATCGTTCGTGTGAAAGGACCGTAACCCATGAGCTGTGAAGAGGACTGGGCATTACAGCTGTCAGTGTTCCCATTGGAGAGATTTGCCCTCACTTCCAGTTCAAGTGACAAATGCCTACAGTACCTCACTGTATACAAGGCCAAAAAGTTTTGGCTGGAATTGATGTTTTGAACTTGATTACAGTATATCAATGGTCCACTTCACTAGTAGGCTGTGTGACCAATACATTTACATGTTGCCATGATTTTCCTCCCTAAACCTAGTACACACGATCAGAAAATCGGAAGAGCAATACCGCATTCTAGGTGGTCGTACAATAATAACCTGTTCGCTAGCACACAGCTTGCGAGAGCCGATCAGGACAATTTATCCAAAATTATCCGAAGGGACAAACATGAACATTTTTCTCGTACGATACCAGATTGTACGATTTTCCTTTAATCAGTACAGTATTTGCCCGAAAAAAAAAAAATCGTAAGAGCAAGTTCATGCATGCTCGGAAACACAAGATAACATTACAATACAACACATTACATCGCTTCCAAAGTTGTATTCTGACGTACGAGAATTTTCTTAAGTTTAGTAACTTCTTCATTTTTGATATGAGACTAGCATGCAAAAAAAAAAACGGAAATCATTAGTCCGATATGGTCATCGATTTAGAGGCAGTTCAAGTCACTGACAACATCTACATGAAGTTATAATGAAAAGTCCCTTTTTAGGGGCAGGTGTGGAGACAAATAAGCCTGTATGAAGACATAAAGGAAGGGTTTTCTTTACTTTTGGTCTAATGTGAACCTGTCATTTAAAGTTTTGCTTATTAACTAAAATTAATAAAGTAAAAAAAGGTACAGGTGCATCTCCAAAGCATTTTTACCTTGTGTCTAGGGAAGGGGCTGGAAACCCTGCCTGCAAACATGGTCTTATCATCCCTCCAAGTTGAGATTTAGGGCTCTTTCACACTATCCGTCCGTCAGATGGACTCCGTTTATCTCAGCGGGGGATCGATCCGCCGATCCCCCGCTGAGCAGGAAGATGACAGCTGTTCTCCGCTCTGTGTGGGGAGACACAGCTGTCAGGTACCCATACATCTCTATGGGGGAATCGGATGGGAACGGACCGTCGGAAGGAGTGAGCCTAAGCTCAGCCTGAATGCGGTGTGTTTTACATGTGCTTTGGAGTGCGAGTGCAGTGTGAATTTGTGGTGCGATTTTGCTTTACAGTTGTGATTCAAATGCAATTCTGCGAGGAGGAGAGAAGAGCAGGAGCAGGGGAAAAGTAAAATCTAAAAAAGAAAAAAAAAACTGCTCGATTTGAACAGAGATGCGACTTGCCTACGGTTCCATTGCAGTCTATAGAGCTTAAAATCGCACCGCACCGAACACGCACAGGCCCTATTTTGTTACCACATCAGACTCGCACCACATAGATGTGAATGGCCGTCATGGAAAACAATGTTACTTCACTTGACATATGAATCTATGCGTTCTGGAATGCTCCTGAACCGCATTAGTGTGAACCAGGACGGTCTCATTTTGGAAGCTATTCTATGTGACCAGGATCTTGGACTTCCTTTCCTTGCAGTGAATTGTGAAAGCGAGTTGGAATTACAACTCACCTGCAGAAAAAGAAAAGGGGATGGTTAGGAAATGGGTGCTCAGAAGGATGATGTGGGTGAAATAAACACCAGGAAGAACTCGAATAAGTGAGTATTCTAATATCTACAGCAGATGTCCACAAACTTTCTATGAGAGCCACATTATTTTACAAATGTTTGTGGGCAAAGAAAAAAAAAAACAGTTTTATAAATTAATGCATAGCATTTAAAATAATTAAAATTAATTCAATTAATTAAATTTGTTTAACCAGAGATTTTTTTTTCTATAATCGCATGATAGGATTCAGAACAACAGGGAAAGAACTTCCGTAAAACAAAGCAAAGAAATTCCTTCAAAAAACTTGACCAGTAATAAAGTTTGAACAAAAATACATTTTGTCTGCAACTTACCCATCTGAATCCCCCCTTACACAAGAGTCATAGAAAAGTGAGGGCAGAAAAAAAAAAACTGGTCAATTAAGTCTGCCCCCCTTTTTTCCCCCCATTATATGGGTTTTGCAGGTTTTTCCCCCGTAACTTTTTTGTCTGTGTATAGATCTAGGTTTGTCCCAAGCATGTTTGAAACCACTTACTATTGATTGACTCACCACCTCTGCTGGGAGTCTATTCCAAGCATTAACTACTCTTTCAGTAAAGTAATAAATTCGAAGATTAGTTTTGAATTTTCCTCCAGTTAGTTTGAGGTCATGTCTCCCCCCCCCCCCCCCCTGTTCTTGATTTTGGTTTGACATTGAAAGTACCAACCCCTTGAACCTTCACCCCCTTTATGTATTTAAAGGTTCCTATCAGGTCTCCCCTTTCCCTTCATGTGTTCTCATCAAAACGAAATGCAGAAATGCGTTAGCCATTTGCTTTTAACCTGGTCATGTTGAAATAAACCTTTAAGATGGATTTCCAGAGTTTGTTTGAGGTTCCTTCCCATCAGAGGGCCTCCCTTACATCAGACTCCACACCAGAGTCCCCCTTACCTCAGGGTCTCCATCAGAGTCCACCCTTTAATAAGTGAGAGTCTGACCTTACCTTACATATTTGCAGCGTGGCTGAAGTAGCAGGGTGGGAGCATGGTTGTAACAGAAAGGTGGTAGCCGCAAGGCGGAGCAGGTCTGGACAGAGGAAGTGCTTTATTCCTGTGAATGATGAGGCAAGCATGTGATTGGTTGCAAGTAGACCTCAAGTCACCTGCAGGGAGACCTATGTGCGACAGTCAACTTGTCAGATTTAGGCCTCATTCACACAGAGAACACCCGTTCAAGGGCTGTTTGCCCTGGTGTTCCGTGCATCCGTGCGCAGGCAGTCCCATTCATGGCTAATGGTAGCAGTGGCTGCATGGGCAAAGCCCCTTTTTCCAATTTGACATCCTAGTGAATAAATGTCACCAATTGTAGACAGATTAAGTTCAGAGACACACACCCACATGAATGTCAAATTGGGAGCAGCAGCTGGGTCCATGCAGCCTTTTCCAATAGACAAATGGAATTGTCTGCACACAGAAGTATAAACGCCTGTGCATTACGTGCGTGCAAACACGGCCCTCACACAGGTCTACACAAAGTGGCGCTCCACTCAAAAAGGGGACGTTTAAGCACTCCTCCTCTCCTCCCCTCCCCCATTTGGCATACAGTGCCTTGCGAAAGTATTCGGCCCCCTTGAACTTTGACCTTTTACCACATTTCAGGCTTCAAACATAAAGATATAAAACTAATTTTTTGTGAAGAATCAACAACAAGTGGGACACAATCATGAAGTGGAACGAAATTTATTGGATATTTCAAACTTTTTTAACAAATAAAAAACAAAAATTGGGCATGCAAAATTATTCAGCCCCTTAAGGTGATACTTTGTAGCGTCACCTTTTGCTGCGATTACAGCTGTAAGTCGCTTGGGGTATGTCTCTATCAGTTTTGCACATTGAGAGACTGAAATTTTTGCCCATTCCTCCTTGCAAAACAGCTCGAGCTCAGTGAGGTTGGATGGAGAGCGTTTGTGAACAGCAGTTTTCAGTTCTTTCCACAGATTCTCGATTGGATTCAGGTCTGGACTTTGACTTGGCCATTCTAACACCTGGATATGTTTATTTGTGAACCATTCCATTGTAGATTTTGCTTTATGTTTTGGATCATTGTCTTGTTGGAAGACAAATCTCCGTCCCAGTCTCAGGTCTTTTGCAGACTCCATCAGGCTTTCTTCCAGAATGGTCCTGTATTTGTCTCCATCCATCTTCCCATCAATTTTAACCATCTTCCCTGTCCCTGCTGAAGAAAAGCAGGCCCAAAACATGATGCTGCCACCACCATGTTTGACAGTGGGGATGGTGTGTTCAGGGTGATGTGCTGTGTTGCTTTTACGCCAAACATAACGTTTTGCATCGTTGCCAAAAAGTTCGATTTTGGTTTCATCTGACCAGAGCACCTTCTTCCACATGTTTGGTGTGTCTCCCAGGTGGCTTGTGGCAAACTTTAAACAACACTTTTTATGGATATCTTTAAGAAATGGCTTTCTTCTTGCCACTCTTCCATAAAGGCCAGATTTGTGCAGTATACGACTGATTGTTGTCCTATGGACAGAGTCTCCCACCTCAGCTGTAGATCACTACAGTTCATTCAGAGTGATCATGGGCCTCTTGGCTGCATCTCTGATCAGTCTTCTCCTTGTATGAGCTGAAAGTTTAGAGGGACAGCCAGGTCTTCGTAGATTTGCAGTGGTCCGATACTCCTTCCATTTCAATATTATCGCTTGCACAGTGCTCCTTGGGATGTTTAAAGCTTGGGAAATCTTTTTGTATCCAAATCCGGCTTTGAACTTCTCCACAACAGTATCTCGGACCTGCCTGGTGTGTTCCTTATTCTTCATGATGCTCTCTAAACGGACCTCTGAGACTATGGCTGGCCATACACTATACAATTTTCTTATTCAATTTCCTTTAGATTTACCTTAAACTATGTAGTACAAGGGCCTGCCTGATTGCATACAAATTGAAAGTTTGTAGGCTTGACCCTATATTACATGGTTTTGGTAAATCTAAAGGAATGTTGAACAAGAAAATTGTATAGTGTATGGCCAGCCTATCACAGTGCAGGTTCATTTATACAGAGACTTGATTACACACAGGTGGATTCTATTTATCATCATTAGTCATTTAGGTCAACATTGGATCATTCAGAGATCCTCACTGAACTTCTGGAGAGAGTTTGCTGCACTGAAAGTAAAGGGGCTGAATAATTTTGCACGCCTAAATTTTCAGTTTTTTATTTGTTAAAGTTTGAAATATCCAATAAATTTCATTCCACTTCATGATTGTGTCCCACTTGTTGATTCTTCACAAAAAATTACAGTTTTATATCTTTATATAAATAAAATGGAAGGTGATGGCGCTGCTTATTTTATAAAGTGCAAATAAATATGAGATGTTTAAATATAAATATGATTGAGGAGTAAGTTAATAGATAAAAGATGCGGAGGTAAAAAAACCAATAACCAAGTAAAAAGATCAAACGTATGGTGTTATAAGGGATATAAAATAATCTAAAAATATTTTAAAGGTATATAAGAGAAACAACCACCAGAGGGCGTAATAAATAGCAAGATGTGACAATAAATATGCTTGTGTATATGCCAAAATAAAAATAAACAATGTAAATATATGACAATACTAAATGAATTAATAAAATTTATAAAAGGTGTTGGTTCCGCAAGTGATAATATAAATAATAGTGGATGAATTAAATAATAAATAAATAGTGAAAAGGTGATAAATGTGCGGGAAACTTTTATGCACGGGATGGGTGTGCAAAAAAAACGGTTGGTATACAGTGCAACAAAAGGTGATAACAATAAATATATCAAGGTGAATCAAAAATAAATGTGCCAAAAAAATTTTTTATAAATATGCAGGTGGATACAAAGGTGCGGGAAATCTATTTGTGCAACGTGCAAAAAAATTGTGATATTAAATCAGTCCATATAATAAAAATGAGTCCATAAAATAGTGGTGATAACAAAAATATAGGTGTACAGGATGTCTTACGGTGACCCCCAAGGTGGGTGACTGGTGAGTGGTAAAGTGGCCCCTGGTAGAAAGACCTACTCACCAGATGTACCCACCCCACACAGGGGTATAGAGCGGGTACTGAAGAGGTATCTTTTAATCCTGGCTCTGTGTAGTAGTTCCCTTCCTAGGGGAGATGTGATATGGAGTCCGGAGTGTCCTAAGTGGGGTCCGGTAGTGAAATATTGTGGTATCCAAAGCCTTGTGGGTAGATCAAGTATGGCCACTCAAGCGCCGTCACGTCACTTCCGGTTCCGGTCTCTGGTTGGAACGCATTGCGTTCCGGGACGCCGATACCTCGCTGTTTTCCCATTTTGTATATGTGAGTACCCATTTTGCTGCTGGAATTAACATTAAACTTTTTAGCAAAACGATAATACACTATCGAGCTCTTTTTTTCCTTCCATCCATATACCCTTGAGTGGCCATACTTGATCTACCCACGAGGCTTTGGATACCACAATATTTCACTACCGGACCCCACTTAGGACACTCCGGACTCCATATCACATCTCCCCTAGGAAGGGAACTACTACACAGAGCCAGGATTAAAAGATACCTCTTCAGTACCCGCTCTATACCCCTGTGTGGGGTGGGTACATCTGGTGAGTAGGTCTTTCTACCAGGGGCCACTTTACCACTCACCAGTCACCCACCTTGGGGGTCACCGTAAGACATCCTGTACACCTATATTTTTGTTATCACCACTATTTTATGGACTCATTTTTATTATATGGACTGATTTAATATCACAATTTTTTTGCACGTTGCACAAATAGATTTCCCGCACCTTTGTATCCACCTGCATATTTATAAAAAAAATTTTTGGCACATTTATTTTTGATTCACCTTGATATATTTATTGTTATCACCTTTTGTTGCACTGTATACCAACCGTTTTTTTTGCACACCCATCCCGTGCATAAAAGTTTCCCGCACATTTATCACCTTTTCACTATTTATTTATTATTTAATTCATCCACTATTATTTATATTATCACTTGCGGAACCAACACCTTTTATAAATTTTATTAATTCATTTAGTATTGTCATATATTTACATTGTTTATTTTTATTTTGGCATATACACAAGCATATTTATTGTCACATCTTGCTATTTATTACGCCCTCTGGTGGTTGTTTCTCTTATATACCTTTAAAATATTTTTAGATTATTTTATATCCCTTATAACACCATACGTTTGATCTTTTTACTTGGTTATTGGTTTTTTTACCTCCGCATCTTTTATCTATTAACTTACTCCTCAATCATATTTATATTTAAACATCTTATATTTATTTGCACTTTATAAAATAAGCAGCGCCATCACCTTCCATTTTATTTATCTATCTTTATAGCCTTTGGCTATAGTTTAAGGGAGGCTGCAGCTTATTTGTGCACATACTGTACTAATCCCTTGATATCCTTAGCGCGGATTTATTTATCCACATTATATCTTTATATGTTTGAAGCCAGAAATGTGGTAAAAGGTTGAAAAGTTCAAGGGGGCCGAATACTTTCGCAAGGCACTGTATATATATTTTTTTTTTGGGGAGGGGGGGGTGGGGGTACCTATTTTTGACGAGTACCAGCTCCCACTTACCTAGGCGATCCTAGCAAAAGTCCTCCTCTCCCCCTGCAGTCTTCTGGGACATATCACAGGTCCCAGAAGACTGCCAGGCCATTCAGCAGGCACGGAATGACTCACGCATGGGCTGAGCTATTCCGGCTGTGAAGCCGCAAGCAGTCACAGCCGGGTGCCCACAGTTGGGATGCCGGTGCCGGGTAGAGGAGAGGGAGAAAAGCATTGGTTTAGGTGGCCACATCTCTGGATACTGGGACAGGTGAGTGTGTGTTTATTAAAAGTCAGCAGGCACTACCTGTTGTCAATACTTTGCTGATGGCGAAAATACTGGTCCCTTACTAGTGGTGCTAGCTAGTTCCCAATCTCCGACAAATATTGCTTCTATTAATAGAGCTTTAGGGGTGCTCACTCATGACCCAGAGGAATTTTGGGAGCCTTTCAGGCATTTTACAGCAGTAAAGTATGATACGCACCCCAACAATTAACTGACTTCTTGGACCCCCTTAAGATTCCTCACTTGAACAGTGTTGATTTGAACCTGCTCAACTCTCCCATTACACTGGAAGAATTATGCAAGGAAGCGACTGAGGCTCCTAATTCATGCCAAGGGTGCCCTTTGTCCCCTCTTTGGTTCGCCCTGGCGGTCAAACCCTTGGCAGTGGCAATTCATCAATCAAACACCATTGTTGGTTTCAAGTGGGGATTGACGGAAGACAAATTGGCCCCATATGGGGATGACGCTATTTTTTTTGGAGATGCTAACAAATCCTTTTCTCCCTTATGTCCCTTATTACCTCTTTTGGGTTCTTTTCAGGATTTTTGATTAATTGGGACAAATTAGTGCTCCTCCCATTAGATGATCAACAGATGGTCATTCCTCCCTGTGCACAGTAGATAAAAATTGTCCCTGGGTTTAAACGCCTTGGAGTCTGGGTTTATCCTGATGTACTTATCTGAAATATAACTTACAACCTTTACTAGACAAATTTAAAACTAAAAGCAAGACATGGTGCAAACTCCATCGGTTGTGGGTAATGCGAACCTAGTTAAAATGATTTGGGCCCCCCAATTATTATATATTTTTACACAACTCACCTGTATGCGTTCTGCAGCTGTGGTTCAAGAAGATAGACTCTCTTTTCACATTCTAATATGGAAGGGGAAACAACCTATGATTCGTTAACCCATTTACAGCCTAAAGATGGTGGAGGTTTGGCTGTTCCCTACTACAGTACTAGACTTTTTTTGCATTTCAGCTGCAACATTCAAGCTTCATTATTAAACAAACAAACAAAGTGAAGCTGCGCTATATATGACCAATCATATATAAATAAATATATATAAAAAATATATTCAACTAATGTATAAAACATGCACACTGGTGATAACAGTGAAGTGATAATCAAAATAAATGTGTAATTAAATAACACAGGATAAATAAAGGGTAATAAAGTCCCAAGAGCAATTGGTATGACAAAGGCTATAGAGAATAAACAGTCCTCCACCACAACAACTTAGATAAAAATTCTCCTCCACGGTGCGTCTGTCAGTAAGGAATGCCTGTGAGCTTACCAGATAATGGTAATCAATGAGCCAATCAAATAAATCCCTGTTGAATCCAGATCGAGATGCCGGTGTAAATATGAATTACCAGGGACCGTCAATAATTTAGAGGTTCCACCATAAATCAGACTCAGAGCACATATGCCAGAAGCATGTAGCTATTATTATTGTTCACTCATCTAGGGTGTCCACATCTTCCCTCTCATTGTTCTTCCTCTGTGAGGGCACGGCCGCGCAATTGTCCGTTAAAGTAACGCAGTGCCGAATCGCAAAATATGGCCTGGTCATTAAGGGGGCAAATCCTTCCGCTCTTAAAAGTGATTAAGGTTGGATATGTTGGGTATATATTTACTTGGTGCAACTTCATTTTTTATATCTTACAAAAAGATTGAGTAATATATCGCATTTGTGCCCTTAAATTCATTCTAGTGTATTTTTTACTGAAATTTTGCGCTTGATAAACTATTGCGCTAAAATCATGTGACATAAAAATATGGAACTACCAATATTTTTTCTCTAAGGTCTCTGCTTTCAGAAAATATATAATGTTTTGGGGGTTTTAGGTATTCTTCTAAAATGATTTTAAAACTTGTGCAAAGTCATATCATTGCTGGTTTACAAAATATTTCAGTTCTTTCTTTTCCTTATGAAATAACCCTGAAAGAATGCACCACACATTTCAGAAAGTGCATCACACATGCAGGATATAATAGAAGTCTATGGCAAAGGGCAGCTAACTCAGGAAGGTTGTAGAATCACTCAGTTGCACCCGCGATGTAGTTAAACTGCATCACATCCGTGTGAAAGCAACCTTATAGGGGGCTCAGAACAGTAAAGGTAAATTTACATTTGCAGTTTGGTGGGTGGAAAAACCCCATAATTAAAACATGTTTTTATCAGCCCCGCCCAAACCACACCCCCTTTGGCTGCAGTGCATGCCGCAGCAGGAGTTTTATGCCCTGTTGTGGTTGGTGGGTGTAACACCTACCAAGCATTACCCAAAGGAATGGGGCTGCTCTGCCAGTGCCCTGCAACATTGTACACTACAGCAAACAAAGGGTTTAAGCAGGCAGCATTGTGTTGCTTTCTCACCATCTGCATTAACCCCTTGGACCCTGCAGAAGAACAAAGTTGCGGGGCACTTGCAGAGTGGCCTCATTTACCTGAATGGGACCAGATTTGGCAAGCGGTAGCACCAGCCAAAAGCAAAAGGGGGCCCAATTCCTGCTGCGGCATGTGTACACCTTTGGCTGCTGCCTCAGCAGCTAAAGTGGGGAGGGACAGGGGGCTGTAAAATCACAACTCAACCGCAGGGTTTTAAACCCCCATCCCAACTTTACGTGTAAACGAGCCCTAGGGGTGCCGCTGCCAAATGCAACTAAGAGATCATTCACAAGTGCAGCAGGCACTGCTGCTCCTCTGAAAAGCAATTAGAGTGTTTAAAAAGGTGGTGAAGAGGAGATATGTTACTGTGTAATGCACGCAATTGCGACATGGCAGTATGGCAATGTTTACTGTGCAATGCACCTGATTGTGACACAGCAGTACAGGGATTTGGGGTTTAAAACCGGTGTAAGGAGGTGAAACTGTGCTCGGTGATCTTTGTCTTCTCCCATGTTGTTCAGGTAGATCTCCACCTTTTTTAAGTTGCCTACACCTGCTTTATAATTTTCACACAGACAGAATAATGTATACTGAATTGGGTTATTTGTACCAAAGAAATGTAGCACACTACATTTTGTCATACATTTTGAAAAAATAAAATCTTGCAAACAAATAATCTAACAGAAACGAAGAATGCTCTCTTTTTTTTTTCAAGTTTTGGTATTTTTTCATTTATATATCAAAAAATTAAAAACAACCAAAAAACCTATTTGTGTGAATTAAAAAAATTATATAAAAATTTCATTGGCATACAGTGTTGCATGACCAAACAATTAACAGTTAAAGTAGCACAATGCTGAATATCAAAAAATGCCCTGCTCATGAAAGGGTAAAGCCTTCCAGGGGTCAAGTAGGTAAAGTGCATTTCACAAATCGAAACTTTCAAATATCGAAAAAAAAAAAAATGGTTACCTTGTTTGCCAAGGGCTTGACCCTTTTTATAGCCCATCTTCTGAAGTAAAGCAAATCCTTTGTTTTCATTACTAAGGGCCTTATTGAGAACAGTGTCTCTGCTCTCTTTTTCCACCTCCTTCAAGCTTTTCTGTCTATTCTTAATGTTACTTTCCTTATGCCGTTCTTCCTTCTGATAGGATGCCTTGACACTTCTGGGTACAGGTATTCCTGGTCGAACATCTTTTCTGAAACAAAAGTAAAAGAAACAAATCTAAAAATGAATGGCACATACTTTAGCGTTTGCTCTTTTAACATAACCTCTCTTCAAAAACGGAATTTTTCTATGAGATACTAATGCTATCCAATAAACACTGCAACCATCAAGTAGGATATTTCCCCCAATTTACATCAATCTGGGCCCAAGCAATAGAGGGTCAGAGGGAGTGTACTTTTTGAAGCCTGAGCTGTGTAACCCTCTGTCTGTTTTCTGCATCACTAATCACATTCAGGCCTCGTTCACACCATGGTGCAGAGACATCAGTTTTTCTGCACGCATTCTGCAAGGGCACAAAAAAACAAAACAAAAAAACAAACAATGGTTCTCTATAAGCCCTGTTCACATCACAACACTGATATCACGTGCATTTTTTTTTTTTTTTGCGCAGGAATCTGCAAGGTGTATGCCATTTTCTGCATGGGAAAAAACTGACATGACATCAACATTGGTGTGGACATGGCACATAACAGACGTGCATGAAAACTGATGTTAACGCTCATGAAAACTAGGGCTCGTTCACACCATACAAGCATGAAAACCGATGGAAACAATGCAGATTTCACTAGCAGAGACAGTTTACCTCAGTTTGTAATGCACGAGGACATAATTTTTCATTCATGTCAGTTATGTGCCCCATTCACACCAATGTTGTCATGTTAGTTTTTTTCCCACGCAGAAAACTGCATACACGTTGCAGAATCCTGCGCAGAAAAAAAAATGCATTTTGTGGTGTGAACAGGTACATACAGAAATTTTTTTTTTGAGCCCTTGCAGAACGCGTGCACAAAAAACTGACTTCTTTGTACCATGGTGTAAACAGGGCCGTCAACAGATGAAAAAATTTGGTTTCCCCATCAGTTTTTATGTACGTATGGTGTGAATGAGCCTTCAAACTTACAAGGCAGGTTTTCTAATGTCTGAGAAAATGTACGGTTCTTGCATTTATGCATCTGGGTAACATGGTATACTTACTTGTTCTGTGCAATGGAACCTCCTCCTCTGGGGTCCCTCACTGCCATTTTGGGGGACTCCTCTAGTGTGTGCTCCGTAGCTCTGTTCTATAGGGACACGCGTGGGCATGCTCCCAAGCCCTGCTGTATGCTTCCATAGACACACACAGCACAGCTTTATCTCCCCCCCCACACACACACACACACACACACACACAGAATTTGCTTGACAGTACCCGGAGTCAGAGTCTCCCGCTGCTGCCCAAAGTCCTACAAAAAGGAGAGAGACAGAGACCAGTGCCGCTGCAGAAGGGCAAAGCGCTGAATCAAGATAGAACTCAGGTAAGTATATAGGGTGGGGTGGTTACAATTACTGGGACCTTATTTACTTTAAAACAGGGAATGCATTAAGGTCAAAAATATCTTACTTTAAAATGACTTTAACATAGAGCTGCACAATTCTGGATAAATTGAGAATCACAATTTGTTTGCTTAAAATAGAGATTATGATTCTCTCACGATTCTTGGCGTAACATCTTTCACCAAAAAAAATTGGGCTAACTGTTTGTTTTTTTATTCATTGAAGTGTATTTTTTCCCTAAAAAAAAAAAAAAAAAGATGATATTTTTGACTTACTGTAAAATCCATTTTTCTGATGTTCATTGACGGACACAGCTCCTGATTCCTCAACCATTGGGTTATCCTGCCCCCTACAGGAGTAGGACACTAGGCAGGGAAAAAAAAAAAAAAAAAAAAAAACTTGATTACACCTATGGGGCAGTCCCAGGGGGTATACTCCCACTTCCTGCTATAGGTACTCACTCTGTTACAAGCAGTGTCAAAAGAAAAAAACCAAACTCGAGGGGTGGGTGCTGTGTCCATCAATGAACATCAGCGAAATGGATTTTATGGTAAGTCAAAAATCCCTTTTTCTCTTTCGTTCATTGAAGGACACAGCTCCTGATTCTTCTTAACCATTGGGACGTCCCAAAGCAGTGTCAAGCATGAGGGGTTGGAAACAGCAGAAAAAAAATCCCAAGGCTGACCATAGCCAACCAGGTAACATGGAGCTCAACCAAAAAAAAAAATTGGAGCTCCCCTAAAAAAAACATACACCCTCAAAGAGGACCAGGTCCTCTAAACGGCAGCAAGCAAAAACCTTGCGGCCAAAAGAAGCATCCGCAGATGCCAACACAACCACTTTACAAAAACATTGTAAAAGCAAGCACCGACGACCAGGTGAGGGCTTGTACCTGCATCACTGATGCTTTATGCGGAAAGCCCAGGAGACACTAAGCGCCCTAGTAGAGTGCTCCTAAACAGGGAAAGGAGGAACCTGACCACTGATGCAATAGGCCTGAACCACCATCTCACTGATCCAACTGGAAATGGTTGCAGAAGAAGGGGACAACCCTTTGTGAAGTCCGTTCGTGAGAAAAAAAAAAAAAAGAGTCTGACTTCCTAAAAGACTCTGTAGCTGCCAGGTACACCTTAAATGCCCAGACCACATCCAAGACATGCAAGGCAATTTCCTTCAGATGTTTAGGTCTGGGACACAGGGAAGGCAACACATTGTCTTCATTCAAAAGACAGTCAGAGGCAAACCACCACATTATCCTTGTGAATCACCAAGAGGTGAACGACACGATAACACCATCAGATCCGACACCCTGCATGCAGAGGTTATAGCCACCAAGAAGGTCACCTTCTGGGGTAGCTTAAGCAGGGAAACCTCCTGAATATTTTCAAAGAGAAGCTTCAGTAGACCTGAAAGCAACACATTAAGATTCCAGGGCGGCAATGGAGCCTGCACTGAAAGAACCAAAACTCGGACACCCTGAAGAAAAAAAGGTACGCACCAGGGAGTGTGTGGCCAAAGGTCGTTGGAAAAAGACCACCAAAACCCGATACCTGGCCCTTGATGGTATGCAAGGCCAAATTCTGTTCAACCCCCCCGTCGAAGGAAGGTTAAGATCCGATCCACCGAGGATGAACCCCAAGAGACTCACACCACGCAAGGTACATCTTCCACATACGATGGTAGATCTTCCTAGAGGCAGACTTCCTAGCTTTTAACAGCGTAAGGAATCACTGATTCAAATAAACCTCCATCCTTCAACTCCTTGCGTTCAACAGCCAAGCCGTTAAAGCCAGCGACTGTAAAGCAGGATGGAAGATCAGTCCAAGGGACAGCAGATTCTCCCAGAGAGGAAGTCCCCAAGGAGCATCGGCGACCAGCTGTACCAGTTCAGCATACTAAGACTGGCGAGGCCAGTCTGGAGCCACTAGAATGACCAGAAACCCTTCTGCCTGAATCCTGCACAGGACTCGTGGCAGAAGATTGCGAGGGCTGGAACGAATCAATCAGCCCACCTTAGAATGCCGGCTACTTACCGAGCCGCTAGGACACTTCTTGTGCCCCGTTGGTGATTGAAATAGACCACGGCCGTGGCATTGTCTGAAAGAATATGTACCGGACACCCCTGAAGACGATTGTCCAATGAGCAAAAGTCTGATCGCTCAAAGTTCCAGTACACTAATCGGCAGTCTGGGCTCTGCCAGAGTCCATACCCCCTGCTGAGCACGTCTGTGCTGAGGACGGCTCCGCACCTGAAGAAGGATTTTCCCTGTCAAAGGAGCCGTAGAGCGAAGTCACCTCTAGAGACCATGGATCCTTGATCCATTTCAACAGAAACTCTTTAGCAGAGATCTTGTTTGGAACTGTGCAAAAAAGAACTCCTCAAGGGTGAACACCATCAGGCCCAGAATGCGCACACAAGCCCGGAGAGAGGACCGTCTGCTGAACAGGAGGAAGAAACAGTCTGGCTGAGGCGGAGTCCAGAGTCAGACCCAGATAGTCCAGTTTTTGTGGACAGAACCAAATCAGACTCCTGAATTTTCCAGATCCAATCGAACTCCCTCAAAGTGCACCGAGCAATCTCCAGTAGTCCATCAGAGCAGTTGGAGACTCCATTCGCAGAAGAGGATCATCCAGATACCCCAGTACCGCGATCCTCCGCTCTAAAAAAAACCCTCTAGGGGAAGTGGGGGGGGGGGGAGCTACTTCCCACACCAGGAATAGGGTGGGCACCACTCCGGACAGGAAACCGCTCCTTCATAATGTGGGTGCTGACGGCCAGGAGGAAATGTTGCGACGGCCAAAATCAGTTCATATGCGTCCTCGCAAGACATTTAATTTGCAGGCCAGCCCTCGCCTAGTGGGGCTATGTCACGGCCGACCTAGCATGGAGCTGCGGTCTGCACGCGCTCGGACTGGATGGCCCCCAAGTATCTATATTATCCAGTTCGTCCGGCACTTGATTGTAGTTCTCACAGGAACAAAATAATAAAAAAGAGGAAAACAGAAAATCCATTTCAAATTTAGAAAAATGCCAGGACCAGAGATCCCAGCAAGAAATAGTGCCTATAGCTGAGAGTGGGTGTATACCCCCTGGGACTGCCCCATAGGCATAGTCAAGTTTTTTTCCTGCCTAGTGTCCTTCTCCTGTAGGGGGGCAGTATAATCCAATGGTTAAGAAGAATCAGGAGCTGTGTCCTATGTGTAGTCCCTGTTTTTTGTGTTAAAAAATTTGAAGACTAACCAGATCTCGGAAGCAGGCAGGTTCCATGTCATCTGTGGGCATCTGAAGCCCTCTTCTCTTGATTTCCGGGATTCGGTGCAACTTGCTACCCAGCATGCACCTCCTGATCTCGCGCCTGCACACTGAGTGGCTATCTGTCTTCCCGACAGGTTGCCATAACAATGGCGGCGGCGGACATTCCCGTCTAATTGCTATAGCAAACTGTCAATCATGACATCCCAATCCTCTCATTTGCGTCATTGCTGGTCTGGAAATAATGCAAGATTTTGTTATTAGGCGATTCGCAAGGACTCCTGGGATACATGACGCCACCATCCCAGGAGCCCTTGCAAATCGCCTAGTGACGTAATCGCCTAGGCAGCCTCAGCTGGAAGTGCAGCAGAAGATAAGTTAAAATAGGTATGTACAAATAAACAAAATTGCCATTTATTACAGCATTCAGGATGGACATGAAAAAAATTGGATCTGCAAAAACGGGTGGAACTCCGCTTTAAACTAACCTAACTTACAGAAGGAAGTTCATCCCATTGATGTAAAAGAATGAAATGATATAATGTTTCTCTTATCTCTTAGCGCTGAGCAAGGCTGATTTTTTATTTATTTATTTTTTTATTTGACAGCTTTCTGCTGTGAGCAGAGAATGGCTCTGCACTGAATCGTGGAAATGCCGGATTAGGATTGTGAGGGGGGGGGTTGAATTGAGATTGTGATTTTTTTTAATGATTATTCGTGCAGCTCTACTGTAACATTAAATATCACGTATGCTTTTTAGCACATAGAAAAAGTAAATATACAAACTGGTTTAACTACCTGCCAGCTGCTATTAGGAAATATACTGCGAGTGGGCAGCAGGAACAGGCACGATTGCGTATATGATCGGCTGATTGGGTTATGAGCATGCATGTGCGAGCTTCCTGCTGACCCCTTCTGTGATTGGACACAACACAAGTTTGACAGGTGACTTTAGCCAATGATTTTGTCCAATCAAGTGCAGAGTTCCGTGTTTACAAAAACACAGAACCCTGTTCTGTGAACAGCGATCTGGCTGTTTCTTCTCCCTGAAAAGGCAGGAAGAAAAAACAACAACCAATTAGTAAAGTAAAAGCAGCATACATTGCACATATTTACACACAAAAAATAACCCCTTGATTGCCCCTAGATATTAACTCTTCCCAGCCAATGTCATAAGTACAGAGTCAGTGTACAGTATTATCGCTGATCACTGTAACTAAAAACTTCAGTGTCGGTTAGTGGCCCTCCCAGATAGGATTTGTTAGGGCCAGATTTACGCCACCCTATCATAGTCCCACTATATGTTGCTGATCCCAGCCTGTACCAGTATATAAATGCGTAAATTCCAGTATGTATATATATATATATATATATATATATATATATCCATACCCCCACAATAGTTTGCAGATGCCATAACTTTTGCATAATCTAAATTAGCAGAATACATTTTGGCTTCAAGTGCTGAAGAAATTTGATTTTTTTAAATTGAGTACATTTTATAACAAAGTAGAAATTATTGGGGATTTTTGCTAAAATTTCAGGTAATTTTTCATTTATATAACAACAAAAAAATAACTGGCAAGCTGTGTACCCCAAACCAAGGTGTGATGAAGCGCTCAAGCATTGGTAGCCTCATTCTCCTAGTATTCCCAGGTTTGGAGGCTCTTTAGCAGGTATCTCAGGCATTGGTAGCCTCATTCTCCTAGTATTCCCAGGTTTGGAGGCTCTTTAGCAGGTATCTCAGGCGTTGGTAGCCTCATTCTCCTAGTATTCCCAGGTTTGGAGGCTCTTTAGCAGGTATCTCAGGCATTGGTAGCCTCATTCTCCTAGTATCCCCAGGTTTGGAGGCCCTTTAGCAGGTATCTCAGGCGTTGGTAGCCTCATTCTCCTATTATTCCCAGGTGTGGAGGCTCTTTAGCAGGTATCTCAGGCGTTGGTAGCCTCATTCTCCTAGTATTCCCAGGTTTGGAGGCTCTTTAGCAGGTATCTCAGGCGTTGGTAGCCTCATTCTCCTAGTATTCCCAGGTTTGGAGGCTCTTTAGCAGGTATCTCAGGCGTTGGTAGCCTCATTCTCCTAGTATTCCCAGGTTTGGAGGCTTTTTAGCAGGTATCTCAGGCGTTGGTAGCCTCATTCTCCTAGTATTCCCAGGTTTGGAGGCTCTTTAGCAGGTATCTCAGGCGTTGGTAGCCTCATTCTCCTAGTATTCCCAGGTTTGGAGGCTCTTTAGCAGGTATCTCAGGCGTTGGTAGCCTCTTTCTCCTAGTATTCCCAGGTTTGGAGGCTCTTTAGCAGGTATCTCAGGCGTTGGTAGCCTCATTCTCCTAGTATTCCCAGGTTTGGAGGCTCTTTAGCAGGTATCTCAGGCGTTGGTAGCCTCATTCTCCTAGTATTCCCAGGTGTGGAGGCTCTTTAGCAGGTATCTCAGGCGTTGGTAGCCTCATTCTCCTAGTATTCCCAGGTGTGGAGGCTCTTTAGCAGGTATCTCAGGCGTTGGTAGCCTCATTCTCCTAGTATTCCCAGGTTTGGAGGCTCTTTAGCAGGTATCTCAGGCATTGGTAGCCTCATTCTCCTAGTATTCCCAGGTGTGGAGGCTCTTTAGCAGGTATCTCAGGCGTTGGTAGCCTCATTCTCCTAGTATTTCCAGGTTTGGAGGCTCTTTAGCAGGTATCTCAGGCGTTGGTAGCCTCATTCTCCTAGTATTCCCAGGTTTGGAGGCTCTTTAGCAGGTATCTCAGGCATTGGTAGCCTCATTCTCCTAGTATTCCCAGGTTTGGAGGCTCTTTAGCAGGTATCTCAGGCATTGGTAGCCTCATTCTCCTAGTATTTCCAGGTTTGGAGGCTCTTTAGCAGGTATCTCAGGCGTTGGTAGCCTCATTCTCCTAGTATTCCCAGGTTTGGAGGCTCTTTAGCAGGTATCTCAGGCGTTGGTAGCCTCATTCTCCTAGTATTCCCAGGTTTGGAGGCTCTTTAGCGGGTATCTCAGGCGTTAGTAGCCTCATTCTCCTAGTATTTCCAGGTTTGGAGGCTCTTTAGCAGGTATCTCAGGCGTTGGTAGCCTCATTCTCCTAGTATTCCCAGGTTTGGAGGCTCTTTAGCAGGTATCTCAGGCGTTGGTAGCCTCATTCTCCTAGTATTCCCAGGTTTGGAGGCTCTTTAGCAGGTATCTCAGGCGTTGGTAGCCTCATTCTCCTAGTATTCCCAGGTTTGGAGGCTCTTTAGCAGGTATCTCAGGCGTTGGTAGCCTCATTCTCCTAGTATTCCCAGGTTTGGAGGCTCTTTAGCAGGTATCTCAGGCGTTGGTAGCCTCATTCTCCTAGTATTCCCAGGTGTGGAGGCTCTTTAGCAGGTATCTCAGGCGTTGGTAGCCTCATTCTCCTAGTATTCCCAGGTGTGGAGGCTCTTTAGCAGGTATCTCAGGCGTTGGTAGCCTCATTCTCCTAGTATTCCCAGGTTTGGAGGCTCTTTAGCAGGTATCTCAGGCATTGGTAGCCTCATTCTCCTAGTATTCCCAGGTGTGGAGGCTCTTTAGCAGGTATCTCAGGCATTAGTAGCCTCATTCTCCTAGTATTTCCAGGTTTGGAGGCTCTTTAGCAGGTATCTCAGGCGTTGGTAGCCTCATTCTCCTAGTATTCCCAGGTTTGGAGGCTCTTTAGCAGGTATCTCAGGCGTTGGTAGCCTCATTCTCCTAGTATTCCCAGGTTTGGAGGCTCTTTAGCAGGTATCTCAGGCATTGGTAGCCTCATTCTCCTAGTATTCCCAGGTTTGGAGGCTCTTTAGCAGGTATCTCAGGCGTTGGTAGCCTCATTCTCCTAGTATTCCCAGGTTTGGAGGCTCTTTAGCAGGTATCTCAGGCATTGGTAGCCTCATTCTCCTAGTATTCCCAGGTTCGGAGGCTCTTTAGCAGGTATCTCAGGCATTAGTAGCCTCATTCTCCTAGTATTCCCAGGTTTGGAGGCTCTTTAGCAGGTATCTCAGGCGTTGGTAGCCTCATTCTCCTAGTATTCCCAGGTTTGGAGGCTCTTTAGCAGGTATCTCAGGCATTGGTAGCCTCATTCTCCTAGTATTCCCAGGTTCGGAGGCTCTTTAGCAGGTATCTACATACACCCATGAAAGCCTCCCTTTCATTTCTGTTGTCAATCTCCACCTTGCTCTGATTTCCTGAAATCCCACAACATGCAGATTATTGTACACATTGTAAAACTAATAATAACAATAGAGAGGCTACATGCAGGCTCATCTGCTGGAAGCTGCCCAGTCCAGATCTGCATTGCTCTCAAGGCTGGTTCACTACAACCAGGTCTCTGATTTAGCTTGGCGCCCCCATGGAATAAGACAGAACCATGCGCTGCTTACAATGAATTGATGAAGTTATCGGACATATAATCCTCCTCCTCTTCTTCCCCTGCATTACTCATCTCGATATGTTGTTTAACTTCTTGGCGTAAATCAGCAACAGGAAGGGAGCTAATCAGGGTTACACTGGTACGTCCATAATCTCTTTCCCACCGGAAGCTGCCCTCACATGGTAGGTGCACGAAGCGCCATCTTTAGTGCTGGAATGTAACAAGTCTACTAGTAGGTGGGGAGAGAGTAGCTGACAGGGGTGCGGCTGTGTTGTATACAGCGAAATAGTGTGTAGAAAAATACGTATTGTCGGATTTAATTCCCAGAGATAGTTTACTGGATAATTTAGAAGTTGCTGTAGTAGTAAATGATATATTTTGTCCAATTTTGTAATAAACTCACATTAAAAAATGCTGACAAGTAGGTCTCCTTTTGTCATAAACGCGTCCTCCTGCCTGTCAGTTTCAGGCTCCATTCACACCCTATGCTTTTTGCAGCATTGCATTTTTTTATTTTTTTAAAGGCCCGTACACACGTGCAGATTGTCGGCCGAAAAGATTCGGCCGACGACCGATTTTCGGCTTGTTAGTATGATGCTTCCGACAGCCGACAGCGCACTTTCGGCCGAAAAGAGTCGTGCAAGCATTAAAATTTTTGTATGCCGACACCAGAGCGGCTGATTGTTTGCCAGTCAATACAGAATTCGGCAGACAGACAGCAGATTTGCAAGACTGGGCATGCTCAGAAAAGAAAAAACACAGGGAAAGTTAACCATCACATGACATCACTTCTGCAGTCGGCTGTAGTCGGCGGACAAAATTCTTGTGCAAAAGGGGTAAAAAAAACTGCGCAAATGGTGTGAAAAAATTAATTAAAATAAATAAATTTATATATAAATTTGAATTTAAAGTGGGATTTCTCCCACGCTGTCAGCTGCTACACAAACGTGGAATCGTGATAAATAGTGAACAAATGGGGATGTAGCGCTCAACAGAAATATATAAAATAAATACAAACATGTGAACCATATAAACCATATAGGATGATTCGTGCAATAAAGTCTCTGGTGTC
Organism: Pelophylax lessonae; assembly: GCF_965119305.1. Lineage (NCBI taxonomy): Eukaryota > Metazoa > Chordata > Amphibia > Anura > Ranidae > Pelophylax > Pelophylax lessonae. The sequence goes on along the minus strand of NC_138770.1, from coordinate 496,559,615 downwards.
CAAAGCAATTAGATAATTGACAGCCAATATGGAAGACACAGACTTGATAGGGTGGTTTCCTTAGCAAAGCCTTCACCTTCACACGATCACCCAGTGGAATAACTATATGAGCCGCTTACCAGATTTAATGGACCCCTTGATTATAGGGGGTCAAATGCGCTGTGTACTCCAGTAAGGAACTCTAATGCATCTTGCTCCCATAAGTAGAGGTCATCACAGCCAGAGTCAGTGCCATAATCAGAAAGCCAAGCCATATGCAGGGATGAAAAAATAGTCTCATGGAGCAGTATCTCTTATCAATCAAGCATTTATTTAAGACAAATTGCACTTACTAGACAAAAAGCAGATAAAAGCCTTCAATGAAATCGTTTGCTGGGGATGGGAGACGCCGCTCCACGCTGCGCTCCTCAGACCCAGATGTGTATGGTCTCACGTTCCCGACGTTTCGTCAGTCAAGGCTGACATCATCAGGGGATCAACTTGACTGACGAAACGTCAAGATTTTTACCCCATTCCTGACCAGGCCATATTTTGCGATTCGGCACTGCGTTATTTTAACGGACAATTGCGCGGTCGTGCGACGCTGTACCCAAAATACATTTATGCCCTTTTTTACCCCCACAAATAGAGCTTTCTTTTGGTGGTATTTGATCACCTGTGCAAATTTTACGTTTTTTTTAAAAAGAGCGGCAATTTTGAAAAAAAAAAAACAATATTTTTCCCATTCATATATAAAAAATTCCCTCCAAAAAAATTAAAAATCAAAATTTTTTAACATTTTAGGCTAATTTGTTTTCTGCTACATATTTTTGGTAAAAAAAAAATTAAAATAAGCAAATTTTGATTGGTTTGCGCAAAAGTTATCACGTTTACTAACTACGGGAAAGATTTGTCATTTTTAGTGGGTTTTTTTTTTTTACTAGTAATGGCGGTGATCTGCGATTTTTTTGCGGGACTGCGACAGATCGGACCCCTAACTGACATTTTTGACACTTTTGGGGGGACCAGTGACATTACTACAGTAATCAGTGCTATAAATATGCACTGTTACTGTAATAATGACACTGGCAGGGAAGGGGTTAACACTGTTGGTGATCAAGGGGTTAAATGTGTGCCTCAGGCTTACTGACATGTGTGGGGGGAGGGGGTTGTGTGACACAGACACAGATCGCAGGTTCAGTTATGCTGAGTCCTGTGATCTGTCCCTGCCTGTCACCGTCTCTCTTCCCCGATCGTCGGGGAAATACTGAGGAAATCCGCCTGCTTGTGTAAACAAAGCGGGCGGATTTCCTCAGTCTTTCCCCGACGATCGGGGAAGAGAGACGGTAATCACCGCCTCTCCTCCCCTGGCCCGACTCCCGCTGTGTCTAAACACAGCAGGAGCGCACCGCCGAGAGAGGGAGGAATCTGGTGACATAGGTCTATGTCGCCAGACCCAGGGCTGCCACCTTGCTGCAGTAGCAGCAACGTGAGCAGTGGTAAAGTGGTTAAGGATTCTTACTCTGAGTGGTGTACCCCAAGGTTCAGTGTGGAACCCTTACTTTTTAATATCTTTATAAATGATGTAGGGTCTGGAATTAGAAGTACAATTTCAGTCTTTGCAGAGGACACCAAACTTTGCAGTGGAATAACTTCCTTACAGGATGTCTCCAACTTACAAACTGGCCTCAATGCACTGTTTCATTGGGCAACTATGTGGCAAATGAGGTTTAATGTTGATCAATGTAAAGTTATGCACTTGGGGGCTAAAAATATGCATGCATCACACATACTAGGGGGAGTACAACTGGAGGAATCAATGGTGGAGAAGGATATGAGGGTTTTGGTAGATCCTAAGCTTAATAATAGCATGCAATGTCAAGCTGTGGTTTCCAAAGCAAGCAAAGTCCTTTCTTGTATTTAAGAGAGGTATGGACTGCAGAAAGAGATATAATTTTACCCCTGTACAAATCATTAGTAAGACCTCATCTGGAATATGCAGTTCAGTTTTGGGCACCAGTTCTCAAAAAGGGTATTGGGGAACTGGAGAAAGTGCAGAGAAGGGCAACCAAACTGATATGAGGCATGAAGGAGCTGAGACCCCCCACTAAGACCATGAGAGGCGGCAGCAGTTGACCTGGGGGACCAAGAGCGGCGGCGGGTGACCCAGAGACCGAGTGTGGCAGCAGGCACAGACCACCGAGAGGGCAGAACGGGAGTGACAGTGGGACCGGGAGACCGCGAGGTAACAGATTGACAGGTGTCTGTTGACAGGAGAGGTGGTGAGTAAGGGAAAACTACTGACCGGAGAGGAGTGTGACAGGGAAGCAGCGAGAGGCAGGCTGACCAAAAGAGGCTGCTGACAAGTGTCAGTTTACAGGGGCAGCTGAGCAGGAGCAGAGAGACCTATATAGAAAAGACTGACTGTTTGTAGTGGGGATGCTGGCTGAGGAGCGGGTAGTGTGAGCAACTGAGTACAACTGAGTATTGTTGAGTACCTGTGTATTGTTGAGTAGTATTGAGTACCTTTGTATTGTTGTTTACCTGTGAATTGTTAAGTACCTGTGTAGGGTTGAGTATTGGGTATTGTTGAGTAACGGAGTAGTGTTGAGTATCTGAGTATTGTTGAAGTATTGCGAGTAATTGAGTATTGTCGAGTACCTGTGTATTGTTGAGTACTGTGGTGTAACGTTAACCCCCCCTGTGTATTGTTGAGTACTGTGGAGTAGTGTTGAATACTGCTGAGTAACTATGTGTGACTGAGGAGTAAATGTGTGCTGAGAAATTAGATTCAGGTAGCAAGTTAACAATTAATCAGAGTTAAATTCCCAATCCCCATTAGATTAGTGGGTATGATGTTCGGAAGGTGTGGAGATGCGACTCAATGCACATCTTGTGGCATGTATGCGTTCCTCGATCATGCCATCGAGGGTGAATACAGCTGGACAAAATGTAAACCCGTTGCTTCCCTGGAAGCTCAGGTCCTGAATCTAGGGAAGCAACTGGCAACACTGAGAAGAATCTCCATACTAAAGGAGAGTTGGGAACGTGGCCAGCACAGAGGTGGTGGAGGCACTAGAGCACAGTAGTTGGGTGACCGTTAGGAAGGGTAGAGAGGAAAGAATCAAGGAGGCCGATCCTGGACTGGAACATCCCAATAAATATGCGCAGTTGCGTGATGTTGGAGAAACCAGTCAGGGACCAGAATTGCTGGAGCAGAGTGACGCCCCTAGCTGCCAGGGGAAGAACTCCTCCAGTGAGGGCGGGAGCGAGGCTAAGGATAAGGAAAGACAGATTCTGGTGGTAGGGGACTCAATTATTAGAAGGAAAGAGAGGGTATTCTCTCACAAAGACCATAAGCGCCAAACAGTATGCTGTTTACTGGGTGCTTGGGTTCGGCACATCACAAATCTGGTGGATAGATTATTGGGTGGGGCTAGGGAGGACCCACCTGTCATGGTACACGTGGGTACCAATGACAAAGTTAGAGGAAGGTGGAGAGTCCTAAAAAATGATTTCAGGGACTTAGAAGTTAAATTGAGAAATAGGACCTCCAAGGTAGTATTCTCAGAATTACTACCTGTACCTCGAGCCACACCAGAGAGGCAGCGGGAGATTATGGAAGTTAACAAGTGGCTGTGGAACTGGTGTATAAAGGAGGGGTTCGGGTTCCTGGAGAACTGGGCCGACTTTTTAGTCGGTTACTGGCTCTTTAGAAGGGACAGACTGCACCTAAATGGGGAGGGAGCAGCCGTACTGGGAGAGAAGATGGCCGAAAAGTCAGAGGGGCTTTTAAACTAGCTGATGGGGGGAGGGCCCAGATGTAGAGCTAGCCAGCGGGGAACAAGATTCAGCAGGCAATATTGTGGGCATTAGTGGTAGGGTGACCAGAGAGCCAAAATCAAAGATAGGTAACTTGACAAATCCTAAATGCATCCTCATAATATCTAACAAGGGTATAGTATGCGACCAAACAAAATTAGGGGGTGTGTATACTAATGCTAGAAGTCTGGCTAACAAGATGGGAGAACTGGACCTGCTAATGTATGAGGAGGATTTTGATTTTGTGGGAATTTCAGAAGGTTGGTTTGACAGCTCTCATGATTGGCTGGCAACCATTCAGGGGTATTCCCTTTATCGCAGAGATAGGGAGGGTAAAAAAGGGGGAGGGGTATGCCTGTATATCAAGAACGATGTACAAGTGAATATGAGGGATGATATCACTAATGGAGCTAGGGAGGAGGTGAAGAAAAACCCCAAGAAATTCTTTAAGTATATAAATAGGAAGAAAGTGAGGCCAGAACATATTGGCCCCATAAAGGATAATGTAGGGAATCTGGCTATAAAGGACAGGAAGAAAGCAGAGGTTCCAAATACAGTGCTTTGCGAAAGTATTCGGCCCCCTTGAACTTTGCGACCTTTCGCCACATTTCAGGCTTCAAACATAAAGATATAAAACTGTAATTTTTTGTGAAGAATCAACAACAAGTGGGACACAATCATGAAGTGGAACGAAATTTATTGGATATTTCAAACATTTTTGAAAAATAAAAAAAACTGAAAAATTGGGCGTGCAAAATTATTCAGCCCCCTTAAGTTAATACTTTGTAGCGCCACCTTTTGCTGTGATTACAGCTTTAAGTCGCTTGGGGTATGTCTCTATCAGTTTTGCACATCGAGAGGCTGAAATTTTTGCCCATTCCTCCTTGCAAAACAGCTCGAGCTCAGTGAGTTGGATGGAGAGCGTTTGTGAACAGCAGTTTTCAATTCTTTCCACAGATTCTCGATGTTTGACAATGGGGATGGTGTGTTCAGGGGGATGAGCTGTGTCGCTTTTACGCCAAACATAACGTTTTGCATTGTTGCCAAAAAGTTTGATTTTGGTTTCATCTGACCAGAGCACCTTCTTCCACATGTTTGGTGTGTCTCCCAGGTGGCTTGTGGCAAAATTTAAACAACACTTTTTATGGATATCTTTAGGAAATGTCTTTCTTCTTGCCACTCTTCCATAAAGGCCAGATTTGTGCAGAATACGACTGATTGTTGTCCTATGGACAGAGTCTCCCACCTCAGCTGTAGATCTCTACAGTTCATCCAGAGTGATCATGGCCTCTTGGCTGCATCTCTGATCAGTCTTCTCCTTGCATGAGCTGAAAGTTTAGAGAGACGGCCAGGTCTTCGTAGATTTGCAGTGGTCTGATACTCCTTCCATTTCAATATTATTGCTTGCACAGTGCTCCTTGGGATGTTTAAAGCTTGGGAAATCTTTTTGTATCCAAATCCGGCTTTAAACTTCTCCACAACAGTATCTCGGACCTGCCTGGTGTGTTCCTTGTTCTTCATGATGGTCTCTGCGCTTTAAACGGACCTCTGAGACTATCACAGTGCAGGTGCATTTATACGGAGACTTGATTACACACAGGTGGATTCTATTTATTATCATTAGTCATTTAGGTCAACATTGGATCATTCAGAGATCCTCACTGAACTTCTGGAGAGAGTTTGCTGCACTGAAAATAAAGGGGCTGAATAATTTTGCACGCCCAATTTTTCAGTTTTTTATTTGTTAACAAAGTTTGAAATATGCAATGAATTTTGTTCCACTTCATGATTGTGTCCCACTTGTTGTTGATTCTTCACAAAAAAATTACAGTTTTATATCTTTATGGTTGAAGCCTGAAATGTGGCAAAAGGTTGCAAAGTTCAAGGGGGCAGAATACTTTCGCAAGGCACTGTAAATTCTTCTCCTCAGTCTTCCCAAAAGAATTAGGGGGGATACAGTAACCTAGACTGTAATGTTAAAGTTAATAACACATCACAGGATGCACCCTCATGGTTAACAGAAGACAGGCTAAGAACCAGACTCGAAAAACCTAACATAAATAATTCACCGGGACCAGATGGCTTACACCCGAGGGTCCTTAAGGCAGCATTTCTCAACCTTTTTTCAGTCAAGGCACCCTTAAAAAACTATAGACTATCTTGAGGCACACTTTAAAAATGGACAGTCTCAAGGCACCCCCTTTATAAAATGTAAAAACGAGTCTAATAGTTGTACAAAACGCAGCAACATCCACACATGTAGGACACCCAACATTAGAGGTTAATTATTCTTCCAAAGCAAATACACTTTTGCAAACTGGTACTGATTAGTATTCCAATGTTTCTCCTCTCCCTCACTCAGCTAATGTGACCCCAACGCTGATGAGAGGGGCAGAGGAAGGTCAAACAAGGCTGCCATTGGTTATTAGGGCTATGGCAGATAGAAGGTTGTAATGGTGCACAATGAAAACCTGTGGCTTTGTAACTAAAAGGCAGGCTTCATCCACACGCAAGCTTGTATACAATTTTTGGGCTATTTTGAGGGATTTTGGCAAGGCACACCTAAAGAAACCTCAAGGCACTGCAGGGTGCCAGGGCACCCTGGTTGAAAAAGGCTGCCTTAAGGAACTCAGCCAGGTGATAGCCAGACCATTGTTCCCTATTTTAAAGTACAATCTACTGACGGGAATGGTACCAGCTGATTGGAGAAAAGCCAACGTGGTACTAATATTTAAAAAGGGCCAGGATATATCCCTGGGAACAACAGGCTGGTTAGCCCAACATCAATAGTCTGCAAGCTATTGGAGGGGATGATAAAGGACTATATACAAGATTTTAGTAATAAAAATGGTAGCATTAGTAGTAATCAGCATGGATTCACAAAGAATCGTTCTTGCCAGACCAATCTATTAACCTTCTATGAAGAAGTGAGTTGCCATCTAGATAAAGGAAGGTCTGTAGATGCAGTGTATCTGGACTTTGCAAAGGCATTTGATACAGTTCCCCACAAACGCTTACTGTACTAACTAAGGTACGTAGGTATGGACCATAAGGTGAGTACCTGGATTGAAATCTGGCTTCAGGGGTGAGTCCAGAGGGTGGTGATAAATGGGGAGCACTCGGATTGGTCGGATGTGGAAAGTGGGGTCCCCCAAGGATCTGTCCTGGGGCCAATCTTGTTTAATTTATTCATAAACGATCTGGAGGATGGGATGACCAGCAAAATCTCAGTATTTGTGGATGATACTAAGCTATGCAGGGCAATATCTTCTTCACAGGATGTGGAAACCTTACAAGAAGACCTGAACAAAATAATGGGGTGGGCAACTACATGGCAGATGAGGTTTAATGTTGAAAAATGTAAAGTAATGCACTTGGGTGCTAGAAATACGAACGCAAGTTAGTCGCTAATGGGAGAACCTCTGGGGTAATCTAGGATGGAAAAGTACTGGGGGCCCTAGTAGATGACAAGCTCAGCAATGGCATACCATGCCAAACTGCTGCAAGCAAAGTCAATAGAATACTGGGATGTATAAAAAAGGGAAACCCTTCCAGAGATAAAACGATTATTCTCCCACTCTACAAGACTCTGGTCCAGCTACATCTCGAGTATGTTGTCCAGTTCTTGGCACCGTTCTTCAGGAAGGATGTGCTGGAACTGGAGAGAATCCAGAGAAGGGCAACAAAGATAATTAGGGGAATGGAGGACATCAGCTATGAGGAAAGACTACAAGCATTGAACTTATTCTCTCTGGAGAAGAGACGCTTGAGAGGGAATATGATATCAATGTACAAATACCGAACTGGCGACCCTAGCATAGGGAAACAAACTTTTTAGCGAAAGGGAATTTAAAAAGACACGTTGCCATTCACTAAAATTAGAAGAGAAGCGGTTTAACCTTAAACTGCATAAAGGATTCTTTACTGTCAGAGCGGTAAGGATGTAGAATTCTCTTCCACAATCAGTGGTATCAGCAGGTTGCATCGATAGTTTCAAAAAACTTTTAGATGGGAACCTAAACGACCACAACATACAGGGGTATGCAATGTACTGTTAACTGCAAACACAAAAAACATCATAGGTTGAACTGCATGGACTGGTGTCTTTTTTCAACCTCACAAACTATAAGTTATTCACTTTAAGGTCATCAGAGGACAAGGGGGACTTTTTACGTCTAGAGGAAAAGACATTTCATCTCCGAATACAGAAAGGTTTCTTGACAGTAAGAGCTGTAAAAATGTGGAATAGACTGCCTTCAAAGGTGGTTCTGGCCAACTTAGTATATTGCTTTAAAAAAGGCCTGGATTATTTCCTAAATAAACATAATATAACTGGGTACTCACATTTATAGGTAAAGTTGATCCAGGGAATATTCGATTGCCTCTTGGGGGATCAGGAATTGGTTAAACTAGATGATCTTTTTTTTTTTTTTTTTCTCATCTCGGATGCCAGGTGGGCAACTTCCTTGGCTAACATACCTACAAGTAAGACACTTCCTTTCGCACACCAAACCTATTGCCGCCTGGTCCAGGGAGCTGACCCAATTTCAAATCCTTTGTACCAAGAAGGTACCCCAAAGACACCTCATATCAACTCTGTACTCCCTCGTTTCCCCCAGGTGATCCTAAAACGAACAAAGCTAGCCTTCAATGGGAAAGCGAGCTGTCCCTGGATCTGTCGTCAGAAGAATGGAAACGTATCTACTCACACATACATACAGGCTCTGTTATTGTGTCCGTTTAGGAATGTGGTTTAAAATTTTTCTCCAGATAGTACAGAACACCAGACAGATTACATAAAGTTTTCCCAGAGGTCTCTAACCTTTGCTGGCGCTGCAATAAAGAGCTGGGCTCTATTATTCACATCTGGTGGTCTTGCCCTAAAATACAAGTGTACTGGAACCAAATCCATAAACTCATAACAAACATTACTGCACACACTCCTAACTTCTCCCCAGCTCAGTATCCCCTCCATCCCACAACAGCATTACCAAAAATCTCTAACTCTTCACCTGATAAATGTGGCCAAAATGTGCATCGCTGCACGCTGGAAAGATACCTCTCCCCCATCGATTAAGGAATGAATCCAACGCGTCATGAGAATATAAGAAATGGAAGAACTAATCCACCAGGCTAACGATACTCCATCTAAATTTCTCAAAACATGGGCTGGTTGGTTGGTTACCACTCTTAACAGAACACATGATCTGGTATCATGTCCACACCAGGAATTGACTTTCAGGGGAAGAGGATGGCCACATATTCATCTCTCCAAGACCAACCCCCCACCCCCCCTTTTTTTTTATCCCTCCCTCCCCCTCATGGAACTACCCCATCTCTTATGCCTCGTACACACGTACCGATTGTCGGCCGTAAATATTCGGCCGACGACCGATTGGCCGATTGTATGCTTGTTAGTATGATGCTTCCGACAGCCGACAGCGCATTTTCGGCCGAACAGAATCCGTCGTGCAGGCATTAAAATTTTTGATGGCCAACACCAGAACGGCCGATTGTTCGCCAGTCAGTACAGAATTCGGCCGACAGACAGCAGATTTGCAAGACTGGGCATGCTCAGAGAAGAAAAAAGACACGGAAAGTTAACCATCACATGACATCACTTCTGTAGTCGGCTGTTGTTGGCTGACAAAATTCGTGTGCAGTCTTTTGCACTTTTCAGCGGACACGACAGCCCTGGACAAAAGACGGCCGATCGGTCGGCCTACGATCGGTACGTGTGTACGAGGCATTAGGCTCCAGTTTAGCAGTCCCTTCTTTAATTAAGGAGCAACTTCCCTAAATCCTAGACTCACAGTTGGTCCTTTACATCTTGCTCATCTAATTTATTATGAAACACCTAGATTAACCTAGTTAGATATTCCTCTGGTTTTGGTTTTTTTTTGCGACGGCAATACCTGAATGTGTTAAATGTTACTTGTTTTACTTGAAAACCCAATAAAAAAAAAAGAACTAGATGGCCTTTTATAACCTGACTAACTATGTAACTAAAATAAAATACGGCGAAATTGTGGTAAAAAAACACAAAAAGCACAGAAAAAAATGCTCAAAAGCAAACTAAATAGGTGTAAATGGTGCCTTAGGGCTCGTTCACACCTTAGGTGCATGAAAACTGATGGGAAAACTGTGCAGATTTCACTTGCAGAGACATCAGTTTTCAATGCACGTCAGTAATGTGCCCTATTCACACCAATGTTGATGATATGTCAGTTTTCTCCAGTGCAGAAAACTGTATACACGTTGCAGATTCCTGCATAGAAAAAATCTGCACGTGATACTGGTGTTGTGGTGTGAACAGGGCACATAGAGAAGAATTTATTTTTTGTGCCCTTGCAGAACATGTGCAGAAAAATGGACGTCTCTGCACCATGGTGTGAACAAGGCCTGAATGTACACTGAGCCACACATGCTACTGTAACTCCCATGCACGTGCGTAGGAGTGGCGTCAAAGGGGCCAGAGAGTGAAGACCGGGAGAAGATGGAAGTGCCAGTGACCAATGACAGCTCAGCACTGGAGGGCTTCTTTTAATAGCCAAGTCTGTCATAATGTGGTATATTCTAGCACATTGTGGCATAAACTAGCTGGGGGCCCATTTAATTAAAAAAAAAAAAAAAAAAAGTGTTTGATTCAGCTTTAAATAAAGTGATTGCGACATCTCCAGGGAAGCTGCCAAGCTGCCCACTCAAAACTAACCCCACAACTGCTGGGCATCTTTACTATGTAACCAGCAGGCATTCCCTAAATCACCCTCTGATTATTTGACAAGTGTCATTTCATAGCGAGAGGAAGAGATGTTTCATCCAATCCTCTTCCTCTGTGGCAGCCGGACCTCAGGAGATAATTATATTACTCTACTGTATACCATAAGTAGAGCGTATGTCTGATCATTACATATCATTGTTGCGTGGAAAAAGGGAAGGGTGTTTGAGGGTTGCAAATGGTTGTTTGACCTTTCTGAGTGTTATGTGTTTGGAGGTGGGTGTGGGGGGCGTCAGTGGTTGGGGATAGCTGGTTGGGTGGTTGGCAGTAGGACGGTGTCAATCCGAGGTTTCAGTAGTTGTGGGTTGGTGGGAAGGGGTCAGTGGTTGGGTGAGGGTGAGCAGGTTTCAGTCTGGGGTGTCAGTCTTTGTTGTCAGTGCTTGGCGGTGGGTAGGATACAGAATTTACTGCTACATCTGTCTACCTCAGTCAAGACACATCAACAGATATGGGTGGTGAATTACTAGATGTAACATATACATACAGGGGAGGACTGGGCCAGGGGGCAGGGGGGCAATTGCCCCCTGGGCCACTCTGAAGTCCTGTAAAAAGGCTGCACTGCTTCTGCCACAGACATGCCTAAAGGATTCTTGGTGAAGAGAAGTAGAAAGTCTCTGCCAGTGACCTACTGAGTGCAGGATGAAGACAAGGAAAGCTTGGATGGTGTAAACTGTGTCTGAGCATAGGCCGTTTCCATGCCCCACTTGAGACTCTCCTCCCCTGGCCAACCCCAACTGAGCTGTCCCAGTTTCCCCCCAGCCGCCCCCTGCTGGCCAGGTTGGGAACCCGGATTCAGCCAGTGAGTAAAGAGTACCTGGAGCAGGGCTTCAGCCTGGAATGTAGGTCAGGAGGAGGATGGGAAGAGGGAGAGTGAGAAGGGGGCCGAGTCGCTGCACCAGGGGCCTCTGGTTTGTACTTGCCCCCTGGGCTTAAAGTTGCCAGTCTGCCCCTGTATACATATACTAATGGAATTACTGTTTTGTGCAGCTTCATACACATAGACAGCCAACATTTTCCTCTTAGTGCAAATGAAAGTAAAAATGCCTGGTGTCAAAGTTCAGTAGGAATAATGAATGATCCCTTCATCGGTGCTCAGTGTGAGGTACAAATGATCCTTTGACCTGTGGTAAGTAGGAATGAACAATCACTTTCAACAATGGTCAGCAGGGGTAACAAATGCTTCATCAGTGGTCAGTAGGAATTTTGAAGAAATGATCCCTTCAACAGTGCTCAGTTGGAATAATAAAGGCCTCATCACCAGTGGTTAGCAGGAATAATAAATGATCCTGTCATCCTTGGTCACCAGGAGTAATGCCTCTGTGTCAGTGGTCAGTAGCAGTAATGAATGCTTCAAAATCAATGGTCATAGAGACCAATAAATTATCGGTATTCAGTGGGACTAATAATTGCCCCAGCATCAGTGACCAGTAGAAGCAATGATACCCCATTGTTTGTGTTCAGGATATAGTGGCCTATTATTGGTGGTGAGTGGGAGGAGTGTAGCTCCATTATTGGGAAGAAGGTAACCCTATCATTGATGGTGAGTGGGAGAAATGTAGCCCCAACATTAGGGGTCATGGAGAGAAATGTAACTCCATAATTGGTGGCGAGTGGGAAGTATGTAGCCCCATCATTGGTGGTTAGTGGCAGAAATGTAGCCCCATCACTAGTGGTTAAAGGAGGAATGCCATCCTATTACTGGTTGTCAGTGGGAGAAATGAAGCCCCAACATTGGGTGTTCAATGTGAAGAATGTAGCCTCATCCTTGGTGGTGAGTGGGGGGAACGTAGCCCCATCCTTGGTGGTGAGTGGGAGGAACGTAGCCCCATCCTTGGTGGTGAGTGGGAGGAACGTAGCCCCATCCTTGGTGGTGAGTGGGAGGAACGTAGCCCCATCCTTGGTGGGGAGTATAAGGATTGTAGCCCAATCATTGTTAGTTAGTGACAGAAATGTATCCCCATCACTAGCGGTAAAGGGAATAATGAAGTCCCCGTCATTGGGGATGCAATGTAGATTATACAGGCACTATCGAGCAGGGGTTCCCTCCTTTCAGTAGTGCCTGTTTAAACTGTCACATTATGGAATGCTATGCATTACAGAGAGTGTTTCTGTATCTGCTACAGTTAGTGGTTCCTTAACCACTTACCGCAAAGTGACGTAGGGCTACGTCGGCAAACTTTGCGGTGTTATACCGGGGTGATGCCTCTAGCTAGAGGCACCATCCCGGTACCGTGGTTTACAGCCGACGGTCGGCTTTCCATCGGTAACGACCAATGCGGCTCGGGAGCCGCTTGATCGTTACCCAGGTGAACGGGAGGGGACGCCCCCCCCCCCTCCCGTCACCTTCCGCGACTTTGCTCGGGGCTCCCGTCCCACCGGGAGCCCCGAGCACCCAGCCGGCGCGTCCGCCGGCTGGATGGAGTCCCGGAAGCGGCTTTGATCGGGTCTCTGATGACGTAACCCGGAGGCGGCATCCATGACATCACTTCCGGGTTACTCTGCTGCAAAAGGCGGCAGATTTAAAAAACGGCTGTATGCAAAAATGCCGTTTTCGGCGCTTTGCATACATGAAAGTGTAGTGGAGGGGTCTAGGGTCTTTTAGACCCTCGATCCCTCCATAAAGAGTACCTGTCACTGCATATTGGTGACACAAGGGATGTTTACATTGCTTGTGACAGCAATAAAAGTGATCAGATTTTTTTTTTTTTTAAAAACCTGTAATAAAGTAAAAAAAATAAATAAAATAAATAGGAAAAAAAAAATTTTAGCCGCCCCGTCACCGTTAGCTCGTGCACGAAAAAAAACGTATACGGAAGTCGAGCCGCAAATTAAATCACTGTTCAAACCACACATGTGAGGTATCGCCGCGATCGCCAGAACGTGAGAAATAATTAAAAAAAAAAGAGCTACACTCTAACACTACACTAAAATGTAAAGCGTCGCCTATTGAGATTTCTGTTGACCGTAGTTTGTCGCCATTCCACGGGTGTGCGCAATTTTAAACCGTAACATGTTGGGTATCTATTTGCTCGGCGTGACATCTTTCACAATATAAAAAAAAATGGGCTAACGTTACTGTTTAGTATTTTTTGAAATGCATTGAAATTTGATTTTTCGTAATTTTTCCAAAAAAATGGTGTTTTAAAGACCGCTGCACAAATACCGTGTGACAAGAAATATTGCAATGACCGACATTTTATTCTTCAATAAAAAGGGAGGAGGGCGTGAGCTTTCAAAAGAACCTGTCATTTTGCCATGAATGAGAAAAGCACAGGTTCTCTTAGAAATGGATTAGGTTGCAGTCACATCCGTATTTTTATACTCCCTTAACATAATACACACACTGGTGAATTTTACATAATATTGTATAGGGTGCAGTAACAAAACTACTGCATGCATGTGTTAGTGAGTAGTGAAGAATAACCTTGAAAAATAGTTTTTCAAAAATGATACGGTTTACCGGATAACGGGAAATTTATATCAAATACTTACCGTAATTTTCCTTTCCTGATGGACTCCATGGCAGCCTACGTGTGGGTTAGTCCCACCTCCTCCTACCTCATAGGACCCCACTCCCATAAATTTCACTCTGCCCTAGAGACCATGTTCCATAAAATAGCCTCCTCCGGCAGATGGGTGGGGACTCCGGCTGCCATGGAGTCCATCAGGAAAGGAAAATTACGGTAAGTATTTGATATAAATTTTCCGTTTTCCTGACAGACTCCATGGGAGCCTACGTGTGGGAAATAACTAGCCAAACACACCAGGGTGGGCAATCTGCTGTTCAAAAGAAATTTAATTTGCACCATCAACTGATAGTATCCGCAAACCAAAATCAACAGATGATAAAGAAGCTGGCTCGACACAAAAATTAGCCATGAAAGTGAATTGAGGACCATGAGGCCACCTTGCATACAACTTCAGGAGCCACATGATGGAACGCTGCCCAAGAAGTCGACATTCCTCTTGTAGAATGCGTCACAGCCTCCGGGGGAGCCAACCCTTTAGCTCTATAGGCCCACTGAATGGACTGGACAATCCAAGATGCGATCGTTCTAGATGAAGCACGCAAGCCTTTATTCTTCCCATAGAACAGGACAAACAGATAATCCATATGGCGGAAATGAGATGTGGCTTCCAGATATAGCTTCAGAATTTGCCCTACATCCAGTGGATGAGTCGCAGAGTCAGAGGATTGAAAAATAAATAGAGGATACTTTAGGATGAGAATCCAACATGGGAATCAGAACCACCCGATCCGGGAAAAACGTCAAAAAGGGTTCTTTGCTGAGACCCTTTTTGCTGAGGTGACTGCCACCAGGAACGCTACTTTAAGAGACAATTCTTTGATGGAGAGTTGAACCAGGTTATCTCTTCTGAGGTCTGCAAAGAAATCCAGAACAAGCGGAAGATCCCACTTAGGGAATCTGGGCTTTCTTTGTAGTCTGAGCCTAGAAGCTCCTCTGAAAAATTGCCTCACTAGGGGATGCTTTGCCCAGGATGTTCCTGTGAAAGCCGAGATAGCTGACACTTGAACTCGAAGAGAGCTGACTGATAAAGGCAGATCCAGGCCAGATTGTAGAAAACTCAAAATATGTTGAACCTTTGGAGTGCCTTGCACATCCATATTTCCGGAGATATGAGACATGAACTTCTTCCATATCCTTACGTAGACTCTATTTGTTCTAGCTCTTCTCGCATTCAACAGTGTGGAGATAGCTCCGCTTGGACACCCTAATGCCTCCAGCCTTTCCCTTTCAAAAACCAGGCCATCAGGTGCAGATGGGCCGGGCAGGAGATCCTGCCTGCAAGGTAGTGGAACTGGCTCGCGAAAGCTCAGCTGTAGCAGCATCGGAACCCAGGGCCTGTTCGGCCAATATGGGGCTATCACAAGAGCCTCCACTTCTTCCGACCTGAGTCTCGTCAGGAATCGAAGGAGGACTGGAACTGGTGGGAAGGCGTAAGCCTTGTGAAACCTCCACTGCTCTGTTAGGGCATCCACCCCGAAAGCTTGTGGGCATTTGAATCTCGTGTAATACTTCTCCAACTTGAAGTTGCACGGGGAAGCGAACAGATCCACTTCCGGAAGGAACCCTAGGGATTTTAGCCAAACACATCGGCCTGAAGACTCCATTTGTTGTTGTCCATGGAGACTCGTGATAGAAAATCCGCCTGGATGTTCTGTGATCCTGGTAGATAAACCGCAGTGACGTTGGATAAGTGTTTCTGAGCCCAGACCATTATTGGCTCGACTTCTTTCAATAGAGAGTGACTGCGAGTTCCCCCTTGATGCTTTATATACAACACTGCGGTCGTATTGTCCAGCCTCAGGAGGACAGATGTTCCTACTGTAAGGTGATGAAATGCTTGGAGAGCTTGAAATGCTGCCCGAAGCTCCAGGATGTTCGAGACTTCCCTGTGTAACCGAGGATTCCATTTGCCCTGGGCTATCTCTGATAGGCAATGAGCGCCCCAACCTGTGTTGCTTGCGTCCGTGGTTATCGTGACCCAGGAGATGGGAAGGATAGAATGGCAATTGAGTAGATTCCTCTTCTGCAACCACCACAGGAGACTGTCCCGCATTACTGGGGAAATCCAAATCAGATGATCCATGTCGCCTGGGCACCATTGGCAAAGAAAACCTGTTTGAAAAGGACGCATCCTCCATTGAGCCCATTTCACCATAGGTGTTGTGGCCACCATAGTACCTATTATTTTGAGGCACTGTGAGGCCCGGAGATGGGATGATGACATAGCCAGCTGTACTCTGTCTCTGATAATCGGATTTTCTCTAGAGGCAAGGAGACGCAGTGACTAGATCTCTGTGAACCAGGAGTTGCTCTCGATCTTGCGACAGAAGTAGTAAGTCGACTAAATAATGGTGAAGACGAACTCTCTTGATTCTGATCAGGGCTACCACAGCCTATAAGAGTTTTGAAAATACTCGAGGAGATGTTGTGAGCCCGAATGGGAGACATGTAAACTGAAGATGGTGTTGATCCACAGCAAACCGCAGGTATTTCTGGAACTCTGTTGCTATAGGCACATGGAAATATGCATCCTTCCAAGTCTATTGACACAAGCCAATCTCCTGGTTGAACCGCCTGGCGGATTGTCAATAGTGTCTCCATTTTGAATTTTTCCTTTTTTATAAAGGAGTTTAGATGTGTGAGGTCTATGACCGGTCTCCAGGAGCCATTCTTCTTCATTACTAAGAAGAGTGGAGAATAGAGGCCTTGAAACCTCTCTTTGGCTGGTACTGGAACTACTGGGCCTTGAAGCAGCAGCTCATCTACGTATGCTGAAAGGATTTGCCTTTTTTCTTCCGACCGTGGAAGAGCTGTGGGAACGAACTTGAGGATAGGTGGACTGCAGAACGACCAAGTGTGGCCTGTGGAGATTGTCCTGATGACCCAAAAATCTCTTATCGAGGCTGCCCAGATGTGTCGAAACCGGAGAAGGCGAGCACCGACCTGAACCGTCTGGACAGGCCCAACATCAAAAGGACTTAGCCGCTTCCCGGCTACTAGAAGAGGCTCCTTTGGAAGCCTTTTGGTTTGAAGATTGATTTTTTCTCCATGTTTTCCGGAATTCACGACCAGGTTTGTAACTTCGAGCATCCTTCGCTCTATCTGAAGATTGTCAGGACTGTGTCCTTCTCTGACCCAGCAGGCGACAATCCTGCGGGAGGAACCCCGACTTACCCCCCGTGGCCCGCGAAATAGCGCTCTCCAGCTTGTTCCCGAAGAAGGAAGACCCTTCGAATGGAATACGGCACCAAGCCTGCTTGGAGGAAGGATCAGCCAGCCAGGGGAGCAGCCATAGAGCCCGTTTAGCTGTCACTGAAGAGAGCATGACCCGGGCCACCAGACGAATAATATCTAGGGAAGCCTCCCCCAGAAAAGAAGCCGCCAGTCTGAGCTCATTCACTGAAGAAGCTCTGGCTACTTCTTCTGATACAGACCTTAGATCCGAATCCACCTCTAGTGTCAAGGCCTCCATGGCCTTGGATAAAGCCGCAATGGCTAGGGCTGGTTTACAAGCCATTCCAGCAGACACATAAATCTTCTTAAGGTCAGTGTCGATTTTGCTTTCCAGCCCATCTTTAAAAGACACTGTGTCTTTGAGTGGAAAAGTAACGTGCCTCGCTAATCTCATGAGGGCGGCGTCCACTAGGGGCGCTGACTCCAGGTGCTTCACATCCTCACTCTTGAATGGGTACATCCTGGAAACTTTGGATACCAGAGAATTTTTCCTCTCTGCACATGCCCACTCATCCGAGATGATTTCGCCAAGCTCACCTAAAAAGGGAAAATTATGGCGCTCTTTCTTTAGGTGTTTGAAGTACCTGCTTTGTTTAGATGGAGACTCTACTGGCTCCTTCCACTTTAGGGCTCCCTTAACTGCCTTAACCAGGGTAGGGACCAAGGCAAAATCAAAGCCTGTGCCAGGAGTATCCGATTCGTCCTCACTATCCGAGGAGTTGAAGCCGGAAATGCTCTGCTGAGAAGGGCCGGGAGTACTGAGACTATCCCAAACAGGGATGTCTGCCATACCAGCCGAGGGGCTACAGGTGCGGTCAACCTCCAGGTTTTGTAGGGATTCTTGGACCACCTGTCTAACCAGGGATTCCACCTGCTGGTTATCATTCCCCCTTTCTCTAGAGGCATGGGCAAAACATGCATCACATAGTGATTTGCCATCAGAAACACGTGCTCCACAACTCCAGCAAGATCTTCTATCAGGGTGTCTTTGTGCTGATGCAAGCGTGGAGCCTTCCTTGTGATGTTTGGTAGAAGACTTGTGGCGACTAGTGCCAGGAGATGTGTGATGACGTTGTGACCTAGTAAGGTCCTTATCTTCGCGTGCTTTAGTTTATCAGACCTAGAAGGGCTAAGAAAAAAGGGAAAAACTACCCCTACTGCCCTAAATCCAAACCGTACAGGGATAGGTAAAAATAATACCATTCTTACCTGTAGAGTAAGGGTTGGCCACTGGGGGGCGGTGAAGTATCCATACTGCTCTTAACAGGAAGACTGTAACAAACACAGGAATAAGGAAGTGCTGCATACACCACAGACTGCACACAGACATCCAGCAGGATTAAGTTTACCACTAGCAGAGGACGATCAAACACAGGGAAGCCGCCGCATATGCCCGCAGTACAATCCCAATGTGACCCACTGTGACAGCAGTTTAAATCTGCCGCCAGATGATGACGTCACCGCCCCCCCGTGACAGACAGCATCCGTGCGCATGTGTGAGCACGAACAGCCACTCCACTGCGCCAGCACCGCCCCCAGACACCCAGCGGTGACCGAGAAGCTGCGCTGGGACACAGGAAGAGCCGGGGGCCGCAAGATGAAAACGCACCTGCGTTCCAAAACACAGCAAGACAAAATACATATACAAAAAAATGGCTGCCATACGTTACCAAGCACGCTCCAAACCACGGTCTGACCTGGGACACGAAAACCTCCAGCGCATCGATTTGGGGTGTATTAATGGGCCTCCCGCTAGTAGCTAGGACGATTGGCCATATTCAGCTTGCCCGCCAGTGGCCAGGCTTTATGCTTCTCCAATGCATGGGATTGCACACCCGTGTCCTACCCGGCTAGTAGTTAGGGCGTACTGGACTCTTCAGGAATTCAGCCTGGAATCAATCGTGTAAATCACCAGGAAATAGACCGAAAATCTTCATGAGGTAAGACTTGATATCCATCCAACAGGAGGAGGACAAAAAAGGAACATGGTCTCTAGGGCAGAGTGAAATTTATGGGAGTGGGGTCCTATGAGGTAGGAGGAGGCGGGACTAACCGACACGTAGGCTGCCATGGAGTCTGTCAGGAAACATGGTTTTCATATACAAACGTGTGAATATTTACAGTGGGACTCCACCTTATACTTACATTTTTTACATTAGAATACGATGGGGAAACGTAAGCAGCACTAATTTATTGCTTTGTTATGCTGGTGGCCATACACATAACAATACCATCATTGTATTAACCACTTGTTACGTTACTGGACTGGAAGCTCTGGAAGATCTTGGTCATCACTGCAGCTGACTGAGATATCTTTTTTTCAGCCTGCAATTCTGAAGCTTGTAAAAGTTAGCAGCTAAAGAGCCGCTGGATTATTTTTACAAGAGGCGGGACAACCCCAGATTTCTCCGTAAAGAGGACCTGTCACTGCCCATGATATCGTCATAGCAATAAAAGTGATTAAAAAAAAAATATATATAAATATATATATATATATATATATATATATATATATATACACACACAAACCCGATTCCAAAAAAGTTGGGACGCTGTACAAATTGTGAATAAAAACAGAATGCAATGATGTGGAAGTTTTAAATTTCAATATTTTATTCAGAATACAACATAGATGACATATCAAATGTTTAGAGCCCATTCATACTAGCGCGACATGACTTTGGGGGGGCGACCTGTGAAGTCACGTGCACCGCGACTTCGGCGCGACTTGCAGAGACTTCACATGGAAGTGGAAGTCTATGCAAGTCGCTCCGAGGTCGCCCCAAAGTAGTACAGGACCCTTTTTCTAAGTCGGAGCGACTTGTGTCGCTCCTATTAGAACGGGTCCTGTGCAAATCAATGGACCGCGACCGAGCGCGACTTGTCAGGCTGACAAGTCGCGCTAATGTGAATGGGCTCTTAAACTGAGAAAATTTATAATTTTAAGGGAAAAATAAGTTGATTTTAAATTTGATGGCATCAACACATCTCAAAAAAGTTGGGACAAGGCCATGTTTACCACTGTGTGGCATCCCCTCTTCTTTTTATAACAGTCGGCAGGACTGAGGAGACAAGTTGCTCAAGTTTAGGAATAGGAATGTTGTCCCATTCTTGTCTAATACAGGCTTCCAGTTGCTCAACTGTCTTAGGTCTTCTTTGTCGAATCTTCCTCTTTATGATGCGCCAAATGTTTTCTATGGGTGAAAGATCTGGACTGCAGGCTGACCATTTCAGTACCCGTATCCTTCTTCTACGCAGCCATGATGTCGTAATTGATGCAGTATGTGGTCTGGCATTGTCATGTTGGAAAACGCAAGGTCTTCCCTGAAAGAGACGACATCTGGATGGGAGCATATGTTGTTCTAGAACTTGGATATACCTTCCAGCATTGATGGTGCCTTTCCAGATGTGTAAGCTGCCCATGCCACACGCACTCATGCAACCCCATACCATCAGAGATGCAGGCTTCTGAACTTAGCGCTGATAACAACTTGTGTTGTCCTTGTCCTCTTTAGTCTGGATGACATGGCGTCCCAGTTTTCCAAAAAGAACTTCAAATTTTGATTTGTCTGACCACAGAACAGTTTTCCACTTTGCCACAGACCATTTAAAATGAGCCTTGGCCCAGAGAAAATGCCTGTGCTTCTGGATCATGTTTAGCTATGACTTCTTTTTTGGCATATCGAGTTTTAGATGGCAACGGTGAATGGCACGGTGGATTGTGTTCACCGACAATGTTTTCTGGAAGTATTTCTGAGCCCATGTTGTGATTTCCATTACAGTAGCATTCCTGTATGTGATGCAGTGCCGTCTAAGGGCCCGAAGA
Source organism: Pelophylax lessonae (assembly GCF_965119305.1). NCBI lineage: Eukaryota > Metazoa > Chordata > Amphibia > Anura > Ranidae > Pelophylax > Pelophylax lessonae. Next base: position 496,538,446 of record NC_138770.1, on the reverse strand, counting down.
TCACGGGCATCCAGTATGGTTTTCCAACCTTGACCCTTACGCACAGATTTTGTTCCAGATTCTCTGAATCTTTGGATGATATTATGTACCGTAGATGATGATAACTCCAAACTCTTTCAAATTTTTCTCTGAGAAACTCCTTTCTGATATTGCTCCACTATTTTTCGCCACAGCATTGGGGGAATTGGTGATCCTCTGCCCATCTTGACTTCTGAGAAGAGACACTGCCACTCTACAAGGCTCTTTTTTTACCCAATCATGTTGCCAATTGACCTAAGAAGTTGCAAATTGGTCCTCCAGCTGTTCCTTATATGTACATTTAACTTTTCCGGCCTTTTATTGCTACCTGTCCCAACTTTTCTGGAATGTGTAGCTCTCATGAAATCCAAAATGAGTCAATATTTGGCATGACATTTCAACATTTGATATGTTATCTATATAATATTGTGAATAAAATATAAGTTTGAGATTTGTAAATTAGTCCATTCCTTTTTTACTCATAGTTTGTACAATGTCCCAACTTTTTTGGATTTGGGTTTGTATGTATATATATATATATAAATAAATAGCAAAAAAACACTTTTTTAAAGCACCCCCTCCCACTGTGCTTGTGCACAAAGGCAAACGCAAATGTCAGTTCCACACACAAATGTAAAAGGCGATCGCACTGCAAATGTGAGATAACGCTGCAAACGTTATGGTGAAAGCAATTCTAGCACCAGACCTGCTGAGTAACTCTAAACTGGTAACCTGTAAAGGCCATTAAACTGTCACTTTTTAAGTACAGTAGTTTGGCGCCATTCCACGACCATGTTCAATTTTAAAGCGCGAGATGTTGGGTATCTATTTACTGTAATATAATTTTTATCTTATCAAACAATTGGGTATTATTTTGTGTTTTTTATGCATTAAAATTCACTAAAGTCAAAACCAAAACCGCTGTGCAAATACCATGTGACATAAAAAATTGCAGAGGGAAGAGCCTGAAAATGGTGCCAGCAAGAAATCGGCATTAGGCTTGTGAAACCACCATCTACATGCAGCGTCAATAAAGCCTACAGCCCCACTAGCTACAAAAATTGCAACACCCACCATTTTATTCTCAAGGGCTTCTTATATACTGTATAATGTTAGAGGGTTCTAAGTAATTTTCTAATGTTAAAAAAGGGGATTTATACACAGGTATTAGAATACCCCTGGGGCTCAGGTGGTTAAACATTTGTTACACTGAAAGAATCATATTTGTAAAGGCATTGAATGTAATAAAATAATGGGACTTAAGCAACAATCAATATCACCGAAAATTATCAGATCTGTAGGAAAAAGCCATCAGGTATGAATAATGGGATTTTCTATTGTGTTCAACAATCATTTTCTTGATTTGGATGGAAGTACGCTTTAAAGAATAATTACAGGCATCAGCATGTTTTACATGGTTACATTGATCCAGCTTAGATCAATGTAACTATGTACAGTGCCTTGAAAAAGTATTCATACCCTTGAAATTTTCCACATTTTGACATGTTAAAACCAAAAACGTAAATGTATTTTATTGAGATTTTATGCGATAAACCAACAAGTGGCACATAATTGTGAACTGGAAGGAAAATTATAAACAGTTTTCAAACTTTCTTACAAATAAATATGTGAAAAGTGCGGCATGTATTTGTATTCAGCAACTCAATACTTTGTAGAACCACCTTTTCGCTGCAATTACAGCTGAAAGTCTTTTTGGTTATAACAAAAATAATAGAAGATTCAGCGCTGAATAAATATAAACTTAGACCAGCAGCTAACACTCAAGTGTAATCCAACACCCTCAGTACATATATAAATAATAGTGTAGCGCAGTCCAGTGTTACAATAAATTATGACAAATTAAAGTAAATCCTTAAAAAGCCACAAAAAACATTAAAAACATATGGTAGTAAAAAAGTTCATAGGTGAAGATGTAGATGGTAAGAAAAACACACAGTCCACTGGTGATCCGGTGAAATATAAAATATGTGTGACTTGAGTGCTCATAAAATCCCATCACCCGGCATTCTCTGCCTCTCACCTCCAGAACTTGACCCCACAGGGTCTAAAAGCATGAATCAATCTCCACGATGATCAGCCAAAACGATATCAATAGGACCAGACAATTGCCTCCAGCATAACGATATCCCAAAATCACAGAGGATACTCTTTCCCAATAAGCTCCAAAACATATGGATAAAAGAGGAAACAATCTAGTGCTCTCTGTTGCAGGAATAACATTTTATTGCTCAAAAAATGGTATTGCACTTACATTATGTCCCGGTTCAATGGGCATGTAAATAGCAGAGCATGCAGCGTGCTGTGAGGTGTCTGGCTTCCGTGTTGTGTGGCCGACGGACCGAGTGACCAATCCCCCGTACGCGTTACGTCTGGTGGGCGTAGACTTCTTCAGCGGGGATGCTGATAGGTCAATAGGTCCGGCTTTTTAAGCTTGAGATGGGCGGCGCCTATTTCGTCATGTCCGGCGTTTCACCATCGCCATAGAGACTCAATAGTCTCTCTGGACAGGAAGCGGAAAAGGCGGGCACGATCATGATGTTTACTACAGCTAAGCCACAACTATGTGTATTGCCGTGGAAACGGATGTCTCCGATCATGATACACTCTAAAATGAATCGGCTGCAATTTATATATCTGAAGGAAAATGTTTTAAAACACTACTTTAGATAATTTTATTACTGGCCATTAAAGATTCATCAAATACAATCAATCTTTGATTATAATGATGGTCAATCGGACCTGGCGGCCACACTGTTAACCAGTCACTAGATGGCAGCATACTGCATACTCTTAGGGCAAAATATAATGAGTACAATATTTTATAAAACACCACGTGCATAATTATTTAAAATACATAAAAATACAATCAAGATATTGTGACATTAAACCTTTATAAAAAGAATATTAAAAACATGTATATAAAAATTTACAAATAAATAAAATGACCATAAAACTCATCTGTCTGAAATAAAACAATTAAGATCGAAATCAACATTCAAGCCCAAAGGGGTTAAAACCTTCGCCTCATAGATCCAAAAGGATTCGCGGCGACTGAGTTGTCTGATAAAGTTACCACCCCTCCAATGGTAGCTGACTTTTTCAATACCCCAGAATTTTAAGGTGCTAGGATTCTTATGGTGGTAATTTTTAAAGTGCCTAGATACACTATGGGTAGTAAGTCCCTTACGTATATTGTTTACATGTTCTCCAACTCTTACATGTAGGGCTCTTGAGGTTCGACCTATGTACTGTAGCCCACAGTCACACTCTAACATGTAAACTACGCCTTGCGTAGCACATGTTATCAGATTTTTTATGTTATAACTTTTTTGTGTGACCGTGGATATGAAACTTTTTCGTTTTTTAATGTTTTTCCTACAGCTTTTACAGGTTGCGCACTTTCCACACGCATAAAAGCCTGCCAAAAACGGAAAAATGCCATTGTTTTTTACTCGGGGTGGGTTGATTACTCCTGGAGCTACTTTATCTCTTAACGAGGGGGCTTTTTTGTAGATGAACCTGGGCTGTTCTGACAAGACAGGACCCAAGATCCTGTCTTCTTTGAGGATAGCCCAATGCTTACGGACAATTTTTTCAACTTTTTTGTGCTGGATGTTGAAATCTAAGACAAGCCGGGACTGTGTATCAATTTCCTTAGATCTGGAATTTTCAAGGAGACGATCTCGCTCTGTATTTTTAACCCATTCTAATTCTTTCTTTATGTCTTTTTTGTCGTAACCCTTCTCCAAGAACCTTCCTGTTAAAGTGTCTGATTGTGCAATAAAATCCTCCTCTAAGGTGCAGTTGCGCCTTAAGCGTGTGAACTGTCCGCGAGGGATATTGCACAACCATTGTCTGTGGTGACAACTGTCCAAGGGGATAAAAGAGTTTCGATCTGTGGGTTTAAAATAATTCCTAGTTTTAAAACCACCATCAACTTTAAAAATTTCCAAGTCTAAAAACACAATATTTTCCTGTTGTATATTCCACGTTAAAACGATGTTTTTTACATTATTATTTAATCTGTTCATGAAGGCCTCCAAACTTAACATATCACCTTGCCAAATCATGAACAGATCGTCAATGTAGCGACGATAGCAAATAAGCTGTGGGGGCAAGTCTGCAAAAACAGCTTGTTCCTCCCAGTGGGCCATAAAGAGATTGGCCACACTGGGAGCAAACTTAGCCCCCATCACAACACCTTTGACTTGTAAGTAAAAACTGTGGTCATACCAAAAGTAATTTTTATTCAAACAAAACTTTAAACTTCTCTGAAGGAACCTAATTTGCTTCCTGGGTAATTGTGTTTGTGATAAACCCCACTTTACAGCACAGAGAGCATCGGAGTGGTCAATTATAGTGTATAAAGATCCAACATCCGCTGTAATCAATATACATTCAGATGAGCTGGGTAACACACTGAGTATTTGAATAATGTGTTTCGTGTCTTTGAGGAAGGATTTGGTTTTTCGTACAACAGGCTGAAGAAAATAATCTATATATTGTCCCAACCTGGCCGTAATGGAGTCAATTCCATTAACTATAGGACGGCCAGGTGGGTTCTCCAATTGCTTGTGTATCTTGGGTAAGAAGTATATTATAGGTCTCCTACAAAATAAAGGATCCAAATATTGAGCTTCCTTATGAGTGAGGACTCCACTCAGTTCACCTCTTGTCGTTAAATTGTGCAGTTCCTCTTTATACTCTAACATAGGGTCCTTTGATAAAATTTGATAGGTGGAGCGGTCACTCAGGAGTCTCAACATCTCATTTTTATAGTAGCTACCACTGAGTACCACTAATCCACCCCCTTTATCCGCCGGACGGATGACAATATCACTCCGGTTTTCTAGAGAGGCTATACCCCGTTTAACATATACTGGGTCATAGGCTTTTTTATATCTCAATTTTTCAAGGTCACTACACACCATGTGTTTGAACACCTCAAGGTGCTTAGTGTCCTGTCCAGGCGGATTAAAGGTAGATTTGTTGCGCAGAGAAGAATGTTGAAATGTAGAGGAGGATGAATTACGAATGGCAGGATTAGATAAAAAATATTTCTTAATACTCAACTGTCTCGTGAATTTCTGTATGTTCACATAGGTTTGGAATTTATTTAAATTCCTAATGGGGGCAAATTTTAGCCCCTTATCTAGGACTTTTAATTCATCCTCTGTAAGGGGAACCCCACTAAGATTGTAGATACCTGTACCTATCTGGGCCTCTGCCTTTTTGGTTCGTCTTCCTCCTCGGCATCCTCTCTGTCTTTTCTTTTTCCTAGGCTCTGGTTGACATTGTCTAATTGATAATGGTTCCCTCTCCAGTCGTGATTCTGGATTGGGGTTCCTGGAGCTGGGGATTGGAATTGGTTGTGAGGTCCCCTCCATGGGGACCTCCCTTCCTCTAAAAAATAATTATGTTCCTCATTTTCTTCCATATGGCGGAGGGGGGTAAACCTATTATGTAATGGCGTATCAGAATAGGGTCTATATTGGACATAGTTATGTTGTTGGAATTTACCTTTTCCTCTACCTCTCCCTCTTCCTCTGCCTTTACCCCTACCCCTAACCACATGCCAACCATCCCCTCCATTATTATCGGCTCTCTGGTAATAATTGTGATTGGGGGGGGGAGGGTTAGAAGAATTCTGTCTATCCCTTCCCCCTCTACTCCGATCTCGATGTACCCCATTATTTTGAGGGATGTGTTGTGCACGGGGAGTTGGCAAAGGGGCATAATATGTTTTCTTTTTGGGGACGGCTCCATTGTTACTATTACTTTGAGAGGGACCACTAACTTCCATTTCAGGAGTTTCCTGGTTGATCTGCCCATCTCAAGCTTAAAAAGCCGGACCTATTGACCTATCAGCATCCCCGCTGAAGAAGTCTACGCCCACCAGACGTAACGCGTACGGGGGATTGGTCACTCGGTCCGTCGGCCACACAACACGGAAGCCAGACACCTCACAGCACGCTGCATGCTCTGCTATTTACATGCCCATTGAACCGGGACATAATGTAAGTGCAATACCATTTTTTGAGCAATAAAATGTTATTCCTGCAACAGAGAGCACTAGATTGTTTCCTCTTTTATCCATATGTTTTGGAGCTTATTGGGAAAGAGTATCCTCTGTGATTTTGGGATATCGTTATGCTGGAGGCAATTGTCTGGTCCTATTGATATCGTTTTGGCTGATCATCGTGGAGATTGATTCATGCTTTTAGACCCTGTGGGGTCAAGTTCTGGAGGTGAGAGGCAGAGAATGCCGGGTGATGGGATTTTATGAGCACTCAAGTCACACATATTTTATATTTCACCGGATCACCAGTGGACTGTGTGTTTTTCTTACCATCTACATCTTCACCTATGAACTTTTTTACTACCATATGTTTTTAATGTTTTTTGTGGCTTTTTGGTTATGTCTCTACCAGCTTTGCACATCTAGAGAGTGAAACTTTTGCCCATTCTTCTTTGCAAAATAGCTCAAGCTCTGTCAGATTGGATAGAGCGTCTGTGAACAGCAATTTTCAAGTCTTTCCAGATTCTCAATTGGATTTAGGTCTGGACTTTGACTGGGCCATTATAATACATGAATATGTTTTGATCTAAAGATTTACAATGCCTCATGGGAATTGTAGTTCCTGAACAGCTGGAGGGCCGTAGTTTGGACACCCCTGATCTAAACCATTCCATTGTAGCTCTGGCGGTAGGTTTAGGGTTGTTGTCTTGCTGGAAGGTGAACCTCTGCCCCATTCTAAAGTCTTTTGCAGACTAACAGGATTTCATCTAAGATTGCCCTGTATTTGGCTCCATCCATCTTTCCATCAACCCTGACCAGCTTCCCTGTCCCTGCTGAAGAAAAGCATTCCCACAACATGATGCTGCTATCACCATGCTTCACAGTGGAGATGGTGTGTTTGGGGTGATGTGCAGTGTTGGTTTTCTGCCACGCATAGCATTTTAAATTTTTGGCCAAAAAGGTAAAATTTTGGTCTCATCTGACCAGAGCACCTTCTTCCACATGTTTGCTGTGTCCCCCCACAGGGCTTCTCGCAAACTGCCAACAGGACTTCCTATGGCTTTCTTCTGGCCACTCTTCCATAGATTTGTGGAGTGCACGACTAATAGGTGCCTGTGGACAGATTCACCCACCTGAGCTGTGGATCTCTGCAACTCCCCTAGAGTTACCATGGACCTTTTGCCTGCTTCTCTGATTAATGCTCTCCTTGCCTGGCCGGTCAGTTTAGATGGACGACCATGCCTTGGTAGGTTTCCATTTTCGGATGATGGATTGAACAGTGCTCTGTTCAAAGTTTGGGTTTTGCTTGTTTGGAACCTAACTCTGCTTTAACCACTTTACCACCGGAGGATTTTGCTGTCTTACGTCCAGGCCACTTTTTGCGATTCGGCGCTGTGCGACTTTAACTGACAATTGCGCGGTAGTGCGACGCTGTACCCAAACAAAATTTACGTCCTTTTTTCCCCACAAACAGAGCTTTTTTTGGTGGTATTTGATCACCAGTGCGATTTTTACTTTTTGCGCTATAAACAAAAAAAAGAGCGTTTATTTTGAAAAAATAACAATATTTTTAACATTTTTTTATATGAAATCCCCCCCCCCCCCCAAAAAAATGTAAAAATCTAATTTTTTTTTAATTTTTGGCCAATTTGTTTTCTGCTACCTATGTTTGGTAAAAAAAAATCACGATAAGCGTATTTTGATTGGTTTGCGCAAAAGTTATTGCGTTTACTAACTAAGGGAAAGATTTCTGTCATTTTTGGTGTTTTTTTTTAAACGTGTAATGGCGGCGATCTGCGATTTTTTTTGCGGGACTGCGACATTGCCGCGGACAGATCGGACCCTTGACTGACATTTTTGGGGTTACCAGTGACATTACTGCAGTAATCAGTGCTATATATATGCACTGTTACTGTAAAAATGACACTGGCAGGGAAGGGGTTAATTTTATTGGAGAGGGAGGGGTTAATGTATGCCTGGTGCTTACTAACGTGTGGGGGGGGGAGGTGACTGAGTGACACAAGGACAGATCGGATGTTCAGCTATGCTGAACACTGCGATCTGTCCCTGCCTGTCACTTAGGAGATCCGCCCGCTCTGTTTACACAAGCGGTCGGATCTCCTCACTCGATTCCCTGACGATCGGGGAAGAGCAGCGGCGATCGCCGCCGCTCCTCCCCTGGCCCGACTCCCACTGTGACTGAAAACAGCCGGAGCGCGCCTCCGGCGGCGCGCGAGCGCTGCCTACAGGGGGAGGAGTCCAGCGACGTAGGTCTACGTCGCTGGACAGGAACGAGCCACATTGCTGCAGTAGCAGCAATGTGAGCAGAGGTAAAGTGGTTAAACTTCTCCACAACTTTATTCCTGACCTCTCTTGAGTGTTCCTTGGCCTTCATGATGCTGTTTGTTCACTAAGGTTCTCTAACAAACCTCTGAGGTCTTCACAGAACAGCTGTATTTCTACTGAGTTTAATTAACACACAGGTGGAATCTATTTACTAATTAGGTGGCTTCTGAAGACAATTGGTTCCACTAGATTTTAGTTAGGGGTATCAGAGTAAGGCCCCTTTCACACTATCCGTCCATCGGACGGATTCCGTTTTTCTCAGCGGGGGATCGAGCCGCCGATCCCCCGGTGAGCAGGAGGATGACAGCTGTGTCTCTGCGCTGTGTGCGGAGACACAGCTGTCAGTTCCCCGTGCATCTCTATGGGGAAAATCTGATGGGAATGGACCGTTGGTCCATTCTCATCCGATCCCATCCGCTGGATGGATGGAAAATAGGGTTTCCATCCGTCCAGATTTGACGGATCGGATGTCAGCGGACATGTCTCCGCTGACATCCGATCCCCCATAGATATGCATGGGGGGACCATTCAGATCCGCCAAAAAAACTGACAGGCGGATCTGAACGGTCCGCTCGTGTGAAAGGGGGCTGAATACAAATGCATGCTACACTTGTCAGATATTTGTAAAAAATAAAATCCTAATAATATAAATTTACGTTTTTGGTTGTAACATGACAAAATGTGGAAAATTTCAAGGGGTACGAATACTTTTTCAAGGCACTGTATCTGACATACCTGGCTGATGCCTCTGGTAACTACTTGAGTAATGATGTCTATTTTAGTGATTTCTAGCTTCCAGTGTTATCTGTCAGGTATGTCATATGGTTAAGCTGGGAACATTTTCCCTTATCTTCCGTGTGGTCCTTGAAAAAGGTCTGCAAGGTAAAGGCATAATGTGCTAGTATGCATCACATACTAGCACATTATGAAATACTTACCTTAGAATGAAGCCCTCTTACGGCTCGCTGTCACCGCTGAGAGGGCTTCCATCTTCGACCGGTCTTCCTACCGGGCTGTTTGACTGCCCACACCGTGATGACGCACATGCGGGAGTCACAAACTGAGGCACGCAGCTCTGAAGGGACTGCACAGGTATGCCATTCCTTCTGAAATGACATCATCGGCTGCATGCAGTGTGAATATCTTCTAAACAGTGCAGGTTTAGAAGATATTCACGGTACCTAGAGGTAAGCCTTATTATGGACTTACCTGTAGGTACAATTGCAAAAATTTACTTTACTTCCACTTTAACCGTGCAGGGCTGATAATACTGCAAGTGTACAGCATTACATTTATCAAACGAATATAGCAAAACATTTTCGGTTGTATATTTAAGGGAATACAAAGGAGAAAATAAGAATCATTCATTGCTGGGGTTTGCATACATTTTAATGCACAGTTCTAGACAACAAGTGAAAACATAACTGCTAATGCTGTCTAGTAAACACAGTTGTGTGGAAGTCAAAATTCATCCTGTTCAGGCTGAAATCAAAGTTTAGCCTGTTATGTATATAGTGAGGGGAAAAATTGGATTTTTGACTTACCGTAACATCCATTTCTCTGATGTTCATTGACGGGCACAGCTCCTGATATTCATAATCATTGGGTTATACTTCCCCCTACAGGAGTAGGACACTAGGCAGAAATGAATTCTGGCTACACCCATGGGCAGTCCCAGGGGGTATAGTCCGTTTCTGCTACAGCCACTCAGTTTTGTGACAAGCGCTGTCAGGAGAAGTATAACTCCACAGAGAGGTGGGTGGTGTGTCCGTCAATGAACATCAGAGCAATGGATTTTACAATAAGTCAAAATATCCAATTTTCTCTTTGTTCATTGACGGACACAGCTCCTGATATTTATAACCATTGGGACATCCCAAAGCAGTGTTAAACATGCAGGGTGGGAACAAAAAAAAAAATTCCCAAAGCTAAACATTAGCTAACCAGGCAACAGGAGCTCAACCAAACAACTGGAGCCCACCTGAAAAAAACAACACACCCTCAAAGAGGATCTCGTCCTCTATACAGCAGCCTGCAAAACCTTGCAGCCAAAAGAATGAAGGAACAGGTCTTGTATCGCCCCCAAACAGGCCCTTAAGCGCTCTGAGGACAGGTGCAAGTTGAAAGTAAAAAACCTTGCCGGGGGGACAAGAGAGAAACTCGATCTTGCAGCCGGACCAAATGACTTTGTGGACCCACTTGTCTTGCACCCGGAAAGTCCACAGGCCTGGAAACCAGCAAAGACATTCTCCCACCGCCGATATGGGTCAGGGCTCACCTTCATGCAGATGGAGCCTTGTCCATGGGTCTGGAGTACCCCAATCCTAGCTTGCCAGACCAGGTTCGTTTGGATCCTCCAGAAGAGGCTCTGAAAACTGAGCCCTTGTCGGTCAACCCTGAGGGACAAAAAAAAAAAAAACTTATGAGGTGCGAAGGAAGACCCACATCTATGATGAGGTTTCTTGCCCTTAGTAGCCTGCAAAAGAAAGGTACTCTTCCACCCTGTGAGACCTTTAATGATGTCATCCAGGGTAGCGCCAAACAGGCGATCTCCATGAAAAGGAAGATCAGCCAAGGCCTTTTTTGAAGTCTGATCCCCAGGCCAGCACTTGTGCCAAAAGATATACGCCGAAGGACCACTGCCGAAACAGAGGGGCAATCCATCAGGGGAGCCGCCTCCAAATAGGCATCACGGATAAACTGCAGCCCCTGGACCAGCTGGTCCGCTAGCTCAGCAAAGGCAGGGGGGAGCTGTTCCCTCTCCAGGTCATGGTGTAGGATCTTAGTCCACTCGGTCAGAGTTTGCAACACTAGGGCAATGGTGAATACCAGTCTCATTGCAGAACTAGCCAGAGTGTACTGTACATAGTGTGGGCCACAGCCTCTGCCTTCCGGTCAGCCGGATCCTTAAAGGCTGGGGACTCTTTAACCAGAATCATGGCTGCCTTGTTTAATCTGGAAACCAGAGGGTCCACCACCGGTGGCACAGTCCACTTAAGAACGGAATCCTCTTTGGGGTAACACCTAGTAAAGCGCATAGGGACCCCACGGGGAAGCTTTGGACATCCCCACACTTTAGTGACAATTCTGTAAAAAAAAAAAAGGCAGGTAAAGGAAACACCTTTGCCGCTTTGGATGGCTTGCGAGTGCCAAAAGGGCGCCTGCGCCTCCAACGCAGATTCAGCTGCTTCCTCCATCTTCAAGGTTTTGCTCACAGATACTATCAGTGCATCCACCAGCGCCTTTTCGTGTGCGGTCGCAGATATGGAGAAATCATCCTCACTATCAGAGGATTCCAGGCACGTGGTTGCAGACCCAGCAGGGTGACCCACGTCTGTGGAAGCCAAATCAGATTCAGGATCTGATGAGACAGATGAGGCAGGGGAAGGCAGAGGGGCTTTATTTGCTAGCCGGTCACCTGCAAGCCACCTCCATCTGGGACACAAGGGACTCCAGGACTGCAGTCAGTGCATGAATGGTTGGTTGGGACCCGGCAGGCCCCACAGCCTCAGAGAGGGGAACCAGGTGGGGAAACGTGCTCCAAAAACTCCACGAGTCACCAGGGGTCCCCATAAAAAATGTAAAACACTGGTAAGGGACAACCCACACCACACTGGCAGCACCACCCGGTCGTCAGGCACAAAGCCCTAAGCGATCCTCAGCAGAGAAGGAGAGGACCCCACCAGATTTACCACCCACAGAAACAGGCACCTGCAGCCACCAGGAGAATCTGCACTACACGTGCGGCGATTAGGATGTAAAATGATCAAGGAGTCAACAGTAGGGGATAAGGAGGGGCTCCCACTACCAAAATTGCCGCCCACAGGGCTCCACTGTCATGGCTGCTGCTTTTTGCAATGCAAACCACAAGAACATGGCCACTGTGTATAGGAATACACAGGCTACAACAAAATGGTGGCACCACGCGGTATAGGAGTCAACACTAGGGGGTAAGGAGGGACTCCCATCGCTTAAATCGCCACCCACAGGGCTCCACTGTCATGGCCACTGCAATTTCCAATGGCAAACCACAACAAAATCGCCACCGGACAGCACAAACATGGCCGCTGTTTATAGAAACACAGGCTACAACAAAATGACAGCAGCACGAGGCTTACAGGGACCCAGGAGAAAGACCAGGCCTCAAGGACAGATCCAGGCAGGATGGGGGCCCTGGCAGGAGCCCCCACCAGGTACAACCGCCCTTGCACAGTCCATCGTCCGTTTACCAGTGACTGCGCACCCCCCACCCAGCCCCCATCGCCAGTTAGTGCCCTGCCAGACCACCCAAACAGCCCCAGCGTGGAGGGATGGGGAGGCGGGATGTGGGACTTGGCAAAGGGGGGGTGCCTGCGGAAAGAAGGGGAACACGGGGGTCCGACTATCCCAAGAAGGGGCCCATATCTACCCCAAAACCCTCCAGGGGGAGAGGGAGGACATCTACTCATCATGCCAGGAACCAGGTGGAAAACACTCCAGACAGAGCCCCTCTCCATCGAAATGGGGGGCTGTCGGCCAGGAGGAACGCTGCGACTCGGGCCGAGACCCAGTCATATGCGACCTTACAAAGAGTTTAACTCGCAGGCCAGCCCCCATCCGTTTAACTCGCTGGCCAGACTGGGATGACCACTGGATCTTGATGATCAAGCCCATCGCCCAGTCCGGCAGTTGATTGTAGATCTCACAGGAAAAAAGCCAGGAGGAAAAAATTTTCTATCTAAAAGCTGAGAGAGGGAGTATACCCACTGGGACTGCCCATGGCTGTTGCCAGAATACTTTTCTACCTAGTGTCCTACTCCTGTAGGGGGCAGCATAACCCAATGGTTATAAATATCAGGAGCTGTGTCCATCCATGAACGAAAGAGAAAAAGTATTTGATCCACTGCTGATTTTGTACATTTGCCCACTGACAAAAATGATCAGTCTATAATTTTAATGGTAGGTTTATTTTAACAGAGAGAGACAGAATAACAACAAAAATATCCAGAAAAACGCATTTAAAAAAGTTATACAGTTATAAAGGTTATACATTGATTTGCATTTCATTGAGTAAAATAAGTATTTGACCCCTTCGCAAAACATGACTTACAGAGGACAGGCGTTTCATGTAGTTGGCTACCAGGTTTGCACACATCTCAGGAGGGATTTTGTCCCAGATCCTCTCCAAGTCATTTCGAGGCTGACGTTTGGTAACTCGAACATTCAGCTCCCTCCACATATTTTTTTTATGGGATTAAGATCTGGAGACTGGCTAGGCCACTCCAGGACCCTAATGTGCTTCTTCTTGAGTCACTCCTTTGTTGCCTTGGCCGTGTGTTTTGGGTCATTGTCATGCTGGAATACCCATCCACAACCCATTTTCAATGCTCTGGCTGAGGGAAGGAGGTTCTCCCCTAAGATTTGACGGTACATGGACCCGTCCATCTTCCCTTTGATGTAGTGAATTTGTCCTGTCCCCTTAGCAGGAAAACCCCACCAAAGCATAATGTTTCCACCTCCATGTTTGACAGTGGGGATTTTGTTCTTAAGGTCATAGGCAGCATTCCTCCTCCTCTAAACACGGCGAGTTGCGTTGATACCAAAGAGCTTGATTTTGGTCTCATCTGACCCCAACACTTTCACTCCGTTCTCCTCTGAATCATTCAGATGTTCATTAGCAAGCTTCAGACAGGCCTGTGCATGTGCTTTCTTGAGCAAGCAGACCTGGCTAGTGCTGCAGGATTTCAGTCCTTCATGGCGTATTGTGTTACCAATTGTTTTTTTTTTGGTGACTATGGTCCCAGCTGCCTTGAGATCATTGACAAGATTCTCCCTTGTAGCTCTTGGCTGATTCCTCACTATTCTCATGACGATTGAAACTCCACGAGGTGAGAGCTTGTATGGAGCCTCCAGACCGAGGGAGATTGACATTTACTTTGTGTTTCTTTCATTTGCGAATAATCAAACTGTTGTCACCCTCTCACCAAGCTGCTTGGCGATGGTCCTGAAGCCCATCTACATTTTTGTTGGTAAATCTAAAAGATTGTACAATCAGATTGTAATGTGCATGGTCAGCTTAAAGTGATTGTAAATTTTCTTTTTTTTCTTTTTGTTAAAAATAACAAACATGTTATACTTACCTGTTCTGTGCAGGGATTTTGCACAGAGCAGCCTAGGTCCTCCTCTTCTCAGGTCCCTCTTCAGTGCTCCTAGCGCCTCCCTCCTGTTGCCTGCCCGCACAGCAAGCAGCGTGCTATGGGGGCACCCAAGCCGAGCCACAGCTCCATATGTCCATTCAGACACGGAGCCACGGCCCAACCCCCTCGCTCTCCTCATTGGCTCACTGAATTTGAATGACAGCAGTGGGAGCCAGTGGCGCTGCGCTGCCATCTCAGCCAATGAGGGCAGCTGATACACTCCAACATCGCTGGATCGAGATGGGCTCAGGTAAGTATTAGAAGGGCTGCTACACACAGAAGGCTTTGTCTCTTAATGCATAAAGCTAAAAAACCTTCCGACTTTACAAATGGACATAACTACTCAGCAAGTATTCGGTTTAATTTTCAATTCTGACTACAGTGCACCTTTACAATAGTCTTTACTGCACTTATTGTTATATCCTAAGTCAGTCAGGCTTGGAAATTATACAGGTGCATGTTTCTTTGCAAGGTCATGCTATATAAATATATGCTTCCAGAGGGGTTTGTATATGTTTATATAAACTACAGATATGAGCACAAAACTGGGTACACTTGCCAACAACCTAAACATACATCTCAACTTTTCTTCTCAATTCAGGCATTTCATAATACAACAGCCTACCTAAGTCTAACAGTTACTGACATTTTTCATTACCACCTTATATGATTTCAGTCACCTTTGAAGGACTAAATAAAAAATAAAAGCATTGGTATGTACACTGGAAACAAACTATTGAAGCCAATTGTGTGGTATTGTCTTCTGATTTGTACAGCTTCTGATTCGTTTCCTTTTTTCCAATAAACCCTCAGCACTAAAAACGAGCAGATTAATGCTGGCAAACTTTTGTTTGTGTTGCATTGAGGGATTGAATGAGACATTTAATCAAATCAAACAGCTGACAGCATGAAAAATGGATACCAGTATGGCTGGCATAAGACAGAAAAGTTAAATTATTGTCTATGTAAATTTAATTTATAAGTATTCGCTGTGTTATATTGGAGAGGTTTTGTTTTTTCCTGATTGCCGAAAGGAAATTGTAGACAATATTGTGCAATATAAGTGTGCAGGAATACCCAATATTTCATGCATTTACAGCTCTTCCCCTGACGCAAGCAAAATTTTTATTTTTAACTTATTTTAGGGCCTTTCACATTGCTTTGTCCACTTCTTTCAGCAGGGAATAAGGGAGCAGATCCCCTGCTTAAATTGAGCTGAAAAGGACACAAATTGGATTTTTGACTTACCGTAAAATCCATTTCTCTGATGCTCATTGACGGATACAGCTCTATCTTCTTGACCATTGGGTTATGCTTCCCCCTACAGAAGTAGGACACTAGGCAGGAAAAAACTTGACTATACCTATGGGGCAGTCCCAGGGGGTATACACCCACTCTCAGCCATAGGCACTCAGTTTTGTTACAAGCAGTATCAGAAGGAAGCCAACTCCACAGAGGGGTGGGTGCTGTGCCCGTCAGAAACATCAGAGAAATGGATTTTACGGTAAGTCAAAATTCCCATTTTCTCTTTCGTTCATTGATGGATACAGCTCTTTATCTTCTTGACCATTGGGACGTCCCAAAGCAGTGTTAAACATGAGGGGTGGGAACAGAAAGAAAAAAGTTCACAAGGCTAAACGGTAGCCAACCAGGTAACATGGAGCTCAACCATAAACAACTGGAGCCCACCTGAAAAAAAACAATACACACTCAAAGAGGACAAGGTCCTCTAAACAGCAGCCTGCAAAACCTGAAATGAAGCATCCGCAGATGCCAACACATGCACCTCATAAAACTTTATGAAAGTCTGCACAGACGACCATGTGGCTGCCTTGAAAACCTGCATCCCTGACACCTGATGACGGAAGGCCAGGAGGCACTAACGCCCTAGTAGACTGCGCCTTGACATGGTCATCTGGAAATGGTCACAGAGGAAGCAGACAACCCTTTTTGAGGTCTGTCTGTGGGCACAAATAGAGTTTGACTTTCTGAAAGACTCCGTAGCTGCCAGGTACACTCTTTTTGCCCAGACCACATCCAAGGCATGCAAAGGCAATTTCCTTTGGATGTTTAGGCCTGGGATACAGGGAAGGCAACGCAATGTCTCCTTTCAAATGAATAACAGAGACAACCTTTGGAAGGAATGACGGACAGGAGCGAAGGACCACCTTATCCCTGTGAATCACCAGATGAGGTGAATGACAGAATAAAGCCGCCAGTTCCAACACTGAGTGCACAGAGGTGATAGCTACCTACTGGGAGAGTGTAAGTAGGGAGATCCCTGGAATATTTTCAAAGGGAGGCTTCTGTAGAGCTGAAAGCACCAAATTGAGATCCCAAGGTGGCAGCAGAGCCCGCTCTGGAGGGACCATATGTCGGAAACCCTAAAGAAAGGTACACACCAGGGAGTGTGGGGCCAAAAGTCATTGGAAGAAGACCGCCAAGGCCGACACCAAGGCCAACTTCTGTTCAAACCCCCGTTGAAGGAAGGTTAAGATCTAAACCACCAAGAAGGAGGGAGGATGAACCCCAAGCGAATGACACCATGGAATGTACATCTTTCACGTACAATGGTAGATCTTCCTAGAAGTAGATTTCCTAGCTTCCAACAGTGTAGGAATCATGATTCAGATAAACCCCTATCCTTCAGCACCTGGCGTTCAAAAGCCAAGCTGTCAAAGCCAGCGACTATACAGTAGGATGGAAGATAGGTCCTTGGACAGCAGATCCTCCCTGGGAGGAAGCTTCCAAGGAAATGTCGGTGACCAGCCGCACCAGATTGGCGTACCAAGCCTGACAAGGCCAGTCTGGAGCCACTAAGATGACCAGAATCCCTTCTGCCTCTATTCTACGTAGAAGCCTTGGCAGAAGTTTGAGAAGAGGGAAGGCGTAAAATCAGCCGCTACTGACCCCACGAGGCCACCAGCGTGACTGTGTCATCCACCAGAGGATCTCTTAACCAAGTCACAAACCTCTGCATCCTTCTGTTGAGCCGACACGCCAACAGATCCAATTCGGGGGTGCCCCACCGGAGACACAGCTGATGAAACACCTCCGGATAAAGGGACCACTGCCCTTGGTCCAATGCCTGTCGACTTGAGGGGAGGGAAGGCGTAAAATCAGCCGCTACTGACCCCACGAGGCCACCAGCGTGACTGTGTCATCCACCAGAGGATCTCTTAACCAAGTCACAAACCTCTGCATCCTTCTGTTGAGCTGACACGCCAACAGATCCAACTCGGGGGTGCCCCGCCGGAGACACAGCTGATGAAACACCTCCGGATAAAGTGACCACTGCCCTTGGTCCAATGCCTGTCGACTCAGGTAATCCGCCTGCCAATTTTCCAACCTGAGAATGTGTACGGCGGAGAGGACTGGAAGAAAGTGTTCCGCCCACCTTAGAATGCCGGCTACCTCCACAGACGCCAGGACACTTCTTGTGCCCCCTTGGTGATTGACATAAGCCACAGTCGGGGGAAACTGTCCGATTGAACACGCACTGGACAGCCCTGAAGATGATCCCGTTCAATGGTCCAGACACAGTCTGATCGCTTGGGAGTTCCAAGACATTGATCTGTAGTCTGGACTCTTTCAGCGTACAGATCCCCTGAGGAGAATGCTTGACGGGGACGCCTCCCCAGCCGGACAGGCTGGCAACCACATTGACCACTGTCCAATACAAGGGGAGGAAGGATTTTCCCAGCCGGAGAAGGAAGCTGCCATATCAGGGACTCCCTCGTTCCCCGACTCAGCAGAATCTGATTGTCCACAGACTGCGGAGTCTTGTCCAATTTGGTCAGAATATCTCTTGCAGGGATCTCATATGGAACTGTGCAAACAGAACTGCCTCGAAGGTAAACCCCATCAGGCCCAGCACCCGCATGCAACTCCAGGGGGAAGACCATCTGTTGGACAGCAGGAGGCGAATCGCAGCATGCAATTTCTGAAGTTTGTCCAAAATTAGGAGCACTCAGGCTAAGGCCGAGTCCAGAGTCAGGCCCACATAGTTCAGCTTCGTGGACGGAGCCAGAAGAGACTTCTGAAAATTCAGAATGCAGTTGAATTCGCAGAGTTCGTATTGGGATCCCCAGGTTTTTCGCTAGAGCAGAGGGAGACTGCTCACAGAAGGAGATCCTCCAAGTAGCCCTGTAACGCGATCCCCCATTAGCGTAGCAAAGCTAGCACTGGGGCTAACACTTTTGTAAAGACCCGAGGTGCAGAGGCGAGACCAAAGGGTAATGCCACAAACAGATAATGCTTCTCTCCCACAGCAAAGTGAGAAAACGTTGGTGACTAGCACATATTGGAATGTGTACCCGCAAAAAGCAGTTGAGCGCCTTGAGGTCCAGGATTGGACGCAATGCCTTCCTTCCTGGGGAATATGAACAGGTTTGAGTAAAAACCCTGAAAACTTTCCGAAGTCAGAACGGGACAATCACCCCTTGAAGGAACAGGTCTTGTACCGCCCCAAAACAGGCCCTTAAGCGGTCTGGGGACAGACGCAATTTGGAAGGAAAAAAACCTCGCTAGGAGACAAGAGCGAAACTCGATCTTGTAGCCAGACCGAATTACCTCGTGGACCCACTTGTCCTGCACCAGGGAAGCCCACAGATGCGTAAACCAGTGAAGACGTCACACCATTCCCGATACGGGGGAGGGCGCACCTTCGAACAGAAGGAGCCTTGTCCACTGGTCTGGAGAAGCCCGAGCTTGGCTTGCCAGACCAGGTTTGTTTGGATCCTCCTGAAGAGGCTCTGAAAGGCTTCAAGCCCTTGTCAGTCTACCCTGAGGAACAAAAAAAAACGTATGAGCTAAAAAGGAGGGTGCACATCTACGGTGAGGTTCCTTGCCCTTAGTAGCCTGCGGAAGAAAAGTACTGTTTCCCCATGAGACCTTAAAATGACGTCATCCAGGGTAGCTCCAAACAGGCGATCTCCTTGGAAAGGAAGATCAGCCAAGGCCCTTTTTTATTTATTTATTTTTTTTAAGTCTGATCTGCAGACCAGCACTTGAGCCAAAGACACGCCGAAGGACAACTGCCAAAACAGAGGCAAGCTATCAGGGGAACCGCTTCCAAAGAGGAATCACAGATAAACTGCAGCCCCTGGACCAGCTGGTCCACCAGTTCGGCAGAGGCAGGGGGGAGCTGTTCCCCCTCCAGGTCACAGCCTCAGAGTTTGCGACACTAGGACAATGGTGAATACTGGCCTCATTGCCGAACCAGCTAGAGTATACATATTGCGGGCCACACCCTCCACGTTCTGGTTAGCCAGATCCCTAATGGCCGGGGACTCTTCAACCGGAATCAGGATTGCCTGGTTTAATCGGGAAACCGGAGGGTCCACCACCGGTGGCACAGTCCACATCTTAATAAAAATAAAACTCCTCATAGGGTTAATGCCTAGTAAAGCGCATAGGGGCTCCTCATAGGGGTAACTCCAAATAAAGCGCATAGGAACCCCATGGGGACGCTTTGGTCATCCCCACTCTTTAGCGACAATTCTGTCAAAATAGGCAGGGAAAAGAAACACCTTTGCCGCTCTGGATGGCTTGTGAGTGCGAAAGGGTACCTGCACCACCGTCGCAGCTTCAGCTGCATCCTCCATTCTCAGGGTCTCACACACAGATACAATCAGTGCATCCACCAGCGCCTTTTTGTGCGTGGTCGTAGATGTGGGGAATCATCCTCACTATCAGAGGATTCCAGGCGTGTGGTTGCAGACCCAGAAGGGTGACCCATGTCTGTGGCAGCCAAATCAGATTCAGGATCTGATGAGATAGATGAGGCAGGGGAGGCTGGGGGCACTTTTTGCTAGCTCATCGCCCAAAGTCACCTCCACCCGGGACACAAGGGACTCCAGGACTGCCGTCAGTGCATGGATGGATGGTTGGGACCGCAGCCTCAGAGGGGATCAGGTGGGGAAATGTGCTTTAGGGACTCAATTAGAGAAGAGGAGGACCCACACAAAAAAGGTGTATAACACCACAAGGGACACCCCCACCGCGCCAGCACAGAGCATTACCACTGCAATAGCAGAGAGGAAACGAAAATCCCACAAAAAGACCACCACCGATCAGGCACTTACAGCACCAGGCAACTGCACACCATGCAGCGATCAGGAAGAGAAAGATCCAGGAGTCAGCACTAGGGGGTGAGGAGGGGCTCCCACTGCTGAAATCACCATCATACATCTTCAAAAACATGGCCGCTGCTATTTTCAGTGAGAAAAACCACACAAAAAAAAAAGGTCACTGAGGCTACAGAAACATGGCCGCTGATCTACAGCACAAAAGGCTACAAGAAAATGGTGGCCACGCGGCTCCCAGGGGGACCCCAAAAGCAGCGAACACGATCCCAGCAGGAAGGGGGGCCCTGGCAGGAGCCCCCACCACTGCCCCCACCAGGTACAGCCCCCTCCTAAAGGTCGATCATCCTTTGGGAAGATAGGAAAAAATTCCATTTAAAAGAAAAAAATTGCCAGGACCAGAGATCCCAGCAAGGAACTAGGTCCTTACTCCTGACTAGGCAGAAAAAAAAACTGAGTGCCTATGGATGAGAGTGGGAGTATACCCCCCTGGACTGCCCCATAGGTGGTTCCAAATTTTTTCCTGCCTAGTGTCCTACTCCTGTAAGGGGCAGCATAACCCAATGGTCAAGAATATAGAGAGCTGTGTCCATCAATGAATGAAAGAGAAAAATAATTTTCTGTTACTCACCGTAAAATCCCTTTCTCAGAGTTCATTGACGGACAAAGCACCCACTCCTCTATTGAAGTTTACACTTCTGATACTGCTTTGTGAATAACTGCCTTGCCTATAGCAGAGAGGGGGTTTTATACCAGCTAGGACTACCTATAGGCAGTTCTGTGCTTTTCTTCCTAGTGTCCTCCTCCTATGTGGCGATTTAACCCTATGGCCAAGATTCAGAATAGTGGTGTCCATCAATGAACTTAAGAAAAATATTAGTTTTCTGACATCCATGCCTGTTCAGCTTGTTTTCACATTTTCACAGAGGACAGAGGCAGACTCATGATGGCTCAATGAGCATCCAGATGTAAACAGACAAATGTCTGATTACATAAGGCTACCTCTGATCTGTAACATTTAGGTCCAGAAAATGGTAAAGGACAGAATCCTTTTCGTTTTTTTTTCTCCCGGACCTGGACGAACTCAAAGGTAGGCAGGTATAAATGGACACAAGTTAACTTCCATCCTCCTGCCCATGTATCTGAATGAGGCTTCCTATCTGGTAAACCTGAAAACATTACATGCAGACCTGATTGGAAAAGGGGCCTCAAGAAAAGTTAAAAAGCCTACACAGGCATTAGGGATCTAGTAATGGAGTCTAATGTCGCCCACTTTGTGCAGCAAACATATTTTGTGTGCTTGTGTAGGCTTTTGAATTGTTCGAAACAAAATCTACTTGTAAGTGTTGAAACCATTATATTTCACTACACATTCATGTATACAAGTTTATTGTTTTAGGCTGAAAATCAACAACTTGAATGAATGTTACTATTTTCAATCATGTCTGTAAACATGCGGAGAATGTACAGAGTCTGAATATCTACAACTGATTAGACAGATGAATATAACAATAAAATCCACTTTAAATATTTACAACCAGTACAACACAAAATTCATGGTTACCCAATAAGCGAAACACACATTCATAAAGTATGTTAAAACCGAAAATGGTACTTCGTATATTCAATGTATATATAATCAGAAAGCAAAAGCAAAATGGTAGAAACAAATGTTGCCGTACGAATCCATAATATTTTACCTTTGAAACAAGTAATAGATACATTTCATTGTGTTATATTAAATATTCAGAGAATAGTCTAAGTGCAAAATGAGTGCAGGCTATACCCTAGTGTTTCAGGGAGATCATATATTTGTGCAATTTTTTATTCCTAATTATGCCAAAAGACGTTTTTTCAACTTCTATATTATTTGATGTCAAAGGAGTAAAGAGGTCTCTGCAGGCTGTCTGTGCCTGCTGTACAGAAAACCTACATTTTGTCTAATCGTAATGAAAAGTACCCTTTTCCCCTGTAAGCTGTACATTCCACCTACTTCCAGCTAAAGTTGGGAATACACTAATAGATTTTTATATAAAAATTCTCAGTACATTTAACGATTTGAAGAATGTTGTTTGCAAGTAGTTCAGAATTTCATTTGCCTTTAACATTTAATTTTGGAATAAAAGTAATTTCCTGAATGAAACCGCATACACTGTTAGAAATGTGTTCAAAAGGAAAATTTTCCTCCACGTTCCATCAAATCTTTTTGTCACTGCAGGCAAAAAACGATTGTCGATTTGACCCACTAACCATTCAAAATCTTAAAACAAAAAATTTTAAACGACAAATTCTACTAATGTATACCCAGCTTTAGTCTGACTGTAATACAAATAGTTCCGTGGCAGCGGTTTTCATGATACATGTGCTATGACTTGCTATCTAAACCTATGTACATGAGCATTTACCTGATCTTTGAACATTAACAGAATTTTTATATATAAATATATTTTGAAAAATGCTGATCGAGCCAATTTCATTAAAAACATACGCTTTTTTTTGCATAAAAATGACTCACAAGTAAAATGATGGTCATGAGTATTTTGGGTCAGAGGCCAGAATTTTGACAAGGTGCAAATGAAGGGAATGGCTGTGAATGTAAAAGTTTAAAAACAAAAAAGGTACTATAGAAAGCATGTAATACACATAAAGAAAACAGTCCTACATAGATAAACTAGTGTTAAGTTTTTCAATGCTGGAAGAGTTCCTTTGTAAAAAGTCCATCAGAATGCGTTTCAGAATAAAGTCTGCGGAACTTTCAGGAAATGCAACTGCTGAGCGTCTCTGCAGTTAGAAGAAATTAGTCTTGAGTTTGATGGTGGGTACACTTTGTATGGTAGGAGCAGGCTGTCGAGAGGCAGCTTTAGCCTTGCTTGCTTGATTAGCTCTAATGGCAGTTTCTAAGCATGCTTTCAACTCTGGAGCAGCTCCCATGACAGTTTTGAATGCATGAGGATACAGAGGACCAATACGCATCAAGTTCTGCAGTGCAAACTCATGAAGATCTTTTGAGGAGGGTGATGCCGAGCTGAAAGCATTCTCATCCAGCAAATAAGAAATCAGTGTTGGAACCAGCAGAGCAAGAAGCTGAACTCCTATGGAGAAAAATAAATGTTAAAAATATAACTGCAGAAAAGCTATTCTACCTATAATATCTAAAAAGTGCATGCCCATATAATAATCAAAACATTTTTAAATAAAATCATAATAGATTTATAGCGTGCTCATGATTCTGCCTCTAAATGTCCTGGGTACTCTGCAATTCAAATGTTAGAATGACAAGTTTACAACAAAAAAGAATGCAGTCCCCACAAGAACAAATTCATAGTTACATAGTTGGCAAGATTGAATAAAGATACCAGTTTATCCAATTCAACCTGTGTAGGTGTGTGCATTCATAATCATTTACTGTATCCTTGTATACTGTTTTTGCTAAGATACTCAAGAGTATTTTAAAACTCACAATGCTTCCCGCTGACACAACCGATTGTGGAAGTGAATTCCATGTCCTTACCGCCCTGATAGTGAAAAACCCTCTATGCAGGATAGTTCAACTTTACAAAAACCATGCCTATGCAGGTAAGGGATGTTTGTAGATTAACACAAACCGTGCAGCTCTAAATAAAGATAAATACCCTTGCTTTAGGTGTAGGCCATTTACATATCTTATGAAGCCTGACTAGAATACTCCCAGGACATTGCTAAATGAGACCTAGTTGTCACTGCTCACCTCCACCACCACAAGAATGAGCTCTCTCTCTGTTTCAAACTCCCTCAAATACTCTCTCTATTCTCTGATGCAGTAGCTCTGAGCTCAGCATTTGAGAGCTCACTCCTGTGATGGCGGAGATGTGTGAGGTGTGAGCAGTGATAACTAGGCCTCACTTTACAACGTCCTGGGAGTATTCCAGTTAGGCTTTATGAGATATGTAAATGGCCTACACCTATAGCAAGGGCTTTATTTAACGTAACCACTTCCAGCCTGCCCTATAGGCAAATGACGGCGGGAAGGTGGTTACATTATCCTGACCGGACGTCATATGACGGCGGCAGGATAATGCACTAGGGGGCGTGCAGAGCAGCAATCAGTGCTGCGGTGTGTCACTCTGACACACCTCATCTCCAATGTCGGGAAAGAGCCTACTGACGTAGGCTCTTTACCATGTGACCAGCTGTGTCTAATCACAGCTGGTCACATAGTAAATAGGAAAGTGCCATTGATCGGCTTTCCTCAGTTCGTGCCTGACAGGCACGAGTAGAGGAGAGCCGATCTACGGCTCTCCTGACAGGGGGGGGGGGGTTTGTGCTGGTAATCAGAGCATTGATTACCAGTGCAGACCCTTGGGGGCGGGGGTGCCACTAGAACCACCAGGGATGCCCACCCATGACCCCAGGGATGCCAACCATGGCCACCAGGGATGGCAATCAGGGCTCAGGGAGCCTGCCAGTGCCCTCCCCATCAGTGCTGCCCACAAGTGCCATCTATCAGTGCCCATTATTGCCCGCCAGTGCCGATCAGTGCCCACCAATACTGCCTATTAGTGCTACATATCAGTGCCCATCAGTGCTGCATATTAGTGCCACCCCATCAGTGCCTCCTCATCAGTGCCTGTCAGTTCGGCCTCATCAGCGCAGGAAAAAATTTATGTATTTACAAAATTTTATAAACAAACAAAAAAACTTTTTTTATTTCATTTCAAACTTTTCGGTCTTTTTTTATTTGTATAGCAAAAAAGAAAAAACCTTGCGGTGGTCAAATACCACCAAAAGAAAGCTCTATTTGTGGGAAAAAAATGACATACATTTGGTTTAGGTACAGTGTTGCATGACCACGCAATTGTCATTCAAAATGCAACAGCGCTAAAAGCTGAAAATTGGCCTGGGCGGGAAGGGGGAAAAGTTTGTTTTTATCTACAGATGCCCCTTATATGCATAGGCAGCATTGTGATAAAGGTTAACTATCCCTTTAAACCGCTTCTCCAATATCATTTAGTGGCCCCGTGTCTTCTTACACTGCCTGAGACTATACAGGTTTATTTCCTATGCCAGAATTGCCATTGAGGTATTTGTATATCGCTATCATATCTCTTCTCAAGCATCTGCACTCTAGAAAACAAGTTTAATGATTGTAGTCGTTCCTCGTATCTGAGATCCTCCAGTCCCCTTATTAACTTTGTTGCCCTTCTCTGGACTTTCTCCAGTTCCCGCATCTCCCTGCCTAGGATTGGTGACCAGAATTTGAGAGAATACTCAAGATGTGGGCAAACCAGAGTTTTAAAACAATAATGCTGCCACTTTTTATCACTGGAGTAAACTCCTTTTTTATGTATGCTAATGTTCTGCTAGCTTTGCTTGCTGCAGCTTGGCATTGCATGCAACTGCTGAGTCTGATCTGCTAGGACCCACCAGATCTTTTTCCATCCTGGATTCCCCCAGAGGTTCTCCCCCTAGCGAGAAACTTGCATACACATTTTTTAGCCTCCAAGTGCATTCATTTACATTTTTCGACAATAAACCTCATTTGCCATGTAGCTGCCCACCTGTCAGGGAACTTCCCACAGGAGAGCTGGATCTTCCGCCCACACTAATGCAGCGACGCCCAGTGGCTTATTTAAACCAGCCTGCTCCAGCCATTAGTTGCTGGATGATCTTCAGCTTCCTGTTTCCTGCGTTCCTGTTTACTTGGATTACCTGTTACCGACCCGGCTTGTCTCACCTGTCTTGTCTCTCCTCCTGGCTCCGACTATCGGCTTGTTTACCTACTCTGCTTCAGTCTGCTGTTCCCGTGTATGACCCCCGGCTTGCTCCTACGGACTCCTCTACTGCTTGATGAACTGTGTTTGACCCCTTGGCTTGACCTTGACCTCGCTCTTGTCGCACGCCTGGCTACCTCCTCTAGTCACCTTCAAGGCATCCTGCATTTCAGCACGCACTACGTGTCTACTACCACAGCAGTCACCTCTTCACCGGAGCTTGCCGCAGCTGGCGACCCCTGTTCCTTTGGGCACAGCATTCCCTGTCTCCACCTCCAGGGGTGCCTTGCACTTAGCCACAAGGGAAGCCCTCTCAGCACCTCGGCCTCTGATCAGGTACGTGATACCACCCCATTATTTTATTAAGGTCCTCTGGTAAAGTTACTATATCTTCCTGTTATTTCCCTACTTAATTTTGTATTGTTTGCAAACACTGAGATTTACCGGTAGCTTTTTAGACTTTATCCTATCCATTTTCTATCATGAGTGTGTGTATGTACAGGTACATCTCATAAAATTAAAATGTCAAAAAGTTTATTTTAGTAAGTCAATTCAAAAGTGAAAATCATATTTTATATAGATGCGTTACACAGAGTGATATGTTTGAAGCATTCCTTTCTTTTAATTTCGATGATTATGGCTTACAGCTAGTGAAAACTGAAAATTCAGTATATCAGAAAATTAGATTACACAGGACCGAAACGAAAAAAAAATGGATTTTTGTCTTACCGTAAAATCCTTTTCTCTGATGTTCATGGACGGGCACAGCTCCATATCTTCTTGACCGATGGGTTTATGCTGCTTTGCATAGGAGTAGGACACTAGGCGGAAAAAAATTTGACCACGCCTATAAGGCAGTCCCAGGGGGTATACTCCCACTTGCTGCTATAGGTCTTCAGTTTTCTAACAATCAGTGTCAGAAGAACATAAAAACCAACTCAATAGAGGGGTGGGTGCTGTGTCCGTCAATGAACATCAGAGAAATAAGAGTTTTACGGTGAGACAAAAATCCAGTTTTCGCTTCATTCATTGATGGACACAGCTCCATATCTTGTTGAGCGATGAGACATCACAAAGCAATGTCAATATGAGGGGTGGGAATAACACAGCAAGAAAAGAAAAAACTTCCCAAAGGCTAAACATAACCAACCATGCAAAACAAGAGCTCAACTAGGAACAACTGGAGCTCAACTGACAAAAATAAATACACCCTCAAAGAGGACTAAACCTCCCCAACAGCGGCCTGCAAAACCTTGGGGCCAGAAGAAGCATCGGCAGATGCCAACATATCCACCTTATACACCCTCAAAGAGGACTAAACCTCCCCAACAGTGGCCTGCAAAACCTTGGGGCCAGAAGAAGCATCAGCAGATGCCAACACATCCACCTTATAAAATTTTGTGAAAGTATGCACAGACAACCATGTGGCCACCTTGCATACCTGCATCACCGACGCCTGATGACGGAAGGCCAGGGAGTGCCATCGTAGAATGCACAGGGAAAGGAATAGGCCTGCACCACCATCTGTCTGATCCATCTGGAAATGGGTGCAGCAGACGTGGCCATCCCCTTACGGGGTGCATCCGTAAGGACAAACAGAGTATCCGATTTCCGATCTCTTTAGGATGTGTAAGCTTAGGACACAGAGAAGGCAACACAATGTCTTCATTTAAATGGAAAATAGAGACGACTTTAGGAGGAAAACTACTGACAGGTACGAAGCACCACCTTGTCTCTGTGAACCACCAGGTAAAGCGAACGACAGGACAACGCAGCCAGCTCCAACACCCTGCGCGCAGAAGTAATAGCCGGCAAGAAAAATACCTTCTGTGTCAAGGCGAGCAGAGGAATCTCACAAATATTTTCTAAAGGGCGGTTTCAGAAGAACCGACAGCACCAAAATTGAGGTCCCACGGAGGCAACGGAGACCACACAGGGGGAGCCAGGTGGCGGACCCCCTGAACAAAGATTTGAACCAAGGAATTTGTGGCCAACGGGCATTGAAAGAAAATAGTCAGGGCCGATTTCTGACTTTTGATGGTACCCAGGGGCAAACACTGATCTAAACCTCTTTGGAGAAACTCCAAGACACGAGACACAGAGAAGGAACCCCCCCGACTCACCCCAGATAATGTACGCCCTCCACACTCGATGATAAATCTTCCTAGAAGTAGATTTTCTAGATTTTAACAACGTCGGAAACACCGATTCAGACACTCCTCTATCCTACAACACCTGGCTTTCAATAGCCAGGCCGTCAAAGCCAGCAACTGTAAAGCAGGATGGAAGATTGGTCCTTGAGTTAACAGATCTTCTCTGAGAGAGAGTCTCCAAGGGACATCGGCGACCAGCCGTACTAGGTCTGCATACCAGGACCTGCGAGGCCAGTCAGGTGCCTCGCAGAAGAAGTGCCAGCAGAAGAGTCAGCGGAGGAAATGCGTAGATTAGATATTGGCTCCAAGGAGCTACAAGAGCATCTGTGGTGTTGGCCAGAGGGTCCAGAGACCTTGCTATGAACCTCTGCACCTTCCTGTTGAGACGAGAGGCCAACAGGTTCACCATTGGGAGTCCCCCCACCTAAGGCACAGTTGATGAAACGCCTCCAGGTGGAGAGACCATTCTCCCTGATCCAACTTCTGCCGACTGAGGTAATCCACCTTCCAATTTTCTACATCTGGAATATGCACGGCAGAGATGGCTGGAACAAAGCGTTTTGCCCATCTTAGAATGCCAGCTACTTCCCAGGCCTCCAAGGCGCTTTTGGTGCTCCCTTAAAGATTCACATATGCCACCGCCGTGGCATGGTCCGATTGAATCCTCACCGGGCACCCCTGCAGACAATCTGTCCAATGTATTAGGCAAAGCACACTGGACTCCTCCCGAGTCCCAACCCAAGACACCTCCCCATCTGGAGAGGCTGGCATTCGTTGTGACCATTGTCCAGTACAGGGGGAGAAAGATTTTTTCCTGTCGAAGCGCCGGAGAGCGGAGTGACAAGATCAGGAATCCCCTGGTCCAGCTCAACAGGATTAGGTTGTCTAGAGCCTGTGGATTCTTGTTCCATTTGACAAGGATCTCCTTCTGGTATGGAACTGAGCAAATGGAACCGCCTTGAAGGCTAAGACCATCAGGCCCAGCACTTGCATACAATTTCTGAGGGATGATCGCTGGTTGGACAGCAGGAGTCGTGCATCCTACAGCTTCTGGAGTTTCACCTCCAGAAGAAACATCCGGGCTAAGTTTATGTCCAGAGTCAGGTCCAGATAGTCTAGTTTTGTGGACGGAACCAGAACAGATTTTTGGAAATTCAGTTTCCACCCGAACTCTTGCAAAGTTCGCACTGAAATGTCCAGATTGTCTTTCAGGGCATTCAGAAGGAGATCGTCCAGGTACCCCAGCACCGCAATCCCCTTCTGCCTCAGTAAAGCCAACACTTTTTTAAAAATTTCCTAACCCACACAAAGTGGTTCAAAGCCTTGAGATCCAGAATTGAACAAACCTTGCCTTCCTTCCTGGGAATAGTAAACAGGTTTGAATAAAACCCCTAAAAAACGTTCAGATTCCGGAACCGGTACAATGAACCCTGTGACAGCAGATCCTGTACCGCCCCAAGAAGACAAACCCAGATTGGAAGGAAAGAACCTTGCCGGAGGCAAGGACCGAAACTATCTTGTACCTAGACTGAATCAACTCGTGGACTCATTTGTTTTGAATCCAGGAGGTCCACAGATCAGAAGAGAAGCAAAGATGTCCTCCCACCCCAAGTACGGGTGAGGGCACCCCTTCAGGCAGAAACTAGCTTGTCTGCGGTCCCGGAGGGGCCGGCTCTTGACTTACCAGGCCAGGGCCTCTTGGAACCAGCTGCGGGGTTACGGGTGGATTTTGATCCCTGGTCCTTAGAATCCGAAGCACGAAAAGACCGCTTATGGCCGAGAAGAAAGGACTACGCATGTGAGGAGTCTTCACTCCTGGCAGACTGCGGAAGCAGAGTACTCTTACCTCCTGTAAGGCCTCTAATGATCTTCTCCATGAAAGCTATAAACAAGCGGTCTCCTACAAAGAGGAGATCGGTCAATACCTTCTTTGAAGACTGGTCCGCAGACCAGTCTTTCAGCCATATCATGAGGTGCAGAGTCACCGCCATCACGGACACCCTGCAGGCTAAGGGGGCCACATCGAGAGCGGCATCACAGATATACTGCAACCCCTAGACAAACTGGTCCGCCAGGTCAGGAGGAGGAGGTTGTCCACCTTCCAAATCCTGTCGCAGGAGCATAGCCTATTCCGTTAGTGTCTGTGAAACCAAGGCTATGGCAAAACACTGGCCGCAGAATGAAACTGGCCATGGTAAAAAAGGTATCGTACCAGATATATTCAGCTCTCTTTTCAAAGGGGTCCTTAAAGGATGGAGAGTCCTCCACCAGGAGGGTGGCTTTATTCAACCTGGAAACCTGAGAATCAACCACAGGTGGTAACTTTCAGTTTCTTTAGCAGGGACTCTTCAAAGGGATACCTTCTAGCAAAGCGCTTAGGGACTCCGACATTTTGTTTGGGGGAACCCCACTGACTTGCGACAATATTGTCGAAATAGGCGGGAAAGAGGAATACCTTTGCCGCCTTGGAGGTTCTGCGGGTACCAACCTGCACCGTCGCAGCTGATGCAGTAGTAGCTACTTCCTCCAATTTTAAAGTTTCCCACACTGATATAATCAATGCATCAACCAGCGCCTTTTTATGCGCAGCTGTAGTGGAAAAGGAATCATCCTCACTATCAGAGCACTCAGGGTGCTTGGACGTGGGACCAGCAGGATGACACTTGTCCGCGGTGGCCAAATCCACTGCAGAATATGAGGAGGCAGAGGATTCAGGTGAAGGCGGAAGAGGCTTTTAACTCATCCTATTTTAGAGGGCCAAATCTACTTTAGGCACCAGTGACTGCAGGACCGCCGTCAAAACAGACTGGGACCCCGCAGGTCCAGCAGCCTCAGAGAGGGTGTGAGGGGATGACAAGTGCTCCAGGCACTCCATGGGTTAACCTGGAACCACCAGCAAAATGTGTAAAATTGCTGTAAATAAAATACCAACCCTCCGCTGCACCAGCGGCACTACAAATCCCAGTGCACCAAAAACGCTATAGCAGCAAGATAGAGCCAAATAACCCCCGCAGGGAGTCAACATCCCCTTCACAGATGCCGATGCAGAGTGTCAGGTATCAGAGAGGAAGAGGAAGTTCATAGAACTGCCACTAGAGGCCCACCGCTGAATCACCTCCCCATAGTCTCCAAAAACATGGCTACCGATTGATAGTAATGGGAAACTACAAGAAAATGGCCACGGACTACACAAACATGGTTGTCGCAAGATACAGCAGCCACCCAGAACAAAATGACGGCTGCACGTGGTGCCCAGGACCCTCAAAGGACCACTAGGTAGAGTTGGACAGCAAGGGGGGCCCCCGCTAGGGTCCCACACCCACAACATCAATGTTGAGGGGGGAGCATAAAGTTGGAAGGAAGGGCATTCGGGGATCCGACTAACCCAGGAAGGGGCCCAGGTCCACCCCAGAGGGGTGGGGGGACACTACTCCTGATAGACCACCCACCATCTTTGCATGGGGATGCTGCGGGCCAGAGGTATGCTGCGACTCAGGTCATGACTAGGATCGTGACCAGGGCTATGTGTCCTCGTGAGATGTTTAACTCGCCGGCCAGCCACCGTCCAGTGGGGCTCTGTTGCGGCCAACCCAGCGTGGAGCTAAGGTCAGGTCGCGCTCGCAGGCCAGATTGGGAAGACCGTAAGCATCTAGGATATCCAGTCTGTAGACCAGTCCGGCAGATGATTGTAGTTCTCACAGGAACAGAATTGATTGTAGTTCTCACAGGAACAGAAAATAATGAAAATAAAAAAAGGTTGTTTAAAAAGAAAAAAAATGAAAATATGCTAGGACCAGAGATTCCAGCAAGGAATAGGTCTGTACTCCTGACTAGGCAGAAAAAAACTCAAGTCCTATAGCAGGGATTTGGAGTATACCCCCGAGACTGCCCTATAGGCGTGGTCAAATTTTTGTCCTTCAATGAACGAAAGAGAAAAAGGATTGTTGGTTTACTTTAAAGCAGCGTTTCCCAAATGGTGTTCCGCAGAACCCTAGGGTTCTGCGAGAACAAAATCGGGGTTCCGCTGCATTTTGGCACATCAAAGATGGCCGCCGCTACCTGCTGTTTCCGGAAGGTCGGAAACCACAGAGATCGCGCAACCGCGATCTCATAAGACGGGCGGGACAATTCTGGACTGGGGGGCAGGACCAGTACTGAGGCAGCTGCCTGAATTAAAGCGGAGTTCCAGCCATTTACTCACCTGTCCAACGGTCCAGCGATGCGGCCGCCGGAAGCCTCGATCCTCTCCCTCGGCGCCGGCATCACTGCTGTGGGCACCCGGCTGTTACAGTTTGCGGCTTCACAGCCGGGTACCCACTGCGCATGCGCGAGTCGCGCTGCGCGCCGTGATTGGCCGGCAATCTTCTGGGACCTCTGACGTGTCCCAGAAGATTGCAGGGAGGGAGGGGGAGAGGAGAACTTCCGCTCAGGGCGCCGCGGCGCTCCGAGCGGAAGTGGGAGCGGGTACCTGTCAAAACTAGGTACCCGCTCCCCCCCCCAAAAAATGACATGCCAAATGTGGCATGTCGGGGGGTCAGGACTCCCTAAAACGGAAGTTCCACTTTTGGGTGGAACTCCGCTTTAACTTTTCACATCAACCAGGAGGTGATTGGCTGCTAGGATGGCTGCTAGAAGGCAGTCCTAGCAATCAATCACCAGCTTGCTAATATGAAAGGTTAACCCGGCAGCTCCTCGCTCTGTGTAAGGTAGGAGAGTGCAGGGAGGAAAGGACATGGCTGTGAACTTGTGAAGGATGGGGAGCAAGGTCATGTAAAGGGGGCTTTGCTGGGGGTGGGGGGGGGGGGGGTGTAAAGGGGGACAATTTTGTGGGGGGTATGTGAAAGGGGCAGCGCTGTGGGGGGGGGGGGAGAAATGTGAAGGTGACTGTGTTGTGTGGGGGGGATGTGAAGGGGGCGTAGGTGGGTGTGTGAAGGGGGAAAATGTTGTGGGGGGGGGGTGAAGGGGACAGTGCTGTAGGGAGGGGGTGTGTGAAGGGGACAGTGCTGTGTGTGGGGGGGGGGGATGTGAAGGGGTCAGTGCTGTGGTGGGGATATGAAGGGAAACAGTGCTGTGGTGGGGATGAGAAGGGTGACAGTGCTGTGGGGGGGGGGGATGTGAAGGGAGACAGTGCTGTGGGGGGGATGTGAAGGGAGACATTGCTGTGGGGGGGGGGGGGTGTGAAGGGAGACAGTGCTGTGGGGGCGATGTGAAGGGAGACAGTGCTGTGGGGGCGATGTGAAGGGAGACAGTGCTGTGGGGGCGATGTGAAGGGAGACAGTGCTGTGGGGGGGGGGGGTGTAAAGGGGGCAGTGCTGTGGGGGGGTGTAAAGGGGGCAGTGCTGAGGGTGGATGTGAAGGGGCAGTGCTGAGGGTGGATGTGAAGGGGGCAGCGCTGGGGGGGATGTGAAGGGGGCAGTGCTGGGGGGGGATGTGAAGGGGGCAGTGCTGGGGGGGGATGTGAAGGGGGCAGTGCTGGGGGGGGGGTGTGAAGGGGGCAGTGCTGGGGGGGATGTGAAGGGGGCAGTGCTGTGGGGGAGGGATGTGAAGGGGGCAGTGCTGTGGGGGAGGGATGTGAAGGGGGCAGTGCTGTGGGGGAGGGATGTGAAGGGGGCAGTGCTGTGGGGGGGGGGGATGTAAAGGGTGCAGTGCTGTGGGGGGGGAGGGGATGTAAAGGGGGCAGTGCTGTGGGGGGGGGGGATGTAAAGGGGGCAGTGCTGTGGGGGGGATGTTAAGGGGGCAGTGCTGTGGGGGGGGGGTGTGAAGGGGGCGGTGCTGTTGGGGGGTGTAAAGGGGGCAGTGCTGTGGGGGGGGTGTAAAGGGGGCAGTGCTGTGGGGGGGATGTAAAGGGGGCAGTGCTGTGGGGGGGATGTAAAGGGGGCAGTGCTGTGGGGGGGATGTAAAGGGGGCAGTGCTGTGGGGGGGATGTAAAGGGGGCAGTGCTGTGGGGGGGATGTAAAGGGGGCAGTGCTGTGGGGGGGATGTAAAGGGGGCAGCGCTGGGGGGGTGTAAAGGGGGCAGTGCTGGGGGGGTGTAAAGGGGGCAGTGCTGGGGGGGGTGTAAAGGGGGCAGTGCTGGGGGGGGTGTAAAGGGGGCAGTGCTGGGGGGGGGTGAAGGGGCCAGTGAAGGGGGCAGTGCTGTTAGGGGGGGAATGTACAGGGGGCAGTGCTAACCAGATATAAAATGAATTTGCCAGCAATTACACTCTGCTCATTGAAAGGTTTGCGCTGCGCTACTATATGGCACACATTTTTTTGTTTGTTGCAATTCCAAATTTTTGCTATACCATGTCAAAGGATTCCACAGGAAAAATTAATTGGGAAACCCCGCTTTAACCACTTGCCGACCAGTCACTGGGACTGTACTGCGGCAAAGTGGCTCGATTCCGTCTAGCGACGTAGACCTACGTCGCTGGACTCCTCCCCTTGTGCTTTCAGTCACAGCGGGAGTCGGGCCAGGGGAGGAGCAGCGGCGATTGCCGCTGCTCTTCCCCTGTGTAAACAGAGCGGGCGGATCTCCTAAGTGACAAACAGTGACAGATTGCAGGGTTCAGCATAGCTGAACATGCGATCTGTCCCTGTGTCACTCAGTCACCTCCCCCCACACACGTCAGTAAGCACCAGGCATACATTAACCCCTCCCTCTCCAATAAAATTAACCCCTTCCCTGCCAGTGTCATTTTTACACTAACAGTGCATATTTATAGCACTGATTACTGTAGAAATGTCACTGGTACCCCCAAAAGTGTCAAAAATGTCAGTCAAGGGTCCGATCTGTCCGCCGCAATGTCGCAGTCCCGCAAAAAAAAAAAAAAAAAAAAAAAAAAATCCCAGATCGCCGCCATTACTCGTTAAAAAAAAAAAAAACACCAAAAATGACAGAAATCTTTCCCTTAGTAAACGCAATAACTTTTGCGCAAACTAATCAAAATACGCTTATTGTGATATTTTTTACCAAACATAGGTAGCAGAAAACAAATTGGGCAAAAATTTAAAAAAATTTAGATTTTTACATTTTTTTTGGGGGGGAATTTTATATAAAAAAATGTGAAAAATATTGTTATTTTTTCAAAATTTACGCTCTTTTTTTGTTTATAGCGAAAAAAGGAAAAAGATCGCACAGGTGATAAAATACCACCAAAAGAAAGCTCTGTTTGTGGGAAAAAAGGACGTAAATTTCGTTTGGGTACGGTGTCGCACGACCGCGCAATTGTCAGTTAAAGTCGCACATTCCTGAATCGCATAAAGTGGCCTGGACGTAAGACAGCAAAATCCTCCGGTGGTAAAGTGGTTAAACTATGCACGTGTACAGTATAGTATGCACTTAATACTTGGTCAGGCCTCTTTTTGCATGAATTACTGCATCAATGCTGCGTGGCATAGAGGCGATCAGCCTGTGGCACTGCTCAGTGGTATGGAAGCCCAGGTTTCTTTGATAGTGGCTTTTAGCTCATCTGCACTGTTGGGTCTGGTGTCTCATCTTCCACTTGACAATACCCCACAGATTCTCTAGGTGGTTATGGTCAGGTGAGTTTGTTGGCCAATCAAGCACAGTGATACCATGATCATTAAACCAGGTATTGGTACTTTTGTCAGTGTGGGCAGGTGACAAGTGCTGCTGGAAAATAAAATCAACATCTCCATAAAGCTGGTCAGCAGAGGGAAGCATGAAGTGCTCTAGAATTTCCTGGTAGAGGGCTGTGCTGACTTTGCACTTGATAAAACACTGGACTGTGGAAAATGTTGCATTTCATTTGGAAATCAAGATCCCAGAGTCTGGGGGAAGAGTGGAGGGGCACAGAATCCAAGTTGAATGAGGTCCAGTGTGAAGTTTCCACAGTCATGATTTGGGGAGTCATGTCATCTGCTGGTGTTGGTCCACTGTGTTTTATCAAATCCAAGGGGAAAAGGAAGATGGGAGACACCAGACCCAACAAAGCAGATGAGCTGAAAAGACACTATCAAAGAAACCTGGGCTTCCATAATACCTCAGTAGTGCCACAGGCTAATCGCCTCCATGCCACGCCACACTAATGCAGCAATTCATGCAAAAGGAGCCCCGACCAAGTATTAAGTGCATACTATACTGTACATAGACATTTTTCAGTAAGTCAACATTTCTGCATTAAAAATCCTATTTTGTATTGGTCCTATGTAATATTTAAATTTTCTGAGATACTGAATTATGGGTTTTCACTAGCTGTAAGCCATAATAATCAAAAATAAAATAAAGAAATGTTTGAAATAGATCACTGCGTGTAACGCATCTATAAAAAACATAGCAGTTTCACTTTTTTAATTGAATTACTGAAACAAATGACCTTTTTGATGATATTCTAATTTTATGAGCTGTACATACATACTATATGTATTTGTGTGTATATATATATATATATATACCGTATTTTCCGGCGTATAAGACGACTGGGCGTATAAGACGACCCCCCTAATTTTCATCTACCGGTAATACTTATACTTAGGTTACCTTGGAGATATTATACTTGGCGTATAAGACGACCCCCCATTTTTGGGGGATTTTTTTGAGGTTCAAAAGTAGTCTTATACGCCAGAAAATACAGTATATATATTTATGGGAAAGCAATAAAGGATCAGAAGCTCCAGGTTTTTTTTAATGCTTTCTCTTTCTGTGTGCACGCACACAACACCTTTTACATTTACTGTACATGTAAACAAAAAATAATCATAAGATATCTTACAGCTTTGATGGCATGCTAAAATATTTCTTGATAACAAGTAAATGGCAAACATTTCAAAAAATGTACTTACTATTTTTTTCTTCTCCCAAAGCAACTACAGTCTCTAATACTTTAATTCCTTCCTGCACTGCCAGCAACTCTGTGCTGTTACTTGGTCTTTTTCTTGCAACAGCCTTTAAATTTTCTACCATGATGGGTGCAAGTGCATGAATATAAGGAGTGGAGAGAGCTCGATTGGAGTGCTGGAACACTGACAATATAAGCTGGTAACATTTTGCTTGCACCTGTGAAATAAAAACATGATAAATTATCAGTTTTGTTATGGATACTGAGGCCATCAAAAAAGAGGTTTTCAATTTCATGAGCATCTGATACACAGAGAAAATAACCCTTACAAGGATCCGCCAAGCACTATTTGAAATAAAATTGGCCACATATTTCAACTGCTGTTTTTAAAATCTCCCCCTTCCTGTAAAAGGCTATTTTTTAAAAGATCATATTTGAAAAATGCACAAATAAATGCTTTAAGGGCACTTCTATTCTAGAAAAATGGATTTCACACCCGACTTGTATTCAGCCTTGTGCAGTGACCTTACCCTCCTGACAGGGTAATGTTCAATTCCATTCAAATTGGCCAACAGAGAGAACGATTTTAGAAAAATTGGATTTTTGACCTACTGTAAAATCTATTTATCTGATGTTCATTGACGGACACAGCACCCACCCCTCTGTTGAGTTAAAATTCTCCTGACACTGGGGAGTATACCCCCTGGGACTGCCCATGGGTGTAGCCAGAATTATTTTCTGCCTAGTGACCTACTCCTTTACGGGCAGTATAACCCAATGGTTATGAATATCAGGAGCTGTGTCCGTCAATTAACATTAAAGAAATGGAAATCAAATTTTCTCTTTCATTTATTGAGGGACACAGCTCCTGATATTCATAACCATTGAGACGTTTTAAAGCAGTGTTAAACATGAGGGGTGGGAACAACAAAAAAATTCCCAAGGCTACACATTAGCCAACCAGGCAACAGGAGCTCAATCAAACTGGAACCCATCTGAAAAAAACAATACCTCTTAAATTGCAGCCTGCAAAACCTTGTGCCCAAAAAAGGCATCCGCAGATTCCAACACATCCACTTTATAAAGCTTTGAAAAGAGTGCACCGACGACCAGGTGGCCGCCTTGCAAACCTGCATCACTGATCCCTGATGATAGAAGGACCAGGCGGCACTAAACGCCCTAGTAGAGTGCGTCCTGACATGGAAGCTGTGGCATTGTCCGATTATATGTGCACTGGACAACCCTGAAGACGGTCCGTCCAATAATCCAGACACAGTTTGATTGCTCAGAGTTCCAAGACATTGATCGGGAGTCTGGACTTTTCCAGCGTCCAGATCCCCTGAGCAGAATGCTTGCTGAGGATGCCTCCCTAGCTGGACAGGCTGGCATCCGTGGTGACCACTGTCAACGCTGGTGACTGGCACATACTAGAATGTGAAGGTAGGCATCCTTGATATCGATAAAAGCTAGGAAATCCCCCTGGCTCAGGGATGCCACGACAGTTCGAATGGACTCCATTCTGAACTTCTGTACCCATACAAAGCAAATAAGCGCCTTGAGGTCCAGGATTGGACACACTTTGTCTTCCTTCCTGGGAACTATGAACAGGCTTGAGAGAAGAACAATAAAAATGTTCCAAAGCCGGGACAATCATCCTTAAAAGGAACAGGTCTTGTACCACCCCAAACAGGCCCTGTAAGCGGTTTGCGGACAGGCACAAGTTATAAGGAAAAAACCTTGCCGGAAGACAGGAGCGAAACTCAATCTTGTAGCCGGACCGAATGACTTCTTGGAGCCACTTGTTTTGCACCCGGGAAGAACACGGGTCCGGAAACCAGCGAAGACTTCCCCCCCACCCCCAATACGGGTGAGGGGGCACCTTCACGCAGAAGGAGCCTTGTCAACGGGTCTGGAGAAGCACGATCTTGGCTTGCCAGCCCAGGTTCATTTGGAACCTCCAGAAGAGGCCCTGAAAGGCTTCGAGCCCTTGTCAGTTGACCCTGAGGGACTAAAAACTTCTTACAAGCTGAGAAGGAACTCCCATGTCTACGACGAGGTTCCTTGTCCTTAGTAGCATGTGGAAGAAAAGTACTCTCCCGTGAGACGTTTAATGATATCATCCAGGGTAGCTCCAAACAGGCGATCTCCTTGGAAAGGCAGAGGGGGATGGGGTGCTGTTCCCCCCTCAGGTCATAGCGTAGGAGCTTAGCCCACTCGATCAGAGTTTACGTCATTAGGTAATGGTGAATACCGGCCTCATTGCAGAACCAGCCAGAGTGTACATAGTGCAGGCCACAGCCTCCGCCTTCCGGTCAGCAGGATCCTTTAAGGCCAGGGTCTCTTCAACCGGAATCATGGTTGCCTTGATTAATCTGGAAACCGGAGGGTCCACCACCGGTGGCACAGTCCACTTCTTAAGAAATGATCACTCATAGGGGTAAAGCCTAGTAAAGCATTTAGGGACCCCACGGGGACTTTTTGGTCGTCCCCACTCTTTAGCAATAGTTCTGTCAAAATAGGCAGGAAAAGGAAACACCTTTGCCGCTCTGGATGGCTTGCGAGTGCCAAAGAGCACCTGCGCCTCCATCACAGCCTCAGCTGCATCCTTCATCTTCAGGGTCTCATGCACAGATACAGATACAATCAGTGCATCCACCAGCGCCTTTTTGTGCGCTGTCACAGACGTGGAGGAATCATCCTCACTATCAGAGGATTCCAGGCACGTAGTTGCAGACCCAGCAAGGTGACCCACGTCCAGTGGGGCTATGTCGCGGCTGACCTAGCACGGAGCTGAGGTCTGCACGCGCTCGCTGGCCAAACTGGGGTTACCAATGGATCTAGATAATCCAGCCTGTTGCCCCCGGCAGTTGATTGTAGATCTCACAGGAAAAATCCAGGAGAAAAAAAATTTCTATCTAAAAAAAATGTTGCCAGGAGCAAAGATCCCAGCAAGGAACTAGGTCCTTACTCCTGACCAGGCAGAAAAAAATATAGTGAAAGAAAATAGGTGCGCGAACCTAAAATAATGAAAAGTGAAGTGAAAGCAGCACTGAAATATAAATTAAACGTGAAAGGATGGTAATATAGGAAACATTACCAAAGTGCGCTAAACAAATAATGAACCAATTGTTCAAAAATCCATGGATGGTGTCCGGGTTGACACCAAAAACATATACATTCAATCCAAACAAAGTGCAAAAACTATAAAAAAGTCTTTCTTTTCAAATTGGAGTGAAGGTGAGGGAGTGTTGGGAGGTGGGTGGGGCCTCGTCCCAAAAAAAAAAAAAAATGATCCAGAGTGGTTCTCAGTGACCTGATATACACATGTGGACACCCAGTGTTAGGAGTGGACTCTTACCACAATGTGGAGAGATGTGAGCATATGCTATGTTGTGTCCAGAAGTCCCAACTGATCAAGCTGGCAGGGATAGCTCTCGGAATGGACCGGAACAATCAGCTGCTTCCAAAGTGGGGAGGGATCTGTAGGCTTCCAGGCAGGGGGAGATGCCAAGACAGAACGAACCCAGAGAAAAGAAGAGGACTATAGTGCATTACCTTCGACTTTATTTATGAACTGAATGAAGAGACACTTACACAATCCAGACGAACAGACAGCAAATACAGGACGGTCGCGGATGTCTGCAGTACAAACCGGGACCTATGACAGCACGGCTGGCTCCCCCCGACGCGTTTCCACTAACAAGTCGGCTTCTGGGATTGGAGCTACAGCCGCGCTGTCCACATCTCTCATTTAAGTGTTGGCAAGTGGAGACTTCCGGTGCGGCCTCGGCGGGGACTCGGAAGTGCAATGACGCACTTCCGGTTGCGGAATTGGCCAATCGTAGTGTGTTCCTCCGAAGACCCGGATGTGCAATGACGCACTTCCGGTTCCGGAGTCGGCCAATCGCAATCGCATTACTTCAAAGACCCGGAAGTGTTGCGATGTCGTTCCGGATTCTTGCTGGGCCAATTACAGCGGATGTCAACAGAGCAATTGGTAGGTGATACCAAGGTATCCAAAAAAAGAAAAAACACTTTACCTACAAATGCATGAACAAGTAATCTAATGTAAGAAGGTAAGCAGTGTGGCCATGTTTACCCTTCTTGACGGCTAAAAAAGAATATTTTAATTAAAAGGCAAAAAATATGTGATTAAAAAATGCTAATATTCACGGTGAAAAAATTCACTGTTAATAAGAATAAACAATTTCGGAGGATAGATCGTAAATGGCCACGAATTGGACTAAAGACTAAAAACCCAATATGTGGACATATTTTATCTTGACTTTATCAGATGTTAAAAAACATTTTTTTTAAAAAATTATTAAAAAACTTTTTTAAAAGTTAACATTATATAAAAACGTAAAAATAAAAATGTTGGTTGAGGTGGATCGCAATGGAAATCTCCATCCGCCAACTGGTATATTTGATGACAATACATGTATAAATACCAAATTTTACAATATGTAAAAAATATAAAAAATTTTTTTTATATTTTTTACATATTGTAAAATTTGGTATTTATACATGTATTGTCATCAAATATACCAGTTGGCGGATGGAGATTTCCATTGCAATCCACCTCAACCAACATTTTTATTTTTACGTTTTTATATAATGTTAACTTTTAAAAAAGTTTTTTAATAATTTTTTTAAAAAAATGTTTTTTACGTTTTTTAACATCTGATAAAGTCAAGATAAAATATGTCCACATATTGGGTTTTTAGTCTTTAGTCCAATTCGTGGCCATTTACGATCTATCCTCCGAAATTGTTTATTCTTATTAACAGTGAATTTTTTCACCGTGAATATTAGCATTTTTTAATCACATATTTTTTGCCTTTTAATTAAAATATTCTTTTTTAGCCATCAAGAAGGGTAAACATGGCCACACTGCTTACCTTCTTACATTAGATTACTTGTTCATGCATTTGTAGGTAAAGTGTTTTTTCTTTTTTTGGATACCTTGGTATCACCTACCAATTGCTCTGTTGACATCCGCTGTAATTGGCCCAGCAAGAATCCGGAACGACATCGCAACACTTCCGGGTCTTTGAAGTAATGCGATTGCCCGACTCCGGAACCGGAAGTGCGTCATTGCACATCCGGGTCTTCGGAGGAACACACTACGATTGGCCAATTCCGCAACCGGAGGTGCGTCATTGCACTTCCGAGTCCCCGCCGAGGCCGCACCGGAAGTCTCCACTTGCCAACACTTAAATGAGAGATGTGGACAGCGCGGCTGTAGCTCCAATCCCAGAAGCCGACTTGTTAGTGGAAACGCGTCGGGGGGGAGCCAGCCGTGCTGTCATAGGTCCCGGTTTGTACTGCAGACATCCGCGACCGTCCTGTATTTGCTGTCTGTTCGTCTGGATTGTGTAAGTGTCTCTTCATTCAGTTCATAAATAAAGTCGAAGGTAATGCACTATAGTCCTCTTCTTTTCTCTGGGTTCGTTCTGTCTTGGCATCTCCCCCTGCTTGGAAGCCTACAGATCCCTCCCCACTTTGGAAGCAGCTGATTGTTCCGGTCCATTCCGAGAGCTATCCCTGCCAGCTTGATCAGTTGGGACTTCTGGACACAACATAGCATATGCTCACATCTCTCCACATTGTGGTAAGAGTCCACTCCTAACACTGGGTGTCCACATGTGTATATCAGGTCACTGAGAACCACTCTGGATCATTTTTTTTTTTTTTTTTGGGACAAGGCCCCACCCACCTCCCAACACTCCC
Source organism: Pelophylax lessonae (assembly GCF_965119305.1). NCBI lineage: Eukaryota > Metazoa > Chordata > Amphibia > Anura > Ranidae > Pelophylax > Pelophylax lessonae. The sequence goes on along the minus strand of NC_138770.1, from coordinate 496,495,365 downwards.
TCACCTTCACTCCAATTTGAAAAGAAAGACTTTTTTATAGTTTTTGCACTTTGTTTGGATTGAATGTATATGTTTTTGGTGTCAACCCGGACACCATCCATGGATTTTTGAACAATTGGTTCATTATTTGTTTAGCGCACTTTGGTAATGTTTCCTATATTACCATCCTTTCAAGAAAAAAATATAGTGCCTATAGCAGAGAGAGGGAGTGTACCCCCTTTAACTGCCCATGGGTGTAGCCAAAATTATTTTCTGCCTAGTGCCCTTCTGCTGTAGGGGGCAGTATAACCCAATGGTTATGAATATCAGGAGCTGTGTCCGTCAATGAACAAAAGAGAAAAAGCCCTTTTAATTAGGCGTCAAGAGAAATAATCTCCTGTTACACATCTCAAAAAAGCAGCATTCAGAAGACAAAGCAAAATAAGCCAGTTCTGGACCTTGGATGTGAAAGAAATGCCCACGAAAGCTTCAAAACAGTTACTAGGGTGTATCTTTGACCTTGTCCTCTTCACTCACTGATGCTTTCCTGCTACTAGCACCAGCAATTGCTTTGCCTCACCTGGTCTGCAAGTGTTTTGGAGAAATATGATGTAACAGATTATTGGTTTCATTCTTGTGCACATCAAAGGGGTGACTTTTAATCTACTAACATCTGTTAAAGCAACCTTAGAAGAAAAAAAAAAAAAAACCTTCTTCCCCTTTTAGTTTTTATAACAAACAAACAAAAAAAATTAATGTACATCATTAATACCCTTAATTTCTTTAACGGTTTAGCATTAAAGCTAATTGATGAGCAGAGGATTGCGGTTATATAGCCACCAAGAGAAAGATTTGGACACAGACAATAAATAAAAAAAAAAAAAAAAAAAAAAAAGAATAACGAAAAAGCAGAACACATCCCAGTTTAATTCCCAGCACGCCTCAGTTAGTAGAAAAGCAGTGGTGTAACTATAGCAGTCGCAAGGGTGGCGATCGCGAGCCGGCCCCGTGCTGCAGGGGGTCCGTGCAGGTCCTGTCAGGTGTGTCTACACCTGTGCCTGAGCTGGAGTCGGGGGGCGGTCCTAGGTACCGATAGATAACTGCTTGTCACTTGTCCACACTGTGGAAAAAGCTGGCCCTAGGGTGTATACGCGGGCAGGAAGTTCGGCATAAAGGAGAACCGATCTCCTCCTGGCTCCTGCAGGGCTTTCAGTGGCTGCAGGGGCAGGATCAGTTCTACTATATGCCGCCCCACCAGACCTCCTATCCAGCCTGGTGGTAGCTGTATTCACAATGTTAACAAGTCATCCGTACCTAGGACAAACTCCCAGCTCCGCCCCCTGCTTCTTGTCTCAAGGCTGTTCCTGCTGCTGGGCAAGATAGGAGAAATGCTCCCTGCCCCAAGGCTGCTCCCGCCTAAGTAGATACAAACACAATCTATGCCACAGCAGAGTGTAAGGAAATACACTGCCCAGTGAGTATAGTATTCCAGGTGTCCTACCGAAAATCTGCTCTCCCCCCTGGCCCCATACTGCCCCCCTCCCATCATGCTGTCCCCCCATACTGCCCTCCACTGCACCCCTCTAATACTGGCACCTGCAGGAACACTGTCCCCCTATACTTCCCTCCACTGCCCCCTCCCATCATGCTGCCCCCCCATACTGCCCCCTCCTGGCACAATGTCCCCCTATATCACCCTCCACTTTCCCCCTCCTATAATGCTGCCCTCCTATACTGCCCCCTCTTGGCACACAGTCTCCCTATACTTCCCTCGACAGCCCCTCTCCCATCATGCTGCTCCCCCCATACTGCCCCCACCTGGCACACTGTCCCCCTATACTGCCCTCCTCTCATCATGCTTTCCCCCCATACTGCCCCCTCCTGGCACACTGTCCCCCTATACTGCCCACCACTGCCACCCCTCCATCATGCTGCCCCCCCTCATAATGCCCCCTCCTGGCACACTGTCCCCCTATACTGCCCTCCTCCCATCATGCTGCCCCCCCATACTGCCCCCTCCTTTTTTCATTCTGTTCCCCCATACTGCCCCTTCCTGTCACACTGCCCCTCTTCCGTCACACTACCTCCCTCCTGTCACACTGCCCCCCTCCCTTAATGTTGCTCCCCTCCTGTCACACTGTCCCACCCTTCAGCCGCACTGGCCACTCCCGTCACACTGTCCCACCCACCAGCCGCACTGGCCCCTCCAATCTTACTGCCCCCTCCTGTAACACTGCCCAGCTAACCTTCTGAGATGGGGTGGCTACATTAGTTTCCTTGTTTAGACTCTTATTTTCATCTGTGATCTGGCCATTAAGTGTTATTTTTCAACAGAACAAGCTCTCCAGCAGAGGTAGCAGTTAGAGGGATATGACAAAACATCTCCCACTGACAGGGGTGCTTACAATGATTAGCTTTTAACTATTTATATATAAATATATATATTTTTTTATTTATGTAAAACCTTCATCCTAAAAGAAAAAAAAAATTGTTTTTTTACTGTAACGGATTATAAAGTGTTCGCTGGAGTTTGGCTTCAGTTTGTAAGTGTATTTAAATCTGCTACTAACTTTAACACCCCCCCCCTCTCTGAAGGTGCCCACTGTGCTCCTTCATCCAGATTGAGGCACTTGAATACAGAGGGCGTTACTATGTGTGGCAGGTTTGGCGGGAGGATGGTGGTGGAGAACGGAGAGCTGCAAAATGCACCTTCGCCTTTGTAGACAAAAATCCTTGCACTGGCCCTGTATCCAGGGTACTTGTTTCCTGTGTGTTCCCTGGTCCCCCCTCTCACCCTGATATTTCAGCAAAGCCCCCCAATGGGGCTTCCAAAAAAAAAAAAAAAAAGTAAAAACAATAAAAAAATAAAAATTTAAAAAATGTAAAATTAAATAAAATGGTAAAAAAGAAAAAAAAATATATACAAAAATTAAAACCTCCTGGCCCCGACCACTGCCATACTGACCACATCCACTGCCCTACTGGCCACGTCCACAGCCCGCTGACCTATTGACCATGTCCACAGCCCGCTGCCCTGCTGACCACGTCCACAGCCTGCTGCCCTGCTGACCACGTCCACAGCCTGCTGCCCTGCTGACCACGTCCACAGCCTGCTGCCCTGCTGACCACGTCCACAGCCTGCTGCCCTGCTGACCACGTCCACAGCCTGCTGCCCTGCTGACCACGTCCACAGCCTGCTGCCCTGCTGACCACGTCCACAGCCTGCTGCCCTGCTGACTAACACTATTCACAGTCCACACTAACACCACTGGCGGAACGACCAGGGTTGCAAAGGTCGCACTTGTGACTAGGCCCTGGCCTTTTAACATCATGGTGGGGCCCAAGACTGCAGGAAGGAGGTCCGCTGCACAATATGTGAAAGGGATCCACTGCAACACTGTAAAAGGTGCTGGGACCAGTGGGAGGGGCTCTGGGCTTAAAAAGGAAGGGCCAAGGCCCGAGTTCAGGGGGACCTTCATGGGCACCAGGGCCCCGAAGGTTCTAGTTACGCCTCTGTATAAAAAATTAATAGTAAGATTTCAAACTGAGTAGTGGGACCTGCATCCCCCAACAAGCTCCAAAAAACTGGTTTTGTAGTAAGTGCAAATATATTAATTTTCCATTCTGGTTCATCGAGGGACACAGGATTTAGAGGCAACTGAGACAATCTAAAAAGCAGTCCAACTGAGGGCTGGCAACAGTAAGAAAAACACAGACCCACGTAACAAAACAAACAAAACAACTAAACTTATGCCCTGTACACACTATCAGATTATCTGAAGACTTTTGTCTGCAGACTTACCAAAACCATATAATATGAGGTCAAACCTAAACACTTTCAATTTGTATGCAATCCGGCAGGCCCTTGCACTACATAGAAAAGGAAAATCTGAAGACAAAAGTCTTCAGATAATCTGATAGTGTGTACAGGGCATAAGGGTTGTCTGCAGCTCAAAGAGCTGGCTGAAGGACCTTATGTCCAAATCTGGCATCAGGTGAGGCCTGAACATCCACCTGTGAAACCTTATTATGAACAGAAGACCAGGTGGCAGCCTTGCAAATCTGGGAAAACAGATAACAATTATTCCAAGAGGCACACACAGATCTAGAGTAGTAAGCATTGACATGAAAGCAAGGAACATGATCTGCTAAGCTTAAATATTGAACTGTATGAGCCATTAAGAAATGTTGGCACAAGAAGCTTTCTACCCCTTTATAGAAACATGATGAATCACAGAAAGAGAGGTAAACCTGGATAGCACAAACTACTTCCAGACAGTAGAGAGAAATGTCCTTCTCATGTAATGGAGCTGGACAGAGAGACAGAAGAACTATGTCCTGGTTGAAGTGAAAGGCCAAAACCAACTTAAGCAGGAGTAAGGCTCAGGGTCTCAACTCCACCTCTTCCTTGTGTAAGATCAGAAGTGTTTTTTTATGGGGCAAAGCTGCCAGCCTAAACACACTCCTTACAATCAGAATGCCCTTGGAGTGTAGTAAAGCTAGAATGGGAGCCAGTACCTTGTTGAACACCCTGGGTACAGAAGACAGACCAAATGGACAGCCACAAACTGGTAGAGCTGAGGGCCCACAGCAAATGAGGTAGTGTTGATGTTGACGGAAAGATAGAAACTGGAAGTCCACAGAGGCTAAAAAGTATTCCTGATAAGGGGAAGCTTTGATAGACCTGATAGATTCCATGAAAATGTTTTGAAACCGCAACCATGACATCTTGGTTCAAGGATATAACAGGATCATGCTGTCCAAAGAAAGAGCTTATCCCATGCTGTGGGGATGCTCCAAATTATAGAGTGAGATTGAGTAAATAGAATTGCTTTAAAAGTGGACACCATCAATCACAGCACTCACATGCAGCTCCCTGAAAGGCCAGGGTCAGGACTGAAGGACTGTTATGATGGAATCAGAGAAGATTTCTCAATGTTAAAAATGTATCCAAAATCCTCTAAGGTCCACAGTGTGATTGACACACTGGAGTGCAGGGTAAGCTCACGTTACAGATCATTAAGATAAAGTATCTAAAAAGTATATATAAAAAAAAAAAAAACACAAACGGCTGCTCTTACCATAAGTTACACTGTGCTCAAAGTTAAATACATTAAAATTTAATTCTAAGTAATTCCTAAATTCTATGTACAGCAAAAGTGAACAGTGCTAATTAAAGTGCTTATGAAAACAATCTTAAATAAATTCCAAGTGCTCCCTGCCTGCACTCCACACTCACCGACTCTTTGAATCAAAAAGGTGTAATAAATACCAATATTCTGGCGTGGTGAATGAAATCTCATTTCTCTTGTCTCTTCCAGTATTGTGGTCAGTAGCAATTGCAGCGTGTCATGAAATATCATAAAGAGATTTCCATGGCATAATAACGGTTTGACTTTATTCAGATTTGTGTATAAAAACAGTTACACTCATATTTGCGGCTTGAAATCTAGACATATATACAAGTGTCAGCTTGCAGCCTCGGGTTGCGCTCCAAATACCAGAACTACGTCACAGGCTATCCCTGCTTGACACATTTCACCTGTTGAGTCGGTGAGTGTGGAGTGCAGGCAAGGAGCACAGAGAAGTGGAATTTGCACCTTAGAGACTCATCTGCACAAGCATTTTGATATTTGCACTATGGACTTTATTTGTTAAGATTGTTTTCATAAGCACTTTATTTAGCACTGTTAATTTTTGCTGTATATAGAATTGTTGAGAATTTTATGAATTGTTTAGAATTTAAATTCCTTTCTTTAACTTTGAGCACAGTAGAATTTTATGGTAAGAGCAGCGCTTGGTGTTTCGTCATTCATTTATTAAGGTTATTTAACCCCATAACATAGCAGCAGCTCTAATATACACTAATCACTTGAATATAGAATGTATTATTTAATTACTATTCTCACACAACAAGCACTTTTTAGCACATGACCATAGCACAGGTGTATTATCTTAATAAAGAAACACACACACACACAAACTCGGGATGAACTGATTGGACTCTTTTCTTTTTTCAACCTTACCCACTATGTAACTATGATATTTGATGACTGGGATACCTTTGAAGAAGAAGGCCCAGAACCAATGCAAGGACCTTTGTGAATACTCGTTGGGTGAAGGCCAGGCCAAATGAAAGGGCACCGGTCCTCAGGAAGGATGTGCTGGAACTGGAGAAAGTCCAGAGAAGGGCAACAAAAATAATTAGGGGAATGGAGGACATCAGCTATGAGGAAAGACTACAAGCACTGAACCTATTCTCTCTGGAGAAGAGACGATTGAGGGGGGATATGATATCAATGTACAAATACTGTACTGGCGACCCTAGCATAAGGAACAAACTATTCAGAGAAAGGGGATACAATAAGACACGTGGCCACTCACTAAAACTAGAGGAAAGGCAGTTTAACCTTAAAGTGCGTAAGGGGTTCTTCACTGTAAGAGCAGTAAGGGTGTGGAATTCTCTTCCACAAGCAGTCGTATCAGCAGGGAGCATTGATAGTTTCAAAAAACTATTAGATGGACACCTTAGAGACCACAACATACAGGGGTATACAATGTACGGTTAAAAGCAAACACACACACACACACACACACATCATAGGTTGAACTGGATGGACTGATGTCTTTTTTCAACCTCACTAACTATGTAACTATGTAAAAAAGAGCCACAAACTAGTGGTTGTTACCCATGGCAAAGCCAAGAAATTGCTGGTGACCTATAAAAATAGGTATGTGCAAATGTGGATTTTGATGTATGCTAAGAAGTCTTCATGATAAAGGGAGGCAAAAACTGACCAGATTCCATCCAAAACGTTTCAGTTCGTACAGAGGTGTTGAGTGCCTTAAAATCCAAGATTTAGCAAAAAAAAAAAAAAAATTGAGATGGAAGACAACGGTGAAAATATCCTTGCAACCTGTGGGTACCACCGCTAGTACCCGAGCATTGGCTATACGAGCTTCCCAGATTCTACTTTGTTTCATCAAGCAAGCTGCTTCCCTCAAATGGGCAATAAAAGAAAAAAACATTTTTCTTTTTTTTTTATTTGACACTGAACAAAAAAAAAAATAAAAAAACAAAAATAATAAAAGTTACAATCTTTATAGTAGGAAAACTGGAAATTATTAAAAAAAAAAAAAATCACAAAAGGAAGAAGGAGTTAATTAGAACTATATTTCAATGATGTATTTAACTTAACTGTTTGCCCACACTTAAGGCCCGTACACACGTTAGGAAAATCTGAAGTAAAATTTAGTCTGATGAACGATCTGCTGATTTTCGGATCGTTAGTATAGTGCTTTCGACAGCCGATTACGAATTTTCGTATGACAAAAACTGGATGTGCAGGCTATAAAATTTTTATCGTACGTCAACACAACGTGCGATTTTTGTTTAATTAGTACAGTTTTCATTCGAAAATAATCATAAGAGCAAGACTAGGCATGTTCGGAAACGAAAGAATACATACAAAGTAATTCAACACATGACTTCTGAAATTGAATTCTGTTGTATGAGAATTTTTGTATGAAAGTAATCTCTTCACTTTCCGTATGAGACTAGCATGCAACAAAAAATTAAGTCCGATAATCTGATCATGTGTACGAGGCTTTACACTTTATTTCTTCACATTTAAAGCCATCATTCTACAAAAATGTTCCTTACAGCAAACTCACCAAAGGGTCACTGGAGGTCATTGCAGCTTTGAACCTGTTTATGCATCCGGTCTGTAATGACTGCACCCCAATAAGCTCAGTGCTTGTAGACCACAGAAAAAGTACAACAGCAGTTAGTATGCTTACTTCATCCAGTGTTTGTTTGGAGTCACCTGCATATGGTAATAAAGGGGGAAAGACTATATATTAAACTTGGTGCACTTCTAGCTGTAATATAAAAACACAACATATTCAAGAATGCAGACAGGTTTTATACAATTTGGACTGGACACTAGAAGACTGCATTAAAATGGTTATAAAGATAGAAGACTTTTTACCCTAATGCATTCTAGGCATTAAGGCAAAAAAAAAACTTTCTGCATGCAGTTCGCCCTCCCAGCACCCCCCCCCCCCCCCTCTCTCAAAAAATACTTAAATGAGCCAGATCGCGATCCAGTGATGCTTTTGATGGCAGTAGCTCTCTCAACTCACTTGACTGTCAATTGCAGCCAGTGAGGAGAGACGGGGGGGGGGGGGCGAGCAGAACTGTGTGTGTCAATGGACACATAGAGCCAGCTTAAGAGAGAGCGTGCACGAGTACTCCTATAGAAGGGGCTTGCTATGGGGAGCACTCAGAAGGCGAGATGAGCCCAGAGAACTGGTGGTAAGCATACCATGTTTGTTATTTGGGAAAAAAATGCATGTAGAATCATTTAAAGCGGTTGTATCCTCAAAAAAAAAAAAAAAAACAAAACAAAAAAAAAAAAACCCTGCAGGACAAAGGCATAATGAGCTAGTATGCATTGCACGGTCGCCCGGACACCACCGAGGCAGCTGACACGTTCCCTCAACGTCTTTTCCGGGTTCAGCGGCTCCGGCGCTGTGAATGGCCAGAGCTGCGATGAGGTCACTCCCGCGCATGCATGCAGGAGTTCACTTTCCGGCAAGGAGCTCTGAAGGTCCAGCAAGATACGCTGGACCTTCAGAGCGCATGAGCCGCTGGTGTCAGGGGCTGCATGCAGGGCGAATAGCTCCTAAACCGTGCCGGTTTAGGAGATATTCATTTTTCCTACAGGTAAGCCTTATTATAGGCTTACCTGTAGGTAAAAGTTAAAAAGCGGAGTATACTACTGCTTTAAAGTACCAACTGTGGTAAAAGTGAGGGCTGATGCACCCTAAACTGTGGAGAGAATAGGGGAGTAATACTAAACACAGTGCCTACCTCAAAGCGGCATTAAACGCAAAATCAAAAGTTTAATATAGTGCAGCTTACTAATTCTTAGATGTGGTGGTGGCTGCAATAATTTTCATCTTTAGGCTCCCCCCCCGCCCCGGTCTCTGTTTTTATCAGGTGAGCTGACCAGTAGCACACTCCCTGTATTAAAGTGCCTGCATTCTGGATGAAAAAAATGAAAAGTTAGCCCTGTCACATTCTCCCCAGGGACAAGAAAAACCTGCAGTATTTGGCAGCTAGAGCTCTTGTTTTATGATCACGTCTACCAAGAGAATCATTTTCTGGGGGCCAGTGACTATTGCAAACAGACAAATTATTCTGCAAGTGGTGTGAATGCTGCCCTGAACCAAAGGCCAAACGGACTACACTTAAGTATTCATTAATTTTAAACCGCCCCTTTTTTATTGTCGCTTATGTCTGTTTTGTAATGTACTTTTTGCAAATATTTCTTATGTTTTTCTTTTCATTAAATCAATATTTAAAATGTTTTAAGCTGAATTTCTGAGTGTGTAATCGAGACACAAATAATTGTAAGCATTCTAACTGGGCCACTACTTATTATACTTTGTTTAATTTGCCCACAGAAAAATGTATAAAATCTAGTTGTTACTATGAAGAACATTTTGCATCTATTTTTTATCCAGTTTATTAGCAAATAGTCCCCTTGATTGTAATAAATTATAGTTGTGTTTCTGGAAGCATTGCTGTAAATACACCCATTTACCAAAGAGTCTACAGAACGCAGGCAGTCGTTTCCCACCTAGCCTTCTGTAATTAATTTCTGTACAAAAAATAAAGGAACAGAGCGCACACCGCCCTAGTGTAACACCATTTATTTGAAGTTAATAGAAGCCATAAAAACAGGTACTCACAAACAGATAGGAAGTCATGCATGGAAATAAATATCCCCCGATGATGTTTGCAGGGCTCTCTCCTCCTAGCCTCGGCAACTCAGCTGTTCGTCCTACACTGATCAGTGAGTATCGTACGGCTAAGCCAACCGCCCCGGATTACTCAAGGAGACTCGATGTGGTGCGCCTACGCACGGTCCAGCCGCCGCCGCACACTCTCCAAGAGCCGGATGCTGTAGTCGCTCAGAGAAACTGACAATGCGGTTAAGCAGAGGGAGATTCCCCTATCGGGACCCAGAGCATGACTTTATTAATTTTTTTTATTAATTTTTTTATTAATTTTTTTAGATATGTACAATTCATGGATATATATGAATGTTTGGATATTATTGCCCCTGATTACAGGCTCTCTATTGTCATGTCCCTTTAAGAAATAGTGAGGGGAGGAGCCGCTATATTGTTATATAAAAGAGGGCAAAGGATCTCTGGGGTGTTGAGATCTGAAGAAGGAGGCTGCGCCTCCAAAACGTTGTCCCTAGCAACCCCATGCAAGTCATGCTCTGGGTCCCGATAGGGGAATCTCCCTCTGCTTAACCGCATTGTCAGTTTCTATGAGCGACTACAGCATCCGGCTCTTGGAGAGTGTGCGGCGGCTGGACCGTGCGTAGGCTCACCACATCGAGTCTCCTTGAGTAATCCGGGGCGGTTGGCATAGCCGTACGATACTCACTGATCAGTGTAGGACGAATAGCTGAGCCGTCGAGGCTAGGAGGAAAGAGCCCTGCAAACATCATCGGGGGATATTTATTTCCATGCATGACTTCCTATCTGTTTGTGAGTACCTGTTTTTATGGCTTCTATTAACTTCAAATAAATGGTGTTACACTAGGGCGGTGTGCGCTCTGTTCCTTTTTTTTGTACAGCTTCTTTGCCTCATATCCCATGGAGGGTTAGGAGAGCTGCCACACTTCATTCATGTGTTTCACCACAGGCCATATTACAAGATTCCCCAGCTTGAGAATCAATCTCCAGGATCTGTGCAGGGACTGGTAATGTGTGTTTTCTCTGTAATTAATTTCTACCTGGCTTGTCACGATCATCTTTTTTCCTCTAAGCTTATCGTATATATCACCTTTGTAAATCTGTCACAAGCAGTGTGTGTGTGTGTGTGTGTGTGTGTGTGTGTCTGCTTTTACACACTTGTTTTTAAACACTATACACAACCACCCTGTTTAATCCCACAGCAACAATCCAGAGAACAGGAATGCTGTATGACACTCAAATACAAAATTACCCCAATGCCCCAAACCTTCAAGGAGTGACAACTGCAAATTTTCAGATTCACCCCCACTTTCTGTCCAGATGATCTAATGGTCACCAAAACAGTTAAAGCTCCAAAGCAAGAACACAGATGGAAATAAGAACCTGACAGAGGTTCTAACCCTTCCAATGTTATCCAAAACTAGAAAAAAAAAGTGTTAGCTTTAACTACACCTTAGCTATACAGCATACATCAAACACTAAAATGTCCATTTTGGGAGGAATGGCCATTTAAGTGCTGTACTTTCTTCAGGTGTTCCAAGAAAACAAAATGTTCGGATATTGTGTTTTTTTCCATATTTACCTCTGATGGTACTTTTTTTCCCTCTTACCTGACTGACGGCACTCTAGAATAGATGCTAAAGTGCTGCGAATGAGATCAGTCCACTTTTTCTGAGTTTTTTCTGTCTTTGCAGATGGTGAAGTAATAACTGTCTTTATAGCTTGTAGGCAAGCACTGACAGGTAGAGGGACCTGATTATCTGAAGCCGTAATTGCCGTCTCTTTTAGAATTTTTGTGATTAGGTAAAGAATAGTAGGCAATATTGTCATACAACCTGCAAAGGAGAAGAAAGTTAAGGATAATACTTGCAAATAATTTGTTTACATGGGCTATAAAGCTGGTCGTACATGGCTCATTTTTTTCTGGCTGAACAAAAAAAAAAACTGAGCCAATTTCTCTATCCATTAGAGCTGCATGATTCTGGATAAAATGAGAATCACAATTTTTCTCTGGTTAGAAAAAAAGATCAGGATTCTCTCATGATTCTCAGCTTAACATCTTTTACATTATACAAAAAATTGGGCTAAACTTTACTGTTCGTTTTTTTTTTAAATTCATTAAAGTGTATTTTTCCCCAAAAAACTGCGTTTAAAGGATTTCTGTGCAAACACAGTGTGACATAAAATATTGAAACGATCGCCATTTTATTCTCTAGGGTCTTTTCTAAAAAAAAAAAAAAAAAATTATATAGATTTGAACTTGTAAGCAACAAGTGTCAGAAAAAGGCTTAGTCTTTAAGTCCCGGTTCACACTGGGGCAACTTGTCAGGTGCCCCATTCAGTGCAATGGAATCGTTCTAATCGGAGCAAGTCAAGTCGCTCCGACTTAAAAAAAGGTTCCTGCACTACTTTCGGGGCGACTTGCATTGACTTCTATTAGAGAAGTAATTTGCAAGCCCAGCTGAGTCGCACTGCAGGGGGCGGCTTCAGAGTCGGGAGACTGAAGCCGCCCCAGTGTGAACCCAGCCTAAGCGGTTAAACTGCCCTCACTTACAGATGGAAGTTCATTCCTTTGAACACAGGTGTCAAACACAAGGCCCGCGGGCTGATAGCGGCCCGCCAGGCCATATCATGTGGTCCTCACACCTCTCCTGCCGCTATGGCACCACCCTATTCTGGCCCCATCATGTCTCAGCAGTTGGCAGCAGAGAGGATGCCAGATCTCCTCCACCAGATCCTGCACTTCTCTGTGCAGCCGCGGAGGCACTCGTCTCTGCCCCCCTCCTCCCCATCTCGGCAGTCGGCAGCAGAAAAGAGGACAGAACTTTCTACAGATCCTACTCCTCTGTGCACAGCTGCAGCACCCCCTTGTCTCCGCATCCCAGGGTCTCGACATTCAACAGACTCTGGCAGTTGACTCCAGCCCTCCTCCATACTCTGCACTTTTCTGCTTCCCAGCCCCTTCCCTGGCAGAAGCACAAGGTAAGGGGGCTAAACTAATTAAAAGGAGGGTGGGGGGCTCTTGACATCTGATGTAAGGGGGGGTGCTCTGGACATCTAGTCTTATAGATACAACCGGCCCTTTGAAGGCAACCATAATACAGATGTGGCCCGCAATGAAATTGAGTTTGACACCCCTGATCTAGAAGAACGAAAAGATACATTGTAAAGCATTGTGTTTAAAGTTATCAAGCAGCCTTAATGTTGATAAACATTTGCCAGCTCTTTTTATTTGACAGCTGTGAGTGAGCAGAGAACGGCTCTGTAAGAATCAAGGCAATGCTGTTTTAAGATTGTGAGGGGGGTCAATCGGGATCGCAATTTTTTAACGATTAATCGCATGTGAGGTGCATGGGGAAATTGTTATTGTATTCTGCCAGTGTCAGTGACAGGCTCAATGGATGCATGAGCTGATCAAGCAAAAGTTTTTCAACAAACCCAGTATTTGAAAATTGGATTTTTCCTACATTCTTACCTGTAAAATCCATTTCTTGGATTACATCACGGGACACAGAGCAGCCATAAGAATTACTATCTGGGTTATGCACCACCTATAGGTGAATGGACACTGGCAACCAAAAAGACAGGAAGTCTTCCCCTATAAAACCCCTCCTACACAGGAAGTAACTCAGTTTTGTAGCAATGCAATGAATATCCTAAAAAGAGGGGAGGGAACCTCTGTGTCGCGTGATGCACTCCAAGAGATGGATTTTAACAGGTAAGAATGTAGGAAAAATCCAATTTTCTTTATCGTACATCACGGAAAACAGAGCAGCCATATTAATTACTATCTGGGATGTCCCAAAGAAATGCACTTAAGGTGAGGGAGAAAATTGCCACCGGAGAAGGACCTACTCTGCTGTTTGTAATACGCTGAGGCCAAGGCAGTATCATTTGCGGTTTTGACATGCACCTTGTGAATGTATGAACCAAAGGCCAAGTAGTGACCTTGCAACCTGAGCCACTGACGCCTAATGGCGGATAGCCCAAGATGCACCCATACACCTGGTAGAGAAGCTCTGCCCAGCAAGGTTGGGATTTTTCCCTTTCAAACCATAGGCTTGAAGGATTAACTGGCGGATCCTATGAGAAATAGTCGCCCTGGATGACGTCGGCCTTTCCAGAGCCCTTCTGGCAGCAAAAACCAGGATTGCAGAGCTGTGCTGACAATTCAAGTAAATCCTAACTGCCCGAACTACATCCAGAGTATGCAGTATTCTTTTCCTTGCCAATTGTGGACTAGGAAAAATAAAGGCAAGATACTGTCATAATTCCAGTGGAAACTAGAAAACCACTCTAAGCAAGAAAGATGGATGAGGACGCAACATCATGTTAATATGATGCAAGACCAAGAACGGCTCCTTACATGAAAGAGCCGCCAGTCCAGACATTCTTCTTGCCGAAGCTACAGTAACCAAAGAAGCCACCCTCCAAGTCAAAGGATTAACAGAGTTTCTTGAATTGGTTCAAAAGGTGGCTTGTTCAAGGACAGTGAAAACCAACTTCAAGTCCCAAGGACACAAGGGTGGCCTGATAGGCGGGACTGTCTGCGTTACACTCTGCATGAAGTATGAATCAAGGAGTGAGGAACCACAGTCTCTTGAAAAAAATGGATAGGGACGAAATCTAATCCTTAAATGGTACTTAAGGCCAATCTCATTTCCTCTACCTATCAGAAAAAAATGAAAAACTCCCACTCACATATTTACGCAGGTAACATTTCTTGGCTACACCCCAGGCATAAAAGATTTCCAAGTCTTGTGATGTAAACTCCCTGAAGCCAGCTTCCTGGTGTTCAACAGTGCAGAAATAACAGAACCCAAGACCATTAGGTTTGGTTGTACTGGAAGTGACCAAGGAGAGTACCCCGCAAAATTCACTGTGTCAGTCAGTGTACCAAGCCATCCTGGACTAATTCGGCTAAACAGTATTACCACTTCCTAAATTCTTTGCAAACGATGAGGCAGTAGTTGAAACAGAGGGAAGGAGTCAATTAGGGAGAACTGGTCCCTAAGGTGTTACCTACCTCTTGTCATCTACCTCTATTGCTGGTGGGACACTCGTTCCGGACATACCGTAATCTGTCCAACTTGTTGTAGAACTTGGGATCCAGTAGATCAAGCCGCAGATTTCAACATTCGCAGATTGCAAAAAACGTCTCAGGATGCAGAGACCACGTGGTCCCGGCATTAGTTGCTGATGACTGGAAAACCCCTCTGCCATTTTTCTATATCCAAATATATGTATATATATATATATATATATATATATATATATATATATATATATATATACTGGCGACAGACAGCACCTGCTGTTATACCCCAGGCAGAATGTGGAGCATGCGCCCTCCCCCAGCTGCCAGGGGAGGGACGGCTCCAGGAAGAAGGGGGGCCGTAACGCAGGAAAGGTTAGACAGGTTGTGGTAGTTGGGGACTCAATTATCAAGAGGACAGAGAGGGAAATCTGTAAAAAAGATCTCGTGAACCGAACAGTTTGTTGTTTACCGGGCGCCCGAGTTCGGCACATCGCAGATCTGGCAGACAGATTGTTGGGCGGGGCTGGGGATGACCCAGCGGTCATGGTGCATGTGGGCACTAATGACAAAGTTAAAGGTAGGTGGAGGATCCTTAAGAACGATTTCAGGGACTTAGGTAATAGATTGAGGAAAAGGACCTCCAAGGTGGTTTTCTCTGAAATACTGCCTGTACCTCGAGCCACACAGGAGAGGCAGAAGGAGCTTAGGGAAGTTAACAAGTGGCTGAGGAATTGGTGTAGGAAGGAGGGGTTTGGGTTCCTGGAGAACTGGGCTGACTTCTCAGTCGGCTACCGGCTCTTTAGTAAGGATGGGCTGCACCTTAATGGGGACGGTACAGCTCTTTTGGGGAGAAAGATGGCCACCGAGTTGGAGGGGCTTTTAAACTAGGAGACGGGGGGGAGGGCTCAGAAGTAGAATCAGTCAGGAGGGAGCAGAGGACTGAAGGCAGTTGTAGGGTCAACAGCGACAGTAGGTCAACAACATCAATTGGCGGGTCTGTGCGGGAGAACAGCAGACCAAACAGAAATAAACAAAACCGCCAATCACGTTTAACTTCCGTAAAACTAAGAGGGGTATATGCTAATGCCAGGAGCCTAGCTAATAAGATGGATGAGTTGGAAATGTTAGTACATGAGGAAGACATAGACCTTGTGGGAATAGCGGAGACTTGGTTCGACCCCTCACATGACTGGCTGGCCAATATCCAAGGGTATTCGGTGTACCGGAAGGACAGGGTTGGTAAAAGAGGGGGAGGGGTATGTCTCTATGTCAAGAACAATATAAAGGTGCTAGAAAGGAGTGACATTACGGATGGGATGAGCATGGATTTAGAATCTGTGTGGGTTGAACTCGATAGGGAAGAAGATAAGGGAAAAGTAGTTGTGGGGGTTTGCTATAGGCCACCTAACCAAGGGGAGGAGGTAGAGCTGGAATTTTTAGCACTAATAGGTAAAGCGGCAAAACTAGGATCAGTCATCATATTGGGGGACTTCAATTATCCCGACATTGACTGGGAAGAGGGGACTGCACACTCGCATAAGGCCCGGCTATTCACGGAAACCTTACAGGATAACTACATGTCGCAGTTGGTGGATTCCCCTACTAGAGAGAATGCTATCCTGGATCTATTGATCACTAATGACCCAGACATAATCTCGGAGGTTGGAGTCCAGGACAACCTGGGCTCTAGCGATCACAGGATGATCACATTTAGTATAAATAACAATATAAAAAGGCAAGTGGGGAACATAAGAACCCTAAACTTCAGAAGGGCAGACTTTCCAAAATTGTACTCATTGATGGAAAGGGTAAACTGGGACCAAACCCTGGGATCACTGACCACAGAGGAAAAATGGGAATGCTTTAGAACAATATTAAGCAAAGGCATCTTGCAGTGCATTCCTATGGGGAATAAATTTAGAAGAGACAAAGCCAAACCTGGCTGGCTAAACCGTAGCGTTAAAAAACTTATTAGGGGAAAAAAATTGGCCTTCAAGAAATATAAATCAGAGGGCACAGTATCGGCCTTCCAGCAATACAAGGAGGAAAATAAGAAGTGTAAACACGAAATCAAGATGGCTAAAATCAACTTTGAGAGACAAATAGCGGAGGATAGTAAAAAAACCCCAAAGAAATTCTTTAAATATATCAACAGCAAAAAAACTAGGGCAGTGCATATTGCACACATAATTAACGATGAAGGGAGGATGGTTACAGAGGACACTGAAAAAGCAACCGTGCTGAATTCTTTTTTCTCGTCAGTTTTTACGCAGGAAAAGGAAGGGTACACTGACCATGACTGTATGGTTAGTAGTAATACACAGGACTTGCCACTATGGCTAACAGAGGGGGAAATCAGGGAAAGACTGGATAAACTTAACACAAACAAATCACCAGGCCCGGATGGCGTACATCCGAGAGTGCTCAAGGAACTCAGTATGGTTATATCTAGACCACTGTTCCTGATCTTTGCTGACAGTATTAGGACAGGAGATGTACCAGGGGATTGGAGGAAGGCTAACGTGATTCCGATATTCAAAAAGGGCCAGAGACATATCCCGGGAAATTATAGGCCTGTCAGTCTGACATCAATAATATGTAAACTTTTGGAGGGGATGATAAGGGACTATATCGTAGAGTATGCTAAAGACAACAACATCATCAGTAGTAACCAGCACGGGTTTACAAATGGGCGTTCTTGTCAAACCAATCTCTTAGCATTCTACGAGGAAGTGAGCTGTGAGCTAGATAGGGGGAGACCAGTGGATGTGGTGTACTTGGATTTCGCTAAGGCGTTTGATACAGTTCCCCACAAGCGCTTAATTTATAAAATAAGGTCTGCAGGTATCGACAGCAGGGTTTGCTCTTGGATACGGAATTGGCTAAAAGGCCGTGTCCAAAGGGTAGTAATAAACAGCGCATACTCAGACTGGTCTGAGGTAGTAAGCGGGGTGCCCCAGGGCTCAGTCCTGGGACCAACCTTGTTCAATTTATTCATAAACAGCATTGAGGAAGGGATCAGTAGTTCGTTATCAGTTTTTGCAGATGACACAAAATTGGCCAGGGCGATAACTGCACAGCATGAAGCAGATATCCTACAGAATGACCTGGACAAAATTACGGAGTGGGCAACGACATGGCAAATGAGGTTTAATGTGGAGAAGTGTAAGGTTTTGCACTTGGGGACCAAAAACATAAAAGCACAATACACGTTAGGAGGGGAACCCTTGGGGGAATCAAAAATGGAGAAAGATTTGGGAGTCTTAGTTGATGATAGATTAGGCAACAGCATGCAATGCCAAGCGGCAGCTTCCAAAGCCAACAGAATATTAGCATGCATAAAGAAAGGGATGTATTCCAGAGATAAGACTATAATCCTTCCACTTTATAAAACTCTGGTCCGACCGCATCTGGAGTATTCTGTCCAGTTCTGGTCGCCAGTCCTCAGGAGGGATGTGTTGGAGCTGGAGAAAGTCCAGAGAAGGGCAACTAAACTGATTAGGGGGTTGGAGGACCTTACCTATGAAGAGCGGCTGCAATCGCTCGATTTATTTTCCCTGGAGAAAAGACGTCTGAGAGGGGACATGATAGCAATTTATAAATATCTTAATGGGGATCTCAGCTTAGAAGAAAAGCTGTTCATTCGAAGGAATTGCATGAGGACTCGAGGACATACAATGCGATTAGAGGAGAAGCGTTTTAACCTCAGGCAACGTGGGGGGTTCTTTACTGTTAGGGCTACAAGATTGTGGAATTGTCTACCACAAGAGGTGGTTTCTGCGGGTAGTATGGTGACTTTCAAAAGACTCTTAGACTTACATCTCAAGGATCAGGAGATTGAGGGCTATGTTAGATGATTACAGTCACACACACCTACACAGGTTGAACTGGATGGACTATTGTCTTTATTCAACCTCGCCTACTATGTAACTATGTAACCCACCTTCCTGAGCCGCAAGGTGCCATCCGGGTGACGGATATATGCCACTGTAGAGGCATAGTCGGATTGAACCTACAACTGGTTTGTCTAATCCCGAGCAAGGTGCACTGTCCAACGGTTTGAAGATATTGATGGGCAGTATTTTCTCATGTGAAGACCAAGTCCACTGAATTGTAGCCACCTTCAAACCAACTGTAGAGACTGGCATCAGTGGTTATCTTCCAAACCCTTGAAAGGAAGAATTTCCCCTTCTCCAGATTCAAAACCATCAATCACCAATTTAGGCCCTGCAATCCCCTGGGAACAGAGCCCTCCGGTATTTCAAAGCTTGGATCGTGTTCCAGACAGAGAGAATGATCCACTGCAAAAGACTTTGTGCAGGACTGTACGTAGGGAACGCTAATTCAACCTAGATACAACTTCCTTTTACATAAATATATTAAAAGAAAATCTTGAACTGACTTTTTTCCCGAGCAAAGTTTATTGAGGTATACTGAAAGTGACACCCTCTGCGCCTTCAGCAAGTCCAGCACCGGGGCTAGTAGCTTTATGAACCCTCGGGAGCTTTGACCAGCCCAAAGGGCAGCATCACAAAATGAAAAAAAAAAAAGACAACTTTCTACTACAATTACAGCAACCCTTGATGAGCTTGGAAAAAAAAATGGCACAAGAGGATATGGGTCATTGATTACTATGGACCCCAAAATCTACCTCCTGCAGAGAGGTCATCACTGAACAGACCAAGTCTATCTGAAACAGAAGGACATCCAGCGGCCTGAGATCTAAGATAGACCTTCATGTCCCCCATATGGTTTTGGGATCGCTACCGGTCGAGTGTTTTAAATGCAGTCTCCCATCCACATACTAACTAGGCTTGATCCTGCTTAGACACGATCCCCAATGATCAGGCATGTTCGGGGTGACCCGGCCGCAGTCCATCTGGTGAAAAATGAATGGGTCAGGAAACGCTGCAATGCCCAACACCCTAGTTCAAATGCACTTGAAACCAATGGTCAATCAGGAGATGTGGACACCGTTAGATCACTGACCTGAGAGCAGTGCACCTGCCTCCCCCAGCTGCCTCTCTCTTCTGGAACCACTTAGCTGGTATAACAGGTAAATGATATAGCAACTATTTTAGCCTAAGCCTAATACGCAGCACCCCAAGGATGCAGGGCTAAAACAAGGTTGGTCTACCGCTATGCAACCGCGTAGGTATGTAAATACACTGGTACCCAGCTATGCAAACATGCAAGTATATAAACATTCTTGCAGTTCATTCATTTATGCATGCTGTTCGCGTTACACATGTATGCCGTTCGCGACAAATGATCACACATGTATGCCGTTCGCGGCAAATGATCACACATGTATGCCATTCTGAAACAATAACAGAGAGACACGGCTTAAGGTAAATACTCTTCAAATGATCCTTGTTGAGCACAGAGAAAGGGTTCTGACTCTGCATGCATAGCATAAGAGAACAAAATGTTTGGATGGCCCCACTCCGATGCAATTCTCATTTATTGGAATGAATAAAATCTATACAGCATTGTAGAGGTACAGGAATCAAAAAAGCTAAAAGGAAATCATACTCTAAGGCTCCATGTACACGGGACGTTGTTAAAAGTCCCTTTGAATGCTGGAATTTTTAGGACGTTTGAAACGTCCGTTTGATCGCGTTTGTACCCGCGTTTAGCGGGCGTTTGCGGGCGTTTGCGTTTAGAAGCGTTCCTAGAGGTCAAAAAAATTATTCCCCTTTAAAATGGAAAAACGCGAACGCTAAACGCGGGTCATCGCGTTCGGACGCGTTTGTGCGTTTGAAACGCCGGGAAACCCACGTTCGAACGCAAATAATTGCGTTCTAAAAACAGTCCCTGAACGCAACTGCCTGCAAACGACCTGGTGTACATGGACAGATAAGATAAAATGTAGGTGGGTTCAGGGGCTTCTGAAAAAACGCCCAACTGCTCCTAAACGGCCATTTCCAGCGTCCCGTGTACATGGAGCCTAAATGTATTCCCAAAAAACAGAATCATGTACAGGGTTATAGACCTGGCATGCATCAAACACCACAAAACTCTCTGCGATCAAGGGGGAAATACAATAACCCCACATCAACTTTTAAACTCGCAGAGACCTACCCTGATGTAGACGGTAAACATTATATAACACTCCTAAATGAATTAGTGTACCAAACCATGTGAAGTAAGTACATGCATGCCACATATGGGAAAATCCCAAAAATACCCAAAAACTGATTAACAAAAAAGGCTAAAAAAGCTAGAAAGGAATGAGAGCTGCCCCTGGAATCGGTTATTTACTCATAATAATGGGAAACATTGGATTCAAATTTCAGGCCTGCTGGCCTTCTAATATTTAAACTAAATCCGGAACACCTCTCTCTTACATAATAACCTATTAACGTATCACCTCCCCTTGTTGGCATCTGAATTTTCTCAATACCTTGAATAACCAAACTAGAAACATCTTTATTGTGGAATCCATTCCAATGCTTGGCCACATTAGTATTATGATTTTTCTCTATGTCATACAGGTGGTCATGTAATCTGTTGTCCTACCTACATATTGGACATGACATAACTAAATGATATGTTATGATATGTTATTACATGTGAGTTATGTCATGCCCAATATGTAGGTAGGACGACACGTAGATTAAAAGACAGATTACATGACCACCTGTATGACATAGAGAAAAATCATAATACTAATGTAGCCAAGCTTTTAAATGGATTCCACAATAAAGAGGTTTCTAGTTTGGTTATTCAATGTATTGAGAAAATCCAGATGCCAACAAGGGAAGGTGATAAGTTTAGGTTTTTATGTAAGAGAGGTGTTCTGGATTTTTAGTTTAAATACTAGAAGGCCAGCAGGACTGAATTTTGAGTGGGATATTTCTTGTTATTTTGAGTAAATAACCGATTCCAGGGGCAGCTCTCATTCCTTTCTAGCTTTTTTAGCCTTTTTGTGCATCAGTTTGTGGGTATTTTTGGGATTTTCCCATATGTGGCGTGCATATACTTCCTTCACATGGTTTGGTACACTAATTCATTTAGGAGTATTACATACTGTTTACTTCTACATCAGGGTAGTTCTCAGCAAGTTGATGTAGGGATATTGTATTTCCCCCTTGCTCGCAGAGAGTTTTGTGTTGTTTGATGCATGCCAGGTCTATTACCCTGTACATGATTCAGTTTTTTGAGAATACATATAAAGTATGATTTCCTAGCTGTAACAGTCTGTTTTTTTGTTATAGGTGTGTTCTATACAGGCCTCAGCACTATAGTTTATTCATCTCCAGTTTTGGAGTTTTGTTAATATGATGCGGATTAGTGCTGTTGTGTAAGTAGATTGATACACATCTTATTTGTGAACATTGGTTTTATTTAAAACATGTATATATGTTGTTTTAATTTCTGTATATATAGATTTGTCAGTCTGCTCCTCGTGAGTTGTGGGGTATCTTTTACATATATGATATATAATGGTTTTATATAATAATAGCAAGATGATTTGGGATGTGATTGTGACTCCCTGTTGAGGGTCAACTTAATCATCCCTGATTGCTTTGGGTGCCCTGATGTGTGTTCAATTAGAATGCACCTGATTAGACCCAGGAGGGTATGTTCTATTTAGTTTTTTACATCTATATATACCTTGGGTTATGTGTATTGTAGCTATGACTAAGCACTAATGTAGGTGCGAAACATGTCAGCTTTTTTGATTCCTGTACCTCTACAATGCTGTATGGATTTCATTCATTCAAATAAAAAAAGAGTTGCATCGGAGTACGGCCATCCAGACATTTTTATTCTTATATGCATGCAGTTCTTCAAGGCAAATGGGCATATATGTATGCAGTTGTTCTAGGAAAATGAGCACATATATATGCGGTTCTTTGAGGCAAATGAGAACATATATATGCAGTTCGAGGCAAATGAGCACATATGTATGCTGTTTGAGGACAATAAGCAAAATAAGTATGTAGTTCAAGGTAGGGATAGACCGATTGTCGGCAAGGCCAATATATCGAGGGCCGATATGCACTTTCCTCGATATATCAGTGTCGGCCCGGAACTGGCCGATATTGCCAATATTTTTGTGACTTAATTCTGCCTTCTTAGGTCGCCTCCCTCGCCTTGAACAGCCTTGTCTGGAGTCGGGACTAGCCTCGCGGGAGTGTATCACAGGCATACACCCACCCACATCCACAGGCTCTGTACCAGCCAGCCACCCACAGGCCCTGTACCAGCCAGCCACCCACCCACCCACCACAGGGTGCCAGCAAGCCAGCCACCCACCACAGGGTGCCAGACAGCCAGCCGCCCACCACAGGGTGCCAGACAGCCAGCCGCCCACCACAGGGTGCCAGACAGCCAGCCGCCCACCACAGGGTGCCAGACAGCCAGCCGCCCACCACAGGGTGCCAGACAGCCAGCCGCCAACCACAGGGTGCCAGACAGCCAGTCACCGACCAGAAGGGTGCCAGACAGCCAGCCACCAACCAGAAGGGTGCCAGACAGCCAGCCACCGACCAGAAGGGTGCCAGACAGCCAGCCACCGACCAGAAGGGTGCCAGACAGCCAGCCACCGACCAGAAGGGTGCCAGACAGCCAGCCACCGACCAGAAGGGTGCCAGACAGCCAGCCACGGACCAGAAGGGTTCCAGACAGCCAGCCACCGACCAGAAGGGTGCCAGACAGCCAGTCACCGACCGGAAGGGTGCCAGCAAGCCAGCCACAGACAGACCACAGGGTGCCAGCAAGCCGGCCAGTCACCACAGGGTGCCAGCCAGCCACCACAGGGTGCCGGCCAGCCACCACAGGGTGTCAGCCAGCCACCCACCACAGGGTACCAGACAGCCAGCCACCCACCCACCACAGGGTGCCAGTAAGCCAGCCACCACAGAGTGCCAGCAAGCCAGCCACCACAGGGTGCCAGCATGCCAGCCAGCCACCACAGGGTGCCAGCAAGCAAGCCATTAAGCATTAAACAAAAATGAACATGTTCAGTACCAGATTTGTGTCAAAAATGGTCTTTATTTTTCAAAACTTCAAATGTACAAAATATCGGCCCATATCAATATGCAATGGCCAAAATATCGTTATTGGTATCGACCCTGAAAAAACCATATCGGTAAATCCCTAGTTCAAGGCAAATGAGCACATACATACACACAAACACACACACACACATATATATATATATATATATATATATATATATATATATATATATATAGGCAGTTCAAGGTAAATGAGCATATATGTATGCAGATCAAGGCAAAAAAAAAAAAAAAAAACATATGTAGTTCAAATAAAATTATGCATTAAATGCCAGCATGCGTTTAAGCAAGTACGCATTTATGCAGTATGAGTTTAAGCAATTTATATGTTTAAATATGCAAGCATTACGCAACATGCGCCTAATACAAACGTGTGTAAACATACAAACATGTGCCTATGCAAACATGCATTTATGCAAACTTGTGCCTATGCAAACATGCGTTTACGCAAACCTGCAAGCATGTGTCTATGCAAACATACAAGCATGTGTCCAAACTTGCGTTTATGTACACGTTTATTTAAGTCTGCAGGCATGTGTTTCGGCAAGTAAGCAAGCCTGCATTTATGCAATATTGGTTTGCAGCAAGCATGCATTTTTACAACCAGTTTGCAAGCATGTATACTATGCTGCACCAGCCCAACTGCACTTGGCCCCATACTAGTTTGGCAGGATTAGCCAAGCACATATGCATCCTCTATGCTGCTTCAGAGCAGCCTAAGAGTAAGCTCCTGCAGACCAAATGCACGCTATTCTAGAGACAACTCCTCAAAGTGCACTGATACCCGTACAGGGGTGTATCAACAGACAGTTGTACAAGGCCCCCAGATTAAGCAGTATGTGTACAAGTATACCTTTATACAGTATACAATTATGACTTGTCTAGTTAAGCAGCTCTCCCTTAGGAAGTACTCACATCTAATTATGTAGCCATGGGCTGCAGTTATGTCTCAGAGGCCTTACTGATTCTTCAGCCCACATTGTCCACAAAATGGCCGGCCTTCTACTTTCTGCCTAGACAGCACATTGCCCCAATGGCCACCAGGAGAAAAACAAAACAGTCAGATGTCTTTTTTTTTTTTTTTAAAGACATACTGCAAATGCAGACTTCCCATTCCTTAAGCAGGACTCTGAATCATAACAGGAGTCCAATCTTCACCCACTCCGGTGGGTTTTGTCACTCAAGGACCTTCAAGGACTGGGTACCCTCTCTATTGTCTGGGTCCACTCCCCCGGACCTGTATAGCACTCTGCTGGAAAGCACCTTGACAGAACAAACACTCCACAGGGTTCCATTACGCAGGGTCCAGCGCCATAAGGCTGCATTACAGGCAAATCTCGAGGATTCTTCTCCTTATCCATCGAGACTCAGGGTACCATCCATTTTAGCTGACAGCTTTACACGAATGGATCCGAATAATGTCCATGATTCTCAGTAGAACAGGTCTAGACCTTCAAGTATGCTCCAAGAGCACATGTAGCACACTAGTGACCACCACCTTACAGACACTGGCAAAAAACTGGAGGTACTTCCTGTTCAGGAGGGGTTATATAGGGGAGGACTTCATGTCTTTTTGGTTGCCAGTGTCCATTCACCTATAGGTGGCGCATAACCCAGATAGTAATTCTTATGGCTGTTCTGTGTCCCGTGATGTAAGATAAAAAAGTTGTCTGCCCTAAGCCTTTGGTAGGCAAACAAGGAAAATGACAATGAACACATACTTCCAAAAGTCACATGTAATGCTCTTGCACATGAGTGCACTGAGTCTGTGAAATGTAAACTCTAGCATACTTCCCCCAGCTGGGAAGCCTAGCCAGTACTCACTGGTTCTCTGGCAAACCCTTGTATGGCGTACAAGCATGTGCAAAGAACAGAACATTTCTTGTACTTGGAATGCCTGCATGTGATACTATGGTTTACACGAGCATATACCCAAGAACAGGCACACGTGACCAATGATATATATAGGCAGCTGTATGTAACAACTGGGGTTCTTGGCAGGGGAAAGGCACTGGAATTTACACTGCACATGCTCAGTGTGCCAGTGTGGAATAACCCATCTATATCAATAATTGGGCAACACAGTGATTAAGTGGTCATCTCACTTCTGCCTAGCAGCACTGGGGTTTGTTAGTTTGAATCCAAGCCAAAGCACTGCCTGCCTGGAGTTGGCATGTTCTCCCCGTGCCTGTGTGGGTTTCCTCTGAGTACTCTGGTTTCCTACCACACTCCAAAAACATGCTGGTAGGTTTATTGGCTCCTGTCCAAATTAGCCATAGTATCTGTACATATGAATGTGAATTAGGGACCTTAAATTGTAAGCTCTGAGTAAATCAACAGCGCCATAGAAGTCCCTGCAATAAATAAATTCAAATGAGATTTAAAAAAAAAAAAAAAAAAAAGAAGAAGGAGCTGGGAAACCATATGGAATACACAGATGATACAACATGTAACAGGATATTAATTTAAAAATAATATATGGTCCTATGACTTAAAATCCCAACTATTTCCATTAGATGATAAACCGAAATTAAAAAATTACAGGGTCAAAATAGCATCCAGCATGCCTATGCAGACTATTTAGAAGGATTTTCAGTCCAAGATAAATTCAGCTTTTATTTGCAGGGATGTCTGGAAAGCAAAACCACAAGCTCACACAGCATGGGTTCAAATCTTAGTCCTATCAATGTAAACCATCTTATTGTAGAAAAGCTCTATGTAGTGACAGAAATCCTGAATATATTACCTGCTGGTGAGCATAATGATGGCAGCTCAGCAAGGATGGACACTGTGGATGCTACAAGGCGTGCACTCATTTCTGAAAGCTGTTGATTTTTAGCAATGATATGGCTAGGAGAATCAGACAACTTGGAGCTGAGTTGTGGCATATGTCGTACCAAGATGAACATTAGAAGCTCCATAGCAGCAAAGACCAAAGACTTTCCTGGAATCAGTCCACCATTTTCTTCACCTTCACCCAAGTGTGTCTGTGTTTCCTTTTCACTTGTGTCATCTTTGTCTGGTGTAAAAAAAATAAATAGCATTTAGATTTTTTTTTCATTAATATTGTGTAAGAAAAATTAATTGAACATAAGTCATAATTTAAAAAATGTATGTATCCAATAGGGGCAACAAATTAAACAAGTACACCTGCAGTTAGTAAGTCTGACTTTATATGTTCCAATAAAATTGCATTTTTTTATTTCATCATTGGGCATGTCTCACCTCGTTTAAAGTCCCAAGGGCAAATCTTTGCAACTTTCTATGGTATTTAGGGATGGAGGTGCGTCACGAGGTGTACCAGGGCATATTTTATTATTGCAAAACATAAAGACAGAGAATATAAACCTAAGCCCAATATCTCTATCACCCTGCGCTGGTAGGAGGATGTGAACTTGCTAAACTGTATAATACAGTAAATAGCAGTGTCTAGCAGCTGCTTTGATGAATACAAACTGATAAAAAGATGTGAATAGCCTCAAAGTCAAAGACAAGGAAGTACCACATAAGCAGCGCTTAAATGAGTGCATACATAAACCATATGTGCAAAATACAGCAATCAAGTGAGATAGATGTACTAGTAATAAATACAAAAGTCCATCTTGACCAATCGGAAAGGGGATGACCCGTCACCATGAAGTGAAAAGATAATGGATGGCAAACTTCCACCACACCGCGTGACCCCTTAGGCAGTCAACACTCACCGAATGCCTGAAACAACTGAGCCTTCAGAGTACCAATATAAATCCCGGATCACTCCTCAGGATAATCAACACTGGCAGGTGACCAGAAGGATCTCTCTCAGGAAAGCTCACAGAAGACTGGAACACTCAGAACGGCATCACATGTGTATGAAAGGGAAAACTCATAGGGCAGTAGTTCTAAAAAAACTTTATTGTAAAAAAACCCAAGCCCCGTCCCCCTCACATAAAACTCACATGTAAAATATAAATATTAGGCATTTAAACGAGAGGAGATGGCCAGAAGGTTCAGCGACCGATGGCTCACCAGTATCATACCGTCCCCAGGGTACCGGATCAAGACACCGCCGCTGCTCCCCAGACAGTCCTGCTATCACGTTCGCCTATCTCCGCTCCGCCGTGTTCCCGACACTTGGTAGCACTCGTCAGCGTTCGGCGATTTCCGCCTACAGCTTGCCGACAGTCCACTGTTCTAGGGATTCTGATTTCCATAGCCAGTCAAAAATCATCAAGGACCGTTTCCTGGAAAAGGGGTATGATGGTCTGAGGCTGGAAAAAACTATACAAGAAACCAGCAAGTTGTCACAAGCCATGTGCCTACAGGGACGAACTACCTCAAAAAGTCTGAATCATGAATGGGGTTTCATAACTGACTATCATGAACAATTTAGGGAGGTTGAGGAAAGCTTTCATAAACATTGGAGAATTTTGACGATGGATAAAGTTTTGGGGGCGGTTATCCCTTCCAAACCTGCCTTTATCTATAGAAAATGCCCGTCGTATGGTGATCGTGTCGTCAAAAAGGTCTTAGATCCACCAAAAAAGCCCACCATGTTTTGGGACAGAAATGGCTTCTTTTCTTGTCGTAGGTGCATTTCCTGTAGACAGGTTACAGATAGACAAAGAGGCAAAACTTCCTTCACTTCTAGTGGGAATGGCAGAACATTTGAAATTACAAAATTAATCACGTGCCAGTCCACACATGTGGTATACGGTCTAGAATGCCCTTGTGGGAAGTTGTATATTGGATGGACTAAAAGGACCCTTTCAAAGAGAGTATCTGAACATATTGCCAATATTAAAAAGGGATATAAAGATCATAGTCTCTCTTTACATTTCAGACGGAAACACAATAGAGATCCGTTGGGGCTAAAGTTTTGGGGTATAGACAAGATTGATGCTACCTGGAGAGGTTCGAATATGGTGAGAGAATTGTCCAAGAAGGAAACTTATTGGATATACCTCACCAAGTGTTTATATCCCAAAGGTCTGAATGTAGAATTAGACGTCAATTGTTTTATTAGCAATTATTAATTTAATTTTATGCAATTACATTTCTGATTATACAGCTATTGAGAATTTTTGTTCCTACCATTTCCCAGTTTGTTTTATATATGGACCCTTTTATATATAAATTTGTATATGAGGATCTACCAGGCCTCTTGTACATTATATAATATTAATATGTACTTTTAGAAGATGATATTTATATTATTTATTTTATATCATTTTAAATAGTTGATAATAAGGCTGTGTGTCATTTATTTTGGTATTCTGCCTTGTTTCTCGATTTAATATATGTTGAATCTGTGAGGTCTCCATACATTGTATTTGTTGAGATCGGCATAGGTTCCACTTTCTGCACAACTCCAGGTAGAAGCCTAGGGAGTTAGTGCATGGACTTTGTATACTTACGAAATCCAGTCAAAAGTGGTTTATGAATATTGATAGCATTGTGAAAACAAGGGGAGATGACTGATGGTTCTACGGCTGTCGGGAGTTCTCTAACACATATTGCTATTGATCAGATCCAGTTGGGGTGTATGCAAGCTTTACTTCTCCTGTGTGACAATTTATGCCTGCATAGGGGAAGTTAGCACAGATCAGATTGTGAATAGTATATATTCCAATGTCCTCTGGGTATCAATGATCTCCTAGGAACCAGCACACTTTCCCTATTGGCTATCGTCATGTTCGCATGTCGGATTGGCCATTAAGGGTTAAGTGTAGCGGCGAGGAGGGAGATAAATAGCGGGGGTGATTTGCATGCTCACGCCCTCAGTTGAAGTCAGCCAATCAGACGAAACGCGTCAGGGCGTGAGCACGCTACCACCCCAACCACTACGTGCTGTCGGCGAGCTGTAGGCGGAAATCGCCGAACGCTGACGAGTGCTACCAAGTGTCGGGAACACGGCGGAGCGGAGATAGGCGAACGTGATAGCAGGACTGTCTGGGGAGCAGCGGCGGTGTCTTGATCCGGTACCCTGGGGACGGTATGATACTGGTGAGCCATCGGTCGCTGAACCTTCTGGCCATCTCCTCTCGTTTATATGCCTAACATTTATATTTTACATGTGAGTTTTATGTGAGGGGGACGGGGCTTGGGTTTTTTTACAATAAAGTTTTTTTAGAACTACTGCCCTATGAGTTTTCCCTTTCATACACATGTGATGCCGTTCTGAGTGTTCCAGTCTTCTGTGAGCTTTCCTGAGAGAGATCCTTCTGGTCACCTGCCAGTGTTGATTATCCTGAGGAGTGATCCGGGATTTATATTGGTACTCTGAAGGCTCAGTTGTTTCAGGCATTCGGTGAGTGTTGACTGCCTAAGGGGTCACGCGGTGTGGTGGAAGTTTGCCATCCATTATCTTTTCACTTCATGGTGACGGGTCATCCCCTTTCCGATTGGTCAAGATGGACTTTTGTATTTATTACTAGTACATCTATCTCACTTGATTGCTGTATTTTGCACATATGGTTTATGTATGCACTCATTTAAGCGCTGCTTATGTGGTACATATTTTATTATTGTATTGTATATTAGGTGGAAGACACCTCTTGCCCATTCGTGGCTTGCTGCACCCATTGGACCCTATATTTTTTGCATTTTTATACTTTGTGCCATTATGTTGACAAAAATAGCCTTAGAGGCTATCTACAGCGCTTGCTATAATGTTTAAAATATGTTTGATGAATCAACTATGTTAAATAATTGGATAAATATACAACCAAAAAAACTTATATATCACAATAGGACAACAAAAAATGAAAGTGAAATATTTCATAAAAATGTGCAATAGCTGGTGAATCTTCCAGTATAGACAATATTGTGCAAAAAACCAATATTAAATGTGAAGTAAAATTAATAATAAATATATAAATGGTGCAAATTACTAATATAATATTACTAATTACTAATATTACTAATATTATTATAATATATAATAAATAAATAATAAAGTAGATGTGTATATATACAAATTAATTAAGAGTCCATAAATTAGTGAAAAAATGTGAATATAGTTGGCAAAAGTCCAAGAAATAATTTTCCTTGTGCAAAAAAATCTTCCAGTCTTTAATCAAAGTGCAGGTGCTCAATGTTAACTTTATCCAATATGGCTTGGCGACTTATAGGTGGCATAGGTTCCTTTTTTCCATAGTGATATTTGGTAAAGATGGGTGACTTACCAGATGTAATGGATCTTATGTACGTTACAGCACGCTTATAGGCCCTCCGGGCCAAGGCAAATTCCCGGAGGGCCTATAAGCGTGATTGGTCTTAGTGCTGTATGGTACATAAGACCCATTACATCTGGTAAGGCACCCATCTTTACCAAATATCACTACGGAAAAAAGGAACCTTTGCCACCTATAAGTCACCAAGTCGTATTGGATTGAGCACCTGCACTTTGATTAAAGACTGGAAGATTTTTTTGCACAAGGAAAATTATTTCTTGGACTTTTGCCAACTATAGTCACATATTTTCACTCATTTAAGGACTCTTAATTAATTTGTATATATACACACATCTACTTTATTATATATATATATATATATATATATATATATATATATATATATATATATATATATATATATTTCACAGTAATTTGCACCATTTATATATTTATTATTAATTTTATTTCACATGTAATATTGGTTATTGCACAATATTGTCTATACTGGAAGATTCACCAGCTGTTGCACATTTTTTTGAAATATTTTGCTGTGATTTTTTGTCATATTGTGATATAGGAGTTTTTTGGTTGCATATTTATCCAATTACTTAACATAGTTGATTCATCAAACATATTTTAAACATTATAGCAAGCGCTATATAGGTTATTTCTTTTGTGCCCTAATGGCTTTACTGTTCTATGATGTGAACTTTCCAACCAATTATCCCATGCTCTTTTCTGTGAGCTGCAATTAGTGTCTCTGTCCCGGGAGCTGCGATGCTTTTTCATACTTCGTGGTTCCCATACTTCGTGGCACCTGCGAGACAGTTGGCGGTACGTGGGGGACTCAGCGTAGGATGCCAGCGCCCTCGCCGTTATGTCATCGCACCAGTCTGCGTGGCCATGTTGCACCATGTTGGGTGTGCGCTCAGCGCGGTCTTTCCCACATGGTGGTGGCCATTGCTGGGGATGCTTCTCTCTTTCCCAGTCAGCCGCACCCACCTGACGTTGGGTGGGGTCCACGGGGCCTTGTTACAGGTACAGATAAGAGAGCCAAGCGCTGCACTTGCCTTCAGTGGCTCCACAATGGTCGGTGAGGACACATGCAGCCATTTACCAGAGCATTTCTTCATTATGGTAGGTCACATTCCCCCACTTTCTCTGTCTCAGACTGGTGATTTGGTGGCTGTTTATCCTCCTTTCTCTTTTTTTTTTCTTTTTCTTCTTTCTTCCTTACCACATGCACTAGTAGTGTATTTTCATCCTCACTCTCTCCAATTCTCCTTTACCCTACACTAATATGATATACACAAACGTACCTAGGGAGTCATGTTTATTTCACTTTGATTGCACATTAGTCAATTAGTCAATATAGTACTTTGTTGCTATATATTCCCACTTAGGTAGCACACCTTAATTCACTATCGTTTCCTTTTGAGACCTCTGGGCCCTGGGGCGGTTTTGCTTCTAGTGTTGTCTTTTCATTTAATTTTAATCGTTCATCATTGATACTTTTTTTCTTTATTGCTCAGTTTTAGCATTTAATCTGAGCATTAAATACATACTTTTTGAACTCAGGCTCACTAGTTGATACCCCTACTTACTGCACAGTATTATACTCCTTGTACTGATTGCTGATATTACTATTCCTATACACTTTAGAAATTAGTCTGATACAAAGATATGTCTCCTATAGCCATCACCGTGGATGCCACACTATGTTGGTTTGTGCTTGCGTTTGGCCCTGTTTGTCCTGCCGGGCCTTCGTGGATCCCAGGCCCACAGCTCCCGAGATAGACATTCGATTTCTTTTTAACAGATTTGTAAATATGGGCCCTTTGGTGGCCCCTTACTGTTTTGCATTAGTATAACATTATCTACTATTTTAAGTACAGGCTACAAACAGTTTTATTTCATAGAAATTATGTATCACATCAACCCCTGAGGAAGTAAACAGTTGTTCACGAAACGCGTCTGGTTACCAGGATGCAATTTAATTTCTACCATCGATTGTTCTATGGAATACTAAAATTGACCATGAATATATAATATACTATGTAAAACATCACAGATCTGTTTGATAATACGGTACTTGTCTGTGTTTACTTTCTGACATTGTATGTTCCAATAAACTTGCATTTTATATTTCATCATTGGGCACATCCGCACCTCATTTAAAGTCCCAAGGGCAAATCTTTGCAACTTTCGCAGTTAGTAAGTCTGGACACTTTTCAAATGCACCATTTATAAATATTTTGTACTTGCTATATTTTTAATATTTTGTAAAACATAAAGACAGAATGCAAAAAAAAATAAAATAAATAAAATCAGCCTTACTCTGAGCATTTCTTTGCTCTTGTAATCTGTCCTGTGCAGCCCTCACGGTTTGTTGTACTACATTGGTAACTAGTAGCTGGACATTAGGTGGGTTATAGGTCAGCAGAAGACGATGAAGGACATTTAAAAGTTCCACTCCAATCACCTAATATAGAGGAAATGAAATGCTGTATCAAGTACAAATGCAAAACAGTTTATGAAGAACACAAAAAAGGCAGTGGTAAACCACTAGATGCTGAATTAAATATTCAAAAGAGACAGTGCAGGACATAAAATTATACAATTATATTTTTTTTATAGCATCCTAATGTCCAGTAAAATATAAAACAAAAGGATAATAGCACAGATAATGTTGCATGAAATGTTTTAAAAACAAGTACATACTGCTTTTAAAGTGGTAGTAAACTCCACTTATTTATTTATATCTACAGGTACAGGCAGGGCTTGTTGGAACTCTGGTATGGAATCCTTAGAAAAACCAAAAGATATTGTTATACGCCCATCCGATAAAGAGGGGGGGGGGGGGGGATAGTTGTTTTAAGTAAAAAATATCATCAAGAGGAGATATGCATTACGGTCAGCAAGTAAACGACCTACCAGTTACTTAATAAGGATCCCCTGAATTCCTGTTTATAGAATTGAACACCTTGGTGGAAGGGGGTAGGAAAATGGTATGTTAAACAAAAAAAAAAAAAAGAGTCATCAGGTCTTCACCCTTTGTTTTGGAGGACTCTCATCATTTACTTTTCATCCAAAATTCATAAAGATAGCTAACACCCACCGAGGAGACCCATTTTTAATGGAATAGATTCAGTGTCGGCCCATTTGGGCCATTATATCGATTACCTCCTTCAACCCATGGTGATTAAAACAGATGCCTTTTTAAAAGATACTAAACATAGAATTCAGATTTTTAGAATCCTTAAACGGTTTTCCTTCCAGTATACTTATTACTGCAGAGGTTGGTTCTCTGTACACCATTACTGGCCATGAGGAGGTTTTGTCAGCAGTACGGTGGGCTTTCAAGTCCTCTGACCTTCCTAGAATGCACAGGAGTTCTCTGTTGAGTAGTCTATTTCTGCCTGTCTAAAAATTATTTTTGGTATGACAGGCAGTTTTATTTACAAACAAGGGGTGTTGCAATGAGAGTTCACTTTGCCCCCAGCGTAGCTAATCTTTTCATGGCTCAGTGGGAGGAGGAAGCAGTTTTCAGCAATCGCCTCCCAGAACTCATGTGCTACAGAAGGTATATTGATGACCTGCTTATGGCCTGGGAGGGAGATATGTTGAGTTTGGAGGCATTCATGCAGAGGCTTAATAACAACAATAAGAATATAGCCCTTATTAGGAATATTAGTACTGAACATATAGTCTTCCTTGATTTAGAAATTTCTAAAGATGGAGATCGTTTTAAGACTTGTAACTATTTCAAGCCCACTGATCATAATGCATTTACCCCTTTTGATAGTTGTCACCACTGTTCGCTGTTATGTAAAATCCCTAGGGGACTGTTCATTAGGTTACAACGTAACTGTTCTGTGGAGATTGATTATGTTGCTCAATCCACAGTTCTGGCCACCCGCTTTCAGCAGAAAAGGTACGAGGGTGGAGCCTAACTTGGATTATAATGTACAGTATAAAAGAACTGAAAAAAATATTGAGAAGAATTAGGTTATCCTGAAGCAGGACAGGGCCTTGGAACCTGTGCTGCCTCAACTACCACAAATTTTTAAAAAGGCTCCCTCACTTCGAGATTGATTGGTCCCAGGTGTTGTTGATCCACCTATACAGTTGGAAAGTAGGCTTTTTTCATTCATGACTGGTTTCTACACATGCGGCCAGTGTACCGCCTGCAGGCATTCGAAAGCCAATATCAAGAAACGTAAAGAATTTTTAGCTACAGCGACTAAAAACCAATATAAAATGTGTGATTTGTTTACATGTTCCACCACAGGAGTAGTCTATATGCTCGAATGTAGTTGTGGCCTACAATACATTGGTAGGACCTAGAGGGCTCTCCACATTCGCCTGGGGGAACATGTGAACAATATAAAAAAAAAGGGACTTAAAACACAATGTTTCTCGACATTTTGAAATATGCCATAATAAAGAAACACGAGGGTTAAAATTTTGGGGTATTGAGAGGGTTAAAAAAAAACATCAGAGAGGGGGTAATTTTGTCAAGCAGTTGAGTCGCCAAGAATCTCACTGGATATATGAAATGAAGATCTCCGTGCCTAGAGGAAAGAATGTAAAAATTTGATTTAAAGGGTAACGCCACTTTCGTGGGCGAAAAAAGAATGGCAAATAAAGAAAAATAATATAGTGTATACAATTGCGACACTCCCATTTGACCTACTCAGCACAGAGGATCTAACAATTTCTTCAGAATAACAAAAGGTAGGAATCTGCAACAAAGTTTGTTAAAATTCTTGTAATGTACAGTGCCTTGCGAACGTATTCGGCCCCCTTGAACTTTTCAACCTTTTGCCACATCTCAGGCTTCAAACATAAAGATATAAAACTGTAATTTTTTGTGAAGAATCAACAAGTGGGACACAATCATGAAGTGGAGCAAAATTTATTGGATATTTCAAACTTTAACAAATAAAAAACGGAAAAATTGGGCGTGCAAAATTATTTAGCCCCCTTAAGTTAATATTTTGTAGCGCCACCTTTTGCTGCGATTACAGCTGTAAGTCGCTTGGGGTATGTCTCTATCAGTTTTGCACATCGAGAGACTGAAATTTTTGCCCATTCCTCCTTGCAAAACAGCTCAAGCTCGGTGAGGTTGGATGGAGAGCATTTGTGAACAGCAGTTTTCAGTTCTTTCCACAGATTCTCGATTGGATTCAGGTCTGGACTTTGACTTGGCCATTCGAACACCTGGATATGTTTATTTGTGAACCATTCCATTGTAGATTTTGCTTTATGTTTTGGATCATTGTCTTGTTGGAAGACAAATCTCCGTCCCAGTCTCAGGTCTTTTGCAGACTCCATCAGGTTTTCTTCCAGAATGGTCCTGTATTTGGCTCCATCCATCTTCCCTCTTTTTTTCTATATTGATTGCGAATGATTTATTCTTTTTAAATTTTATTATTTTTTATATATATTTTTTGAGTGGTTATTATCTTCTGTGGTAATACCATTTATCTTTTATGTAGTATTGGTTTTGTAAAGGATGACAGTGGCAAGAGGATTAATGTGTTCCCTTTTATTTTTGAATATTGCTTTTTAATCTAATATATACTATTTGGTTTTGTTAGTTTAAAGGATATGTCAAAAAATTATTGGGGGGGCTAAAAAGGAGTCATATAAAGCCCATACATATTATTTTATATATATTATTCTACTGGGCAACCTAGCAGCCATTTTGTCATGGGGTGAATGAAAGTTCATTGTCTTTGAGACAAATTTTAAGTCTCAGCAGAAGTTTTTTTTTTCTTTCTAGCCATAAATAATGGGGCCCTTTTGACATCTCACCAGATAGAGTCGAGCCAGAATGGCACCAGATACTAAAGGCCCGTACACACGTACCGATTGTCGGCCGTAAAGATTCGGCCAAAGACCGATCGGCCGATTGTAGGCTTGTTAGTATGATGCTTCCGACAGCCGACAGCGCATTTTCGGCCGAACAGAATCTGTCGTGCAAGCATTAAAATTTTTGTTGGCCAACACCAGAACGGCCGATTGTTCGCCAGTCAGTACAGATTTTGGCCGAAAGACAGCAGATTAGCAAGACTGGGCATGCTCAGAAAAGAAAAAAAGACAAGGAAAGTTAACCATCACATGACATCACTTCTGCAGTCGGCTGTTGTTGGCCGACAAAATTCGTGTGCAGTCTTTTGCACTTTTCAACAGACAAGACAGCCCTCGGACAAAAGACGGCCGATCGTTCGGCCGACGATCGGTACGTGTGTACGGGGCTTTATGAGGGTGATAATTGAGGCCTTATCTGTGTTTCACAATGAACAATGATCAGTATATATATTTTTTTTTAGGGCTCATTTAAAATATGCTGAAGGAAACATTATTATGTGTAAAGAAATACATTATCAACAATGTATTGTTATATTATCGATATACTAGGTGTGAACTAGACATCTATAATGTTGGATAGATATGTATACCATTTTCTTTCCTTATGTGTAAAGAACTAAATTGTGTCTTGAACTAAGGTATGTGAAGGAGGGGTATTCTGAGAAGTTGTGGTCGTAAACTTTATCCAAACAAACATACATCTTAAAGAGAGACACTATTCTTGACAGATGATGACATGGTCCATGAGATTTAGATTTCTTTCACAGCCTTAGGTCAAAAGGTTATCTTTGGGAAAATAATGAAATTAAATTCAATGTCCCAAATTCGATCGTAATCCAACAGTGCCCCTGGTGATTGTTCAAAGTTGTGTCAAGAGTTATAGAAACTTAGCAAATAAGCCCCTTTTTTAGGTATTTTTCCTATGGAAAACAGGATCCCCACCTACATTTCCCATAGGATAAAAGTTTCATGTCAGTTAGAGATGGGAGAGAATTGAATAGAACAAGAAGGAAGTAAGATGCTTTGAAGGAGGTTCTGGGACACTGATGGGTGACATTAAAAGCGGAGGCTACACAAGCATGACATCCCAGGCAACAGAAATAAAAGTTTGTTTGGTAAAGTATATATTTCTATTTTTCCTACAGGCAAATTAATTTGCCTTATACACCTGACTGAACCATTCTTCCACTTAAACTTGTAGCATCAAGATTTGAATTTAGACCATTCTATCTGCAGTATGATTGGTTTAATTTTTCTTATCTTGGAATCTTAGGCTAATTTTAGCCATAGAAAAATCGGTCAGTTATGATGTATTCTTAATAATAGATTAACTTAATAGAAGTTTATTTTACCAAAACTATCTGGACTTTTAACGAGTCTTGATACATGGTGTAACAAGTTTTGTCCATGCATTTCTTAAAACATTGTGTTGTGAACATCTGTGTCAAATCTGTTAGATTTTGTTGACATTTTTTTTTTGTGTACTCTTAGTAGGCTATTAATCATATCCAAGAAGTCATTGGTTTTGGTTACCTTGATATTCTGTAATAATATTATTTGATTACATTTCTCACATTACCTGTGTGATACATTTTATTGAATTTGTTTCATATTTTGTGTTTATTACCAATTATATTTTTTGACATTTATTCTGCACTGATTTAATAAATATATATATTTTTGCACAAAATTGTATTCTGATCTTCAGGTTAGTGCCACTTAAAGCAATCTCGAATTTTTGTTGATTTATAGAAATAAGTTAAGAATCTCCTTACTTACAGATCTTTGCTTATTTGCATAAATAGACACTGTTTATCAAAGCAGTATAAACATTCTGACAAATAATCTTACCCTAGAGGTTTGTTTTGCACTGGTTCTAAATTGGTTTGGCTATTTTCTGTATGTATTTTATATAGTGCACTGCGGACTGTTATTCCTCTTCTGTCCGGGTGTATAATTAGTGACCCTGTTAATGTGGATTACAGATTGTCTGAGCTTCTGGGACAATCCTGGAGCGCCAGGAGTTGCTATGATGATGCGATCATGTGACGAGCAGTTTCTGCCTATCGCCGACCATTCATTGCCTATAACTAGTGGGTGTCTTCTGTGCCTTCTTATCTGCTGAAGAAGTCGTGCCCACGGGACGTAACGCGTACGGAGGAGGAGGGGATAACATGATGTCACCCATGGTCATTCTGTCTATACTCATGTAACACGCTGGAGACACTGAGTACTGGGTTACAGTGCCGGTTTGTGTAAGTGCATTTTTATTAAAATCTTTGTATACAAGCGGAGAGAGCACTATATAAATATTTTGCCTTTATACATGACACATGCTAAGGATTCCATT
Organism: Pelophylax lessonae; assembly: GCF_965119305.1. Lineage (NCBI taxonomy): Eukaryota > Metazoa > Chordata > Amphibia > Anura > Ranidae > Pelophylax > Pelophylax lessonae. The sequence goes on along the minus strand of NC_138770.1, from coordinate 496,456,155 downwards.
TCGGGAGGTCTAGAGGGACACACTGTTTCCAGTTCATTACGATCTTTGGAGACTTCTCTTTTGTTTGATTGAGGACTCATGCAGGAAAACGCACCGTTCTTCTGCCCCAGAGCGGAAAAGTGTTGTTAGACCCTACTGTTAATTCAGGGGTCTACATAAGAGGTGAGCGGCTTGATTGTCTGGTGGAGGATTTCTTGCACCTGATCACCCAACGAGTTTCATTTAGGAGCACCTTTCGTCACTGTTTGGGACTCTTTATGTAGTGTTCCCTTTGTAGTATCTGGGAACTACTTGTTAGCGCTGCACTGTTATTTATTATTGGCTAAACAAAAATGCCTGAAGCTGTAAAAGGATTTTAATATACTTCCAAAATGCTTGTAATACACTTCCAAAAATGCTCAAAAACTCTTAAATAAAAAACGCCTGAAAATCGCTCTGCTCAGATGTGAATGGAGCCTTAGGCTGGCCATACATGGGTCAAATTTACATAGAATTTTCTTTTGAAAGTCTTATCTAAGAATATTCGTTCAAATTTCGCACCATTAGTGGGCTGCAGCAACAGCCGATTTTCATGCGGTCATCGGATTTGAGTGATTGGGCAGGTTGTAAATTTTTTGAAAAACAAAACGATTTTCGAATCAATGATGGGAGAATTGTGCGAAAAATATAATCAAAAAAGAAATGTGCATGATTGCAAGAAAATAAAATTCCTGGAAAAAAAAGAAGATTCTCAGGCCACAAAAATTATTTTCTGAATAAATATTAGGTGAAATTAAAGGCTTGGGTTGGTCGAATTTCAAAATCAATGGTGGCGCCATTGAAATCACAAAACGCACAAAATTTCTAAATTTGCAAAAGAATGTTCCTTCGAAATTCGACACATGTATGGCCAGCCTTAGGCTCAAGTAAACAAATTCCTCTACAGACGTAGGGCTCTTTCACACGGGTGGTCCGATCAGATCCGCCTGTCAGTTTTTTAGGCGGATCTGATCGGATCCTCCATGCAGCTCTATGGGGCAGCGGGTGTCAGCGGAGGTCACCTCCGCTGACACCCGCTGCCATCCGCATCCGATCCTGTGCTGAAATCTGGACGGATGGAAACCCTATTTTTCCATCCGTTCAGTAATCGGAGCGGAGCGGATCTGACGAGAGCGGACAAGCGGTCCGCTATCCTCCGATCCCCCATAGAGGGCAGCGGGTGCTGAGACACCTCCCTCTCCGCTCTGCAAGCGGAGACGGAGCTGTCATCCGCCCGGCTCAGCGGGGATCGCGGATCGATCCCTGCTGAGCAACACGGATCCGCCTGCGGAGGCGGACCGTGTGAAAGAAGCCTTAGGCTTCTTTCACACGGCCGCTCCGGATTTCTTCTCCGCTGCGGGACTTTTTTTTTTTTTTTTCACGGAGCGGGTGACATTTGTGTCATCCGCTCCGTATGCCCGCATATCATCCCATCTGTTTGCGGATGATATGCGGACATAATGTAAGTCTATGGCATTGCGGATGTCAGCGGATGACACCGCTGACATCCGATTTTCCTTCCTTTACGTTTTTTGAACGGATGAAAAAATAGGGTTCTGTTCCGTTCCAAAAAACGGAACAGAACTGAAAGGAAGAAAATCGGATGTCAGCGGATGGTATTCCGCTGACATCCGCAGTGCCATTGACTTACATTATGTTCGCAAATCATCCGAAAAAAAAATAGGATGATTTGCGGACAAGCGGAGCGGCCGTGTGAAAGAGCCCTTAGTAACACTAAAAGTGTGTGTACTGCTCGATGAAAATAACATTTTACCTTCTAGGCTTTAAATGAAACATGCCTTATCTAAATACAAAAAAAAATCCAGGGCATGGCTTAACCTTCACTCTCTGCAGCCCTGCAGGGTGAAAAAAAAAAACCAGATTCCTCGATCCATGCCATGCAGAGAGAGTCATCCATCCACATTTTAGGTATTGTATTTTTATTTAACCATGTCAAGTGGCTGTCAGTATACCCTGACTGCAGGTGCAATTGCTGCTCGGCCGACAGGTTTTCACCTGGCTCCACCATTTTATTAAATTGAAGGATGTCGGGTTGAAGACAGGGCCAGCCACAAAGTGAAATGGCCAGCTTTAGAATGCCCCTGAAATAACTGCTGCAGTTTAGAAAATAAATTTAACCAAATAAACTTTAGAACATAAAAGGAGATACACAGAAAGACCAAACCAGATTTTAAAAATGCTAAAAGAAGCCATTTCAAACATACCTGATCGTCTGCTATATGACTTCTAGCAAAGGGAGAATCCAGAAGTATGTGTAAAGCTTGCAGACAAGCTGTAACATGTTCAATGGGTTCCTCGGGTCGTGGTGCACAAAAGAACTGGATACTTATACCTAAAGACACAAATAATAATTTTTTTGACCACTTGTGCAATCCACACTACTGAACAAATCTAGCGCTCACCTGTTATTTACATACAAATTAACGGGAGGTAAAAGCGTTAACAGCACAACAGCATTACAAAAATATTAAGCAACCTACCTAATATAAGATGCATTCTATCCTTGTTCAGCTCTAATAGGGACTTGGGGCTGGGTGGTGTTCCTGGTGGTTGGTTCATTGTAATGGTGGTGTTTCGTTTCTGGGATCCCAACACTGTTGCTTCATCTGGGACTTCAAAGTTATTAAACCCTGCAGAATTCAGCCAAAGTGCTACAGCATGCAGGATTGGAGCCCAAGAATTGCGGTAATGTAGTCTTGCTGTATCAATTGTTTCTGGGGTATAAAATGCTCCACCTATGCATTATCAAAATTATTATTTTTAACAACTAAAAAAATCAAAAGTTGGACGTTTTCAATCAATATATTTCAAAAGTGTACATAATAACCAATTTAATAAGAAACTTTTATTTTCAGGGTAAATATCTTAATGGAGTGTTAACTTTCAGCATCAATACCTGACAGACAGCAACAGGGACAGGTTAGTATTGAGGGTTAGAAAAACAAAAAAACAAAATTGTTCTTGCCATATAGTTTTCTTAGTGCCCATTGAGGCGAACAGGATTTTTAAACAACTGGATTATGCTGCTGCCTACAGGAGGCTTGGACAATGCATAAAACAAACTGTAGGACAGCTATATGGGGTACAACCCTTATATAAGTAGTACCAAAGCAACAGCCATAAGAAAAGAGGTAAGGAACCTGAGCACCTCAATGGCCTCCAAGAAAATAATTTTAAGGTGTCTACACATATTCCACTGGGAACATTGTCTGTTTTGCTTTGCCACTGAGGGACTCCGCCTACATTACTGAGTTCCCTTCCTCCTTGCTCTTCCCCTCCCCACTTCTGATCTACTGGCCAAAAGATTGTAAGATACTTCTAATGCAACCCCCAAATCAGCAATTTCCTCCACTGCCTGTCTTTTGTCATTTAGCAGTCCCTTGCAGGGCTCCTAGCACAAATCCCAGGGTATCTTACACTCCCTCCCACTTTTGGAGAAAGAGATGCTGTGGGAGCCTGAGAGGAGCATAACCGCAGCAGCCAGTTTCAGAGCTCCACTGCTGCTAAGATCTGGCTGGTCTGTGTGGTCACATTATAGCGCTTACAAGCAGCCAAAGGTAGATACAACTACTGTGCTCGCTCCCCACATACAACCCTCTATTCCCCTACTGACAAAAGCTGCCAGCCAGGAGTATTTATAGGAGTGCCCCCCGCCCACTTCCCCATTTACATTGCCGGAGAAACTGTTCGAGTTAATGAGAAACCACCTAAAAGCTTCTCTACTGCAGTCATCTCTTACTTGGCCCGGTTGCTCTCAGACTCCTTTACAAAGCCTGTGCATGCTCTCATTCTATGCACCCTCTTGTCACCCTATGTCTTTTGGAAGTGGACCTCCCCTCCTTTTAAACTCAATGCCACTGAGCAATATTCCCCCCCCTGAAATCACAACCACACCCCCTTTCCCCCATCCACCTATAGTCACGCCCTATCCCCATTCTCAACTTTCCATTAAATCTAAATTCACAGTAATCAAAAACTGAAAACTTACCGTCAGGTGGAAGCTGACTTGCAAACTCAGGTGGCAGGGTAAGGAGTGCATAATCCTTGAGCACAGCTGACCACAGTCGACTAAGTGTTGAAAGCTCTGACTCCACTAAAGATATCAGGCTGTCTGGGGGAAGTTCGTCTGATGAGTTCAAGTCTAGGTCTTCATCATCATTGGTTTTTAATGCTTTTTTGGGCTTACCTTCAGCTTCCTTTTTAATGGTCATTGCAACAACATACACCTATTAAAGAAATGCATTTCATATTATTAATATTCACAACACCAATGCTGGAACATGCTGTAAGAAACCATTTTATCAGCTCACAAGCTATAGACAGCAGCTCCAAGTTTTTTTCCATTTTTAAACGTTTTCCCTTTTGCTTTTAAAAAAAAACATTTAATCAGGACCACGAGAAACTACCAGACAGAGTGTGTGTGTGTGGGAGGGGGGAGATAAATACAGTGAGCAATTGTATTCAGCTCGGTGTTATGAATGCCCTGACTTCTGCTTAAAAATTGGATTTTTGACTTACCATAAAAATTTATTTCTCTCATGTTCATTGGCGGACACAGCTCCTGATCTTCTTAGCCACTGGGCTATACTGTCCCCCTACAGGAGTAAGACACTAGGCAGGAAAAAAGTCTGGCTATGCCTATGGGCAGTCCCAGGGGGTATACTTCCTCTCTCTGCTATAGGTACTCAGTTTTGTTACAAAAAAACAGTGTCAGAAGAATTACAACTCCACAGGGGGGAGTGGGTTTTATGTCCGTCATCAATGAACATTAGAGAAATGGATTTTACGGTAAGTCAAAAATCAATTTTTTTCTTTTCTCTTGTTCATTGACAGACACCGCTCCTGATCTTCTTAACCATTGGGACATTCCAAAACAGTGTTAAACATGAGGGGTGGGAACAGCGAAAAAGAAATTCCCAAGGTTAACTATAGCCAACCAGGTAAACAGGAGCTCAGCCAAAACAACTGGAGCTCACCTAAAAAAAAAAAGCAATACACCCTCAAAGAGGACCAGGTCCTCTCAACAGCAGCTTGCAAAACCTTGCGGCCAAAGGAAGCATCTGCAGATGCCAACACATCCACTTTATAGAACTTTGTGAAAGTGTGCATGGATGACCAGGTGGCCGCCTTGCAAACCTGCGTCACCGACGCCTGATGACGGAAGGCCCAGTTGGCACGGAGCGCCCAAGTAGAGTGCGCCTTGATAGGAAAAGAGGAACCTGGCCCTTGATGGAATAGGCCTGAATCACAGTCTGTCTGATCCACCTGGAAATGTCCGCAGAGGTAGTGGACAACCCTTTCCGAGGCCCATCCGTAAGCACAAACATGGAGTCTGATTTCCTAAAAGACTCTGTAGCTGCCAGATACACCCTAATCGCCCGGACCACATTTAAGGCATGCAAAGCAATTTCCTTTGGATGTTTTGGCCTGGGACACAGGGAAGGCAATACAATGTTTTCATTCAAATGAAAATCAGAGACAACCTGAGGAAGAAACAAGGGACAGAGGCGAAGAACCCCCTTATCACTGTGAACCACCAAGTAAGGTGAACCACAGGGTCATGCCGCCAATTCTGACACCCTGCACGCAGAGGTCAAAGCCAGCGAAAAGGCCACCTCTCAGGACAGCGTAAGCAGGGGAATCTCCCGTAGGTTCTCAAAAGGAGACTTTTGGAGGACTGTGAGCACCAAATTGAGGTCCCAAGGCAGCAACAGTGACCCCGCACTGGAGGGGTCAAGTGCCTAACTCCTTAAAGAAAATTATGCACTAAGGAGTATGTGGCCAGGGGCCATTTAAAAAAAAAAAGACCACTAAGGCCGACACCTGACCCTTGATGGTACTCAAGGCCAGTTTCTGCTCAACCCCTCGTTGAAGGAAGGTCAAGATCTGAGCCACCCAAAAAAAAAGAGCGAGGATGAACCTCAAGAGACTCACACCACGCAATGTACGTCTTGCACATACGATGGTAGATCTTCCTAGAAGTAGATTTCCTAGCTTTTAACAACGTAGAAATCACTGACTCAGACAAACCTCTATCCATCAGCACCAAGCGTTCAACAAACAGCCAAGCCATCAAAGCCAGCAACTGTAAAGCAGGATGGAAGATTGGTCCTTGAGACAGCAGATCCTCCCTGAGAGGAAGCTTCAAATGAATGTCAGCGACCAGATCGGGGTACCAAGCCCAGTGAGGCCAGTCCGGGCCACTAAAATGACCGGAATCCTTCTACCTTGTTCCTGCGTAGAAGTCTTGGCATCATAGGTTGAACTGGATGGACTGATGTATTTTTTCAACCTCACAAACTATGTATGCAACTATGTAAATCAGACGATACTGACCCCAGGGGGCCACCAGCGCATCAGCTGCATCCGCTAGAGGATCCCGTGACCAAGCCACAAACCTCTGCACCTTTCCCTGGAGACACATCTGATGAAACACCTCCGGATGAAAAGACCAATCTGCCCTTGGTCCAACACCTGCCGACTTAGGTAATCCACCTGCCACTTTTCCAAACTGGAACGAACTGTTCTGCCCACCTTAGAATGCCGGCTACCTTCAGAGCCGCCAGGATACGGCAGTGGCATTGTCCGATTAAATGCGCACTGGACATACCTGAGGACGATCCGTTCAATGTTCCAGGCACAGTCAGATCGCTCGGAGTACCAAGACATTGATTAGTAGTCTCTTCCAGTGTCCAGATCCCCTGAGCAGAATTTTTGCATCTGGGTCCTTAACCACTTAAGCCCCGGAAGATTTTACCCCCTTCCTGACCAGGGGGTATTTTGCGATTCAGCACTGCGTGACTTTAACGGACAATTGCGCGGTCGTGTGATGCTGTACCTAAACGAATTTGACGTCCTTTTTTCCCACAAACAGAGCTTTCTTTTGGTGGTATTTGATCACCTGTGCGATTTTTTGATCACGCGCTATAAACAAAAAAAGAGCGTCAATTTTGCAAAAATAACAATATTTTTCACATTTTGTTATATAAAATTCCCCCCAAAAAAAAGTAAAAATCAAAATTTTTTAACATTTTTGGCCAATTTGTTTTATGCTACATATGTTTGGTAAAAAAAAAAAAAAAAAAAAAAAAAAAAAAAAATCGCAAAATTTTGATTGGTTTGCGCAAAAGTTATTGCGTTTACTAAAAAAGGGAAAGATTTTTGTCATTTTTGTTGTTTTTTTTTTAACGCGTACTGGCGGCGATCTGCGATTTTTTTTTGCGGTACTGCGACATTGGGGCGGACAGATCGGACCCTTGACTGACATTTTTGACACTTTTGGGGTTACCAGTGACATTTCTACAGTAATCAGTGCTATATATATGCACTGCTACTGTAAAAATACACTGGCAGTGAAGGGGTTAACTTTATTTGAGAGGGAGGGGCTGTGTGTGTCCCTAGGGGCGTGATTCTAACTGTGATTGGCTGTCTGTTGAGCTGTAGTTACACTGATCAACGGTCCTACATAGTAGAACCGTATGATCAGTGTTTCTACACAGGGGAGAATGACAGGCAGCTTGTTTACACAAGCTGCCTGCCTTTCTCCCTCTCCCCCGACGATCGCAGAGTGAGCGGCGGACATTGGGTCCGCCGGTCACACGCGTGGGGGGGGGGGGGGGGTCCGTGACCGCGCGCGCGCTCGCTCCCCAGAGCCTCACAGGCTAGTGACGTATATTTACGTCACTTTGCCTGTGAGGGGCTGAGACCGCCGCAGTAAATCTACTTGCGGCGGTCGGCAAGCGGTTAAAGGCTGGGGACTCTTCAACTGGAATCATGGTTGCCTTGTTTAATCTTGAAACCGGGAGGTTCCACCACCTATACCAGAGAGGTCCACAGATCCGGAAATCAGCAAAGACGTCCCCCCAACCGAGATACGGGTGAGGGCGCCCCTTCATGCAGAGGAAGCTTTGTCTGCAGGTCTGGAAGAGCCCCTTGTGGCTTGCCAGACCAGATCCTCTGAAGGATTTTCATCCCTTGAGGGACAAAAAAAAAAAAAAAAAAAAAACCTTAGGGACAGAGAAGAATGGCCCACGGTAGCCTGCGGAAGAAGGATACTCTTCCCCCCTGTGGGACCTATAATGTCATCCAAGGAAGCTCCAAACTGGCGATCCCCCACAAAGGGGAGATCAGATAAGGCCTTCTTAGAAGTCCGGTCCGCAGAGCAGCATTGTCATCCAAATAAGAAACAGAAGGACCACTGCTGATACAGACAGCCTAAAATCAAAAGAGCCGCATCCAAACAGGCATCACAGATCAACTGCAGCCCCTGGATCAACGGATCCGCCAGCTCCACAAAGGCAGGGGAGGCCCGCTGACTGCAATTCCGCAAGGGGAATGCCGACCCAGGGTCCACGAATGGACCACCTACTTGACCCCGCAAAAAAACAAGGGGTCGCCCTCTGAGCCCCTTCACAGAGGCCTGCACAATAGGAAATGGTGCCCTTAAGGGGGCCACCCTCTGACGCGGACATGCAGGCAGGGTATCTGGATGGTCCCGCAGCGCTAAAAGGGGTAGGTTACTCCACAATAATGGCGGCATGGTTGCCATCAAAAATTAAACCACCCCCACAGCGCCACGCTTTCCAAGAGAGGTGCCAAGCTGGCCGCATGGCCTAGTAGGCCGCAAGCCGCGGCCTCACTTAGTGTGGAGGCCCAGCGGCAAGTGGACTCATTCCAGCCAGGCTTACCGGGGCCGCCCTTCCCCAATGGAGGCCAACTCGGCCTCATGGCCTAGTAGGCCGCAAGTCACGGCCTAAATTTTTGTGGATGCCCAGCCACCTGGACACGAGCCTCAGCATAGCCGACCCCCCAGAGCAGCAGAGGGGAGGGCGGATGCCCAAATAGAGGGTAGTGGCTTCAGCTACCCTCACTGGGGCCGCCTCACATAGCTCCTGACCAGTAGGCCGCAAAGCTGCGGCCTAAATTTGGGGCCAGATCCAGCAGCGTGAGGCGTGGATGCCAAATAATCCGCTCCCCCAGCCCAACAACTGCAGCAGGGAGCCCAGAGGACATCCCTGCCCCATTCACCAACCCACAGGGTGGCAAGGAATCCTGCTTAACCCCCGTTGTGCACCAGGCTAAACCCAGTCAGCAGCAACTCAAACAAGGCCCCCTTAAGAGCATGTGGCAAAACCCAGCTCATAACCTCACCCAGGGAGGGGGGGAGCCTGAAGACCCACAGTGACCACCAGATTTTTAGTGGGCTGGGGGGGAGGGGGGGGGGGGACTCGGGGGTTCCACCATGCCAGGGAGGGGCCCACAACCACCCCAAAACCCTCCAGGGGTAGAGGGGAGACAGCTATTTAACATACCAGGAACAGGATGGGCACCGCTCCTGACAGACCACTGCTTCATCCGGATGTGGGTGGCTGTCGGCCAGAAGGAAACGCTGCGACTAAGGCCGAAGACAGTTTGCGTTCTCGTGAGACGTTTAACTCGTGGGCCAGCCCCTGTCCAGTGGGGCTATGTCGCTGCCGACCTAGCGTGGAGCTGCCGTCTGCACGCAATCCCTGGCTGGACTGGGGGATCCCTAAGGATCTAGATTATCCAGTTCGTCCCCCAGTCTGGCACTTGATTGTAGCTCTCACAGGATCAAAATAAAAAAAGGAGGAAAAAAATTCCATTTAAAAATAAAAAATTTGCCTGGACCAGAGATCCCAGCAAGGAACTAGGTCCTTACTCCTGACTAGGCCGAAAAAAAAAAAAAAATAAAATAAAAAAATAAGTGCATATAGCTAAGAGTGGGTGTATACCCCCTGGGACTGCCCAAAGGCGTAGTCAACCTTTTTCGTGCCTAGTGTCCTACTCCTGTAGGGGGTAGTATAACCCAACGGTTAAGAACAATCAGGAGCTGTGCCTGTCAATGAAAGAAAGCTAATTTACCTTTACTTTTCTATCTGCAATGCTTTTTTTTTCTGTAAAATGCTAGGCAATATGGCTACCCGGAGGCGTTCTGTACACAGATGGTATACAGAATGCTATAATACTTTTGTTCCCCCTTTTTGTCTATATACAATATAGATGATGGCCATTATGTCAGTGTTTTCTTCCAAGTGCTAGGGTGATATGTTTTTAATTCTGGGAATCTGCTCACCTTTACTCCTGCAAGTGCTACCCAGGCTGTTCACAGGGGGCCTTTCCAGGCTACTGACTAGAGTTTAGTGTCCCATGCATTGCGTTTATCAGCCCACTCCCCAGTCCCGGGTCAGGGTTTAACGGAGGCAAAATGTAACCGTGGTCAGTCAATTCCCCTCAATTGCTTTTCTGGTGAACAAAGAATCAGGCAAAAAAGTAAATAAGCTGGTTCAGAATTAAGTGCTGCAAGATTGAGCACTGGAACTCCATGCTATATGGCCTCTCAAAAATGCCAGCACAGCCTTGTATTTCCCAATAAATATCTATGAAGAAAATTACCAGGGACTGGAAGTAAAAACAAACTGCTGGGTAAATCACGTACATACCTACCTCTGCCCAAGCTTTTAATACAGCCAGTTTCTCCATAGTAATGGCACTTTCCCGGTAAAGCTGACTTGAAGATCCCTTTCCTGCTTGCACCTTGTCTAGTGAGGAGACAAGGAGGTTGTGCACCCTGCGAAGATCATTCAGGTCACTCACAACTCGGCTTCCTATCCAGGCACTACACACCTAAGAACAATACACAAATGTCATTGTCAAATGTTCTAGGAAATTTTGCCTTAACTATTTAGAGCACAAACAATTATACCTGGCAAGCTTTTGCTGTAATGTCTGAGGGTGTATCCTGTGAAAATGCCGGTCGTAGTGCAGCACCAACCTGGAAATTACATTTATGGTTAGTTTTCTGCAGCAGGTAAGCATTTGTAAAAAAAGCAATAAAAACCACAATCTTAAAAAAAAGCCTTGGAAACTATTTTACAAAAAGAACGACAGAGAAATGTTGACAATAAAAATGCTGTTGCTTTAATTTATCTCTGCTGCAAAACCTGTGAGTGCTTCTATTTGTTTTTAATAAAAAAAAGAAACACTGTAGTACCATTTCAACATTTCAAGCAACAAAGTATTACAGATGCAATATAGGAGATATCAGAAGGTGCCAGGTCCTACTGTTAACAGCACCACCCAATGCTCTAATCTTCAAATAAAGTCCTGTGAAAAAATAGAATTTTTGTACTTACCGTAAAATCTATTTCTCTGAGTTCGACTGACACAATGCTCCATAAATCATAACTAGTGGGTTTGATTGCCTCCTCCAGGAGTAGGACCAGGCAGGAAAAAAAAAAAAAAAAAACACCTGGCTACGCCCATGAGCAGTCCTCAGCTGGTATATAACCCCCCTCTCTGCTCTAGGCAATCAGTTTAGTAGCAAGCAGTATTCAAAGTGTCAGAACTCCATAGAGGAGTGGGTGCTGTGTCGTCGAACTCAGAGAAATGGATTTTACAGTAAGTACAAAAATCCAATTTTCTCTTTCGTTCATCAATGGACACAGAACTCCATAAATCATAACTAGTAGGAGGTCCAAAAGCGGTGCCAAAAGGAAAATGAGGGGTGGGGAAAATAACCCATGGCTAAACATAAGCACCCTTAACCAGGACGCAGGAGCCTTAACTGGATCACAGGAGCCCAGTCTGAAAAAACTGAATTTTTGTAAAATCTTACCTGTAAAATTCCTTTCTCTGAGTCCTCCGACAGTCGCCGCCCCTTCATATTCGTCACCAATGGGTTATTGACCTTTGCTCCGTAGGAGTGGCTAGACAACAGAATATGTTAATATCAAAGCTTTTAGCATACCCCACCCCCAGGGGGTGGTCCCCTCAGTCAATACCCTCCTGCTTCCTGCATTCCAACCTCAGTTTCAGTAGCATAGCAGTAGAGAACATAAACAAAACCCCAAAAGAGCGACTGTCGGAGGACTCAGAGAAAGGAATTTTACAGGTAAGATTTTACAAAAATTCAGTTTTCTCTTACGTCCTCCGACAGTCACCGCCCCTTCATATTCGTCACCAATGGGACGTCCCAAAGCAGTGTAGACATGAGGGGTGGGAAAAAAGCAGCCGCGCCTAAGGCAACGCAATACCCACATCAGAGAAAGGAACCTTACCAAAGGAAGGAAACCAACTGGGCAACATGAAAAAAACTTGCTCAACAGGAGCAACAACCCAGGAAAGAACAAGTAACCCAGGGGTAAAAATACCACAACAGCCAAGGACCCAAACCAGGGACCCTAAGGCACTGCCGCACTAAGAACTTTGCGGCCAAAGGAAGCATCTGCCGATGCCTGAACATCCACCTTGTAAAATTTTGAAAAGGTGTGAACGGACGACCAAGTCGCCGCCTTACACACCTGGGCCACAGAAGCCCGATGATGACAGGCCCAAGACGCACTCAGAGATCTTGTAGAGTGTGCCTTCACAGGCATGGGGGGAACTTTCCCCTTCAAAGCATAGGCCTGCTCAATGGTCTGTCTGATCCATTTGGCGATGGTAGAAGCCGACGCCGCCATGCCCTTCCGAGGTCCCTCTGGAAGGACAAATAGAGAATCCGTCTTGCGAAAGGATTCAGTCGATGACAGGTAAACCCCGATCGCCCGAACAACATCCAAGGAATGCAAAGCCACTTGCTTTGGATGTTTAGGCTTTGCGCAAAGCGAAGGCAGAACAATGTCCTCATTGAGGTGAAATTCCGAGATCCTCTTCGGAAGGAAAGACGGGTTAGGACGCAAGACCACCTTATCCAAATGAACCACCAAATACGGAGATCAGCAGGACAAGGCAGCCAGCTCCGACACCCTGCGAGCCGAAGTGATCGCTACCAAAAAGGCAACCTTCTTGGACAACATAGACAAGGAGATCTCCCTGATTTTTTCAAAAGGAGCATGTTGCAACACGGACAGAACAACATTCAAGTCCCATGGAGGCAAAGGCTCCCTCCTAGGAGGGACCAGATGCCGCACCCCTTGAACAAAGGTGCCAACTAAAGAATTAGACGCCACAGGGCGCTGAAAGAGAACGGCCAGAGCAGAAATCTGACCCTTAATCGTGGCCAACGCCAAACGCTGGTCCACGCCCGTTTGAAAAAAAGCCAACACCCTTGATACCGAGTATGAACGAGGGGAATACCCCCTGGACTCACACCAGGCAAAATAGGCCTTCCAAGTACGGTAGTAAACCTTCCCCGAAGAGGACTTTCTAGCCTTAATCAAGGTGTGAATGACCTCAGGGGATAGACCCCCATCCTTCAGGATCTGGGTTTCAACAGCCAGGCCGTCAAAGCCAGCGACTGTAAAGCAGGATGAAATATCGGCCCTTGAGACAGGAGATCGTCTCGAAGAGGCAGACGCCACGGAGCGTCGACCGCCAGATTCACGAGGTCTGCGTACCAAGACCGGCGAGGCCAGTCTGGTGCCACCAGAATCACCGTTTTCGGTTCCGAGGCCAACCTCCGAAGGAACCTGGACAGCAGCTGAATCGGTGGAAAGGCATACATCAGACGATACTGATGCCAGGGCGCCACCAACGCGTCTGAGGCGTCTGCCCGAGGATCGCGCGTTCTTGCCACAAACCTTTTCACCTTGTTGTTCAGACGAGACGCGAACAGGTCCACATCTGGGGACCCCCACTTCTCGCACAACATCCGAAAGACATCCGGGTGAAGGGACCATTCTCCCTGGTCCAGGGTCTGGCGGCTCAGATAATCCGCCTGCCAGTTTTCCACCCCCGGAATGTGAACAGCAGATATCACCGGGAAGTGCGTCTCGGCCCAAGACAGAATGTCGGCTACTTCCCGAGCCGCTCGGGCACTCCTGGTGCCCCCTTGGTGGTTGATGTAGGCCACCGCTGTGGCATTGTCCGTCTGCACCCGAACCGGACGGCCCTGCAGCCTGTCCGACCAACGCCGAAGGCAGAGATTTATCGCTCGCAATTCCAGAATGTTGATCGGAAGGGAGGATTCCTCCTCCGACCAAGTTCCCTGGGCAGACAGAACGCCCAGAACACCACCCCAGCTCGACAGGCTGGCATCCGTGGTGATCACAGTCCACGAGCAAGGGCGAAAGGACTTGCCCCCCGACACCGCCGGGGACTGGAGCCACCACAGAAGGTCCCTTCTGGTGCGATGACTCAACGAAATCTGGAGATCCAGAGATTGCGGTCGTCCGTCCCACCTGGCCAAAATCTCCCTTTGGAGACCCCGCGTGTGAAACTGGGCAAAGGGTATCGCCTTGAAAGCCGAGACCATCAGTCCCAGACACCTCATGCACGTCCGGAGGGACGAACACTGAAGTCCCTGAGGGACCCGACTTCTTCTTGAAGCTTCCGGAGCTTGTCTTCCGGCAGGAAGACCTTCGCCTGAACAGAGTCCAGGATCATTCCCAGGTAAGGGAGACGAACCGACGGACACAGCGTCGACTTTGGAAAATTTATCGTCCAACCGAACTCTTGCAGAGTCTGCATCGTGACGGACAGGTCGTTCACTAGGCCCTGACTGGTCGCAGACCGAACCAGAATGTCGTCCAGATACCCCAGGATCCAGATGCCCTGGGCTCTCAACAAAGCCAGAACCGGCGCAAGCACCTTGGTGAAAACCCGCGGAGCCGAGGCGAGACCAAAGGGCAACGCCACGAACTGGAAGTGATCCTCCGCAATGGCGAATCGAAGGTACTGCTGGTGACCCTCGAAAATGGGAATGTGAAGGTACGCATCCTTCAAGTCGATGGAGGCCATGAATTCCCCCGGAACCAGGGCAGCCACCACCGAGCACAGGGATTCCATGCGGAACTTGCGAACCCGCACAAAGCGGTTCAGAGCTTTCAAGTCCAGAATCGGACGTACCTTGCCCTCCTTTCTGGGCACAGTGAACAGATTTGAATAGAACCCCCGAAATCTGTCCCGATGAGGCACCGGAATCACCACTCCCTGAGCCCGCAGGTCCCGCACCCCCAGGTGCAGATCCCGCAAGCGCTCCGGAGACAGCTGAAGATTTGAGGGAAAAAATCTGCCCGCCGGCCGAGAGAGAAACTCGATCTTGTATCCAGATCGAACGATTTCCTGAACCCACCTGTCCCGAACGCGGGCCAGCCAGGGTTGAAGAAAACCGAGCAAACGTCCCCCCACCCCAGAACTGGGTGAGGGCGCCCCTTCAGGCCGCATTGTTATGGGCAGCGGACCCGGACTGGCCGGACTTCTGCTTACCTGCCCACGGCTTCTTCTGGGAGCCTTGTCCCTTGAAGGGCTTACCCTTATAGTGCGACCGAAACGCACGAAAGGACCCCTGAGAGGGCCTAAACGAAGCATTCTTCTTACCGCGAACAAACTTAGACTTGTGAGACTGGGGCAAAAGAGTACTCTTACCCCCAGAAACACCCTTGATCAGAGTATCCAAGGATTCGCCAAAAAGGCGAGAGCCCGCGTAAGGCAAATTAGCCAAAGTCTTCCGAGAAGATTGGCCACACTCTGCAGACGCGCAGCCAAAGGGACCATATCTAGGTCCGCATCACACAAATACATGACATCCTGATGAATCTGATCCACCATAGCCAATGTCGACGGCGAAGCAGAGTCAGCCACCAGAGCGCGCCTG
Organism: Pelophylax lessonae; assembly: GCF_965119305.1. Lineage (NCBI taxonomy): Eukaryota > Metazoa > Chordata > Amphibia > Anura > Ranidae > Pelophylax > Pelophylax lessonae. The sequence goes on along the minus strand of NC_138770.1, from coordinate 496,440,563 downwards.
AGCAACTGCGTCCAATCGGCAATAGCCTGGGCCGCCATAATGGAAGCAAAAATAGGCTTCAGCATAGAGCCCGCAACCGTATAAGAGTGACGGGCCAGACACTCCAATCTCCAGTCCGTAGGGTCCCGGAACACCGGGGTATCCTCAGCAGGAATCGCAGTGGATTTATTCAAAATCGCCACCGCGTGATCCACCTGAGGCGGCACACACCAACGCTCATCAGTAGCCGGTGTAAAAGGATAACGCAGCTTGAACCTACTCGGCACAGCAAAAGGTTTCTTTATGTTGCGCCATTGCTCCTCAACAGCGCGCTGAAATTCCGTAGAGCAAGGAAAAACCTGCGACATTTTGCGTTTTCTCTGTGTCCCATAAGAGGACATCAAAGCAGGAGGACATGGTTCATCCTCCAAATGCAGCGTTTGTTTGATAGAAGCAACCAACTCATCCATGATTGCAAGCTCTTCGGACGAGCCAGGGGGAGAATTATCAACCCCTTCCACCTCAGCCTCCCCTTCAGACCCCGCAAGGTCTAAAGAAGAACGAGACCCTGAGAAGGGCACACCAGCCATAGCATCCCCATCGCCCTCTGAATCAGAGGAAATGGACACCCTGGGCCTTTTCGTGGAACGATCAGCCACCAGCATCTGCACCTGAGCAGCAAGGTTAGCCACAATAGCAGCCAGATCAACCCCCTCAGGGGAAGCAGCAGCAGCCCCCTACCAAGGAGGGAGGAAACTTGCTTTCCTGAGAATCCATGCCCCAGTAAATTAGAAAAAAAAAAGAAGTACTGCCCCTTTAAGGCCGCGGCGATCGCTCACCGCACTCACAGAAACACACTGACCCACCGGGCTAGGAATACAAAGGCAAGGAATACAGGAATGGAAGGTAAAACCTGGAGAGGTCACACAGGCTGCTGCTTCATCGATCGCTGTCCTCAGAGCAAAAGGAAGTGATGCGAGACTGACCGCCCACATAAAGCCTATGTAAGGCTACACAAACATGGCCGCCGGCCGAGGCTATAGAGGCAGAAACACTGACATGTGGCCCGCGCGATCGCCGCCAAAATGGCGGCGTTTGGCGCCAAAACGGCGCTCTCCCACACAGGGTCGGTCACCACAAAATCGTCACAAAAAAATGGCGGACTGCAGTAGCGGCCGCCGCACAGTATGCCCACAACATGTCTTACACAAGCATGTCCTTCACAGCACACAGCATGTCACACAGCCTGTTACACAGAGCAGAGCAGGAGAGCCCCCCCCCTTGCAGCCCACAGAGAGCAGCTATACTGACAGGGAGCTCAGCATTATGCACAGACATGCAGGGTCCCACAGTCCCAGACTGACACCCAAGACAGACAGGTCCCCACACAGAAATACACTTACCATCCGGATGGCGTAGGGAGCCTGCACAAGCGATCAAACCGCTGCACCAAGGACAGGGAGAGTCGCAGCCAGGACGCAGTGGAATTGCGGTGCGAAACCGCATGGCGTCCAGTGAGGTAGCCACCTCACTGCAGCATCCCTGCAGCGGACAGGGATGGGTCGTTCATATTTGCCAGGGAAACCTAGCTGAACGCTCGATGGCAGGCTGGGAAGCCACTGGCCCTGAACCCCCGGATAACCAGGGAAGCCAGCCCGAGACCCAGCACCGCACGATCATCTTCATCAGAAGACCTGACTAGAGGTGAAAATAAACAGCTAAGTAAAGAACTCCAAATAAAATCAAAAAGAGAGAAGAAGCTAAGGCTGAAAAGCCCCAGCACAGGAAACGTCTAACCTACTCCTGAGCTAGACAAATGAAAACTGAGGTTGGAATGCAGGAGGGTATTGACTAAGGGAACCACCCCCTGGGGGTGGGGTATGCTAAAAGCTTTGATATTAACATATTCTGTTGTCTAGCCACTCCTACGGAGCAAAGGTCAATAACCCATTGGTGACGAATATGAAGGGGCGGCGACTGTCGGAGGACGTAAGAGAAATAAAGGTTTAAAGTAAAAACATCCCCAAGAGGGAACAGCCCCTCTTAAACAACCGCCTGCAAAACTTTGCGGCCAAAAGAAGCATCCGCAGATGCCAAAGTATCTACCTTATAGAATTTTGTGAAGGTATGCACGGACTTGCAATATTGAAGCCTGATGACAGGAGGCCCAAAAAGCACTCAGCGCCCGAGTAGAATGCGGCGTGACAGGGAAAGGTGGGACCTGACCTTTAATGGAATAGGCCTGAGTCACCGTCAGTCTGATCCATCTGGAGATGATACTCGAAGAAGCGGACAGCCCCTTTCTTGGTCTTTCTTTAACTACAAAAAGCGAGTCTGACTCAGTAGCTGCCAGATACACCCGAATATCATGAACCACATCCAAGGTATGCAAAGCAAATTCCTTGGGATGAGCCAGCATGGGACACAAGGAAGGCAACACAATGTCCTCATTCAAATGGAAGTCAGAAAACTTTGGGCAGGAATGGTGGACAGGGACGAAGAACCACTTTATCCCTATGGACCACCAAACAGGGACTGCAACAAAATAAAGCCGCCAACTTCGATACCCTGCGGGCCGAGATAATAGCCACCAAGAATGCCACCTTCTGGTATAACGCAGGCAAGGGAATATTCTGAATATTCTCAAATGTATGTTTCTGGAGAGCTGAAAACACTAAATTTAAATCCCATGGCGGCAAGAGACAATACAGGTGGAGCCACATGTCGATCCCCCTGAATGAATGTATGGACTAAAGAGTGCATGACTAGGGGTTGCTGAAAGAAGATTGCCAAGGTAGACACGCCAATTTCTGATCAACGTCCCGTTGAAGAAAGGTTAAGAACTGAGCCGCAGAAAAGGATTGAGGATGAGCGCCATCGAGTCACACCAAGAAATGTACACTTTCCACGTACGATGGTATATCTTGCTGGAAGATGACTTCCTCGCCTTCACCATGATCGGGATCACTGATCCAGACAAACATCTATCCCTCAGTACCTGGCTTTTAATAGCCAAGTCACTAAAACCAGCGACTGTGAAGCAGGATGGTAGATTAGCCCTTGGGACAACTGGTTTTCTCTGAGAGGAAGCCCCCAAGGGACGTTTACGGCCACCAGGATGATTGGAAGATCCTCACTCTTGATTCCTCGCAGGAACTGTGGAAGAAGCCTGAGCTGAGGATAATGTTGGCCTTACTATGGCCCTTGGATGCCTGCAGCTTCTGCCAGAGGAATCTGTAATCATGCCACGAACCTCAGTATCCTCTGTGGAGCCGAAACCTGCCAAAGGAGCTGCATGTAGGACTGTGCAAACAGAACTGTCTTGAAGGCTGATACCACCAAACTCAGAACCTGTATGCAAATCGGGAGAGAAAACGGTCTTTGTGACAGCAGCCGGTGAATCATGGCCTGTGGTTCCTGAGATTTGTCTAGAGGAAGGATCACCCTGATCAGAACTAAAATCAGACCTAGGTAATGTAATTCCCTGGAAAGGGATAAGGGGACATCATCTGAATCTTTGCAGGATTTTGCAGTTACTCACCAAAGATTCACCGGAAACCAGCGAAGATGTCCCACCCCTATATAGGTGAGGGCAGACCTTAATGCTGAAGGGGTCTTGTCTGCGGGTCTGGAGAAGCTAGCTCTAGGCTTACCAGACCAAGGTTACTTGGAACCTCCTGGGGAAGAATTAAAAGATCTAGTTCCCTTATCCCATAAGCACAAAATAATTTTCTATGGGCTGAGAAAGGAGGGCCCCCGTCTGCTACGAGGCTCCTTTCCCTTCCATGACTGTGGCAGAAAGGTACTCCCCCCCCCCCCCCCCGTAACACCCTTAATAATATCATCCAGGGTAGCCCCAAACAGGCGAACGCCTTGAAAGGGCAGATCAATGAGAGTTTTCTTAGAGGCCTGGGTCTGTGGACAAATTCTTAAGCCACAGCCAGCGCCTAATCACTACCGCTGAAACAAAGTTTGGACAGCACAGGAGCTGTATCCAAGGCTGCATCACAAAGAAACTGCAGACCATGGACCAACTCAGTTTCAGTTACGGTCTGAGACACCAGGGCTGAGGCAAAGACTGGCCGCAACGCTGGACCAGCCATAGTAAACATGCTTTGTGCCACAGCCTCCGCTTTCTTGTCTGCCAGGTCCTTAACTGCTTCCGGTCCGCACTATAGCCGAAATACGGCTACAGCGCAGACTTGAATTTCCGGGAGGCCGTCTTTAAACGGCCTCCCAGTAACAGGCTCCCCGCGCGCCCGCGCATCAGGGAAAATCTGTGTTGGCCGTGTCCCTTGGACACAGCCAATCACAGATCATGGTAAATGGCCAATCACAGCGGCCATTTACCACGTGATTGGACCGTGCAATGAGAGATGATTTCATATGTAAACATATGAGATCATCTCTCATCGCCAGCTCTCTTCCTCACACGGAGATTGCAGTGTGAGGAAGAGGAGAGCCCGAACAACGGTAAGGGAACACACAGGAATGTAATCAGGGCACTGATCACCAGTGCCCTGATTACAGAAGAGGGGAATAAAATGCCACAACTGCCCACAGTGCCCCCCATCAGTGCCCACAGTCAGTGCCTGCTCATCTAGGCACTGATGGGCACTGACTAGCAGCACTATGGGCACTGAGTGTGGGCACTGATGGTGCTGCCCATCAGTGCTGATCAGTGCCACCCGTCAGTATCCATCAGTGCCCCCCATCAGTGTCACCCATCAGTGCCCATCAGTGCCGCCTCTCAGTGCCCATCAGTGCCGCCTCTCAGTGCCCATAAGTGCTACCTCATCAGTGCCCATCAGTGCCACCTCATCAGTGCCCATCAGTGCCGCCTCATCAGCGCACATCAGTGAAGGAAAAAAATTATTTATTTTCAAAATTTACTCTCAGAAAATAAGAAAAACTTTTTTTTTTCAAAATCTTATGTCTTTTTTCTTTTTTTTTTGTAAGAAATAAAAAACCCAGAGGTGATTAAATACCACCAAAAGAAAGCTCTATTTGTGTGAAAAAAAATGATAAAAATTTCATATGGGTACAGTGTAGCATGACCGCGCAATTGTCATTCAAAGCGTGACAGCGCTGAAAGTTGAAAATTGGCCTGGGCAGGAAGGGGGTATAAGTGCCCAGTAGGCAAGTGGTCAAAGGATGGGGATTCCTCTTTTGGGATCATGATTGCTTTATTCAACCTGGACACAGGAGGGTCCACCACTGGTGGACTAGTCTACGTCTTTAAAAGTGACTCCTCAAAAGGGTAACGTACAGAAAAATGTTTGAGGACCACAAACGGTAATTTTGGCTGTTCCCATTCCTTACAGGGAAACCTGTCAAAATAAGGCACATAAAGAAACACCTTTGGAATGCGAGGTGACTTCTGTGTAGCAAAAGACACAGCCATGTCTGTGGCTACATCAGCCGCATCCTCCATTTTAAAATCTCTTTAAAATCTACCAGCGTTTTTTCATTCGCTGCTGCGAACATGGAGAAATCATCCTCACTATCCGATGGATCAGGGGGTGTGATATTAAGTCCCCCTGGATGGGCCGTGTCAACGGCGGCATCAGGCTCAAAATCAGATGAGACAGACTGAGCGGAGGAAGGCGGGGACGCTTCCACCTGGGCATTTGCCCACATGCCACTTCCACATGGGAACTAAGGACTGCAGGACCGCTGTCAGTGCAACAATGGGAAGCTGGGGTTCTGAGAGACCTGCCACCTCCATGAGGGGGGTCGGTGGGGGAGATGTGACCCTAAGGCTCCAAAGAGAAGGAAAACCTTGCAGTTTTTCTTTTTGGCACCACTAAAGGATCCCCCCCAAGGCTCAGGGTACCTATCAGCGGAGAGAGAGCCCACCAAAGACTCACCCTACCGACCAGAGGAGCACTATCCTTGTTCATATGTCCCGGGCACAGGAAGAGGAAACTAAGGAGGAAGAGGAGCTTCGGCATCTCCACGAGGTCTCAGTCCTCTAGCATCCCCGTGACATCTTCCGATACACAAACATGGGCGCCAACCAAAGACCAGCTAGACTAAAGGAAAAATGGCCCCGTGACATCATTTGGCTACACAAAAATGGCCGCCAACCAGGGACCAGCTAGACTATGGGGAAAATAGCCCCCATCAGCTACACTGGAACATGCTGCCAGGATCTTTAATGCACCCTCTGCAAGGTAGGTAGGACACACGTTTAGGGGAGACTCTGCTGTGCACTCTGCACCGGTCTCTGCACTGGGACCCCCCCTGCAAACAGCAGGGCATGCACCTAGGGGTCGCCTACACTGGGACCCCTCCAGACTATCAGGGTGGGACACACACTATGTCAGGACACTTACAGAGTGGGGAAGACTCCAGGGGTCCCTGCTGCATTCCCTGCTCTGGGACCCCCCCCCCCCCCCATCAGACTCCTGGGACCCCCCCCCCCCCCCCCATCAGACTCCAGGTTCAGACAGGAGGGAAAGGGAGTGGGGGAAGCCCAGCTCAGTGAGGGATTTAAGGATGGGAGGAGGGAACCTGCAGGCCCGACCGTCCCTGTAGGTTACCCACGTCCCCCCCAAAAGAAAAAGGGGATAGGGGGTGTACTTACTAGTGATCGACCAATATCGTTTTTTTAATGCCGATACCGATATTTTGGTCATCGGATATCGGTATCGGCTGAAATTTTCGAAAATGTAAAAAAAAAAAAATAATAATTCAAAAGGTACTTCTTGTGGAGGGATCTGGGGGTCTAAAAGACCCCAAACCCCTCCTCGGCACTGCAAAGCATGCAAAACGCCAAGTTTGGCTGTTTTGAATGCTGTCAGTTTTTTTAATTCTGCGCTGAGTACCAGGAAGCGATGTCATGACATCACTTCTGGGTTTTTTACATGGAGACCCGATCAGAGCTGAATGCGGCTTTGATCGGGTCCTCTCTTCGGCGGCGGTGGAGGTAGGATGCCCGGGTCTGCCGGTGGGACAGGAGAACCGGGAAAGCCACGGAAGGCGGCGTGAGGGGGGCGTGCCCTCCCGCTCCTTGTAATGACAGCCGAGCAGCTTCTCAGCCGCATCGGTTGTCATTACAAGTCAGCCAACCGTCGGCTATGGACACCGGTACTGGGGCGATGCCTCTAGCTGCAGGCCTCACTCCAGTACATGCACTTTCCCTAAATATTGGCAATATTGGTAACCTCAGGGGCGGATTCCGATATATCGGGGAAAGTGCATATCGGCCCCCGCTATATCGGTGTTGCCGATAGTCGGTCAATCCCTAGTACTTCCCCTTCCATTGTGCGGGTAACTCTCCAGACAGAACTCCTCGCCACCGAAGTAGGGGAGCTGTCGGCCAAGGGACCACTGCGACTCAGACCCAAGCCCAGTCGTATGCGACCCTATAAGACGTTTAACTCACGGGGCAGCCTCTGTCTGTGAGGCCAGGTCACAGCCGACCTAGCGTGTAGCTGCGGTCGCCTAGCCCGGCAGTTAGTTGTAAGAGAAAAAATAAAAAAAAGATGTAAGGAAGGAAAAAGTTGCTAGGACCAGAGATCCCAGTCGGGAGCCTAGGTCCTTACTCCTGACTAGACAGATTAAAACTAATTACCAAGAGCAGAGAGGGGTGTTATATACCAGCTGAGGACTGCCCATGGGCGTAGCCAGGTGTTTTTTGTTCTGCCTAGTCCTACTCCTGGAGGAGGCAAAATAACCCACTAGTTAGGATTTATGCAGCGCTGTGTCAGTCGATGAACGAAAGAGAAAACAAAACTGCCAGCTTTGGGGCACACATGGTTACTGCCCCTCCTACAAACAAGCTTGGAGACATCTCACCAGTCTATTGCAGCTTATCAATCGCAGCTTATCAATCCTTTTTCTAAGGCTTTTTTCCCTTTACTGTCACCTAGTGATCCAGCCAGTATTACACTTCCTGTCTTTAGGGTGTCTCCACTCTGGATGTAGGAGCAACAGACAAACTTTTAGACAGCAACATTGTCAATCTGGGGGGAGGAGTGTTAGATGCACTTGCAGATTTGTATAGACCGAACTAATAAATTAAAAGAGAAGTATGGGTTTGATTTTTTTTCCCCCTCGTGTATACTTACCTAGGTGGATGCAGCATCTGTCCTCCGGTGCCTCTACACTGAGAACCGAGCAATCGAACACCGGACAGCTCCCAAAGCAGAGAGCTGCTGATTGCCCCCCTCCTCGCTCATTGGAGTGCTGGGCCGTGGAGGGGCGGGGAGTGGCTGGCTCAGGCTCTCAGAGGCTTGCTGAGAGGCTGAGCCAGGTGTTGGTTCAGGCACCTGGTGGATCCTGACTCCGTGGTCGTGATGAGGCGGTGCCTGGACCAACTTCTGTGACGTCAGCAGAAAACGGACTTCAGGCCAGCTTTCTGCTGAAAACGGGTCACAGGAGTGCAGAATGAACTGCACTCCTGTTATCCATAGGATAGAACTAAAAGGTAAATTTTTTTGGTTTAATTTTGGATAGAGTAAGTGAGGGTTTAGTAATTGATGAGCAAATCCCTTTCAAACAAGGTTACAGAAATACAGATTAATATATTATTCAAGGTATTTGTTAAATATATTTTTCTTGACCATGGTATAGTTGCACCTCTGAATTGTGTAATAAAATAAAACGCTGCACTCTCGTGCTCACAAAACAGCTGCTAACAGGCTGTGTGAAGGATATTTCGCTAAGCATATTTTTCTTACATTAGCTTGATACTGTTCTAGAATTACATGCCCAGGAAATTCAGGTTCAGGAACAGAGGCAAACTTTTTGATGATATCCTCCAAAGCCTGTAAACCAGCCATACGAAGTTGGTTGCTGTGGTCAGTAGCAGCCATGAAAGCCATCCGAATAAGGTCAGAGAGATGCAAAACCAAAAGGTCATCTGCAAAACAAAAATAATTGCCAGAATGAGAGTATTAGTCAGATTCCAGCATTGCAGTACATGTATAAAAAAATATTCTAGTAGGAGAGTTTGTTCAAATACATTATATACCAGGTTCTAAAAATTCTGAGAAAATAATTTTTGAACTCCTAAAGCAGTAGTAAACTCTGTTTTTTTGTCATTTATCTACAGCTAAGCTTATAAGAAGGCTTACCTGCAGGTAAATATCGCCTAAAGGTGCACCATTTAGGAGCTATTTACATGTGTAGCAGCTGGCTCTCAATGGCTAATCATTGAGAGAGCTGTGCCATGGCTGTGACTTCTGCGCACATGCGCGGGAGTGAAATTTGTGTGGCTCAGGCATTCTAATGACCAGAGCCCACCAACCTAGAATGAAGACAAGGTGGATACCCTGTTAGCGGTGACAGCGTGCTTCTGGAGGGATCCATTTTTTAGGCAAGTCTGTCATTCTGTGCTCTTTTATTTTTAAACCAAGATTTACTACCACTTTTAAAAATTAAAACGTTTTAAACTTTTGGGGTATACTGCCACCAACAAAAGAATAGGACACTGCTAAAAAATGTAGACCAGCCCAAGATAGCCCCCTCCTTCCATCCTACTTTTTTTTTTCCATAAATGTTATTTTCCTTTTTACATGCAAAATCAGACAAAAAATTATAAAATGCAGCCAATTACTTGGGTCAAACACTCCAAGGCTTTGCGTAAATAGACAACGAAGAAAAAAGGGAGAAGAAAAAACAAAAAAAACCACAAAAAACCAAATAAAAAAAACAAAAAAAAAAAAAAAAAAAAAAAACGAGAAGAAAAGGGGGGGGGGGGGTGGTAATTGAGATTCAGCCTGAGCCTATCTAGGTTGCAGCCCTTATGTTGCCAAGAAAATCGTCCGTTCCGTGTCCCTAGAAGAAAACCATTCAGTGAATCTAAAAGGGCGTATCATATCTGTCAAGCTCTCTTCTGAAAATGTATATTCCAGAAATGATCTCCATATGGTAATCTTTCTAATTGGCATAGGGACAGCAAAGATTGTTGGACCTGTGAGAGATTTGGTGGGAGTTAATCCAGTTAGCCATAATCGTTCTGCGTGCTGCCAAGATGCAGAGGTGGGTCCATTGTGAAGAAAAGGATATGCAGTTAAAAAGGCAAGTAGTAGGAGTCTTAGGTAAACCCATACCCGAAATTAGAAAAATGTAACCCAGCACGCTGTCCCAAAAATTGCTGATATGAGGTCAGTCCCAGAGTCGATGTAAAAGTGTAGGCCGTGTGCTTTTACACAACGGACATTGCGCTTGGGTAGGATCATCTGGGCAATGTCAAAAAGGATAGTAAGCCTGATGCATTATTCTAAAATGAGTTTCCCGCCAATTTTCAGAAATAATAATAGAGTATATGCTTTTATGGCTCTTAAGAAGCTTTTCCGGTAATGTTTCATCCCCCAGAGTGTGAGACCATTTCTGGAATAATACCTGTTGAATCCTAACCCAACGAATGAGACACTAAATGCTTATATAGAATAGAAATAGAATATTCTTTTTGGTGAAGCACTACGTCGATAAAGGAAGGTTTAAATGGATTTGTTCCATATCTACAGCAAGTCCGCAAAAAGGAAGTTATTTGTAAATAGAAGAAGTAATGAGAAGAGGGCAGATTAAATTCCTGTCTCAGCACTTGAAAAGATTTAAAGTGATTGGTAATATTGTCATAAAGCGAGGAGGCTTTAGTTAGTCCCAAAATTGCCCACTGTCTGAAGGCTGCTTGTGTAGTGGAGGGAATGAACATGGGATTGCCTTGAATAGTAAGGTAACTAGAGATACTGGAGGGCAAGCCCACCATCCTCCGCACCTCCCTTCATGCCACCACTGTGTCTCTGATGACAATATTATTTTTAAGATGAGGTGGTAGCGCCCTGACAGAGGAGAGGAGGATGGCTGGCAGGGTATATGGAAATACCCGCGCTTCTTCAAGCTCGAAATTAGAATATCGTGATGCTCCTGTGAGCCAATCAAAACCCTGTCTTAATAAGCAAGAGAAATTATAAAGGCGAATATCAGGGAGACCCGCCCCCCCCCCCCCCCAGACCTCGGGAGAGAAAGTTTTCGAAAAGCAATATAAGGTTTTTTAGAAGCCCATAAAAAAAATGTTCAATGCTTTATTTATTCTCTGCACATCCGAGTGCTTCAAAAGTAAAGGAAGTGTCTGTAATGGATATAAAAGACGCGGAAAATATACCATCTTAAATAAATGACATCTCCCGAAGAGTGAGAGAGGGAGGGTCGCCCAAGTCTGCAACTCAGAGACAATTTTACAAATGAGTGGTGGAAAGTTAAGGGTGTATAAAGATGAAGGGTCCCTTCCTATGCGGATGCCAAGGTACGTTCTAAATTGCGATGCCATAGCAAATGGGGATAGTCTACGCCAGTGAGCGGACAGTTGAGGATGTAGATCTAATACCTCGCTTTTATCAAAAATTTATCCGAAAACCCGAGCAGAGACGGAAGGTCGCAAACATTTCTTTAAGAATTATGAAACCATTAGGAGGATTAGACGAAAAGATCAAAATATCGTCCTCAAATAAAGCAGATTTTAAGGTTTGGTTCCCGACAGGAATTCCGCTAATACCCTCTGGAGAATTAAGAAGTCTAGATAAAGGCTCAAGGGCCAAATTAAAAACAATAGGGGAAAGAGGGCAGCCTTGGCGTGTCCCTTTCGTTAAGTGGATAGTATCCGAAGTGAAATCTAGCGTAGAGAGCTTGGCAGTCGGTGATTTATACATTTGTCGAAGAAACAGGAGAATAGAGCCCAAAAAGCCGAATATTTCCATAACTTTAAAAAGCCAGTTGAAATGAATGTTGTCTAAGGCCTTTTCAGCATCTATCGTTATAATGGCTGCATCTATTTGAGGATTTCTTCTAGCATGTTCAAGTGCCAGAAGGACCCTGCGGATATTAAGCGTCGCTGAGCGACCCGTGAGAAGTCCTGAATGAGCAGGAAGCAAAAGTGATGGAAGAAGACGTGAAGCAACTATCTTTGAAAGAATTTTTGCGTCCACGTTTAGAAGAGATATCGGACGATATGATCCGGGCAGAAGTGGGTCTTTCCCTTTCTTGGGGATGAGTTTAATGTAACCGAGTGATCCCGTAGGGAGATAAGGACCCCCCGACCACATTAATTGGAAAAAGGGGAGGAGAGTCGACGATATAAAAATCTGTAGTAAGCTTGTAGAAATCAGCTGAATAACCATCTGGACCAGGGGCTTTAGCTGATGGAAGAGCTTTGATAGTAAGTCGAATCTCTTCCAATGAAATGGGAGAATTTAAGCTTTTTATATCGGCCGACGTAAGTGTAGGCAGGCGTATTTTCGCAAGTAGAGTCTGTGCAGTATCTAGATCAGTAGGGTCAGTAGAGTACAATGCAGTATAATACTCTACCAGCATCCTACTGACCTCTGTCGGTGATGAAACAAGAGTGCCATCTTTTGATTTGAGGGCTGTTATACGTGTCGGACAGCGAGTATCCGAACACACTTCCATCCTACTAATATAAGCAAGCCTCGGCAGTATGGCAAATCGAGAGCACGGTCATAAACACAGAAAGATGGATATCACGGTCAATACAAGCCTATCTTTTTTCTTAACCATCGAGGGCCACTGGACATAATACAACTTTTTAAAGTTCGAAAACAGTCCAACTAAGGGGCAGGCAACAGAACCAACCAGTGCGAACACGTCTAGGAAAAAAAAAAAAAAAAAACGAAAAAAAATACAGAACTGGGGAATGCCTGCCATTTAAAGTCTCGCCTGAAGGACAACACCCCAAAACTGGTAACAGATGAGGCCTGAACATCCACTAGGTAGAACTTTGAGAACTTTTAACAGAATACCACGGTGCAGCCTTGCCAATATGGGAGACCCGATTCTAAAAAGCCCAAGAGGTACTCTCAGACCTAGTAGTTCACCTTGACAGGAATGACAGGTAGAATCTGGAAATGGGACACCTTAATCCAAAAGACACAACAGAGCTACTTAAAAGTCTGCTAATCTGTACAGTGATTTAGGATATGTGAAGTGATAAACTAAAGAGGGGCCTGAAGGGAACATCTAGTATGTAGCCCCTGCAAACCTCCTTCCACACCTAAGCATCCCAGATGCAAGCTTTCCAAATGTTCACAAGGCTAACAGACTTCCCCTGACTTCAGGCCATGGAAGATTAGTAGGATGATTTGGTAGACTTTGGACTTCAGGCCTTGCAGGCAGACTGGGAATCCAACTTGGGATTAGACTTGGGGGTTGCAGGAGTGTAGTAGTCTTTTTCTGACCTTCAGCAATGAATGAGCCTCATCAGACTGTGCCTAAGGCTACTTACACTGAGGAAGATGGGTGCTCTTGCCACCAGTAGTGTTCCTTGATAATGTTATCCAGACTAGATCCGATGGGACGTTGTCCCTTGAAGGCCATGTAGAGAAAGCACTTCTTTATGGATTTCGAGATCCAAACACTTCAACCAAAGTGTCTTCTGTGTGTGTGTGTGTGTAGTCACAGATGCCCAAAGCAGAAGCAGCCCATCACAACTGTAGCATAAGGCTAAAACCGTTTGCTCCAAACATTGTATGATCAAGGAATCAACTACAGTAGTGATATCCTTTTCAGCAGACTTTGACTAGTCAGATAGAGTTTGGCAAAGCAAAGTCACAGCTCAGACAAGGAGCAGAGCAGAACCTCTCAGCAAAAAAAATTTGCTCTAGAGTGTGGCTTTAAACCACTTTTTTAATGGCAAATGCGTCCTCTATCAATATGGTGGTTGTTTTGGTAAGACAGGAAGCTCCTGGATCCATTGAGGGGGGCAAACTTCAAATAAATACAGGGCGGGGAGCAAACATTTTGTCAAGAGGTTTCCAATACCCAAGGAGGAAGAATTATAGTAGGTGCACCTCAAAAGTCTTGGCAGTCAAGGGCTCCAAAGGACTCACAACTGGGAATGGCACTGTTAAAAGCAAGAGGCTGATCTCTAGGTTAAGAATAGTGCACACCACATAAATAGAAGCCGAATGGAGCCTGCTACTCCTAGGAAGCAAGCTTGTCCAGGAAGGACTGGGGGGGACTCAGAATTAGACAGAGTGTCAGCAGCTTATGGCTCTGAGGTCGCATGCAGATTAGATACAGATCCAGAAGGGAAAGGTGCGGGAGTGCACTTTTGGCCTCAGAAATCAGAGTCAGCTAATAACTGGGTGATTTAGGATATTAAATCATGGATGACTGTAGTATACCCAGAACAGTGGGACTGTCCTAGAAACAGACATGTTGCACCCACTTGGTGGTAATAAAAGCAGAACTATGGGGGGAAACTTGTTCCCATTTTGATAGGAATATAACCCGTGTCAGATTTGTTTTTCTGCCATCTCGGTTTAATTGCGGAGATTTCCCTTCACTTCCTGTCCCATATCCAAACAGGAAGTGAGAGGAAATCCCTGCAAATTAGGGGAATTTCTTGGGCACCCCCAGGTCACCAGAGATAGCGTCTCCATTGGATGATTTACCCTTGATTACTTTTCTAGGGACAACTCAAAATTTGGGTTTTTTTTTTTTTACTTTCAATGATTAAAAGGACAAATTGAGAGGTTGTATCTCTTTAGCAGGGGCACAGACAGCTAAAAAAAACTGACGGGTGTTTCAATCACTATCCAAAAAAAAAAAAAAAAAAAGTTTTGCCTTTAGTTGTACTTTAATGCTTAGGGCATGAGGGAAAGCCTAAGGTCCTCACAAAACCCAACTGCTGGTAGCAGGTTAGGGTTGGATGGCCAGTGGTGACCAAAGTCACTGTAGTCAGGAAACAGAATCAGACTGAAGATAGGAGTTGCATGCGACTCTGCAGAACAGGAGCAGCAGGAGGGAGATGGCAAGAAAATTCCCTCCCTCGGTGTTAACCCTTTCCAGGAAATTTTTGTCAGTAAGAATTATAAAAGCCCCCAGCAATCCGACAAACAGCGTAGCTCCTAATGCGCAGCCAGATTGGCCAACTTACAGAGTGAGTCATCAGATAAAGGGTAAGCACTAAGGCAATTCTATCGGCTTTGGGCCTGGAAAGCACTCTGTGGCTAACCTGTTGCCAGAAATGTGTCTGGAAAGTGGCTTGTGTGGAACCCAGGTCACTTCTAGGCTAGTCCTGCAACATCCAGTTCAATAGGGACCAGACACGACACTCAAAAAGCTGTGATTGGGACAGTCTGCAATGGATAGCTCCTATCAAAAAATCTTAGCAAAAAAAAAAAAGGAGGTTTGTGTTTTAACAGGAAAGCTTAAAACAATCTATCCTCCTGTGGTAATTAGTAAAAAAGTGAGGTATGTTGGTAGTGGGAAGGGTTATTCTGGGCTGGCCTCTAGTTTTTTTTTTTTGTTTGCCAGTGTTCTATTATCCTGTAGGTGGCAGGAGTATAGCAAATTAAGGTTTCTACCTATTTTCAAATCCTAACTAAGATTCTTCCAAGGACACACTTAGTAGTGGGCATCTGTGGGGAAGAAAACTCTGAACTTTTAGTTAATAAACCAGGTAGGGATGAAGCATTCAGATCTAAAGTATGTCACAAAAGTGAGTAGACCCCTTACATTTTTGTAAATATTTTATTCTATCTTTTCATGTGACAACACTGAAGAAATGACACTTTGCTACAATGTAAAGTAGTGAGTGTACAGCTTGTATAACTGTAAATTTGCTGTCCCCTCAAAATTACTCAACGCAAAGCCATTAATCTCTAAACTGCTGGCAACAAATGTGAGTACACTCCTAAGTGAAAATGTCCAAATTGGGCCCAATTAGCCAATTCCCCTCCTCGGTGTCATGTGACTTGTTAGTGTTACAACTTCTCAGGTGTGCTGTGGCCAAGGCTCATTGCCGAAACACGTTAGCCACCCTATCTATTTTACTCACTGAGGTGTGATAATAAAGAATAGGAAGATTTACAGTCGCCGGGTGTCCTTTTGCTTGACAGTGAATGGGGAGCAGGTGTGTTAAATTTGGTGTTATCGCTCTCACTCTCTCATACTGCTCACTGGAAGTTCAACATGACACCTCATGGCAAAAAACTAAGGATCTGAAAAAAATAATTGTTGCGCTACATAAACATAGCCTAGGCTATAAGAAGATTGCCAAGACCCTGAAACTAAGCTGCAGCACAGTGGCCAAGACCACACAGCGGTTTAAAAGGACTGGTTCCACTAAGAGCAGGCCTCACCATGGTTGACCAAAGAAGTTGAGTGCAAGTGCTTAGCGTCAAATCCAGAGGTTTTCTTTAGAAAATAGATGTATGAGTGCTGCCAGCATTGCTGCAGAGGTTGAAGGGGTGCGGGGTCAGCCTGCCAGTGCTCAGACCATAAGCCGCACACTGCATCGAATTGGTCTGCATGGCTGTCCTCCCAGGAGGAAGCCTCTTCTAAAGAAGATGCACAAGAACGCCTGCATACAGTTGGCTGAAGACAAGCAGACTAAGGACATGGGATTACTGGAACCATGTCCTGTGGTCTGATGAGACCAAGATAAACTTATTTGGTTCAGATGGTGTCAAGCGTGTGTGGCGGCAACCAGGTGAGGAGTACAAAGACAAGTGTGTCTTGCCTAAAGTTAAGCATGGTGGTGGGAGTGTCATAGTCTGGGGCTCCCTTCAGAGACTGCAGGGCAGTATTCCAACATGATAATGACCCCAAACACACCTCCAAGACGACCACTGCCTTGCTAAAGAAGCTGAGGGTAAAGGTGATGGACTGGCCAAGCATGTCTTCAGACCTAAACCCTATTAAGCATTTGTGGTCTATCCTCAAACGGAAGGTGGAGGGGAGAAAGGTCTCTAGCATCCACCAGCTCTGTGATGTTGTCATGGAGGAGTGGAAGAGGACTCCAGTGGCAGCCTGTGAAGCTCTGGTGAACTCCCTGAACAAAAAGGGTTAAGGCAGTGCTGGAAAATAATGGTGGCCACACAAAATATTGGCACTTTAGGCCCAATTTGGACATTTTAACTTAGGGGTGTACTCACTTTTGTTGCCAGTGGTTTAGACATTAATGGCTGTGTGTTGAGTTATTTTTAGGGGACAGCAAATTTACACTGTTATACAAGCTGTACACTCACTACTTTACATTGTAGCAAAGTGTCATTTCTTTAATGTTGTCACATGAAAAGATATAAAAAAATATTTACATAAATGTGGGGGGGGGGGGTGTACTCACTTTTGTGAAATACTGTACTATCCAATATTTCTTTTACAGGCAGTGTTAATTTTCTTTTTTTCCGTTTCTCATAGATATTTAACCAATAATTGTTTACAAGAGAAATAAATGCAGAACTCATGGAGCACCCATGCTTTGTGGGCTGTTTAGTATTTGCTGTCCATGCTCACAGTGGAAAAGCCTGTCAGGAAAAGCCATTGCATGGAACCTAGCAGTGGCTCAAACACTGCATGCAATATGTAGATCAATGCTACATGAGTTAAAAGCCAACAAATAGTAGTCCCTGAAAGAGAAAGCTAGTCCTAACAACAAAACGTCTGACATTCAAGCACCAGGTTGTGAATTCGTCAGAGCTTACACATTGCTATGTACCCTGCCACATCCCATGACAGCAACTGTACCTTGCAATTGGCTGCACAGGCAACAATGCTTCAGTAGCGAACTGCCTAGTGTTCTCCCTTACTAAGAAGGCACTACGTTTTTCTTAGGACTTTAGGAAGCAAATGAGGTGGCAGAGTAAGGAGAGGAGCAAGAACTAAAGGCTGCCTGCTATTCAATGATCCTGCTAATTTTTCCAGAATAGAAAAAGGCACAGATTCACTTTAACCCCTGATCCTGGGGATGATTGAGATGGTCATTTTATAAATGTTTTCATTTTACAAATTTATTCTGGCCCCTGAAATGAATTATCCCTCAAGCACTTGATGTGCCTAGCATTATTGTGCATTTAGAGACAATTACCTGCAGCATGTAGTTTTTCTTGCAAAAACGCTGCTGCTCCTGGACGTTCAGGCATTGGGTTTTTTTTTTTCTGCCTCTAAACACCTATGCGTTCATGGACACATAGGCCCCTTTCACACGGGCTTTCCGATCAGGTCCGCCTGTCAGTTTTTCAGGCGGACCTGATCGGATGCTCCATACAGCCCTATGGAGCAGCGGATGTCAGTGGAGACATCTCCGCTGACACCCGCTGCAATCTGATCCATGAAATCCAGATGAATTGAAACCCTATTTTCCATTCGTCTGGAGGATCGGATGAAAACGGACAGGCGGTCCGTTCTCATCCGATCTCCCATAGAGGAGAGAGGGGCTCTGACAGTCCTGTCTCTGCAAAGTAAGCGGAGATGGAGCGGTCATCTGCCTGCTCAGCAGGGATCGGCGGATCCATCCCCGCTGAGCAAAATGTCAGTCGGGCGCACCGCTCGTGTGAAAGGACCCATATGCTAACAAGGAGGAGCATTTAGAGGCAGAAAAAGCACATAAAAGCAGTATTTTTAATGCTCAGTGTGCATGAGACTAAACGTTATTTTTACTGGTACCTTATGCACAAATGAATATTGAACCCTTGAACTGTAAGGAGAGCACACTGCAAGATTATTTTTTTTTTCATATCCATGGAGTGCAGCTTTAACTTTCAATGGTTAGAAAAATCCTTAGTATAAGAAAGCACCATCCCAAAGAGAGCATCATCTATTTGCAAGGTTCTGTATAAGGCACATATGGCAGTATTCATGAAGAAGAAAGAAAAATTACTTGAAAGTCTTACTTTTGGTATTTTTCAGTTTTAGTGTGCGAGCTGCAGCTAAATCAAAGTGCGCTTTGTCAGCGTTTTCACACAGCAATATAATTCTACAAAGACAGTCTGCAGCAAAGACACGTGTAGCCCAGCGGGGTGCCACAAATGGTTTTGATTTATCATCCTCTCCAAGAGTAGTAAACATGGTATCGTCATCCATTTCATCTTTCTTTTCGGACGATTCATCCCTTCCTCCAGCCATCACAGCAGTTGTTCCTACATCTACAATGACAAAAGTAGTATGGGCTTTTTAATGAGCAACATACAAAACATTTTCTTATATTTTGCCTAAATATGGAAAATTAGCTGCTACATCATTAGGTCAGGGAAGAAATATTGTACTAAACAAACAGACTAATCAATGCAAACAGAGGTAATGGTGTTTTAGGCTCCATTCACACCTGGGCGTTTTTGAGTGTTTTTCAGCTCCAAAAACGCTAAAAAAAAAAAAACGTTCCAAAACGCCCAACAAGTAAAACCCCATTCATTTAAATGGCCCCTGTTCACATCTGAGCGTTTTGCAAAACGCCTGTAGCTGAAAAAAGTACATGAGCTTCTTTTTGGGCTGATTACCAGCGTTTTTGATAGATGTCAATGAAAAACGCCTGAAAAAAAGGCCTGCAAATCGCGGAAAAAAAACGCGGTAAAACGCTACGCTCAAGTGTGAATGCAGCCTAAATGTTCTGTGGATTTTGTAAAATTGACAGGGAGTGGATCAATATATGAAATACACAGCCTGTTTCTAGGTCCTTTACTCTCTTTAGAAGGATAAGTAATGACAGCAAAAGCACAAAAGTCTTCTAAGGCCTCCCATGTTCACAAAGGATTTTCTCTAATAGCTGGATCCCTCAAAGACCGAGCTTATTTGCAGAGAAGCTGACAGCAATTAGCTTCACTGCAGCCTACTCTGATCAGCTGCATCATCCTTTGAAATATAAGATCAACACACTGATTTACATAGAACATGGCAGGTATTTTAAAGTATTTCAAGCATCTTTGACAGAACGGTTTGGAAAGCCCCAAACCTCTAAACAATAAAACTGCAAAACAAGCCATTGTGTTAAGGGCAAAGAGTAAATAAATTCACAGATTCATTTTTAAACACCATGGGCTTATTTATGAAAGTAACGGAGGAAAAATCGTTCCATATTTACAAATGGGATGCATACACAAAATATTTTATGTCCTCTCTAATATCATAATTTTAAATCATGCAGACATCTTCTTGCCATAAGCAGACTTTTGCTTTTTTTCATACTTTGCGCACATCTTTATAAATTCATATAACAGTCCATTTCTTTGATATGCAAAATTAGTAATAAACATGCAGATAGACAGAAAATGAATAAAGAAATGGAAAAAAAAAACACAGATGGATACCAATTTAGAAACATACCACTGGTGGCTGCCAAGACATCTTTGCATAGTTGCAACCAATGGGATAATTTGTTCACAGCCAAGGAAGAAAGCATGTGACCCAAAGTGTCATGAATGTCTGAGCAAAGTTTTCGATCAGTTTCCCGGTCCAGCATGCCAAACAGAACTCCTTCCAGACCTGTGTCAGTTATATTTATGTCTGAAATTAGAAAAGAAAGAAAATCATCAATGCTGATTGACTGCTAAAGCATGCATATATCCCATTGGTTTTGGAACAGCTACTCTTTATCAGCTTAGGTGTTTCAAATAAAAATGTATAGTCATTTTGTATATCCTTTATTATAGTCAGGAATACTGTAAAACAGATTAAAGATGTATTTATTGCCTGGTAAATATAAAATGTATTTACAGTATATATCAAAATCATGCAGTCTTCTATCCAGGTAGCAGACTGAGCTTTAAACTCCTTTTCATTTAGAACAACTTTCATCTGCACTGCAAGAAGCTCAGAAGACATCACATCAGTGATTCTTTTATCAGACAGATCAGTATAGCAGGTTCTAAATCAAATGGAGCTGCAAAGTCAGATTTGCTTGCCATACTGTCTCTTTGGATAACCCAAATTACCATCAGAAGCATTTGCCATGTAATAAATGGTTATTTGTAAAAAAAAAAAAAAAAAAAAAAAAAAAAAAAAAGTTATATTAAAATGGATAATACATTAATGTAAATATGAATGTATTAAAAAAAAAAAAACAAAGCCATTATAGCCTTTTAACACACTGTGAAACATGGACACCTATTTCAGACAATTAGAAAACAAAAAAATCTACAGCAGAAATAGCCCAAACCTTTACCTTATTCGTTTTTGATCGAAGGGGGGGGGGGGATTAGGTACTCTGCTAGGTTTTTAGGTCTCTTGGCACACCTTTGGGTGGGGTTCTCTTCCATCTCCAGTTCATGTAACCATATAGAAGGCGCCTCCCTTCCCTCTAGAAGAAATTTCTAATCCCCACCAAAAAAATAAATAAATCACCAGTCTGTGACCCCAACTCTGGTTACTTCCAGCAATTGAGAGTTCTTCCAAACAGTCACATAAACAACACTAAATACCAAAATGAAATCGAATCTAACCATTTTTAACTTTAACCAAAATGTTTTAGTTCAGCTAAAGAAAACAAAAAAAAAAAAAAAAAAAAAAAAAACAGGTTATTGTACAAGTACTGTCCAACTTACTTATACCACTGACTTCCTTGTCCCCAGCATTCTTTGCAAGTCTCATGGCATATTCACACACTTCAGCAGCTTCCCTCTGTGCCAGCTGTCTCAAGCAAGCTACAGCTGCACGTCTCAACAGTAAATGGGAACTACCCAGGTGAACCTACAGAAGAAAGTTACTCTCAATTTACAAAAAATAAACCGGTTACTACATAGAACACTTATTGGAAGAACAATGACTGAGAAAGCTAAACTTTTATGAAACAGTTAGCAATTACAGTTGAAATCATAATAATCACAATAAATCATAATAATAATTGTTATTTACCAGTAAAACCCTTTCCTGAAGTAAAGTACAGGATACAGATCTTTAGTCTTTGACCATGGGTTATATTGCAGGTGATTGGATACTGGCAAAAAGGCAGCTAGAGGAACTTCCTCTGTACAACCTGCCCCACTCACAGCTAGCCTCAGTTTATAGCAAGCAAAAGGGGGAACAAAAAAACAGATGGGAATGGCCTGTGTGCTGTACAACAACAAACAAATTTTCCTGGCAAGTCAAAAATCCTATTTTCTTAGTCATACACCGGATCTTTAGGCTCTCAATGGAGCTGGTTCACACAGGTCCAGAATCACACCTGAACCGGTGGACACGCACCGGACCCCAGGCATGAACCTGCCACCAGGTCAGTCTTTGACTATGCATCCAAAAAGCAGTCCAACTAAGAAGTGGAAATCACTGCAAACAGAAAGGACAGATATGTCCCACAGAGTACTTCTAAAGATTACATTTCTTGGTTTCGCACCATGCAATATAGCCTTTCCAGATTTAATGGCAGATCTTGCAAGAAGTCAACTTCCTAGCCTTCACAAGGGTATGAATGGTTGTATGCAAAAGGTCCCTGTCCCTCAGAACCTGGGCTTTAACAGTTATGATGCTAACGCCAGTGACAGAGTGGCCGACTGGACCTTGGGACAGAAGGTCTGGAAGATCAGAAAATAGCCAAGCAGTCTTCCAGGAGTCTTAGGATGGTAGAGTACCATATTCTCCTAGGCCAGTTAGTTGCATCATCAGAATGCTCTCCAATCTCGATTCTGTGGAGCAAGACGTAGATCAGTTGGAGTCACCAGATGATCCGCTGCAAAGGCCCCTGGGTCCCTGAACCGGAGATGACTGAGAAAGCCTGCCAGCCCATTTTCAACTCCTGAGATTTGGACGGCAGACACAGACGAAGCATGAAATTCTGCCCAAGAGGAAAAGTCAGCTTCCCTTTCTTGCGCTTCCTTGATGGTTGAAGTAGGCACGGTCAACTAGATTCTCGCAAGGTGACCAGGGATCCAGTGTTGAAGGGAAAACCAAATCATCCTGAGTTCCAGGATGTTGATAGGAAGATGGGTTTCCTCTGACCTGCACCAATAGGACACCCAAAACTTTTCCACAGCCCCAGGCTGGTATCCATTGCAATAACTTTCCACATCTGAAAGAAAGACTCCTGACTCAAACACCAGATCAAAATCCACCACACAGAGAGAACCTGGCCTTGCTGGTTAGAAGCATTCGGCGGTCCAAGGACAAAGACTATTTGTTCCACACTGAGATTATCATGCCCAAGACCCTCATGCAGGCACAAATCTAGGGTCGACTCTGGGACCAAAGGCACAGGCACATGAGCAGAGCAACAGAAATTTGTCCTGGGCAGGAAGATCCTGGACAGGACCATATGCAATGTTGGGCCCAAGTACTCTAATCAGAGACTGTTCCAGCAATGACTTCTAAAGGTTGAGGATCCAACCAAAAAAAAAAAAAAAAAAAAAAAGGAGGGCATGGAGCTAGACTTGGCTGACTTGGAGGTTTACTTCTTTTGACAAAAGTGTGTTCCAGATTTAGATATGGAGTCGGAGGCCTGGTTAAGGATGATTGGAGTTTTTCTTAGCCTCAGGAGTAGAAAGTCCAGCTACAGAAGCACAAGCCTTCTTTTCTGGGGGAGGAGATTACTACTATCCCACTCTTGTGAGCTCCTTGATGTACAACCTCAATTCCAAAAAGGCTAGGGCACTGTGTAAAATCTAAATCTTAGAAACCCATATTTTATTCACAAAGAAAATAGAAAACATATCAGTTTAAACTGAGAATATTTACCTTTTTAAGAAAAAATTGGATTTTTGACTTATGGAAAAATCAGTTTCTCTGATGTTCATTGACGGACATAGGTCCGGTCATTCTTGACCATTGGGTTATACTGCCCTCTACAGGAGTAGGACACTAGGCTTAAAAAACTTCTGGCTACACCCATGAGCAATCCCAGGGGGTATACTCCCTCTCTCTGCTATAGTCACTCAGTTTACAAGCAGTGTCAGGAGAATTATAACTCCACAGAGGGGTGGGTGCTGTGTCTGTCAATAAACATCAGAGAAATGGATTTTACGGTAAGTGAAAAATCCCATTTTCTCTTTTGTTCATTGACGGACACAGTTCCTGTCATTCTTGACCATTGGGACATCCCAAAGCAGTGTTAAACAAGAGGCGTGGGAAACAGCAAAAAAATTCCCAAAGCTAAACATTAGCCAACCAGGCAACAGGGGCTCAACCAAAACAACTGGAGCCCACCTGAAAAAAAAACAATACACCCTTGAAAAGGATCAGGTCCTCTTAAACAGCAGCCTGCAAAATCTTGCGGCCAAAGGAAATATCTGCAGATGCCAACACAAGCACTTTATAAAACTATAAAATGGTGCACCGACGACCAAGTGGCTGCCTTGCAAAACTGTGTCACTGACGCCTGGCCCAGGAGGCATTAAGCGCCCTAGTAAAGTGCACCTTGACATGGAAAGGAGGAACCTGACCCCTGATGGAATAGGCCTGAACCACCGTCTGTCTGAGCCATCTGGAAATGGTCACAGTGGAAGTGGACAACCCTTTGCGAGGTCAATTGGTGAGCACAAATAAAGAGTCTGACTTCCTGACAGACTCAGTTGTTGCCAAGTACACCCTAATTGCCCAGACCACATCCAAGGCATGCAAGGCAATTTTCTTTGGATGTTTAGGCCTGGGACACAGGGAAGGCAACACAATGTCTTCATTCAAATGAAAGTCAGAGACTACCTTAGGAAGGAATGACAGACAGGGGCTAAGCACCACCTTATCCTTGTGAATCACCAGATAAGGTAAACGGCAGGATAACGCCCCCAATTTGGACACCCTGCGTGCAGAGGTGATAGCCACCAAAAAGGCCACCTTCTGGGACAGCGTATGCAGGGGAATCATTTGAATATTTTCAAAGGAAGGTTTCTATAGAGCTGAAAGCACCAAATTAAGACCCCAAGGCAGCAACGGAGCCCGCACTGGAGGAAACAAATGTCAGACACGCTGAAGAAAAGTAAGCACCAGGGAGTGTGTGGCCAAAGGTCGTTGGAAAAAGACCGCCAAGGCCGATACCTGGCCCTTGATGGTACTTAAGACCAATTTCTGTTCAAGCCCGCTGTTAAAGGAAGGTTAAGATCCGAGCCACCCAGGAAACCACCAAAAGGGGAGACGGGGAACTGTACTTACCCTTCCATGGTATGGGTAACGCTCCAGACAGAATTTCTCACCACCAAACTATGGGAGCCGTTGGCCAAGGGGCCGCTGTTACTCAGACCCAAGCCTGGTCGCATGCGACTCAGACATTTAACTCGCGGGCCAGCCTCTGTCCATGAGGCTTAGCCGCAGCCGACATAGCGCTTAGCTGCAGTCTGCACGCGCTCGCTGGCTGGGCTAGGGGAACCACTGGATTTAGATTATCCAGCCCGTCGCCCAAGCCGGTAGTTGATTGTAGATTTCCTGAGAAAAAACAAAAAAGATGTAAGGAAGGAGAAAATTGCTAGGACCAGAGATCCCAGCCGGGAGCCTAGGTCCTTACTCCTGATTAGACAGATATAAACCGATTACCTAGAGCAGAGAGGGGGGTTATATACCAGCTGAGGACAGCCCATGGGTGTAGCCAGGTGTTTATTGTTCTGCATAGTCATACTCCTGGAGGAGGCCATATAACCCACTAGTTATGATTTATGGAGTGCTGTGTCCGTCGATGAACGAAAGAGAATAACAGAGCACCTTAGAGAGTCAGAGTGTCTC
Source organism: Pelophylax lessonae (assembly GCF_965119305.1). Taxonomy (NCBI): domain Eukaryota; kingdom Metazoa; phylum Chordata; class Amphibia; order Anura; family Ranidae; genus Pelophylax; species Pelophylax lessonae. The sequence continues at coordinate 496,415,201 of NC_138770.1, read as the reverse complement.
TGAAGTAAGAATAGGCAGAGGGGCTCACCAATCTGTGAAAGGCTAAGTCTAAAAATTGTCGAACAAGATCAGAATAAAGTTCTTCAATGTCAAATTGCAAAGACTTTAAATATTATCATCTACAGCACAGAATATCATCATCAAAAGACTCAGAATCTGGAGTAAACTCCAACTAAAAAGCAACATTGGATTACCAGGTGGCACTACATTAAAAACAGGCATGACTCTCTGATGGACATCACTACATGGGCTAAGGAATACTTCCAAAAATCACTGCCTGGGAACACAGTTCACTGTGCCATCCAAAAATACAAGGTAAAGCTCTATCATGCAAAGAAGCTATATCTGAACATGCTCCAGAAATGCCTCCATCTTCCTAGGCCAAAGCTCATTTAATCACTTCCTGCCCTTTGTATGTCCTCGGGTTTCATTGGTTATACCAGGATCATGCCTGCAGCTAATGTCATGACCCTGGTATTTTTTATTTATTTTTATTTTTTTCAGCTAGTGATGCTGAATAGGGTCGCTGGATCGCTTTTACATGTGGCACAAGGGTTGTCGTCTCCCACTCCTTCGCCACTTTCTGCTGCCTTACCGGGCTCTCTTGTTTGAATGGTTCCGTCAGCTGACCATAGAAATGAAGGAGGAAAAGAAGTTCCCCAATCATCTCCATGGCCTAAGAAACCAGAAGCGAATATTTTGTCAGTTCCGGTTTTGCTTTGAAGTAAACAAACTGTTACTGGTGTTCTAAAATTTAGTCGGACCCGTGAAAATTCCGGACCCTCGTCACTTCCGGTGACGCTACGTCATAACCCAGCTGATGCGAGCCTGGTGCGCATGCGCACAAGGCATTTTCAAGGTCCGATGAAATTCTAAGACTTATGAACAGCTGACTGAGAGGAGGAGGGGCTGAGGTGGGACGCACACACCGCTGCGGGATAATGTTACAATACCGCCGCGTCATCGAGCAAGGAACATGTTGCAAAGCTGACTCATACTAAATAGTAATGATAAAAAATGTTTAGTATTTCTTATTTTCTTTTTTTTATCATTACTATTTAGTATGAGTATTCACTTCCTTCCCGCCTCCTCTAAGTTAGCTCTGCAACATGTTTGCGGCGGTGTTGTAACATTATCCCGCAGTGGTGTGTGCGTCTCACCTCAGCTCCTCCTCCTCTCAGTCAGCTGTTCGTAAGTCTTAGAATTTCATTGGACCTTGAAAATGCCTTGTGCGCATGCGCACCGGGGCTCGCAGCAACTGGTGGTGACGGAGCGTCCCCGGAAGTGACGAGGTTCCGGAATTTTCACGGGTCCGACTAAATTTTAGAACACCGACTTGTAAAAGCATCTGGTAAAACCAATCTCGGTTTGATCAGATGCTTTTGAGGGCAGAGGCGATATCTGAGGTCTAATTAAACATCTGATGTCTCAGTAAAGAGTACCTGTCACCACCCATGCTATCACAAGGGATGTTGGTTTATCCCTTGTGATAGCAATAAAGTTGATTTACAAAAATAAATGAATTGAAGGGACAGTGCAAAAAAAAAAAAAAAAGTTGAAAATTATATATATATACATATACATATGAATATGTGAATAGGAAAGGGGTGCGCTGATTTGTGAAAAAGCTGCTACTGAAAATGTGAATAAATGATGTAATATATAAGTGCGCTAATTCTAAATAAATATATAATAAATTATATATAATTTACTTGTGACAATATTGCTATTCAACAATATCAGGTAAAACAACTCAAATAAATGGGTGACAATACAAATAATATGTAATATAATCAGTCCAAAGTAAAAGTCTTTCTTCAAATGGTGTTTTCGGTGAAACTAAATACAAATGTGAAGTGTTCAACCAAATCAATAGTGACTGTGAAATCCCTCCACCTGGTGAATCTCCTCCTTACCCGGCGGAAAAAGGCAAGAGCAGTAAGTGAATCCAATTAGGCTATTTATGTATTATCCACCTCCAACTCTGTGACAAACCACCAGTGTTTAAGAAGGTAATGGCCTCTTACCAAAATAAGGAACCTTTTGCGTTTGAAAAAACAGCACTGGCCGCTGGTCCTTTCTCCTTTAAATAAGGTGAGCGGCTTTCCAATTGAATCCAGCAAGGATATATTGTTCCTCCGCAGTGACATGTAAATGAATGGAGGCGTACCCCGGGAAAATGGCAGAGGAGTACGCCTCCATTCATTTTGTTTCAAGACTAAAGATCCTGTTTCCTGTACGACTAAGAAAATTATGTTTTTTAAATTTGCAACAAAAATACTTTTTAAACTGCAGTTTCAAAAGTCCAGTTCCATGGTCTGCAAGTGTTGCAGCAATAGGACAAAAACCTTTTAAAAAGTAAAGGGGGAGGGACTAAAAAAAACAAAAAAAAAAATACTTACACAGAGACAAGGGACCAAGCTGGACAAGTTGACATGCCGGGGGGCAAACATATGAAGTTGCTGAAGGCAGGAAATAGCAGCAGCCTGGACCAATGAGTCCGAATGATCCTGCATTATAGCACAGCCCACAAGGCATGAGGAACGAATGGTTGAAATTGTGGCCCCATTGCCTGTGATGGAAAATTAACATTTATATTAGACAGTTCATTGAGGGAGCATTAGCAAAAGCAATGCATATATGCATTAAATACACGCCATAATATTATTAATCTTCATGTTATACATGATTTTTATAGTGCCAACAATTTGCACAGCACTTTACAATGTAAAGGGAAACAATACAGTTACAATACATTGGTTAGGAGGGCCCTGCTCATATGAACTTACAATCTAATAGGGTGGAGCAAATAGTACAAAAGGTAACAACTCTAAAGGGATGAGCTAAAAAGTAATTTTTTTAGGTGGATAGGCTTCCCTGAATAGATGATTGTTCAGGGATCATCCAAAAAGGGTCAAAGTAAGAGATGAACAGACAGATTGAGGTAGAGAGTTCCAAAGAATGGGAGAGGCTCTTGAGAAGTCTGGGAGAGGAGCATGGGAGGAGGAGACAAGAAAACTTGAGAGCAGGAGGTCTTAGGAGAAGTACAGAGAACACTTTGGGTGCCATTTTGAGACAACAATTAGTGATGTAGCCTGGGCAGAGTTGTGAATGGCTTTGTATGCTGTTGGTATTTTAAATTTTATTCAATGGGTAATTGGAAGCCAGTGGAGGAATTTGGAAGAGAAGGGTGGCAGACACTGAGCAGCTGGTAGGGTAGATCATTCTGGCAGCAGCATTCATAACAGAGTGAGCAGAGGTAGGCCTATAAGAAGGGAGTTGCAATAGTCAAGGCAAGAGATATCAAGGGGAGTGAAGAAGTAGCTTGGTGGCTTAATTAGTTAAAAGGGGCGAATTCTACAAACGTTTGGAGGAAATTGGGGCAGAAATGAAAGGTCAGTGTCTAGGATTACACCTAGTACCCTGGCATGAGGGGCGGGATTGATAGTTGTACTATTATTCTTGATAGAACAGTCAGGAAGGAGGGCATTTGGGGGGGGGTTTAGATTTTGGTCACTTACCTTATTAGGAATGTAATTCTGGTAACATATAATGAAGGGATGAAGTCCATTTTTTATTTTACAGCCATAAAAAAAATACCTTTACTTACGTTAAAAAAAAAAAAAAAAAGTGTAATGAACAAAAGAATTTGAATTTTTGTACCTGCCATTAAAAAAACACCTTTCTTGGGGTTAACACAAACTCACTAAGAAAAGTATACCAGGAGATATACATAATAGCACAACCTAAAGTGATATTAAAGGCAGATTTTTATTTTATTTTTTTAAATAACAAACAGGTCATCCTAACCTGCTCTATTCAGTGGTTTTGCACAAAAAAGCCCCAATCCTCTGCTTCTAGGGTCCCCTGCCTATGCTCCTGGCCCCTCCCTTCTGCCGAGTGCCCCCATAGCAAGCAGCTTGCTACGGGTGCGCCCGAACAGGTTTGCACCCAGGCCATGTGTCTATTAACACATGGAGCATGGCTCAGCACTGCCCCTGCTCTCTCCTTATTGGCTGTGATTATCAGTAGCGGGAGTGAATGGCAGGAAGAGCCCCGGGAGAGCCACTGCTCATGTGAAAACTGCTGGATCGAGATGAGGCTCGGGTAAGTGTTTGAGGCACAGTCCGTGCTCAAACATGCAGTTCATGCAAGACAGCTCAAGAAATTAAAGGAACTGGAAGCTTTTTGCTAGGAAGAATGGGCAGCTTTTGAATCTGAGAAGATAAAGAGCCTCATCCACAAATGCCATAAAGAGTTCAAGCTGTCACTGATGTTAAAGGGGGCGATACGCGGTATTAAGAACTGGGGTATGTAAACTTTTTGATTAGGGTCATTTGGGTAGTTTCTGTTGTCATTAAGATTTAAAGAGTAAACACAGTGATAATAAATGGCTTCAGCCAAACACTAGCCACAAGTGAAAGAAAAGTTTTTGTGTTATTCATATTCTCGGAAAAATGGCCAAGAAATCAAATTCTGCAAGGGTATGTAAACTTATGAGCACAACTGTATATATTATATTTATTGATAATAAATATACCCAGAAGTCAGATATAAAGGGTATTTTACCTGAGAGTCAGGCAAAGTTACATGAAGGGTGGCAGGGTATATAAATGTTTTATATTAAAGAAGTACTAAAGTCTGAGACCATTTTGCATGGCTATAATCATTTTAAATATAATGCACAATACTGGAAAACACTTACTTTAAATTTTATTGCAAGGCCCCTTTCACACGAACGATCCAATCAGACCCGCCTGTCAGTTTTTTAGGCGGATCTGATCGGATCCTCCATGCATCCCTATAGGGCAGCAGATGTCAGCGGTGACATATCCGCTGACACCTGCTGCTATCCGATCCGATCCTGTCCGTGAAATCTGGACTGATGGAAACCCCATTTTCCATCCGTCCAGGGGATCGGATGAGAACAGACAGGCGGTCCGTTCTCATCCGATTCCCCCATAGAGGACAGCGGGAAACCGACAGCTCCGTCTCCTCAGAGCGGAGACGGAGCTGTCATCCGCCTGCTCAGTGGGGATTGGCGGATCGATCCCCCGCTGAGCAGAACGTGAAAGGGGCCTAATGCCTTACATCAGTGGTCCTCAACCCTGGTCTACACCCAGACTACACCTGGCAGTTGGATATTTTGCATATAGACGACAAGACATTGATAGGTATTTACATTTTAAACACCTCTCCATTCATTCGTTTGGACACTTAACAAGTTAGGCTTCACATAGAGATGACAGAAAACATCTGAAATCATTGACAATTACTTACATGTCAACACATCATACAGCTGAACACAGACGGATCGGCTCTCCCACAAAACACAATCTCCGACACAAGACACCTCATATTGACACAGATGTATAGGGGACACAAGGGCCTTTTCTTCTATTGTTTTGTGTGAGATATGTTCTATTGATAAATTGACCCATGAATTGTAACTGGTTTAAACAGGGTTTTGCCGCCCAAATTTCCTTTAAATGTGTGAGAGAAACTTGAAATAAACAGATGTGTCTACACCTTGCTTAAGTGCTCTGTGTTGTCGCACCTCCTGGCCGGAAGAGAGAGAATTCAATATACAGGGGGGTTAGCAACTGAAGGGCCGTATATCATCTTGTAAATTGCCTCCTGAGGAGATTGAGCTAACAAGGCCTAAATGGGGTAGAGCTGCAGAACACAAAATATCATCAGAGTTGAGGGAAGGGGACCCAGGGAGGGGAGACCCCCAGACCGACTGGAAAAGGCAGCACCATTATTGAGGGATTAGCCTAAGGGTTAAAAGGGGGATTTCCTTAAACCTTAGTATCCACCAAAGAAGGAGACTGTCCAAGTACACTCCAAGAATGCACAATTAGGCCCCTATCTGAAGAAGTGGGGGTGAACTTTCACTTTCATGTAGAGGGATTCGTAGACCTCTAAAATAAAGCCCTCTTAAATCAGGCTTAGGAGGCCTGGGGGCACCTGTTGCTGAAATACATGTACCAGAATGGTGAACCCTCTCTGTAGACCTTCTCAATCTGATGAGATTGTCACAGACAAATAAAATCTTGCCTGCTCTAAAGGATCAGGGAGGGTCAGAGATAGGCGATGGTGCTATATTGAGACCCTCTGCAAAAGATGTGCTCAGGAGTTGACTTGAGTGGACGTGGAGGGCTCCAGTGGGACACAAACCTCAAAATCAGACAGGGGTTCTAACCCTTTAACATGCCATCAAAATACATAAAAAAAAAAAAAAAAAAAAAAAAAAAAAAAGTTTTGCCTTTACCTTAATTATTACAGTGTTTTAATCTACCTAGCATCCTATCAGGTGGTTTCTGCCATTACATTTGCACGCAACACACCTGATTTGCTACTAGTGCTGCCCCTTCTTTTTCTGAGTCTGAGTACTATTTTATTGTACATAGGATTGCAAGAGGCTGTTAGTCAAATTTAGGTACTTACAACTTCCTGCAAGCTGCATTGTTTTGAGTCTTTAATATCTATACAAGTAGTTCCGTTTTAATGAGAGGGAGAGGGTAAGGAAGGAAAGATCAGATTAACTGAATTCATTAACCCTTGAAAGAAGGCAATCATTGGGGACAATATGTGCAGGCGCATTTTGGGGTCAAGGAAAGCAGTTTAATTTCTGCATATAAAAAGTATTGGGGCGCCTGCCTACACACACATGTGCTTTAATGGCATCCCAGTCTTAGTCCGTAGGGTTCAATATATAGTTGTTCCACCCTTTGCAGCTATAACTGCTTCAACCCTTCTAAGAAGGCTGTCCACAGGGTTTAGGAGTGTGTCTATGGGAATGTTTGACCATTCTTCCAGAAGCGCATTTGTGAGGTCAGACACTGATTTGGACAAGAAGTCTCTGATCCAATTCATCCCAAAGGTGTTTTATCGCATTGAGGTTAGGACACTGCACATGCCAGTCAAGTTCCTCCACTCCAAACTCGCTCATCCATGTTTTTAATCGACCTTGCTTTGTGCACTGGTGCACAGTCATGTTGGAACAGTAAGGGGCCATCCCCAAACTGTTCCTACTAAGTTGAGAGAATAAAATTGTCCAAAATGTCTTGGTATGTTGTTGTCTTAAGAGTTCCCTTCACTGGAACTATAGGGCCAAGCCCAAACCCTGAAAAAACAACCCCACACCATAATCCCCCCTCCACCAAATGATTTGGACCAATGCACAAAGCAATGTCCATAAAGAAATGGATGAGCAAGTTTAGGGTGGAGGAACTTGACTGGCCTACACAGAATTCTGACCTCAACCCGACAGAACACCTTTGGGATGAATTAGGGCGAAGACTATGAGTAAGGCCTTCTCGTTCAACATCAGTGCCTGATCTTACAAAACGTGCTTCTGGAAGAATGGTCAAACATTCCCATAGACACACTCCTAAACTTTGGGGACAGCCTTTCCAGAAGAGTTGAACCTGTTATAGCTGCAAAGGGTGGGCCAACTCAATATTGCCAAATAGATCAATAAGTGGTGCGCTGCTCTCACATGAATTATTGTACATAAACATCAACAACATAAATCAATATTCCTGTGCATTACTGAAAAATATTTTCCTTAAATTATATATATAAAAATTGTCCATCATGATAAAACGCTTAAATCAAACAAAAATTGACAAAAAAACACAATCCTTTTTCCCCAGGTGCTTATAATCCACCCTAGTGAGGTGCTCCACTCAAAGGTCAATACTTGTTCCCAAACAACTTATATCAGTGACTATTTCACCTTCAATTCCAGCCACCATTTACTCACCTCTAGGTGAATAATTTTTAGGGAGTAAACATTGTACAGACAGTTTCCAATTTATTTGAACACCATTGTGGAAGGAGCCATATCCCTTGCATTAGGGAAGCAACATGCAGAGGATGACAAGAGGGCTGTATATTCGACTTACTCCACTGAATTACTATACTACAATTGTTTGATCTCTTGAAGGTGAGCGCGCACTGCACCTAGAGGTGAATAAATGGTGGCTGGAATTTAAGGTGGAATAGTCACTTATTTAAGTTGTTTGGGAACAAGTATTGACCTTTGAGTGGAGTACCTTACTACAATGGATTACAAGGACCTGGTAAAAAGGATTGTTTTTTCCAATTGTTGTTTGATTGAAGCACTTTATCACGATGAACAATTGTTATATTATTTTTAATTTTTTTTTAGGAAAACATTTTTCACTAATACACAGGAATACTGATTTATGTTGTTGATGTTTATGCACAATCATTCACGTGAAAACTGCACACCACTTTATTTCAAGTTATTTGAGTGCTTATTTTAGTGGTAGCAGTAGTTCACCATTATTATTATCAATATAGCATGGTTGTTTATTTCTATAGCAGCGCATGAGTTCTAACAAATATCCAACTCAATATTGAACCCTATGGACTAAGACTGGGATGCCATTAAAGTTCATGTGCAAGTAAAGGCAGGCGTCCCAAAATGTTTTACAATATAGTGCATATAGGAGCTTACCTTGTAGCTCTGGTCCAACTGTTGTGATGATAGCCCCCAAGCAGCGACCCAGACACTGGTGAACCTCTGTATGTGAAGGTGGGACCATCAGTAGAAGTGTAAGCACTAAAGACAGTGTTGGTTCAACATAGCCACGATACATTGGACCACTGGAATCAACTATTAAGGCAAGTGAATGAAGAGACCAGGTCTACGAATAAACAAAACGAAAATGCATTCAGTTTACAGGTTTAACACAATTTTCTTTATTTTTTAACTGCTTTAGAAGATTTCTTCACCTGGACTTCCGGTGAAGTGCCATCCTGAGCCAAAGCCAAGAGAATACTGACACTCGTCTTAAGGTGCTGTCCTGACCCAATTCCTCCAACATAACGATGAAGACAGCCAAGTGCAAGAGAATGACCTGTTCTAGACACTACATCCCTAGCTGATTTCAACCTAGAAGATTTTAACATACAAAAAAATATATAATTACCTTTAGCAGTAAGCAGAGTTTTAAACAATAAGGTTTCCATTTTTAAAGAAAGCATAAGCAAAAGCTTTCTTATATATTATGAAGCAGGGCTTGACAAATGTGCTTTGCATGTAGGAGCCAGTTTTTTTTTTTAGCGTAGCGTGGGTTGTCAGAGCCCCGGGGAAAGGCAAATAATTTGCACCCCCCTAACTTGCTAAAAGCAGAGCAGCCAGTCAATAACTCCAACGTACCGCTGTTATGTCAGGGTTATAGGCTTTCCAGAAAGAAGGACGCTATAAACCTGTTATAGGGGGAAACTCCTTTTTTTGTGAATGCATCGTGACTGCGGCATGTAAAACACCCTCATCTGCTGCCTATTGTAGCTTAAGGGTGGCTGTTAGTGGGTGGAAAAAAACCTGTATCTACTACACATTTTTACTACCCAACTGCCCATCTAAATGAAGCCTTGGTGACACTTTAAATAAAACAAAAAAAATGAAAGAATTATCTCAGCCCTGTTGATCTGCTGCCTCTTTGCAGCTGCTTCCTGCCTACATGTGTGTCCTCTAGGGCAGTGGTCCTTAACTCCGGTCCTTGGGGCCTACTAACAGGCCAGATTTTAAGTATTACCTTGGGGAGATGCGACTAGAATACTGCAATCACTGAGCAGCAAATGAGATCACCTGTGATGTAATTTAGTTATCTTGCAAACCTGGCCTGTTAGTGGGCCCCGAGGACCGGAGTTGAGGACCACTGCTCTAGGGTGACTCCAATCATTGCTCTGGTGGATTTCTGGTCACCATTACAAAATGGAGCCCAGCTGTACATAAAGTGTGGTAATTGTTGAGGGTACACAGGGCTTTATCAGAGGACATAAAAAGGATTCTTCTAAAGCATATCCACCTGCCTCATCTCCCCTACTCCACCTCACAGCATCGCAGCAAGTGCACTATTTGATAGAACACCGGCTCAGCATATCACAGTGTGCACACAGGAACACACAGCCCAGGCAGCTCCCGTGCTCCATCCTCCACCAGAAAACCTTCCCTCCCTCTAAGAGGACTGACAGTCCGCCCACTCCGTCCGGTGGAGACGACACAGGCTGCTGGGTCCCCCTCCACCGCACCCTTCACCAATGTCTGACCTCCCCCCACTGACCACTCCCGCACCGTGTAAGTTGGCTCTGGGGGGAGGAAGGCCGGCTTGGTGGCATTGCGGCATGGACAGCGGAAGAGAGCTCCCCCAGAGAGAAGCCATTAATTCTCAGGCCTTGCTCGGGCATTGGGGAAGAGGAGGAGGAGAAGGAGACAGCGGCTGCTTGAGGAGAGGAGGCCTGCCCCCTCTCCTCTCATGTCACTTACAGCCGGACATTAGACTACTGGGGGGGGGGGGGGTGGAGAGAGAAGGATCAGCTGCCCGACACTCTGAGCTGCGTGTCCGGGGAGCCAGGAGTTGCAGTGAGTGGGCTGGCGGCAGCCCAGTTGCAAGGACGCGGTTTCTGGTCGTCAAGCCAACCTGGCGCCTGGGGTTTGTCAAGCCCTGTTATGAAGACTATAAGTCTAAGGCAATGAACCAAAAAGTAGGCAGCAACAGTGTCAAAGCATGCATTTCAGATTTGTCAGCCACAAACTTACTTGTCAAAACTATACTGTGCCATCCTAGCAATGAATGATGCCTCTCCAACCACTTGAGCCATTCTGCCCAAGGCCTCTCCAGCAGCACATCTTAGGATAGGGTTAGGATTGTCCAGGGCACCCATGACCAATGTTAGTGCTGATTTTCTAACCTCTTCAGGACCCAGGGAGCTTTTGTTTTCTGCAAGACCCTGAATAACAAGTAATAAAAACATAAATGCTCCAGCTAATTTTTATTCAGTAAGTTTACTTTCTTTTACTCTGATTACATTGAATAACTGCAATATATATATATATATATATATATATATATATATATATATATATATATATATATATATATATATATACACACACACACACACACACACATACAGTAATCACACAAAAGTGAGTACACCCATTTTTGTAAATATTTGATTATATCTTTTCATGTGACAAAACTGAAGAAATTACACTTTGCTACAATGTAAAGTAGTGAGTGTACAGCTTGTATAACAGTGTAAATCTGCTGTGCCCTCAAAATAACTCAACACACAGCCATTAATGTCTAAACCGCTGGCAACAAAAGTGATTACAGCCCTAAGTGAAAATGTCAAAATTGGGCCCAATTAGCCATTTTCCCTCCCCAGTGTCATGTGCCTTGTTAAGTGTCACAAGGTCTCAGGTGTAAATGGGGAGCAGGTGTGTTAAATTCGGTGTTATCGCTCTCACTCCCTCATACTGCTCACTGGAAGTTCAACATGGCACCTCGTAGCAAAGAACTCTGAGGATCTGAAAAAAAGAATTGTTGCTCTACCTAAAGATGGCCTAGGCTATAAGAAGTTTGCCAAGACCCTGAAACTGAGCTGCAGCACGGTGACCAAGACCATACAGCGGTTTAACAGGAAAGGTTCCACTCAGAACACGCCTCTCCATGGTCGACCAAAAAAGTTGAGTGCACGTGCTCAGCGTCCTATCCAGTGGTTGTCTTTGGAAAATAGACGTATGAGTGCTGCCAGCATTGCTGCACAAATTGAAAGGGTGGGGGGTCAGCCCGTCAGTGCTCAGACCATACGCTGCAGACTGCATCAAATTGGTCTGCAAGAGGAAGCCTCTTCAAAGATGATGCACAAGAAAGCCCACAAACAGTTTGCTGAAGACAAGCAGACTAAGGACATGGATTACTGGGAACCATGTACCGAGGTCTGATGAGACCAAGATAAACTTGTTCAGATGGTGTCAAGCGTGTGTGGCGGCAACCAGGTGAGGAGTACAAAGACAAGTGTGTCTTGCCTACAGTCAAGCATGGTGGTGGAAGTCTCATGGTCTGGGGCTGCATGAGTGCTGTCGGCACTGGGGAGCTACAGTTCATTGAGGGGAACCATGGATGCCAACATGTACTGTGACATACTGAAGCAGAGCATGATCTCCTCCCTTCAGAGACTGGGCCATAGGGCAGTATTCCAACATGATAATGACCCCAAACACACTTCCAAGACGACCACTGCCTTGTTAAAGAAGCTGAGGGTAAAGGTGAAGGACTGGCCAAGCATGTTTCCAGACCTAAACCCTTTTGAGCATCTGTGGGGCCTCCTCAAACAGAAGGTGGAGGAGCGCAAGGTCTCTAACATCCACCAGCTCCGTGATGTCGTCATGGAGGAGTGGAAGAGGACTCCAGTGGCAACCTGTGAAAGCTCTGGTGAACTCCATGCCCATGAGGGTTAAGGCAGTGCTGTAAAATAATGGTGGCCACACTGGTTGACACTTTAGGCCCAATTTGGACATTTTTACTTAGGGGTGTAATCACACACATATACCCAAACATATATATATATATATATATATATATATATATATATATATATATATATATATATATATATATATATATACACACACACATATACACACATACACACCAGATACTTTATTAGGGCTACCTGTACAATTGCTTAACACAAATTGCTAATCAGCCAATCACATGGCAGCAACTCAATGCATTTAGGCATCTAGATGTGGTGAGCACGACTTGCTGAAGTTCAAACCCAGCATCAGGATGGGGAAGAAAGGGGATTTAAGTGACTTTGAACGTGGCATGGTTGTTGGTGCCAGGAAGGCTGGTCTGAGTTTTTTCAAAAACTGCTGATCTACTGGGATTTTCATTCACAACTATCTCTAGGGTTTACAGAAAATGGTGGGGAAAAGGGAAAATATCCAGTGAGCGGCAGTTATGTGGACAAAAATGCCTTGTTGGATGTCAGAGGTGAATGGGCAGACTGGTTCAAGATGATGGCACGGCAACAGGAACTCAAACACTCGTTACAACCAAGGTATGCACAATACCATCTCTGAACGCACAACACATCAAACCCAGCAGCAGAAGACCGCACACCGGGTGCCACACCTGTCAGCCAAGAACAGGAAACTGAGGCTACAATTCGTACTGGCTCACCACAATTGGACAATAAACGATTGGAAAAACATTGCCTAGTCTGATGAGTCTCGATTATAGCTGCAACATTCACATGGTAGGGTCAGAATTTAGCGTAAACAACATGAATGGATCCATTCTGCGTTGTATCAACAATTCAGGCTGGTGGTGTAATGGTGAGGGGGATAATTTCTTGGCACACTTTGGGCCCCTTAGTACCAATTGTGCGCCCGGCACGCCCTACCCGAGTATTGTTACTGACCATGTCCATCCCTTTATGACTACATTGTACCCATCTTCTGATGGCTACTTCCAGCAAGATAAAGCCAGGTCCCAAAGCTCAAATTATCTCAAACCGGGTTCTAGAACATGACAATGAGTTCACTGTACTCCAATGGCTTCCAAAATCACCAGATCTCAATCCAATAGGAACAAGAGATTCACATCATGGATGTGCAGCCGACTAATCTGTAGCAACTGTGTGATGCCATCATGTCAATATGAACCAAAATCTCCGAGGAATGTTTCCAACACCTTGTTGAATCCATGACATGAAGAATTAGGGCAGTTTAAGGCAAAAAGGGGTCCAACCCCGTACTAGCAAGGTGTACCTACAAAAGTGGCCAGTGAATATATATTTTATATACATACATACACATAGTGGGGAAAATAATTATTTGATCCCTTGCAGATTTTGTAAGTTTGCTCACTTACAAAAAAATGAAGGGTCTATAATTTTTCTCATAGGTGTATTTTAAATGATAGAGACAAAATATCAACCAAAAATTCCAGAGAAAAAAAAAAAACACATAATACAAATGTTATGAATTGATTTGCAGTTCAGTGAGTAAAATAAGTATTTGATCCCCAAGCAAAACATGAAATAGTATTTGGTGGAGAAACCCTTGCTGGCAAGCACAGAGGTTAAACGTTTCTTGTAGTTAGTGATCAAGTTTGCACACATCTCAGGAGGGATTTTGGCCCACTCTTTTTTTCAGATCTTCTTTAAATCCTTAAAGTTTCTTGGCTGTCGCTTGGCAACTCGAAGTTTCAGCTCCCTCCATAAATTTTCTATAGGATTAAGGTCTGGAGGCTGGCTAGGCCACTCCATGACGTTAAAGCGGAGTTCCACCCAAAAGTGGAACTTCTGCTGATCTGTTTGCTCCCCCCTTCCGGTGCCACATTTGGCATCTTTCGGGGGGGGGGGGGGGGGTACCTGTTTTTAACAGGTACCCATCCCTATTTCCAGTGGACTCTGCCGCAGCGAAGAACGTCACAAGCCGGCCCCCTCCTCCTTTGCCCGCAACCGCACCAATTAGAATGCGCAGCCCGCTTTGCACATGCGCAGCAGGGAACCGGGCAAGGAGCCGCGAGGCTTCACTGCCATGTTCTCTTCCTGGAAATGGCGGTAGCAGCACTCGACAGACGATGAAAACATCGCCTGGGGTGCCGTCATTGCTGGATTCCAGGACAGGCAAATATCCTAATATTAAAAGACAGCAACTACAGCATGTGTAGCTGCTAACTTTCATTTTTTTTTTTTTCTGGGGGAAGAACTCTGCTTTAATGTGCTTCTTCTTGAGACCCTCCTTTGTTGCCATGGCGGTATGTTTTGGGTCATTGTCATGCTGAAAGACCCATCCATGACCCACCTTCATTATTCTGGCTGAGGGAGGAAGGTTCTCATCCAAGATTTTACAATATATGGCCCTATCCGTTGGCCACTCAATGCGGCAAAGTCAGTCTGTGCCTTTAGCAGAGAAACCGACTCAAAGCATGTTTCCACCTCCGTGCTTGAGGGGGGCCAATGGACGGGGCCATGTACCGTAAAAACTTGGAGAGCCTTCTTTCTTCAGCCAGAACACTGAAGATGGGTTGTGGATGGGTCTTCCAGCATGACAAAAACATACTGCCAGGGTAACAAAGGAGTGGCACAAGAAGAAGCACATTAAAGAAGTTGTAAAGTCAGAAGGTTTTTTTATCTTAATGCATTTGGATATAAACCTTCTGGGTGTAGCAGCCCCCCTCAGCCCCTATAATACTTACCTAAGGTCCCTCTCTGTCCAGCGATGTCCATAAATCCCTCGGCCGTTCGGGACTCTCCCTCTTGATTGGCTGAGACACACCTGAGGTGTTATTGGCTCCTGCGGCTGTCAAAGTCAGTTATCCAATCAGGAGAGAGAGGGGGCAGGGGGGGAACTGCAGCTCCGTGTCTGAATGGACACACAGAGCTGCAGCTCGGCTCAGGTGCCCCCATAGCAAGTGGCTTACTGTGGGGGACACTCAACAGGAGGGAGGGACCAGAAGCACCAAATAAAATGGATGTCCTTTTTTTCCCATAAATAGTAATTGTTTTGGTGGTATTTGTTCACTTCTGTGGTTTTTATTTTTTGTGCTATAAAACAAAAAAAAAAATTGAAAGAAAAAAAACATTTTCTACTTTCTGCTAGAAAACACATCCAATAAAAAAATGTAAAAAATGTAATTTCTTCATCAATTTAGGCCAATGTGTGTTCTGCTACATGTTTTTGTTAAAAAAAAAAAAACAAAACAAAAAAAACAATAAGTATATATTATGTGGTTTGCGCAAAAGATATTGCATCTACTAACTATGGGGTAGATTTATGGATTTTTATTTTTACTAGTAATGGTGGCGATCAGCGATTTTTAGCGGGACTGCGACATTGCGGTACACAAATCTGACACTAAGTGACACTTTTTGGGGGACCAATACAAAAAAATACAAATACAAAAAAAAAAAAAAAAAAAAGCACTATCAATGTATAAATGACACTGGCAGGGAAGGGGTTAACATCAGGGGCAATTAAAGGGCTAAGTGTGCTCCTAGGAATTGCTTTTTAACTGTGTGGGGGGGGGGGGGGAGATGCTGTGACTGGAGGAAAACCGAGATCCGCGTTTCTGCTCTGCAGAAACACAAGATCTCCATTTCCCCCCTCACAGAATGGCGATCTGCCTTGTTTATATATAGGCAGACGGCCATTCTGCCTCTTCCCTGAACAATTAGCATGTCCAGGCAGCGATCGCGGCCCACGGGACCCGCTGCATCCAATCACAGCAGAAGTGGGTCACTGGCGATGCGCGTCCCAGACCTAGTGCACAAAATCACATCTGAGCTCCCTGTACATGAATATGTACGTGATGTTGTGCAGTCGGGCCGCTCTGCTACAGTATATATGCTGAATGTGGTCCGGAAGCTGTTAAAGAGCATTTCCACTTTTGTTGAGAAAAAAAAAAAAAACAATCCCCTCTGGGTGTTCAACATACATGACTGCTTTGAAAACATGGGCAGAATTTTTTAATGGCACCCCAAAGGTGGTGTGAATTTGCTACGTTTGCCACGTGACAAAATTTGTGAAATTCTTGACAAAAGGAGTTCAGAAATTTGTCAAGCACGGGTGAATGGCTGGCCAAGTATGACCAGCAGAAACGTGCTAAAAATCATGCAAAAAATTACAAGCAGGAACACACATTTGCACTACACAATAATGCCACTAATTCCAATACTCTGCAGGCCGAGGTAATAGCCACCTTCTGGGATAACATAGGCAAGGGAATCTCTTGAATATTCTAAAATGCAGGTTTCTGGAGAATCTAAAAAGCGCTAAATTTAAATCCCATGGCGGCAGGTGGGAAAAGAGACCGTACAGGTGGAGCCACATGATAAACCCCCTGAAAGAAGGTACGAACTAAAGAGTGCGTGGCTAGGGGTCGCTGAAAGAAGTATGCTAAGGCAGACACCTGGCCCTTGATGGTAATCGAGGCCAACTTCTGCTGAACGCCCCGTTGAAGAAAGGCTAAGATCCAAGCCACAGAAAAGTATCGAGGATGAGCGTCAATCGACTCACACCAAGAAATGTACGCTTTCCACGTACAATGTTATTTCCTGCTGGAAGACGACTTCTTTGCCTTCACCATAGTAGGGATCACTGTTCCAGACAAACGTCTATCCTTCAGTACCTGGATTTCAATAGCTAAGCCATTAAAACCAGCGACTGTAAAGCAGGATGGTAGATCAGCCCTGGTCATCTCTGAGAGGTAGCCATCAAGGGATGTTTACGACCAGCAGACTGATCGGAAGACGACCCTCACCCTTGATTCATCGCAGGAACCGCAGAAGACGCTTGAGCCGAGGAGAATACTGGCCCTACTGTGCCCCTAGGACGTCTGCAGCGTCTAGCAGAGGAACCTTTGACCTTGTCATGAACCTCAGTATCCTCCTGTGGAGCCGAACCTGCCAAAAGGAGCTGCATGTAGGACTATGCAAACAGAACTGTCTTGAAGGTGGATACCACCAGACTCAGTACCTGTATGCAAATCGGGAGAGAACTTGTCTGTGTGACAGCAGCCGGTGAATAACAGCCAGTGGTTCCCGAAGTTTGTCCAGAGGAAGGACCACCCTGGTCAGAATTAGGATCAGACCTAGGTAAATTAATTCCCTGGACAGGGATAGGGGGGACCTTAGGTAGTTTCGGACATTACCTGAACCTTTGCAGGAATGAAACCTGCACAAGGATTAAGGACCTAAAAAACCTGAAAGAACAAACCTTGTCCCCCCCCTTTCTGGGTACTCCCAAAAGAAACATTTTGTGGATCTCCTTGATGCTCACAAAAGAAGTCCACGGGGCGGGAACCCAGCGAGGATGTCCCCCCACCCCAATAATCGGGCAGACCTTCATGCTGAAGGGGTCTTGTCTGCGGGTCCAGAAAGGCTAGCTCAAGGCTTACCAGACCACATTTGCTTGGAAACTCCTGGGGAAGATTTTAAAGATCTATTTCCCTTATTCTTCGTCCTGTAAGCACAAAATAATTTTCTATGGGCTGAGAAGGTGGGCCCCCATCCGCGACAAGGCTCCTTCCCTATCCAAAGCTGCATCACAAATAAATTGCAGCCCATTGACCAACTGGTCTGCTAAATCAACATAAGCAATGGGAACCTGCTCATTCCCTAGACTCTGGCGCAAAAGCTTGGCCCATTCAGTTAGGGTCTGAGACACCAGGGCTGAGGCAAAGACTGGCCGCAATGTCGAACCAGCCATAGTAAACCTGCTGTGTGCCACAGCCTCCACTTTCCTGTCACCTGGGTCTTTAAAGGATGGGGATTCCTCTACTGAGATCAGGATTGCTTTATTCAACCTGGACACAGGAAGGTCTACCACTGGTGGACTAGTCCACTTCTTTAAAAGTGACTCCATAAAAAGGTAGCATACAGCAAAACATTTTGGAACTACAAAAGGGTAACTTTGGTTGTTCCCATTCCTTACAGGAAAACCTGTCAAAATAAGGCACATAAGGAAACGCCTTTGGAGTGCGAGGGGAGTTATGCCTACCAAAAGAAACAGCCACATCAGCAGCATCCTACATTTATAAAAAGTGTCATGCACTGTAGTGATAAGTGCGTCTACCAGCTGCTGCGTCCATGGAGGAATAATCCTCACTATCGGATGGATCTAGGGGTGTGATATTAAGCCCCCCCAGGACAGGCCACATCCCCGGTGGCATCAGGCTCAGAATCAGATGAGACAAACTGAGAAGGGGAAGGCGGGGGATGTTTCCTCCTGGGCCTTTGACAACACACCACCTCCACCCAGGACACTAAGGCTCCATGTACACGGGACGCTGGAAATGGCCGTTTAGGAGCAGTTGGGCGTTTTTTTCAGAAGCCCCTGAACCCATCTACATTTTATCTTATCTGTCCATGTACACCAGGTCGTTTACAGTCATTTGCAGGCAGTTGCGTTCAGGGACTGTTTTTAGAACGCAATTATTTGCGTTCGAACGTGTGTTTCCCGGCGTTTCAAACGCACAAACGCGTCCGAACGCGTCTAAACGCGTCCGAACGCATCTGAACGCGATGACCCGCGTTTAGCGTTCGCGTTTTTCCATTTTAAAGGGGAATAATTTTTTTGACCTCTAGGAACGCTTCTAAACGCAAACGCCCGCAAACGCTGCTAAACGCCCGCTAAACGCGGGTATAAACGCGACTGAACGGACGTTTCAAACGTCCTAAAAATTCCAGCATTCAAAGGGACTTTTAACAACGTCCCGTGTACATGGAGCCTAAGGACTGCAGGACCGCCGTCAGTGCAAATATGGGAAGCTGGGGTTCCGAGGGACCTGCCATCTCCATCAGGGTGACAGTGGGGGAGAGGTGACCCTGAGGCTCCATAAAGGAAAGGAAAATCTTGCAGTACAAAAACAATCTTTTGGCACCACTAAAGGATCCCCCCAAAGCTCAGGGTGCCTACCAGCAGAGAGAGAGAGAACAGGGACTCCCCCTACTGACCGGAGGAGTGCCGAAAATTCGGACCCAGCAACACCATGAATTTCATCCCTTTTCATATGTCCCAGGCACAGGAAGAGGGGAAGAAGGAGGAAGAGCTCTGGCATCCCCAGCATCTCCCCGACTAAGGGAAAAAAAGCTGCCATGACATCATCGGGCTACACAAACATGGCCACGGGCTGAAGACCAGCCAAACCAAGGGAAAATGACCACCACAACACCATTGGACTTAACCAATATGGCCGCCGGCAGCTCGAGATGCCGAAGCATTCTGCCAGAATCCTCCCTTTGCCCTCTGCAAGGGGACCCCCCCCCCCCCTGAAGGTGCCTCCACAGACAGGGCATACGTTTGGGGAGACTCCGCTGCGCACTCTGCACTGGGACCCCTCTCCACCACACCTACACTGCAACCAGTAGGGAATGCACGTAGGGGTCTCCTACACTGCTACCCCTCCATACTACCAGGGCGGGACACACAATATCTCAGGACACTTACAGAGGGGGGATGGGGGAGACCCCAAGGGTCTCTGCTGCATCCTCTGCCCTGGGACCCCACCAGACTCCAGGTCCAGATGGGGGAAAGGGAGTGGGGTAAGCCCAGCTCACTTTCAGAATAGGAGGAGGGAACCTGCAGGCAGGTCCAACCGTCCCTGGAGGTTACACGCGTTCACCCCAAAAAAACGCTAAAAAGAGAAGAGGGGGGGGGGACAGTATTTACCCTTCCATGGTGCGGGTAATGCTCCAGACAAAATTCCTCACCACCGAAGTAGGGGAGCTGTCGGCCAAGGAACTGCTGTGACTGCGACTCTGCGAGATGTTTAACTCGCGGGCCAGCCTCTGTCTGTGAGGCTATGTCGCGGCTGACCTAGCACATAGCTGTTGTCTGCACATGCTCACTGGCTGGGGGGAACACTGGATCTTGATTATCCAGCCCGTTGCCAGGCAGTTGGCTGTAGATTCCCCAAGGGAACAAAAAAGATGTAAGGAAGGAGAAAAAAAAAAAAAAAATTGCTAGGACCAGAGATCACAGCAGAGAGCCTAGGTCCTTACTCCTGATTAGAGATTAAAACTGATTACCTAGAGCAGATTGGGGGGGGGTTTATATACCAGCTGAGGATGGCCCATGGGTGTAGCCAGGTGTTTTTTGTTCTGCCTAGTCCTACTCCTGGAAGAGGCAATATAACCCAGTAGGTATGATTTATGGAGCGCTGTGTCCGCTGATGAACGAAAGAGAAATAACATTTCTAAAGGCATTCTATACACCAACTGTGTACACCACGCTTCCAGGAACCAAATTGCATGGACTTTTCAGAAAATATTTGTTTGAAAAGGAAAAGTAAATTTTTAGCAACATTACAGTATGGCTTGTGTAACTATTGTCTATGCTATATATTTTTTTTACTTGCTATATTTTTTTCCACAAAAGAGGGGTTATCCTTTAACCACTTCCGCCCTGCTCACATTGCTGCTACTGCGGCAATGTGGCACGATCCCGTCCAGCGACGTAGACCTACGTCGCTGGACTCCACCCCTTGTGGGCGGCGCTCACGCGCCGCCGGAGGCTCGCTCCCGCTGTGTTCAGTCACAGCGGGAGACGGGGCAGGGGAGGAGCAGCGGCGATCGCCGCTGCTCTGCCCCGATCGTCGGGGAATCGAGTGAGGAGATCCGCCCGCCTGTGTAAACAGAGCGGGCGGATCTTCATAGTGACAGGGACTGACAGATCGGAGTGTTCAGCATAGCTGGACATCCGATCTGTCCTTCTGTCACTCAGTCACCTCCACCCCCACACGTCAGTAAGCACCAGGCATACATTAACCCCTCCCTCTCCAATAAAATTAACCCCTTCCCTGCCAGTGTCATTTTTACAGTAACAGTGCATATATATAGCACTGATTACTGTAGTAATGTCACTGGTACCCCCAAAAGTGTCAAAAATGTCAGTCAAGGGTCCGATCTGTCCGCCGCAATGTCGCAGTCCCGCAAAAAAAAAATCGCAGATCGCCGCCATTACGCGTTAAAAAAAAAAAACACCAAAAATGACAGAAATCTTTCCCTTAGTTAGTAAACGCAATAACTTTTGCGCAAACCAATCAAAATACGCTTATTGCGATTTTTTTTACCAAACATAGGTAGCAGAAAACAAATTGGCCAAAAATTTTAAAAAAATTTGATTTTTACATTTTTTTTGGGGGGAATTTACACAATCACACAGGTGATCAGATACCACCAAAAGAAAGCTCTGTTTGTGGGAAAAAAAGGACATAAATGTAATTTGGGTACAGCGTCGCACGACTGCGCAATTGTCAGTTAAATTCGCACAGCGCCGAATCGCAAAAAGTGGCCTGGACGGAAGACAACAAAATCCTCCGGTGATAAAGTGGTTAAGATAACTGTGGTATAATCAAAGCCCTATTTGAATACAAGAGAGAGTCTTAAAATCCTGCATTTGCATCTGTACATAACACAAAATAACACATCTATTACTTTTTGCCTCTTCAATTCATAATAATATTGAAGAAAACTTTATCTTTGACTAACATTAAAATACAGCTTAAAATCAAACTTTTGTGCCATAACTATGGCATTTTCCAATAACATGAGCATGAAGCAATTTTCAGAAGTGTTATGGCAAATGTACACTTGACATGAATGCATTGGCAAAGGCTGTTAAATACAGTAAAATTGCTACAGGATTGGCAATAGCTAGAAATATGGCAAGTACTTGGTATTTTCATATTGTGGTATCTGTACCTTGAGTGCACTAAGCACAGCTGTGAAAATATTGAGTTGCACAGACTGTTGGCGAACTCCTTTAGCCTGTTTTACACACTCAGCAAAATGATCCAACATTTGTAATCTAGAGGAGAAAACACAGCCAAATATCCAGTTATAATGAGACTCGTGCTGTAGAAAAGCCACACTTTATCTTCATACTCACAAGGACCTGTTTAATACTTATGTCAGCAGCATTTATAGGGCTTATAAAATGCTGCAGCTGCAAAACATCAAATTAAATGCAAAACTCAATTTCCACATATAGATTAGAAATAAATCTTAGTCACAGGTTCAATACACACATCAGGTGGTTGCTAAAATAAGAGTCACCAGTCATGCAATAAAATTTAAATGTTGTGCAAGGCTTTTAGGTGGCATAATTGAGTTCAAATAGACCCTCCATTACATAGCTAGCTGTTAAATTACTTAATTATATACCTAAAGATGCTGCAAGTAGAGAAAAAATACTGGCTGATGTGCCCAGTGCCTCCCATCTTTAGTGTGCTCCTAAGTTAGTCTCTCACCCACAGTCTTCTCTTTCCCACTCTGCTGTGATTTCTTTCCCTGTAAAACACTGCTAAAAATGTATTCTGGAGGGCAGCTGTCACTGCAAGAAGTTTACAAACCCCTAATGATGTCACTGAGAGTAATAAAATCAGTTTCTGTCTATAATGCTAAAATTCCAAGTAGTGCTTGCAGCTAGATATATACATTACTCATGTATTTTCCCTTCAAAAGCAATGCAGGTATAGAAAAAATAAAAATAAAAAATGAGATTTTTGACTTACCGTAAACTCTATTTCTCTGATGTTCATTGACGGACACAGCTCCTAATTCTTCATAACCATTGGGTTATACTGCTCCCTACAGGAGTAGGACACTAGGCAGGAAAAGGCTTGACTACGCCTATGGGCAGTCCCAGGGGGTATACACTCACACTCAGCTATACACACTCAAGTTTTGTTACAAGCAGTGTCAGAATAAAGACAACTCTACAGAGGGGTGGGTGCTGTGTCCGTCAATGAACATCAGAGAAATGGATTTTATGGCAAGTCAAAAATCCCATTTTCTATTTCGTTCAATGACAGACACAGCTCCTGATTCTTCTTAACCACTGGGACAACCCAAAGCAGTGTTAAACATGAGGGGTGGGAAAACAGCAGAAAGAAATTCCCAAGGATAACCATAGTCAACCAGGTAACATGGAGCTCAACCATAACAACTGGAGCTCACCTGAAAAAAAAAACAAACAATACATCCTCAAAGAGTACCAGGTCCTCTAAACAGCAGCCAGCAAAAAGAAGCACCCGCAAATGCCAAAACATCCATTTTTTAAAACGTTATAACAAAGTGTGCACAGACGACCAGATGGCCGCCTTGCAAACCTGCATCGCTGATGCCCGATGACCAAAGACCCAGGAGGCACTAAGCGCCCAAGTAGAGTGTGCCTTAACAGGTAAAGGAGGAACCTGACCCCTAATTGAAAAGGCTTGAATCACTGTCTGTCTGATCCATATGGAAATGGTCGCCGCAGAAGCGGACAACCTTTTTCAAGGTCCAACCATGAGGAGTCTGACTTCCTAAAAGACTCCGTAGGTTCCAGGTAAACCTTAAATTGCCAGAACCGCATCCAGGGAATGCAGAGCAATTTCCTTAGGATGTTTAGGCCCTGGACAAAGGGAAGGCAACACAACGTCTTCATTCGAATGGAAATAGGAGACGACCTTTGGAAGGAACAACGGACAGGGACAAGGAACAATGGACAGGGATGAAGAACCACCTTAGTTCTGTAAACCAACGGGTAAGGTGAATGACAAGACAACGCGGCCAGCTCAGACACCCTGCACGTAGAAGTAATAGCCATCAAAGAAGGCCATCTTCTGGGACAATGTAAGCAAGGGAACCTCCCGATATATTTGAAGGGAGATTACTAGATAACTGACAACACCAATTTGAGGACCCACGGTGGAGACCGCATTGGAGGAACCAAGTATCGAGCTCCCTGGATAAAGATACGCACCAAGGAATGCCTGGCCAATGGATGTTGAAAGAAAACCGCCAAGGCCGAAACCTGGCCCTTGATGGTACTCAAAGCCAGGCGCTGCTCTACCCCTCTACCTTGGAGGAAAGCCAAGATCCGAGCCACGAAAAAGAGTGAGGGAGAACCCCAAAAGATTCACACCATGCAACGTACGTCTTCCAAGTACGATGGTAGATCTTCCTAGAGGTAGATTTTCTAACCATGAACAGCGTAGGAATCACCGATTCAGACAAACATCAACCCTTTAACACCTGGCTTTCAACAGCCAAGCCGGTTAAACCAGCAACTGTAAAGCAGGATGGAAGATTGGCCCCTGGGACAGCAGATGTTCCTGAGTGGAAGTCTCTAAGGAGTATCGGCAACCAGCTGTACCAGATTGGCGCACCAAGACCGGCAAGGCCAGTCTGGAGCTACTAGAAAGACTGGAATCCCTTGCTGCCTTGATCCTGCTCAGGAGTCTTAGCAGAAGTTTGAGAGGGGGAAAGGCATAAATTAGACGATACTGATGCTAAGGAGCCACTAATGCTTCTGCAGCGTCGGCCAGAGGATCCCGAGACCATGCCACAAATCTCTGTACCTTCCTTCCTCTGTAACTACCCACCTTGGAATGCTGGATACTTCCTGATTCGCCAGGACACTTCTTGTGCCCCCCCCCCCCCCATGGTGATTGACATAGGCCATGGCCGTGGCATTGTCCAGTTTAATTCGTACCGGACACCCTGAAGACGAATTGTCCAATGAGCCAGACAAAGTCTGATCGCTCGGAGTTCTAGAACATTGATCGGCAGTCTGGACTCTTCCCGAGTCCAGACTTCCTGAGCACAAGCTGTGACGAGGAAGCCCCCCCCCCACCAGGACAGGCTGGTATCCATGGTGACAACAGCCCAGTACAGGGGGAGGAGGATTTCCCTGCTGAAATGTCAGAGAACCACCTCTAGAGACTGTGGATTCTTGTCCCATTTCACCAGAATCTCTTTTAGCAGAGAACTCGTGTGGAACTGTGCAAACGGAACCACTTCGTAGGTAGACACCATCAGGCCCAGCACCCGCATGCAACTCCAGATGGATGACCGTTTGCTGGACAACAGAAGCTGAATTGCCTCCTGCAATTTCTTGAGTTTTTCCAGAGGAAGCAACACTCTGGCTGAGTCCGAATCCACCCAGATAGTCCAGTTGCGTGGACGGAACCAGAGCAGACTTCTGAAGGTTCAGAACCCAAACAAACTCCATCATAGATCACAGCGTAATCTCCAAGGTGTCCATCAGAGCAGTCGGAGACTCTGCTCACAGAAGAAGATCATTCAGGTACCCCCGCTGACGCAACAATACTAGCACCGGGGCCGACACTTTGTGAAGACCCGAGGAGCGAAGGCAAGACCAAAGGTAAACGCCACAAACTGATAATGCTTCTCACCCACGGCAAAGTGGAGGAAGCTCTGGTGACCAGCACATATTGGATTGTGAAGGTAGGTGTCCTTGCTATCGATAGAAGCAAAAAAATTCACTAGATGCCACTACCGTGTGGATGGACTCCATTCTGGACTTCTGTACCCGCACAAGGCAGATTAGTGACTTGAGGTCCAGAATTGCATGAACATTGCCTTCCTTCCAGGGCACTGTAAACAGGATTGAGTAAAACCCCTGAAAAAATTTTGAAGCCGGAATCAGGAAAATCACCCCATGAAGTAACAAGTCTTGCAATGCCCCAAAGTGACCCGTAAGCGATCTGGGGACAAATCCAGGTCGGAAGAGAAGAACCTTTCCGAAGGAAAAGACCGAAACTCGATCTTGAATTAGTTTGTGGGCCCACTTGACCTATACCAGAGACGTCCACGGATCTGGAAATAAGCGAACCATATAAGGGTGAGGGCGCCCCTTCATGCAGAGGAATCCTTGTCCACAGGTCTGGAAGAGCCCCTCGTGGCTTGCCAGACCAGGTCCTCTTGGAACCTCCGGGTGAGGCCCTGAAGGACTTTTATCCCTTGAGGGACAAAAAGGCCTCTTATGAGCCAAGAAGAATGGCCCACGTCAACTAATGTCATCCAACGAAGCTCCAAACAGGCGATCCCCCACAAAGGGGAGATCAGATAAGGTGTTCTTAGAAGTCTGGTCCGCAGACCAGCATTGTCAGCCAGATAAGATGCCGAAGCACCATTGCTGATAAAGACAGCCTAAAATCAAAAGAGCTGCATCCAAAGAAGCATCCCAGGTAACTGTAGCCCCTGGATCAACTGATTCACCAGCTCCGCAAGGGCAGGGGGGTCCCACTGTCCCAGGGAGGGGACCACATCAACCCCAAAACCCTCCATGGGTAGAGGGGGACAGCTGCTTACCATACCAGGAACAGGGTTGGCACCACTCCCGACAGACCACCGCTCCATCGGGATGTGGGTGGCTGTCGGCCAGGAGGAACGCTGCGACTCAGGCCGAGGCCAGGTCGTATACACCCTCGTGAGACATTTAACTCACAGGCCAGCCAAAGTCCAGTGGGGCTATGTCGCGGCCAACCTAGCGCGGAGCTGAGGCCTGCGCGCGATCGCTGGCCAGACTGGGGAGACCCTCTGGATCTAGATAATAGATTATCCAGTCAGTCACCCAGTCTGGCAGTTGATAGTAGATTCTCACAGGAACAAAATAGCAAAGATAGGAAAAACGGAATTTTTGTAAAATCTTACCTGTAAAATTCCTTTCTCTGAGTCCTCCGACAGTCGCCGCCTCTTCATATTCGTCACATATGGGTATTAGACTTTGCTCCGAAGGAGTAGCTAGGCAACAGAATATGTTAACAATAAAGCTTTAACATATCCCACCCTCAAGGGGTGGTCCCCTCAGTCAATACCCTCCTACTTCCTGCAACCATATCTCAGTTTTAGTGGAATAGCAGTAGAGTATACATTCAAACCCCAAAAGAGGGGCGGGGGCGGCGACTGTCGGAGGACTCAGAGAAAGGAATTTTACAGGTAAGATTTTACAAAAATTCCGTTTTCTCTTACGTCCTCCGACAGTCGCCGCCTCTTCATATTCGTCACATATGGGGACGTCCCAAAGCAGTGCAAACATGAGGGGTGGGAAACGCATCCGCGCCGAAAGGCAACGCAGTCTCCACATCAAAGAAAGGAACCTTACCAAAGGAAGGAAACCAGCTGGGCAACAGCAAAAATAAGTGCTCAACAGGAGCAACAACCCAGGAAAAGACAAAAAACCAGGGGATACAAAACTTATCCCAACAGCCAGGAGTCCCCAACAAGGGACCCTAGGGAACAGCCGCACTAAGAACCTTGCGGCCAAAGGAAGCATCCGCCGATGCCTGAACATCTACTTTGTAGAATTTTGTGAAAGTGTGTACGGTCGACCAAGTCGCCGCCTTACACACCTGGGCTACAGAAGCCCCATGACGACAGGCCCAAGACGTACTCAGAGATCTAGTAGAGTGCGCCTTCACAGGCACAGGGGGAACCTTCCCCTGCAAGGCATAGGCCTGTTCAATGGTCTGCCTGATCCATTTGGCAATGGTAGAGGCGGAAGCCGCCATGCCCTTCCGAGGACCCTCTGGAAGAACAAACAAGGAGTCCGTCTTTCGAAAAGACTCAGTCGAATTAAGGTAAACCCTAATCGCCCGAACAACATCCAGAGAATGCAATCTCACCTCCTTTGGATGTTTAGGCTTCGTGCACAACGAAGGCAAAACAATATCTTCGTTAAGATGGAATTCCGAAACTCGTTTCGGCAGAAAAGAAGGATTAGGTCGCAAGACCACCTTATCCAAATGAACAACCAGGTACGGAGACTTGCAGGACAAAGCCGCCAGTTCCGACACTCTGCGAGCCGAAGTGATCGCCACCAAAAAGGCGACCTTTTTGGACAACATAGACAACGAGATCTCCCTGATCTGTTCAAAAGGAGCACGTTGTAACACAGACAGGACTAGATTCAAGTCCCAAGGGGGCAAAGGATCCCTCCTAGGAGGAACCAGATGCCGCACACCCTGAATAAAAGTGCCAACCAAGGAGTTGGAAGCCACGGGACGTTGAAACAGAACGGCCAGCGCAGACACCTGACCCTTTATCGTAGCCAGCGCCAAACGCTGATCGACACCCGTCTGAAGGAAAGACAGCACACGGGAAACCGAGTACGTGCGGGGTGAAAACCCCCTGGACTCACACCAGGCAAAATAGGCCTTCCAAGTACGGTAATAAACCTTTCCCGAGGAAGACTTCCTCGCGTTGATCAAGGTATGAACAACCTCTGGAGAGAGACCCTTCTCCTTCAGGACCTCGGTCTCAACAGCCAGGCCGTCAAAGCCAGCGACTGTAAAGCAGGATGGTAAATCGGTCCTTGAGACAGTAGATCGTCCCGAAGAGGCAGACGCCAGGGGGCGTCGACCGCCAGATTCACGAGGTCTGCGTACCAGGACCGGCGAGGCCAGTCCGGTGCCACAAGAATCACCGTGCTGCGTTCCGAGTGTAACCTGCGAAGGAACCGGGACAGCAACTGAATCGGTGGAAACGCGTACATCAGCCTGTACTGATGCCACGGGGCCACTAACGCGTCCGACGCGTCTGCCCGAGGGTCGCGCGTCCTTGCCACGAACCTCTTCACCTTGTAGTTGAGGCGAGACGCGAACAGGTCCACATCTGGAAGACCCCACTTCGCGCACAACATCTGGAAGACAGCCGGGTGGAGAGACCATTCCCCCTGATCCAGGGTCTGGCGACTCAGATAGTCCGCCTGCCAGTTCTCCACTCCCGGAATGTGAACCGCCGTTATCGCCGGGACATGAGTCTCGGCCCAAGACAGAATGTCGGCCACTTCTCGAGCCGCTCGGGCACTCCTGGTGCCCCCTTGGTGGTTGATGTAGGCCACCGCCGTGGCATTGTCCGTCTGCACCCGAACCGGGCAGCCCTGCAGCCGGTCCGTCCAGCGATGAAGACAGAGCCTTATCGCACGCAATTCCAGAATGTTGATCGGGAGGGAAGACTCCCCCTCCGACCAGGTCCCCTGGGCGGACAGAACGCCCAGAACACCACCCCAGCCCGACAGGCTGGCATCCGTGGTGATTATCGTCCACGAGATCGGACGAAAAGACTTGCCCCCGGACACCAACGGGGACTGGAGCCACCACAGAAGGTTTTCCCTGGTGCGATGACTCAACGAGATCTGAAGATCCAGAGATTGAGGTCGCCCGTCCCACTTGGACAAGATCTCCGCCTGGAGACCCCGCGTGTGAAACTGCGCGAAAGGAATCGCCTCGAAAGCCGAGACCATCAATCCCAGACATCTCATACACGTCCGCAGAGACGAGTTCGGAACGTCCCTGAGGGACCTGACTTCCTCCTGAAGAGTCCTGAGTTTGTCTTCCGGCAGGAAGACCTTCGCCTGCACCGAGTCCAGTATCATTCCCAGATAGGGAAGACGAACCGACGGACTCAGTGTCGACTTTGGAACATTTATCGTCCAACCGAACTCCTGCAGAGTTTGCATCGTGACAGACAGGTCCTTCTCCAGACCCTGACTGGTCGCAGACCGAATCAGAATGTCGTCCAGATACCCCAGGACAGAAATGCCCTGGGCTCTCAATAATGCCAGAACCGGTGCAAGCACCTTGGTGAAGACCCGCGGAGCCGAGGCGAGCCCAAAGGGCAACGCCACGAACTGGTAGTGATCCTCCGCAATGGCAAATCGAAGGTATCTCTGATGACCCTCGAATATGGGGATGTGAAGATACGCATCCTTCAAATCGATGGAGGCCATGAATTCCCCCGGAACCAGGGCAGCCACCACCGAGCGCAGGGATTCCATGCGGAACTTGCGAACCCGCACAGAGCGGTTCAGAGCTTTCAAGTCCAGAATTGGACGAACCTTGCCCTCCTTTCTGGGCACGGTGAACAGATTGGAATAAAACCCCCGAAATCTGTCCCGATGAGGCACCGGAACCACCACTCCCTGAGCCCTCAGGTCCCGCACCGCCAGGTGCAGATCCCGCAGGCGCTCTGGAGACAGTTGTAGATTTGAGGGAAAAAAATCTGCTCTCTGGCCGAGAGAGAAACTCGATCTTGTAACCAGATCGAACGATTTCCAGAACCCATCTGTCCCGCACACGGGCCAACCAGGGCTGAAGAAAACCGAGCAAGCGTCCCCCCACCCCAAAACTGGGTGAGGGCGCCCCTTCAGGCCGAACTGTTATGGGCCGCAGGTCCGGATTGGCCGGACTTCTGTTTCCCAGACCAGGGTTTCTTCTGAGAGCCCTGGCCCTTGAACGGTTTGCCCTTGTAGTGCGGCCGAAAGGCACGAAAGGACCCCTGAGGGGGCCGAAAATGAGCATGCTTCTTCCCAGAAGCCCCCTTAGCCTTGGGGAAATGGGGCAAGAGAGTGCTCTTACCCCCGGTAATCCCCTTAATCAACACATCCAGGGACTCCCCAAAAAGGCGAGACCCATCATAAGGCAGATTGGCTAAGGTTTTACGTGAAGATTGGTCCACCGACCAACATTTCAACCAAACCAGGCGGCGAGACAACACCGCCACGCTGTGCACACGCGCGGCCAACGGAATCAGGTCCAGGTCCGCATCACACAGATACATGACACCCTGGTGGATCTGATCCACCATATCCAGGGTCGCCGCCGAGGCCGAATCGGCCACTAGGACGCGCCTAAGCATCTGCGTCCAACTTGCGATCGCCTGGGCCGCCATGAGAGAAGCAAACAGAGCCTTAAGCATAGAACCCGTAACAGAATAAGTATGACGGGCAAGAGACTCCAGTCTCCTATCCGTGGCATCACGGAAAACAGGGGATCCCTCTGCAGGGATCGCAGTGGCTTTGTTCAAAACCGCAATAGCATGATCCACTGGCGGAGGCACACACCACCGTTCATCAGTGGCAGGCGAGAAAGGATAACGCAGCTTAAATTTACTTGGTACCGCAAAAGGCTTGCGCAAATCGCGCCATTGGTCCTTAACAGCGCGCTGAAAATCAGCATTGCAGGGAAAAACCTGCGGTGTCCTGCGTTTTCTCTGCGTCCCATAAGCCGCCAAGGCAGCTGGGGGACACACCTCGTCCTGCAAACGTAGCGTCTGCTTAATGGAAGCAATCAACTCATCCATGATTGCAAGCTCTTCAGGCGAGCCAGGGGGAGAATTATCAACCCCCTCAACTTCAGCCTCTACCTCAGACCCCACTAGATCAAGAGAGGAGCGGGACCCCGATAGGGGGGTCCCCGCCAGAACAGCCCCATCACCTTCACCCTCAGAATCAGAGGACAGAGCAACTCTGGGCCGTTTAGTAGATTGAGCAGCCACCAGCATTTGCACCTGTGCAGCAAGGCCAGCCACAATAGTGGCCAAATCCCCCCCTGGGGGGGAAACAGCGGTCCCCTGGCTTTCCACCAATACTGTGGGAAACTTGCCCTCCTGAGAATCCATTGCCCCTGTATGCCAGACAACCAAGGGTTAACTGCCCCCTTACAGCAAGCGCGGCAAGCGCAGCCCACCGCACCACACTCAGGCACAATGAGACCCCCACAGGGAATATACAGACTGAATACAGGCAATGGAACACAGGAATAGAAGGATAAAACCTGAGGAGACTCCGCTGCTGCTGCTGCCTCGATCGGTGCTTCCAGGAGAGAGGAAGTGATGCTGCCAGGGCGCTCTATGTAAGCCTATGGAGGCTACAAGAAAATGGCCGCCGTGCATGTAAACCATGCGGCCGGAGCGGGCGCCGGTAAAATGGCGTCGTTTGGCGCCGAAATCGCCGCTCCACAGTGCATAAAATCACACACAATATTATCCCATTATATGGATACATGTTAGATCGCCGCAGCGATCGCTGTATATGCCCCAACATGCCATTAAAAACATGCCCCACAGCTCCTCACACTGCCCAGCCTGACATACTCAGTGTCATACAGCTCCCCCCCCCTTGCAGCCCACAGCATGCAGCCGAGATATAGGGAGACAAGCAGTGTGATTAAAGGCAGGTTACACAGTCCCAGACTGAGACCCCCCCCAGACAGACAGGTCCCCACATAGATACACTTACCTCACATGGCGTGGGGAACCCGCACAGGCGAACAAGCCGCTGCACATGAGGCAGGGAGAGTCGCAATTCAAGACGCACACAATGGCGGTTCAGAAACCGCACAGCGTCCGGTGAGGTAGCCACCTCACCAATCATCCCTGCACCGAACAGGGATGGGTCGTTCACCGTGCCAGGAGCGTTACCTGGCTGAACGCTCGATGGCAGACTGGGAAGCCACTGACCCACGACCTGCGACCAGGGGGATCAGCCCGAGACCCAGTCCGCATGATCCTCTTCGTCCGAAGAACTAACTAATGCTGACAAAAATAACAGCTAAGTAAAGGTAGAGAGAAAACTCAAACAAAATATCAAAAAGAAGAAAGAGTCTGGGACAAAAAGTCCCAGCACAGAGAGAGCCAGCCACTCCTGACAAGCTAGACATTAAAACTGAGATATGGTTGCAGGAAGTAGGAGGGTATTGACTGAGGGGACCACCCCTTGAGGGTGGGATATGTTAAAGCTTTATTGTTAACATATTCTGTTGCCTAGCTACTCCTTCGGAGCAAAGTCTAATACCCATATGTGACGAATATGAAGAGGCGGCGACTGTCGGAGGACGTAAGAGAAAAAATCAATTTAAAAGGAAAAAAACATTTCAAGGACCAGAGATCCTAGCAAGGAACTAGGTCTTTACTCCTGACTAGGCAGAAAAAACTGAGTGCCTATCACTGAGTGTGGGTGTATACCCCCTGGGACTGCTCATAGACGTAGTCAATCTTTTTCCTGCCTAGTGTACTACTCCTGTAGGGGGCAGTATAACCCAATGGTTAAGAAGAATCAGGAGCTGTGTCCGTCAATGAAGGCAAGTGAAATTCTTGATTGAGCTGCCCAGTGCCCACTTAATTGAGTGAGCTCCTAACTTCCTGTTTAGAAGTCTAGCCTCCTGGCCTACAGAACATAGTCCATCCTTCACATGGTATCACAGGGAGTAATAAAAACAATTTCTAGCTACAGTGCTCAAACTTCAAGTAGTGCTGCCAGCTCTTGCTGGACTACAGAACACCCCCTTTCTTACAGTTTAGAGAGGCAGGTTTTCTCTAGTTAAGCAGGGAAGAACTTAAGCAAGGGTCACAACACTGCTTGAGATTTCAGTGCAGCAGAGGCAGCATTGTCCATTCTCTACAGGAAGGTAGGAGCTCCCTGAATTTCTGGCAGGATCAAGCACTTTTCTGTTCCTTTAGCACTTTTAAACAGACAATCCAGGTGAAATGTTTGTTTCACAGATGTACTGAATGTAGTTTTTGCATGGACATATATTTTAAACTAAAACAGCTATTGCTTATCATGTAATCTATCATTTAAACAGTGAAAGCACTGACCTGTGTTTAAATGACACATGAGGAAACACCACTCCAAAGAGAGCCACAGAGGCATCAATGACCGAAACACCCAGAGGAAGAGGACCAGGCACAGCTTCACCAGCTGGGATGCGCAGGTAGATGGAGGATGGGTCATGTTCCAGAGCGCCACTTCCAGAGGCACTGTTGGGTTGCAGCTAAACAGCATTTAAAACTCAAATTAAACAATTTGTTTTGGATATTGTAATTGCTACTAAAGATAGATCACAGAACTGTAGAAAAGTACTAATAATATTAATAGCCTTACCTGATCCTCAATGGATTTGTGATCGGTCTCTTGCAGCCAAGAGCCAAGCAAAACACTGTCATCATAGTGACACAGAGAACGAAGTAGAGAAGTAGTCGTGTTGGAAGAGTTGTCAGTTAAGGTGAATTCAGCAACCAACTCACGGAGAAGCACACTGAAGTTACCTTTGTAAAAAGATGAACATGACATTTTCACAGAAAAACAAAACAACTTGCAATATAATATACAAAGGTTGAGTGAAGTTCAGACCTGACCCTTACTAGGCTTTTGCACTCTCAGAATGAGTGAAGTCCAGACTTCACTGAACTCTTTGCAAGCCTAGGGCTGCAAATCACATTCCTCTACAACAGGGATCTCCAAACTTTTTAAAAAAAGGTCCGGTTTACTGTCCTTCAGACTTTAGGAGAGCCAGTGGGAGTAGAAACTACCTTGGGCTTGGTGGTCAGTGGCAGGAATGGCGCCCCCATCCCTGGCATCAGTGGCAGGAATGACGCCCCCATCCCTGGCGTCAGTGGCAGGAATGACGCCCCCATCCCTGGCGTCAGTGGCAGGAATGACGCCCCCATCCCTGGCGTCAGTGGCAGGAATGGCGCCCCCCATCCCTGGCGTCAGTGGCAGGAATGGCGCCCCCATCCCTGGCGTCAGTGGCAGGAATGGCGCCCCCATCCCTGGCGTCAGTGGCAGGAATGGCGCCCCCATCCCTGGCGTCAGTGGCAGGAATGGCGCCCCCATCCCTGGCGTCAGTGGCAGGAATGGCGCCCCCATCCCTGGCGTCAGTGGCAGGAATGGCGCCCCCATCCCTGGCGTCAGTGGCAGGAATGGCGCCCCTATCCCTGGCGTCAGTGGCAGTAATGGCGCCCCCATCCCTGGCGTCAGTGGCAGTAATGACGCCCCCATCCCTGGCGTCAGTGGCAGGAATGACGCCCCCATCCCTGGCGTCAGTGGCAGGAATGGCGCCCTCATCCCTGGCGTCAGTGGCAGGAATGGCGCCCCCATCCCTGGCGTCAGTGGCAGGAATGGCGCCCCCATCCCTCGCGTCAGAGGCAGGAATGACGCCCCCATCCCTGGCGTCAGAGGCAGGAATGGCGCCCCCATCCCTGGCGTCAGTGGCAGGAATGGCGCCCCCATCCCTGGCGTCAGTGGCAGGAATGGCGCCCCCCATCGCTGGCGTCAGTGGCAGGAATGGCGCCCCCCATCCCTGGCGTCAGTGGCAGCAATGGCACCCCCCATCCCTGGCGTCAGTGGCAGGAATGGCGCCCCCACCCCTGGCGTCAGTGGCAGGAATGGCGCCCCCCATCCCTGGCGTCAGTGGCAGGAATGGCGCCCCCCATCCCTGGCGTCAGTGGCAGGAATGGCGCCCCCCATCCCTGGCGTCAGTGGCAGGAATGGCGCCCCCCATCCCTGGCGTCAGTGGCAGGAATGGCGCCCCCCATCCCTGGCGTCAGTGGCAGGAATGGCGCCCCCCATCCCTGGCGTCAGTGGCAGGAATGGCGCCCCCCATCCCTGGCGTCAGTGGCAGGAATGGCGCCCCCCATCCCTGGCGTCAGTGGCAGGAATGGCGCCCCCATCCCTGGCTTCAGTGGCAGGAATGGCGCCTCCATCCCTGGCTTCAGTGGCAGGAATGGCGCCCCCATCCCTGGCGTCAGTGGCAGGAATGACGCCCCCATCCCTGGCGTCAGTGGCAGGAATGACGCCCCCATCCCTGGCGTCAGTGGCAGGAATGACGCCCCCATCCCTGGCGTCAGTGGCAGGAATGACGCCCCCATCCCTGGCGTCAGTGGCAGGAATGACGCCCCCATCCCTGGCGTCAGTGGCAGGAATGACGCCCCCATCCCTGGCGTCAGTGGCAGGAATGGCGTTCCCCATCCCTGGCGTCAGTGGCAGGAATGGCGCCCCCCATCCCTGGCGTCCGTGGCAGGAATGGCGCCCCCATCCCTGGCGTCCGTGGCAGGAATGGCGCCCCCATCCCTGGCGTCCGTGGCAGGAATGGCGCCCCCATCCCTGGCGTCCGTGGCAGGAATGGCGCCCCCATCCCTGGCGTCCGTGGCAGGAATGGCGCCCCCATCCCTGGCGTCCGTGGCAGGAATGGCGCCCCCATCACTGGCGTCCGTGGCAGGAATGGCGCCCCCATCCCTGGCGTCCGTGGAAGGAATGGCGCCCCACAAAACATTAAAAAGAAAAAACTAGTGTTAGAGGGTGATATTTTTTAACATCACATGCTGTACAAACCCCCAACTTAGAGAGGGCTTAGGAGCTGCTAGAAGTACTAAAAAAAACAGCAACTAATCAAAGGCAAAAACCAGGAAATGAGAACTGAATAGTTGTATCTGTATCTCCTAATAAACCCTTTAAAAAAAGGGATTTTGCAGGGAACACACACCAAAAAAAAATTACTATTACCATGAACATTTTTTCGGGAACACAAACTATCTATGGGAAATTTAAAAAGCAGTACAGGGGAAAACCAGAAAATGCCCAACAAATTCCAGAACTAAGGTCCAGCCACGCTGCATCAAGCAGATGCATGCAACAAGTGGAAAGGGGAGTTGTAGCCTTGTAAAAGCAATAGATTAGGGCATCCATGACAGGTTAGGCCTCCTTCATCCCAAAGCCCTCAGGATGGGGATAAACATGCATCCCAGTGCTCAGGGACCATAAAAGAACAGGCAGAATACTTTCTCTAGGGCCCAAGGCACCTGATTGGATCCTAAGGGGCCAAACATTGGTGGCAGAGGAGAAATGAACAGGTTGTCTGTTTGTAAGAATCCTGCAAGGTGCAGCAATCTATAGGTCAGAGTTGAACAGGTTGAAAAAAAAAGTCCCAATATATGCATCAGGGAAGAAGGCATAGCAATGTATGCTGCACCTGAGTTCAAAGATGGACTCTGCTGGGAAAACTGATCAGTCAGCCTTATAAACACCAAATCTGAAGCCACAAAGGTTGGTTGTATCCAGGGAAAAAAACCTTACCTTCATAGGTCTTTGGAGGTAACAAAGCCAATATATCATAAAGCCTGAGACGGACCATCGCAGCACTTGCCTTTAAATGTGCACCATGAGCCTTGATTACAGAAAGGATGCTGAAAGCAAAGAAAGAGGAAGGGCAAAAACATAATAAATCACTGTCCAAAAAAGTACACAAAAATGCATTTCTACATTTGTGGTGGAATGAGCCATGGTTCCATCGTGACTCCCGACACAATTTTTTTTTTAAAGAGTTCAAATTTCCGTCTGTGACCACATCACTTTCGGTCACTAACACCAAGACAAGAATTGGGGGTAGCAATAGTCCCTTGTACAGTAGGCAGTAAAAAAAAAAAAAATTGCTTTAGAAAAAACGTAATTTTCTTTTTTCACTTGGAGACAAAACAGGGAGTAGAAATCTCCCCAACAGAGAAACAGCCATAAAAACCTTCCCAAAACTAAATAAAATGTCGGGGCTGGAGTTCAGCTTTCAATTTCTGGTTTCCAGAAAATAGGTAGGGAACTTGTCTCTCTCTGTGTGTCAGGACCATGGGCATGACTGGCCTTAGCTACAGGCTAGTCACCACAGTGTGGGCAGAGGATAGACCTTTTGCCAGGACCATATACAACACAGAAAGTCCAGCACTGCAAGCTCTGCTCCACTCCACCAATAACAGAAAATGTTCATATTTTATTTTGAGTTTTTAAGTTTCTCTTTAAGACTCAGGTAGCTGGAGCTTACATTCTAAAAAAAAAAAATGACAAAATGCACAATGAACTACTACTTACTGAGACATCATAGTCATAGCACATTCAATGGGTGTCATCAGTTTCCTAATCACATCCTCCGTCAACAATTCAGGACAATGAGCCACAAAGCTTCGCATAGCTGGAAAGGGATCATTAAATTAATGTTAAACAGACCAAGTGCACAAACTTTAAATAAAAAGTTTCAACAGTGCTGGCTAAATGATCACATTTAGTAAATGCTATAAAAGAATAAACCTGTTTCTACAAAAACAGCCTCAAGAACTATTTTAATGTATTTATCATATAACGCTGGTTAAAGTATGACAAGCTCTCTGTTAAAAATACATGAAAAAGAAAAAAAAAAAAGAAAGAATAAAAATATATATTTCTCAATGCAAAGCAGAAACACTACTAAATAAACAGAAGCTAAAGCAGTGTAAATAAAAGATAAGATGAGAAAATATGTTATAACCCTTTTAGAATTGATTCTTACCACAAAGTGCTCCAGCGCGTCCTTCCAGAGTCACCTGCCAAGTAAAAGCATCTCCTTTGGCTTTTTCAGCCTCCAGCTCCTTCAGGGAACGTGGAAATACATTTCTCCACAGCAGAAGCATCTTAGGAAGATGATAGCGCACAACGGAGGGACCTGTTTATTAGCAATGCATTGTATAAGAGAATTGGCTGGCAATAGTCATATGTGCTTTAATCAATTCTAACTTACATAGTTAGTGAGGTTGAAAAAATACATCAGTCCATCCAGTTTAACCTATGATGTGTGTGTGTTTGCTTTTAAGTGTACATTGTATAACCCTGTATGTTGTGGTCTCTAAGGTGCCCATCTAACAGTTTTTTGAAACTATCAATGCTCCCTGCTGATAGGACTGCTTGTGGAAGAGAATTCCACATCCTTACCGCTCTTACAGTGAAGAACCCTTTACGCATTTTAAGGTTAAACCGCCTTTCCTCTAGTTTTAGTGAGTGGCCACGTGTCTTATATTATCTCCTTTCTCTGAATAGTTTGTTCCTTATGCTAGGGTCGCCAGTACAGTATTTGTACATTGATATCATATCCCCCCTCAATCGTCTCTTCTCCAGAGAGAATAGGTTCAGTGCTTGCAGTCTTTCCTCATAGCTGATGTCCTCCATTCCCCTAATTATTTTTGTTGCCCTTCTCTGGACTCTCTCCAGTTCCAGCACATCCTTCCTGAAGACCGGTGCCCAGAACTGGACAGCATACTCCAGATGTGGCCGGACCAGAGTTTTGTAGAGTGGGAGAATAATCTCTTTATTTCTGGAGTGAATCCCCTTTTTTATACATCCCAGTATTCTGTTGGCTTTACTTGCAGCGGCTTGGCATTGCATGCCACTGCCAAGCCTGTTGTCTACCAGTACCCCCAAGTCCTTTTCCATCCTAGACTCACCCAGAGGCTCCCCCCCCCCTAGTGAGTAGCTTGCTTTCTGGTTTTTGGCCCCAAAGTGCATTACTTTACATTTTTCAACATTAAACCTCATCTGCCATGTAGTTGCCCACCCCGTTATTTTGTTCAGGTCCGCTTGCAAGGTTTCCACATCCTGCATAGAAGATATTGGCATGCTTAGTTTAGTATCATCTGCAAATACTGAGATTGTACTAGATATCCCCTCCTCTAAATCATTTATGAATAAATTAAACAGGATTGGTCCCAGGACAGAACCCTGGGGGACCCCACTTTCCACACCCGCCCAATCTGAGTACTCCCCATTAATCACCACCCTCTGAACTCTCCCCTGGAGCCAGTTCTCTATCCAGGTACTCACCTTATGGTCCATACCTACCTTCCTTAGTTTGTACAGTAAGCGTTTGTGGGGAACGGTGTCAAAGGCCTTTGCAAAGTCCAGATACACCACATCCCAAGGCTTACCTTTATCTAGGTGGCAGCTCACTTCATCGTAGAAGGTTAATAGATTGGTTTGGCAAGAACGATTTTTCATAAATCCATGCTGATTGCTACAAATAATACAGTTTTCATTACTAAAGTCTTGTATGTGGTCCCTTAACATCCCCTCCAAAATCTTGCAGACTACCAATGTTAGGCTGACCGGCCTATAGCTCCCCGGGATACATCTCGGCCCCTTTTTAAATATTGGTACCACGTTGGCTTTTTTCCAATCAGCTGGCACCATACCCGTCTGCAAACTATCCTTAAAGATCAAGAATAATGGTCTGGCAATCACCTGGCTGAGCTCTTTAAGAACCCTCGGGTGCAAGCCATCCGGTCTCGGTGATTTATTTATGTTAAGTTTCTCTAGTTTAGTTCCAAGTCTATCTTCTGTTAGCCATGGCGGCATTTCCTGAGGTGTGTTGTTTAGTTCGGCCTTACAAGCTAGGTTCGTGTAGCCCCCTGATTCTTTTGTGAAGACCGAAGAGAAGAAATGATTTAACACTTCCGCCTTTTCTCTGTCCTCAGTGGCCATATTTCCTTTGTCATCTTTTATGGGGCCAATGTGTTCTGGCCTCGCTTTCTTACTGTTTATATACTTAAAGAACTTCTTGGGGTTCTTTTTACTCTCCTCCGCTATATGTCCCTCGTGTTCTATTTTAGCCGCCCTGATTTTGTCTCTTTACATTTCTTATTACACTCTTTGTAATGCTTAAATGCTGCCAATGACCCCTCAGTCTTGTATTTTTTGAAGGCCTTATCTTTAGCACTAATATACATTTTTATGTTGGAGTTTAGCCACCCAGGGTTTAATTTTGCTCTTTTAAATTTATTTCCCTTTGGAATGCACTGGTCAATCCCCTTGTTAAGTATGCTCTTGAAGCACTCCCATTTTTCCTCCGTGTTCTTTGTTCCCAGGGTTCTATCCCAATTGATATTTTCTAGCAGCGAGCACAGTTTAGGGAAATTGGCTCTTTTGAAATTCAGTGTCCTTATATTGCCCCTCTAATTCCTATAACTGTAATTAATACTGAAACTTATTGACCTATGGTCACTGTTTCCTAAGTTGTCCCGTATTTCTATATCCGTGAGCAGGTCTGTATTGTTGGTAATCAGTAGGTCAAGTACTGCATTGTTTCTCGTCGGTGCATTCACCATCTGAACCATGAAATTGTCCTGCAAAACATTTAGAACTGCCTAGCCTTGGCTGAGTGTGCGGTTCCTTCTGCCCAGTCTATATCTGGATAATTAAAGTCCCCCATTATAATGACATTTCCCATCCTTGCTGCCAATCCTATCTGTAAAATGAGGTCCGCCTCTCCCTCCTCCCTCAGGTTGGGGGGCCTATAGCATACGCCCAATATTACCTTCCCCACCGTGCCTTCCCTTTGAAGCTCTACCCATAGGGATTCTGCTTCGTCCATAGCTCCATTATTAATATCATCCCTCATATTTACCTGTACACTGTTCTTAATATACAGACATACCCCTCCTCCTTTTTTACCCTCTCTATCTCTGCGATAAAGGGAATACCCCTGAATGGTTGCCATCCAGTCAGGAGAGCTGTCAAACCAAGTCTCAGTTATCCCCACAAAATCGAAAGTCCTCCTCAAACATCAGCAGCTCCAGCTCTCCCATCTTGTTGGCCAGGCTTCTGGCATTGGTATACAAACCTCTTAATTTTGTCCGGTTACATATATCCTCATTTGATGTTTTTAGGCTGCTCTCCTGATTTTTCCCCATACCCACCCTGGGTATAGGAGCTCCGAACACCCTACCGCTAATGTCCCCATTTCTGCCCTCTGAAACTTGCTTTCCACTGGCTAATTCTACATCTGTACCCTCCCCCCCATTCCCTAGTTTAAAAGCCCCTCTAACTTTTTGGCCATCCTCGCACCCAGTACGGCTGCACCCTCCCCAGTTAGGTGCAATCCGTCCCTACAAAAGAGCCGGTGGCCGACTGAGAAGTCAGCCCAGTTCTCCAGGAACCTGAAACCCTCCTTACTACACCAGCTCCTCAGCCACTTGTTAACTTCCCTAATCTCCCGCTGCCTCTCTGGTGTGGCTCGAGGTACAGGTAGTATTTCGGAAAATACTACCTTGGAGGTCCTTATCCTCAACTTAGCGCCTAAGTCCCTGAAATCGTTTAGGACTGATACATAGACAAACAGTTATTGCAAAGTTTAGGAAACAAGAAGCAGATTCATTTGGCATAACCTTGTAAAATGAGTCAGTTGTTAGCAGCAAAAACACTTCAACATGCCAGCAAGGAAGATGCAAATAAATACGCAAATAGGCAAAACGGATTGCCAAAAGACCCATTCATTGTAAATGAACCAATACCTAATGTCATAAGAGCTCCAAGCAGTAACCAGCCAGCCTGGGTTCGCTGCAGGGACAGTCTGCTGTTTTGTGACGCTGTGCGTAGCAAGTCCTCAGCTATACTGACAACCATCTATAAAAGGAAAAGTCAAGATTTCAATACAATATATAGTTCTGATTTAATGCATGTATAGAATTCCGATGACGTCATTTCTATGACGAAACGCATCAAGTTGCAACGCACGCTGCCTCAATCTGGTCCCTTACTTTGAACCGCACACCGTTTTCCCCACTTCCGGGTACGGCGCAAGTTCACATGAGCGGACTCGAGACACAGCCGCGAGGCTTACGAGTCTGCCAAAGGTGTACCAGCTATTCTTTTTTCTTTATTATCCAGTGCATATCTTTTAAAAAATTCTTCTTG
The DNA here is from genome assembly GCF_965119305.1 of Pelophylax lessonae. NCBI lineage: Eukaryota > Metazoa > Chordata > Amphibia > Anura > Ranidae > Pelophylax > Pelophylax lessonae. The sequence continues at coordinate 496,373,029 of NC_138770.1, read as the reverse complement.
TGCGATTGGCGTGATGTTTTTTTAAAATAAAGAAGATTTGAACCGTCTACACTATGAGGAGTCTTCTTCCTTCTATATCCTGAGCATATACCAGCAAAAGAATCACAGACCCCCATTTCTCACCAGGAGACCGGAATAACTGTGACCAAAGCTTATACTGATTCCTGCTGGCGTACGCCACCGGGAATCCACCACATCTGGTAAGTGGGAATTCTTACTACTCTACACCGAAGCGGAGGGTCACACCACTGTTGCATATGTGTTTGCATCGGCAACGGCACTTTTAAGAGTCACACGAAAAGACTTTCTGTTATATTGCACATTTGCACTATTTTGTATCAGCACTATTGCAGCACGGACTTCGTCCACTATATTATTGCATGATTGGTTTGCAGGACAATATTGTTGTTTCTTTCCCTGCACTTTATATATATTTTTTAAATGTTTTTTCAGGTTGGAATTTTTTAGAGCCATTGAGCTGGTTTTTTTATTCACTTTTTTTATTCACTTATTAATTGTATTACCTATTTATTGAGCAATCAATAATAGCACATTTACACTTTATACTATTTGGAAGGAATAGGTATATATATGGAGACAATTCACTGTTCATTTATTTCTTGCACTTTAAAATTAATTACCTATGGATGGTACACTAAATTTGTTATAAGACTTATTTACTGTCACATTAACACTACACAATAACAATTTTTAATATAGGGGTAGCGCAGTTTTTATCTACCTGCATGTATAGAATTAGAATTTTTTCAGCTCTGTCCCCTATGGAATAAAGTACATATAGTTATTTGTCCCATGTTTCTAAGCTTTCCAACCTTGGTTAAGAGTACTGACCTGCCCTACACCCCACCTCCTATTGAAATCTGACAACCACTTTAAAGGAGACAGTCAACTCATAGCCACAGCTTGTCTTGGCTGTGAGCACTTTCCTGAGAAAAGCAACGGAAAGAGAAATGCATATGGAGCGGAGGAAATGTCCGCATCTCTATTCCCCTTGTCATTGCTTGTGTTTGTCAGAAGTTTTATCCCAAGTAGGGACTAAAACGCAGTACCAAGAATATTAATGTAAGGTCTCAGAATTTACACTAAGGCAGCCATATTCCAAAGAAGAAATCTTTGCCAATGCGGGATATAAAAAGGATGAATGGTAACAAATACACTACCACCAATATTTTTACACCTATGCTTTGATTCTTACCTTTCCTTTGGAGTGAGGGATACCCAAGGGACACTGGTGCACACCTCCAAGAAGGGCTGCCATTGCAAAGCTGTAGCCACTGACAGCTTCTGGTGAATTCTTTAGGTTGTTGAGCCTCTCTGCACATCGGTCAAGGAGTGGGGTCAACTGAAAGGGTAGAGCTACTGCAACGCAGCGTAAACACCATGCAGCAGCAAGCCTGGCTGCCATACTGGGGTGAAGGAGAACAGAGGTCACTGTATCCTGTAAACCTATATGTCAGACAAAAAACAAACACTCAACATGGGATGTAAATATGACTACATAATATAAATTATACAGTGGTATACTGGAGACTATTCAGTTACCTATTGAGGGTTCCTGTATGAGAGGAGATGCAGTGGAGTTTAGGCTTTGCACCAGACTTCCCAGCTCTTGCAGAGCACACACCATTACATGCTGACTAGCAGATACATCAGCTGTACCAACTTTATTCTCGTTATTAGCATCATTAACAACAGCTTCTGTAAAATGAAAAAAACAAACAATTAAAACAGATTTTAAAAAAAGTACGTGAAAAAAAAAAAGAAAAAAAAACAGGTTTTTCTTAAAATATGTGAAAATTGCATTGATAACACTTCACTTTAAAGCAAATTTAAATATGAATAAAACAGACATCTTACCAACAGATTTCATTTGCTTGCCGATTGCCTGACAGATCTCTTTAGCTGCTGCATTCTGTGCCTTTTCACCAAGCAAACTGCCAACTGTAGCACGTAGAATAAATGACACGCATCTTCGAGAATAGACAGCCTCTACATGTGTTTGGGTGGCTCGTGGATGCGACACTAGGTCAAGCACATGTGAAAGAAAAGTAGCAAAATTGCGCTCCAACCATTGTCCTCCTAAAGTGGTGACAAAGACTACATATGCCTAAAATGAAAAAGGAAATTGTGTTTTACCATCACAATATTATCACACACTTTTTAGTTCACTTAATAGTTTATCCCTATTTAGCTTAAATTCAGATTCACTCCAATTCATCACCTTCAAATGGAAATTGATGATAAAAGTGTAATAAATTGCTTACATTTTTTTTTTTTTAAACTTCTTATCTCAATCACTGCCACCCATCTGTACTTTACTGGTGTGTTGAGCTATTTGCCTGCATCTCAGCTTTAATGTCTTAATACTGACAGAAAAGCTTAGAGGAAAAGCCATAACCAGAGTGACAGAGCAGAATCAATAGCACCTTCCATTATTCAATGGATTATATGGTCACATAGATATTTGAAAAAACTGTTTTCATACTGTGAAGTCAACCTAAAGTCTGACAAACATGACTCATATTTCAGACGATTCCTGTTGAGTTCAGTCAAACAGACAGCGTCCAGTCAGATGCATTTCAACCAAAGAAGTCCACAAGTACTTTTTTTTTAAGTCTGTAAATAACAGAAAAAAGCCACAAGGCATCCAAAGCATTTCAGGGACCCAGCGCACCTCTTTCATCATGGCTACAAAAGGACACAGAAAGTGTAGGTAACACATATTGATAAACACATATAATGTTTTTTTTTTATTATTATTTAAGAATAGATTTTTATTAAATTATACCGCTTGTATGCCGTATAACAACGCGGCAAAAGAATATATGAATATATCTAATAATTATATATTCACTCAGAAATTTGGTTTTGGCAATTTCCACCATTATTAGGGCGGGTTCAATGGACATAAAATGGTATGGACACTGGGAAATGGATGGAGGATGGCGTGAATGAATGATCTGTACGGAGGTTACGTAATATGGAGGTAAATTCCCTTCTCGAAGGATGAATATGAGGAATGGGGGGGGGGGAATAGGAGATTCCCTTCATGTAGAAAATAGAACCAGAAAACTCAGAACATGAGACCATGGTGGTACAAGAACATCACTGAGCGATGGTTGGTTGGTGGGGAGGACAAGGACTCGAATAAACAAATGTTTTATATTCATCCATTAACCAAGTATAGACACCAGAACAGTTTTCAGACAGACCACTAGAGGGAGCAAGGACTCCGTTGAACATGAAAGGATACAAATACAAACTTGGTTTACATAGTCTGTGTATGGTGAACACATCATTTCGATTTTCCAGGAGTCGGGTGGAAAGGTTTTAGCCAGACGGTGACCGCATCCAATCAGATGCAATCACTGTTCAGTAGCCTGATAGCCGCAAATGTGCTGGCTGTCAGAATAAAAACAGCCGGCATTGAAGATTCCTTTACCCACACTGTTTAGCGTGGATGAAGAAATATGTCTGATTTCTTTTGTATAGCTGAATGAGAGAAATCTATTAATGTATGGCTGGCCTTATCGGAGAGATCTGCTATATAACCTATTAAAAGACAAGGAGGCTTTTCACACCAGCACCAGCAGTTTTTATTAATTTAATTAAGTTTTTTCTTAATAAAACAGTAAATTATCACAAATGTCACAATTTTATTTAGCTGGTAAGGCAAAATAAAACAAGCAATTGTTGGTGATCCACTATAGGCCTCTCAATAAACCCCAGAGGTAAATTCCTGGGGAAGTACGGCTCAATGACTAAAAATAGTCAGTGGAAGTGACCGTTGGATAATGGGGTACCATAAATAAAAAGGGGTGTGGGGTGACCAACCAAGGTTCGACACTCCCACCAAGAAACCAACTAAGGGCACTACAACCAATCAATGAAGTAAAAAATAATTTTATTAGGCACGTATGCCTGTGAGAAATTCAAAAAAGGGAACTTGGGGTGACATGAGGAACCCTGCACAGCAACATGTTAAAATACAACATTAAAAATGGCACACAGCACATATAGTAAATGGACTTGAGCCTAAACCAACCATTGATTGATGACCGTCATTTGACTGCAAAGGTGGCTTAAAACACTAGAATGGTGTATATTGATTGAACACTATAGTGACGGTCATCAATCAATGGTTGGTTTAGGCTCAAGTCCATTTACTATATGTGCTGTGTGCCATTTTTAATGTTGTATTTTAACATGTTGCTGTGCAGGGTTCCTCATGTCACCCCAAGTTCCCTTTTTTGAATTTCTCACAGGCATACGTGCCTAATAAAATTATTTATTTATTTTTTACTTCATTGATTGGTTGTAGTGCCCTTAGTTGGTTTCTTGGTGGGAGTGTCGAACCTTGGTAGGTCACCCCACACCCCTTTTTATAGCTGGTAAGGCAGCCTGAAATCTGTTTGTCTAACTAAAGCACTCTCCATCTGTATGCCTCGGTGGGGCACTGGCAATGGCATAACATATTGCTGCCTATGTAGAAAAGTTAAAGTAATAAAGCAAAAATGGTGCTTTAAAATAAACAGTCATGTTTAAGCTAATATTTTACAAGTGGAAATTACAGAACAAAAACAATTATCACTAGTTAATATGGGCATAGGCTTTAAAGCGGAGCTCCATCCTATTTTTACACTTTACACCATCAATGACATTAAAACATCCTGAAAAAGAATTGGATAATTATTATTTTTACTTTTTTCACCTTATTTTTAATGTAAATGAACTTAACTTCCTTCCACTTCCTCCTTATGCGGCCGCGGCCCACAACGTCACTTCGTCCTTTGCATTGACTCCTGGGAGATGAGAGTCCTCAATCCCAGGAGTCAATGCGCCTGCCCCGGTATCCCTCGTCGCTTCCGGTGCAGGCGCGTCATTCCCTGCTGAATGAATGAGAACAGCTTAGCTGTGGGATGACGTGCCTGGAAGTGACGAGGCATGGCACTTTGGGACTCCGAAATCCAGGAAGAGGACACAAAGAGGGACTCTGAGGCTTCAGTTGCCCACACCACAGATGGCAGCACTGGACAAGAAATTTACAAAGTAAGTAATTCTTCTTACAGGTACACTAAACAGGGGACAGTTCAGAGGCTATTGTTGCTTAAATGCACTAGCCCTGACTGTCCTAGGGGTATTTTTATCTAAAAAAAAAAATTTTGGAACTCCGCTTTAACACCAAAATTAAAAAAAAAAAAAAAAAAAAAAGAAAAAAAAGAAGAAGGACACTCACCTGTGTCACACCAACTCTTACTTCCCGACTGATTGACCCTCCCCCCTTCAGCATTTCTCCTCCACTCTTCAGAAACCCAGATCCTCCCCGCAGAAACCCTGTAGCCATGAGTTCCAGCACCTCTTCTAACGTGGCTTTTTTCACATTCTGACGCATAACTTGAATTACAAAATAAAACAAAAGGATGTGAACAATTGTGGGAATAAAGCTACATAAATAATTCAGATTACAGACAAAAGATTATTGTAGGATGTTAAAAACTATGCTGAAAGAAAAAAAAAAAATCAAAGACAAAATAGTACTTGACAGTTTATTAATTCTATGTAAATATTTCCAAGTCTGTAGTATACTGATAATTGTTACAGAAGGTATATAAAACGTATTTTGGGCACAGACTCATGCAATATTTATTTGCAGTAAAACTGTTGAGAACATGACAACAACTATGCAGCTCTTGGCAAATTCAGGGATTTTTAAAGTAAAACTCCAATTTAAACTTTTTTCCCCCTAGTTTTGAATTATGAGGAAGAGTTAGAAGACCTGTCAGGCCTCTGAATCCAGGAAAGCTGCCTGGTCTCATGTGGGTAGGCTTGTTCTATCCAGGTTTCTTTCGATTCATTTAGGAACTTTTTTTTTTTTAAACCATAAAGTTCCCTGGGGCTGTATGTACATATTGTTGTGGGCTGTATTGTCTACACCGCTGACCTCTTGTGGTTGACCAATCTATTACATCTGCTTGCAATTAAAGCAGAGTTCCGGGCACAAAATCGATCTTTTTTTTTTGTGCCCGTCCGCTTGTTCTCCTTCACCTGAAACAGAATTGGATAGTTAGGTTTTTTTTTTTTTTGTACTCACCTTGTAATTGTAGATCGAATATACTCACCTATTCTTCACTTCCTCCCTCTGCGCCGCGGCTCCGCCATCACTTCCTGGCTTGCAATGATTCCTGGGAGCTGAACGTCATCGCTCCCAGGAATCAATGCGACGGCACCGGCCCCGCTCGTCACTTCCGGGGCGACGCCGCATTCCCTGCTAAACAGCTTCTGGGCATGCCCAGAAGCTGTGGAGGAATGCGGCGCCACACCGGAAGTGACGAGAGGGGCCGGTGCAGGCGCATTCTGGGAGAAGGAGACGCGGAAGAGGATCGCGCCGGCTTCAGCTGCCCACAAGAGAGATGGCAACGCTGTGGAAGAAATGAGTATTTCTTCTTGCAGGTAAGTGCGAACCGGGACAGATCAGAGGCTAGCCATTGTGGAATGTACTAGCCCTGACTGTCCCGGGGGTATGTTCACTGAAAAATGTTTTCTGTGCCCGGAACTCCGCTTTAAGGGGAGTCTCATATACAGGTGTGGACAGCCTAATATGCTGTCCACACCTGTATATTATTTTAGAGACTTATGGGATTTTATACATATGAATATTTTAACTGCCTTTGGCCTAGACCTCCATACAATGATGGGGAACACTTTGGAACGTGTGGGTGTGTGTGTATCATGATCCAAAAGGTATCTATGGATGCACTTTAGTAATTTTCTTTAACTTATTATTATGTTGAATATTATGTTCCCTATTAGGCAATATTTACCCCTTTATTCTGCTAAAGAGATGTTTGTCTCTGGTCCCCCATCAGCTGTGTGTTTTCTTCCTTGTGCTGTGGGCAAGCCTTTATGCACCTTCGTCAGTTGGATGTATTTGTCCTACACCATTGAATATATATATATATATATATATATATATATATATATATATATATATATATATATATATATATATATATATATATATATATATATATATATATTCTTAATATGTTGTTATATACAATCCTGGCCAAAAATATTGGCACCCCTGCATTTGTCAGATAATGCACCACTTGGCCCAGAAAATTGTTGCAATTACAAATGTTTAGGCATTCCCATGCTTATCTGTTTTGTTAGTATCGGTAGGAAAAAAAGCAGAGAAACAAAAAGCCAAATGCGACACATTCCATGCAAAACTCTAAAAATGGACTATACAAAATCATTGGCACCCTCGATTTATTATTTGGTAGCACACTCCTTGGAAAAAAAAAAAATAAAAAAAATAACTGAAATCAGATTGCTTCCTGTAACCATCATTAAGTTTCTTACACCTCTCTACTGGAATTTTGGACCACTCTTGTTTCGTCAACTGCTCCAGGTATCTCAGATTGGAAGGATTCATTTTTCCAACTGCCGTTTTAAAATCTCTCCACAGTTGCTCTAAGGGATTTAGGCCTGGACTCATTGCTGGCCAGTTCAGTACTCTCCAGTGCTTTGTCTTAAAGCATTTCTGGGTGCTTTTTGAAGTGCGCTTTGGGTCATTGTCCTGCTGTAGGACCCATGACCTTTAAAAACCCAACTTTCTGACACTGGGCCCTATATTGCACTGCAGTTTTCTCTTTTCTATATCCTTTCAGAGTGCTTAATTTAGATAAAATCCTTATTTGTCAGTAGCACAGAGAAGGGGATGGGGAGCTGCAGTTACAGCTCTTGTACAGTGTTTGATTGGAGGAAAGAGACACCCGCCTTCACACATGGCATAGGAAGGAAGAAACGACGCAGAGCTGTGTTATGAATAGACAACCTGTGTGCTGAGCTCTCCTCCCCGTCACTATTTTATCTCTGGTGTCAGGACAAAACTTGTCAGAAGTGACACGTGCTGAAGACAGGAATGGAGCACCAGAGAGAAATTACACTCTTTGCTCTGAGCTTTGGAGGGAGACAAGTAAATATTACAGATATAGGTGCATTGTTCAGATTTCATGACTGAGGTTTACAACCACTTTAATATGGTCACAGAGAGAATATATATATATATATATATATATATATATATATATATATACACACACACACACATACACACTGACAATGTAGGAGAAAAAAAAAAACACACACACAACTTTACATTTGCTGTTATAGACTGCAATAATGAAATACCGATTTTTGTTAGAGAAAGATTTTAATAAAACCTACCTGCTGCCTGTTTTGGCATTAATGCAGTTGCCATAACAGTTCCCAGAAGTTTAGACACCGCAACTCTGACCCCATAGTTAGAGCCTTCCAGGGCCTTGAAGCAAAGCGTTGCAACATTCTCAAGCTCCGCCGTCCACATAAATACGGCTTCACTCTGAAGCTCCAACAAGCACTGTAGTAAGAGAATTTATAGATCAATATCTTGACAAGTAATCTTTCTTTCCACATTCCTATATATTACAAAGAGCTATAAGACAGAACATATTTAAAACTAAAGAAAAAAATCATACTTTGTTTAAAAAAAAACAAAAAAACACGCAAATAGAAAACCTTTATATACGATACACATATTTGCACCAGAAGGCAGCAAAAAATAAAAAATAAAAAAAAATTCAACTACTCCAGTGTTAATACTTCAAAAATGAGTATCCTGCTATATTTTGTGCATCCAGCTCTTTTTTTAAAACAATCTGCTGAGCTGGCCAGAACTAGTTCTTAAGGGATTCTATTCCACATTTTCACACTCTTAGTGTAAAGAAGCCTTTCCATTTGCGAAGGTTAAATCTCTTTTTCTCCAGACGTAAAGATGACCTGAAAGTGATTAACTCTCACCAAGCTCACTATATAGACCACTTATGTATTTATACATGTTGATCATATCCTCCTTAGTCACTTCTTCTCAAGAGAAAATAAATACAGTTCCTCCAATAATTCCTCATAACTGAGCTCCTCCATGCCTCTTATCAGTTTGGTTGCTCTTCTCTGCACTTTCTCCAGTTCTCGGATATCCTTTTTGTGAACCCCCATAACAATTGTCACATTTTAAGATTGGCGTGGCTATGCCGCATCAACAGGGATCTAGGAATGAATACACTACAAATCTGAGCTGCCAAAAAGTGGTTCAGCTTACTCCTAGTAATTTCACACTCCCTCTAGCTTTTAAACTGAAAGTCCATACAGAGGTACAGACAGAAAGCTGGAGGGAGAATTCACAGGAGCCTGACATTGCACTCACAATCCACTGCTTGTGGATGCAATACCCCACAGGCCTCTGTAGAAAAAATAAATAATAAAATGCACATTTTTTTACCAGCAAAAATATGTGCAATTATTATTTTTTTTGTACACCACTTATCTACCGGCATATAGGGAAATAATGCCAGCAGGAAACTTTCCTGCCTCCGTGCAGGCGTCCTATGACGTCTGCCTGTTCTTGGCGTGGCGATCGGGAATGTGGCATAACCCTTGCGACACATCCCATCCCTGATCAGGGTAAAGAGCCAGTGAAAATGGCTCTTTACCACGGGACCGGCTGTGTCCAATGACAGCCGGTCACATGCACACCCCCAGGGGCTGGCAGCGCAGCGATCAGAGATGAGGTGTCACTCTGACACAGCCCATCCCTGATCAGTGTAAAGAGCCAATGAAATTGGCTCTTTACCACGTCACCGGCTGTGTCCAATCACAGTCAGTGACAAATTTTAACAAACTGCGGTAATTCCCTGTCTGTTATCAGGTTCTTCTCCTCACACACGATCAGTGGATTGCGGTAACAGCTAGTTACTGCTTACAGCGTAAGGCATAGTCCCCAGATTGCCCAGCAATAAAGAGTACCTGTCTGCAGCCCATCAGAGTACTCGAGTGCCTGTCTGCAGCCCATGCCTCACAGAATATACGTTGGGGTGTTTGCTTTCCTAAGTGGGGTCATTTTGTGGGAGTTTCCATTGTCCAGGTGCTCCAGGGCCCTTAAAAGTGTGATTTAATTTTTTAATTTTCCCAAACATTTGGGGGAAAAATAACTTAAAGAAACTCACCATGCATTTTACTAAATAACTTGGACTGTCTACTTTCCAAAAAAGGGGTCATTTGGAGGGTATTTGTACTGTCCTGACATTTCAGGGCCTCAAGAAATGAGGTCGTCAGTACATCAGGTGTGATCAATATTTAATTATTTGTACCATAGCTTGTAGACTCTACAACTTTCACACAGACTAAATAATATACATTAATTTGGGTTATTTTTACCAAAAATGTAGCATTATAAATTGTGGCCCAAATGTATAAACAAAAATTACTTATTTGCAAAATTGTATAATACAAATTAAAAAAAAAAAAAAAGTGTTTTTTTTCCCCCCAACATTTTCGCTCTTTTTTTTTTTTTAACTTATATCGTAAAAAACAAAAAAAAAAAAAAAACCCAGTGGTGATTAAAATACCACCAAAAGAAAGTTCTATTTGTATGGAAAAAAAATTATACAAACTTTGTTTGGGTACAGTGTTGCATGACTGAGTAATTGTCATTCAAAATGTGAGAGTGCTGAAAGCTAAAAATTGGTTTAAGGTGAACTTGGCCTTTAAGTATTTTAATGCAAGCGATACATATATGTATAAACAATTGATCTATGTGACCATTTACTGACAGCGGTTTATAATATATAATAACACCACATCACCAACATGTACTATATTAATAAAAGCAGCAGAAGCAAAATAAAAAAAAGCAAAAAAGAGTTATGGTTCACAAAATAAAGCCTGTTAAATATAATAGATATTTATGGTTTAACCCTGAGCATTCAAAACCGGTTAATTCTCACTTCCTCTAAGTGCCGGTTCACATTTCTGTGATGTGGGAATGCTGCAAATATACAGCATGTTCCCGCGTCGCATCCGCACCACTGGCAGTTCACACTGCCATATGCGATACGCTGGGGGTGATAATTAAAAGTTAACGACACCCCGAGATCAGATCGCATATCGCAGTGCGATCTGAAAGTTCGCACAGAATCTGATCGCACTAGAGTGAACCACCATGCGATTCGATTCTGCTGCTGATCAAAAAAAGGGTCCTGTGCGAGTTAGGTCTGATTTCGGTGCGAATTCAGCCATACAAACTTAATGGCTGAATTTGCACCACACAGAGATCGCATGTAATTTTAGGAGCAGTGTGCACCAAATTACATGTGATCTCTATGATCGTACTAATGTGAACCGGCACTAACAGAGTGAACATTTTTCAAATATTGACTTTATCTTTGCAAATCTGCAGGCTATACAGTACAAGTCCATTTAACCTCTTTACGACTGCCCACCGCAGATGTACTGTGGCAGACAGCCGCTCCTGCACGAACCACTGTAACTGTACATCGGTCGCGAGCAGGAGACTAGGGGGCAAGCGTGCTCGTCAGTGGGGAACCTGATGCAGCGGGCAGGCAGCTCCGATTGCCGCCTAACACCCGCGATCGTTCCCCGATGAGAGAGAAGAACGGTCAGCTGTTGTAAACACAACTGACCGTTCTTCTCCCTGGAATGATCACAGAGCGTCTGGGATCCTTCTATGTAGAAACACAGGTCTCTATGGTCATTTCACAAGCCACGCCCCACCACAGTTAGAATCACTCCCCAAGGTTCACATTTAACCCCTTGATCACCCACAATATTAACCCCTTCCCTGCCAGTGTCATTATTACAGTAAAGCCCCGTACACACGTACCGATTGTCGGCCGTAAATATTCGGCCGAAGACCGATCGGCCGATTGTAGGCTTGTTAGTATGATGCTTCCGACAGCCGACAGCGCATTTTCGGCCGAAAAAAATCTGTCGTGCAGGCATTAAAATTTTTGTTGGCCAACACCAGAACGGCCGATTGTTCGCCAGTCAGTACAGATTTCGTCCGACAGACAGCAGATTTGCAAGACTGGGCATGCTCAGAGAAGAAAAAACACACGGAAAGTTAACCATCACATGACATCACTTCTGCAGTCGGCTGTTGTTGGCCGACAAAATTCGTGTGCAGTCTTTTGCAGTTTTCAACAGACACGACAGCCCTGGACAAAAGACAGCCGATCGTTCGGCCGACGATCAGTACGTGTGTATGGGGCTTAACAGTGCATATTTTTAGTACTGATTACTGTAGTAATGTCACTGGTCCCCCCAAAAGTGTCAAAAATGTCAGTTAGGGGTGCGATCTGTCCGCCGCAATGTCGCAGTCCCACAAAAAATTGCAGATCGCCACCATTACTAGTTAAAAAAACAAAAAAAAAAAAACAACAAAAAAAAAAAAAAACACAATGAAAATGACAAATCTTTCCCGTAGTTAGTAGACGCAAAAACTATTGCGCAAACCAATCAAAATAAGCTTATTGCTTTTTTTTTTTCCAAAAATATGTAGCAGAAAACAAATTGGCCTAAAATATTAAAAAAAAATTGATTTTTAAATTTTTTTGGGGAATGTTATAGAGCAGAATGTGAAAAATATATATTTTTTTTTTCAGAATTGTCGCTCTTTTTTGGTGTATAGTGCAAAATATAAAAATCGCACACGTGATCAAATATCACCAAAAGAAAGCTCTATATTTGTGGGGAAAAAAAAGGACGTAAATTTTGTTTGGGTACAGCATTGCACGACCGCGCAATTGTCAGTTAAAATCACGCAGTGCCAAGTTGAAAAAAGTGGCCTGGTCATTAACCACTTGCCGACTGCCGCAAGCCTATATACTGCGGCAGTCTGCCCCGTGCAGGCAAAGTGACGTACTGGTACGTCACAAGCCTATGAGCCAATAGGGGGCTAGCGCGCGCCACCGGAAGCCCGCTCCCCCGCCCCTGCTCATTCACGGACACCTCTGCGCGAGTGGCCGGCGGACCCAATGTCCGCCGGTCACTCGCGATCGTCAGTTACAGAGGGAGAAAAGCAGGCGGCTAATGTAAACAAAGCCACCTATCATTCTCCCCTGTGTAACAGCAGAGATCAAACAGTCCTGCTATGTAGGACCGTTGATCTCTGCTGTTACATGAACAGCCCCATCCCTGCACAGTTAGAAACACGCCCCTAGGGACACACTTAACCCCTCCTTCTCCAATAAAGTTAACCCCTTCCCTGCCAGTGTCATTTTTACAGTAACAGTGCATATGTATAGCACTGATTACTGTAGTAATGTCACTGGTACCCCTAAAAGTGTCAAAAATGTCAGTCAAGGGTTCGATCTGTCCGCCGCAATGTCGCAGTCCCGCAAAAAAAAAAAAAAAAAAAAAATCGCAGATCGCCGCCATTACTCGTTAAAAAAAAAAAAAAAAAAAAAAGACAAAAATCTTTCCCTTAGTTAGTAAACGCAATAACCTTTGCGCAAACCAAAAATACCCTTATTGCGATTTTATTTTTTACCAAAACGTATGTAGCAGAAAACAATTTGGCCTAAAATGTTAAAAAATTTTGATTTTTACATTTTTTTGGGGAATTTCATATAAAAAAAATGTGAAAAAAATATAATTTTTTCAAAATTTAGGCTCTTTTTTTGTTTATAGCGCATGATCAAAAAAAAAAAAAAAAATCGCACAGGTGATCAAATAACACCAAAATAAAGCTCTGTTTGTGGGGAAAAAAGGACGTCAAATTTGTTTAGGTACATCGTCGCACGACCGCGCAATTGTCCGTTAAAGTCACGCAGTGCCGAATCGCAAAATAGGGCCTGGTCAGGAAGGGGGTAAAATCTTCCGGGGCTTAAGTGGTTAAGGGGGCAAATCCTTCCTGTCTTAAAGTGGTTAAATTCCCTGCGGGCTAAAAGCAAAGCATAAATTAAGGACTTTGTATAAGTATGAGATAATGACAAGTAAAACTAGAATAGTCCCATTTTGCTGTCTAATAATTTGTAATTGAAGAGAATGTTACCTTGGCTACAGCACATCGAACAGCCATGGATCTGTCTGTCAAAAGTGATCGCGTATTCTTATAAATGTCTCTGTGACTAGAAGCTGCAGCTCCTCCGAGGCCATTGAGAACTTTCTGCAAACTCATCAAGATTTCACTGCGACCCTGTGACTTGATAGAATAGAGACCAGTCATTGATCATTTATCAAAGCATAAAAACCTATCAATAAATGCTGTATTACATGCTGTTCATATTCATTCAATAACTAGGAGATTCTCTTTCTGTATTCTGCAAAAAAACTGGATGATCCTACTGCTCTCAATCTCCACCTTCTCTCCATGTCCCCAATTCAGCTAGGGCAACTCTGCACATGCTCAGTTTTCACTGAGTTTTTATGCTGAGCATTTGTTCCCTATCACATCTGAGCAGCCCATGAGAGTATAGAGCAGGCTTATGCAAACTGTGGCCCTCCAGATGTTACAAAACTACAAGTCCCATGAGGCATAGCAAGACTCTGACAGCCACAAGCATGACACCCAGAGGCAGAGGCATGATGGGACTTGTAGTTTTGCTACAGCTGGAGGGCCACAGTTTGCATATCCCTGCTATAGAGAGTCACACATGTGGGCGTACACCCACTGGTAAGGCAGCCTGCTCCCTCCCTATTCCTCCATACCCACTAACCAGCGCCCACTGGCAGAAATCCACCCACACCTGGTTATTGCCAAAAAATTATAAGTCAAATCATAACAATTATTTGATTTCAAATATAGTAGTAGTATACCGCTTTTTGCCACTTTTAACTACAGGTAAGCCTATAATAAGGCTTACCCGTAGGTACAATTAATATCTCCTAAACCGGCATGGTTTAGGAGATATTTGCACTGCATGCGCCGCTCACTCGAGCGGCGCATGCGCTCTGAAGGTCCGGCGGACCTTCAGCTTTCCTTGCCGGGAGCTTGCCGCAAAATGACTCCCGCGCGCATGCGCGGGAGTGACGTCGTCGCGGCTCCGGCAAATCACAGCGCTGGAGCCGCCAAACCCGGAAGAGAAGCCGAGGGATCATGTTAGCTCCCACAGCGGTGTCCGGGGGTCCGTGTCGGGGCTTCGTTCTAAGGTAAGTAATTCATAATGAGCTAGTATGCGATGCATACTAGCTAAAGAACCATGTATAAAAAATGGACTGGATGGCGGCACTCCGAAATAATCACTTTTATTCAAAATAGCAAAAGTCAATAAAAGATGACCATATCACAGCGGTGATGATGACAATAACAGCTAAGCTGTTGTCATCATCCCCGTTGTGGTATGTTCATCTTTTATTGCTATTTTGAATAACTGTGATTATTTCAGAGTGCTGCCATCCAGTCCATTTTTTCTACGTGTTTCTGTTGCAACTACGTGGTGCACCCGAATCATCCTTCTGAGGCTGAACTTTAACAGAGGTTCCTCTGTCCTGTAGCAGCACATTATTTAGCTAAGAGAGTAATCTGATGAACTGAGATAATTTCAGCCTTTTCATCAGAATCATCTAAAATGGCCAGCTCTGTTGATGTTCTGCATGCTGAAAATTGTAGCAGCTAGTAATGTAATTCTGGCTAACTAAGCAGTCCATTTTCACACCTGAAGTCATATACCTTTTACACTGTCTGATGAAGCTGGGAGAGGCACATTATCTTTGCTCCCTATAAAATGATAGTCACTTACCTCGGCACTTTTCAGGGACTTGAGCAGATTATTTACAGTTTCAGGAAAGGAGCTTCCCAACATTCTGCCCATCTTTTCATAAAATGCTCCCACACATGCAACAGCAGCTCTGAAACACGACAGAAAATAACATGTATTTATTATTTTATAGAAAATACAGTCTTAAAATATTTCAAAGCCAATACTGGGTTACAATCTTATGCCTCCAATACCCCACACACATTCACACATGCTAGGGCCAATGTGGATGAAAGGCGACTAACCGATCAGTAAGCTTTGGAACTGTGGGTAAAAAACCCCACATAAACACAGTAAAACTTCCATGCAAACAGTGCCACTGGTGGGGACTCAAGTCCTCAATGTTGCAAAGCTGCTGCGTTATCATCTAAGCTACCATACTGCCCAAGTAACAAAGCAAATACAACTGGCATGCTTTGTTAATGGTTAAATTTAAACTCCAGGAATTCAACCAAATTCCTGTGTAAAATGTGATCGATTGCCAGGGGTCAAGTCAAATAAGGTGCATGCCACCTTTAGCAAAGTTGTATGCGACCCCTGTACCTGCAATCCGGAGGGTGGCCAACTGAGATAGGTTTTGTGAAGGTCGAAAACAGATTTACCACTGTAGAGGACATATTCTCACATATGCATAGTGAAGATGTGGTGGGGGCAGGTTATATATTGTTGCAGTGCTAATTAGGAGATAAGGGGGGGGGGGGTTGGAGATAACCACTTTGAGTTATTTTGTTTAGTGCTACATATGGTGGCTTAACAATGGGAACATACACTATATTGTCAAACGTATTGGGACACCTGCCTTTCCATGCACATGGACTTTAATGGCATCCCAGTCTTAGTTCGTAGGGTTCGATATTGAGTTGGCCCACCCTTTGCCCCTATAACAGCTTCAACTCTTCTGAGAAGGCTTTCCACATGGTTTAGGAATGCATCAATGTGAATGTTTAACTTTTCATCCAGAAGTGCATTTGTGAGGTCAGGCACTGGTGTGGAGGAGAAGACTTGGCTCGCAGTATCCGCTCTATTTCATTCCAAGGGTGTTCTATTGGAGAGCGATCGTGGGTGCCCGGCGGACATTGCGTCCACCAGACCCGCTGATTGGCTCCCCCTCTAGCCAATCGGCGCTTGCCCACATTAACTGCTACACAAATCGACGTAAATGTACGTTGTTTCGCGTAAAAGAGCCGACCTGCTGCAGTGTAACTACGGTGGCTGGTCAGCAAGTGGTTGAAGTGGAACTATACTCTCCAAGTCAAAATTGATTATTTTTAGTCCTCATGCTGCTAGCATTAGTAAATAGATAGGAAAGTACATTTACTTGTTTAAAACTTTTTTTTTTTCATTTCTTCAGTTACGTCCAGGTTTCTAGCCTAGGCAAATGATGTCATGCATCCCAGGTGACTTCAGGAGGGAAGGAGGAGGGTCTTTCCTCAGCTAAGCACACTCATGTATGCATACTTTAGCTAAGGGCAGGAAGTAAATGAATCATGTGCCCTTACTCAAAAAGGCCACGGCCAGAAATGCCAGGGGGTGATTTTCAAAGCGATTTCTCAGCAAAATAAAGCTCAGACATGGATGGATAGGGGAGTTTTCTTTGAATAATAAAAATGAATCAAATAACGTTTTTGGTTTGTGGTGCTTAGATGCAGTGATGTGCTTTAAGCTTTCACAATAAAACCTAGAAGCTGATTGGTTGCTATGCAAGGCTGAACCAATTCCAATTTTAGTAAATATCTCAGAGGAAGTCACAGCCGGCTGCCCACAGTTAACATGCCGTCAACAAAGAGAGGAAAAGAAACCGGGTTTGGGTAAGGACGGCGTTGGATCCCTGAACATGGGAGTGTCTGTTATTAAAAGTCAGGAACTACAGTTATTTTAGCTGCTGGCCTTGAATTTTTTTTTTTTTTTAATAACTGAAGATCCTCTTAAAGAATGACTTCCTGTACATTGTTCTGGAGAGATTTAAAAGCAAATCCCACACTTAAAGTGTAAGTCCACCCCAACACTAAAATCCCTGCATTCACGATCCAACACTAACCTATCTAGCCCTGTAAAGAAGAAATCAGTACACATATCTTTTTTGAAACCGATCCGACCCCATCCCATGCTGAGCTGTCAGCCGTGACATCGCTGTGGAGGCGGGTGCAGAGGACACAACCGAAAACAGAAGCCCCATAGTAAGTCTATGAGTGACGTCACTTCCCATTCATTTCACAGCCGTAGTCGGCCGCGTCCTCTGCAGAGCTTCTGCCACTAGAGACCGAATCGGATCGGCTTCAAAAAAGGTATGTATACGGATTTCTTACAGGGCTAGATAGGTTAGTGTTAGATTGTGGATGTCTTTTTTTTATTCTTTTGGGAGTGGGTACTTTTTTTTTTTTTTTTTTTTACACATACCTGCTGACAGTTCTGCTATTCTCACTTAGGCAAAAATAGTGGAAGCTTGGCCATCCTATGTAACAGGTCCTGAGGGACCAGTCCGAAAGTGCAGTACACCATGCACATGCCCAACCAAAGTAATGTTAACAGTGGAGGTCTAAGCCTGTATCAAGCCAACATTGCCATATATACACATACATTTCTGTGTTTATAGGAATTTTTCTCCTGTATTAGAATGGAATTTACTTGTTCAATCCATTTACGGCAGGTAGGGGGATGTTGAGAAAGCCAGTACGTTGCTATTAATTTCTGGGCAAGGTACAGAAGTCGGTAAGGGCTGTATAAACAGCGGGGGGTATACAATTCCTCATCCAATGCCCCAGGGAGACATATCAATGGATCAAATGGGACTTGTAACCTATAGGTCTGGTTAATAACATAAATCAAAACCTTCCAAAATCTTACTAGGTTTAGAACACTTCCATAGTATGTAGCAGGTCTCCATCGTTAGTGTAATACTTGAGGCAGAACGGGGTGCGGTAAGCATAAAAAGCTGTGACAGTTTCTAGGCAGCGGAAACAGAGACCACTGGTACAGACGCCAAAATCAGAGAGTCCACTTTAAATCTATAACTTGTAACCATAAGCTTTAGGTGTGACCCAAAAAAATTAGCACACAATTGCAGTTGTATCCCACAGGAACTGAACACAATTCTAGTGTAATGTTTCTCCAAAATAAAACAGTGAAATGGAATTGTTTTCTATTAGCTAGAACTCCGTTCTCTGCTGATTTTTAGTTCTCATTTTTGAAAAGTTATGTTAAGTTCCTGGAGCAGACAATATTGCACAGTGTCGATTTCTGGACTCATCACAAGAATGCATATACCAATCAGAACAGACACAAATGAGCAATTTCAAACTGGAGAATCAATGAAAGAGTAATTACTGGGATCACTGAGCCGGTCAGACAGCAGAGAAACGTTTTTAGGATGAGGGCATTGTGCCACTCTAGCAATAAATACTAAAAAGACTAAGGAGGAAAATGTGAAAGTGGGTGCATACCCAAAGATGGACAGCCTCAGAAGCCACACACAAAGCATCCCAGCAGTTGATTGCATGCTTCCCTGCCAACCTACCTGCGGGATCTTGTGGCTGCAGAAGGCTTCTGTGTATTTGCAGGGCAGCTCTGTGCTGATCAATCAGCTTATTGCACAGGCAGGCATTAGCAACACATTTAGCTCATACAGGAGGCCAAGCTCTGCAGTGTCCTGCACTCCCGCTTGCTCCTTGAATGAGGATAAAGCTGCACTTGCTGGGTGTCTGTATTAGTAGGGAAGCTAAAGCCTGGTACCTGCCACATTGCTAGGACTTTCAGGCACCCAGGGTAGCCAGAATTGCTAGAAGGCACCTTGCAGATTTACCCTCATTTCAGGACCCTGCAGGAGGGCAGAACAATGCTCTATTCTACTCTTAGAGTTAGAATCTAGCTATCAGAGAAAACAGGAAGCCCCATCCCTGCAGCAGGCCATGGCTCAGTGGCTGAGAACTACTGTTCTAGGTAAACCATTCTCACTACAGGATTTAGGAGTTGATGGCGTTTAATTGTTATGCTTAGTGACGTATCTAATTAGTATAGTTACAGACGGATAGTTGCAAACACTTTTAATGAACATATGGGGAGAAAAAAAAAAAAACTTGCTCTAGGCTCTGTAACAAGAATTCTACCTCAACCCCTCCTTGAGGCTGCAGCTTCCTGCTCCCGGGTTCTGAGACCTCGGCAGCTACTTAGCAATATATTCTTCAGTTAAAGGGGATCAGCATCAGACAGCACACACAGTTTTACGAGTTCTGCCCATCGGTTTGTGTTGGGGGAACTCCACTTGATCTCCCTTGCACTGGGATCCATATTTGAAACACGTATGCATTTTTTTTTATCATTTGTTGTCTTTATATTGAATGTAGTTTAAAACTTACAGTTTGGTAGGTAGATATGCAGCTGTGTCATCTTTGCTCTTGATCATTTCATTGCACTTGTCCAATGTCTGGAATACACTGTAGGTGTCTCCAATAATATATAACGTAGCTAGATTCTTAGCAAGCAGCTTGCGAGTTGGAGGACCAGGAGAGCTGCTTATAAGTCCTGTAAGCTGTTCCACAAGTTTCTTTTGGTTTTCTTTAACATCTGTCTGTTATAGGAATTTAGAATTAAATATCTAACACAATGAACTATTACATCACATTTCTATTAATCCTGATGCTTTTAGATTCTCCATTGCATAAAACCAAAATTACATGATTAAAAGAAAAGTTGGGGAATTGAAAAAAATCATCCTTTTTATGGATAGTGTAGGACCCACTGACAATGGGGTACTTTGACGTAGTGGTGGGCTTGAGCACGATATGGCCATATGGTGGGACCAAATCCCCATTTTTATTTATGGATTGCCTTTATATTTGATAGTCATTTATTTTGCATGTGTGCGCTATTTTTTGTATATATGTATGTCTCTTGGTGTATAGCTGCACAGGCTTTAGAAATGCATGCTCAGGGTGTGCCCCCCCCAGGGTGTGCCCGGGTGTGCCCCCCCCCCCCCCAGCTCCTTTTTTTCTGTAATGTATTCGGTCTGACCAGACTCTGGGGTTGAGCACCCCACCCTCCCACACCTGTACTCTATCAGTGTCCACTAGCTAGCAGATATAGGAGGAGTCCCTCATAGTGGAGTCGCACATCTCTCCCAGTAAGGAGTAAGTATCTCCAATGGTTTGAGAAGCTGGATTCATCCTTTTTATGGATAGTGTAGGGCCCACTGACAATGGGGTACTTTGACGTAGTGATGGGCTTGAGCACGATATGGCCATATGGTGGGACTAAATCCCCATTTTTATTTATTGATTGTCTTCATATTTGATAGTCATTTCTTTTGCATGTGTGCGCTATTTTTTGTATATATTAAAATATCTAACACAATGAACCATTACATCACATTTCTATTAATTCTGATGCTTTTAGATTCTCCATTGCATAAAAACCAAAATTACATGATTAAAAGAAAAGTTGGGGAATTGAAAAAAACAAAAAAAACAAACCCATCTAAGTGGATGCAGCATCAGTCCGATATTGCATCTGTCCCTGGCTGCCTCTAGAGTCTAGACCTAACTCAGCAATAAAAGACTGCTGATCCCTCAGTTCTTGGTCTTCTGAGCAGAGGACTGGTGACTGACAGTCACTGCTCTCTGTTCTGCCCCACCAGCACTCCTTGGAGCGCCAGGCTGTGAAGGGGGTGGATGCGGCTGGCTCAGTCTTGCAGAGGCTCAACCAGCTGCCAGTCCAGGCATCTAGGTGGATCTCGACATTAAAGTCTGGTTTGATTCAGAGTCTGGACCAGCTGAGTGACTTCAGACGACGGCAGGCTTTAGCTCGTCGGGTAAAAATGGGTCGCATGAGAGAGCAAAACTTAGTGCACTCCTGTGACCCACAGGGAAAGTAGGGCCAAAAGAGTATATTCCTTACTTCTTTAAACTCAGCCAAAATAAAAAGTACATGTATATAATTTTGCAGAGTTTGACCTCGTCCATGGACAAGTCCCTTTCCAGAGAGAGGTCACTCGTGTCAATCCATTAAGAACAGGTTATAAATGATTACCCATATACAGGGCTGCTGTTAGAAATTGCGGGGCCCTGTACAGACTACCTGGCAGGGACCCCCCAAGAAAATATTAAAGATATATTTAGCTAAAATTACAACAAAATCACTATTATCAGACACAAATATAACATAACTCGCATTATTCCTGCTAAATCTAAAAAAAAAAAAAAAAAAAAAAAAA